>NC_080066.1:7567573-8767573 GCF_949987535.1 Balaenoptera acutorostrata | reverse complement strand
TCTCTGGCCACTCAACACATCCATCCAACAGCCTCCCCTCAAGGAGTTTGTAAGCTGGTAGAAGAGATTAAACAAGTACTTATTAACTATGACAGTGGCCAGCGTGTAGCAGAAGGAGTGCAAAATGCTACTGGAGAGAGGAAGAGGGTGGAAGAGGAGGGCAAGAAGGTACTAGAATGACTTTGCGGAGGAGGTAACATCGGAGATGGAAAAGCATGGATAGAATGTGGAGAGGTGGTCAAGTTGAAGAAGGGTTGGTTGAGAACCTTGCACGGCTGGATTTGGTACTTTTTTGGGTGTTAGTATTCAGGTGACAAACCCAGAGAGAGTGATTTGGGCCATGCCGTGAAAAGCCTTTATTGGCAGGCTGAGAAATGTGTACCTAACATAGTAGCCAGTAGGGATCTATTGGAGGTCTTTGAGCAGCAGAGGGACACAGAACCATGTGATCTCTGAGCTCAAAGGGACTTAAAGGCCTTTGGTTCCATCCAAAGCTTGACATCTCTGACTGTCAAGTCTAGACTTGGCCACTAGATTCTCCTTGTTGTGCGGGTTTAATGAGATGACACTTGTAAAGTGCTTAGCTCAGGATTTGCCAGAGAGTAAAGCTCAATAAATCTTGACTGCTGTTGTCAACATCACCATACATTGGGTTATAATTTAGGAAGGTTTTCCTTAAGCCTTCTTCCACATTTGTCCTGTAAGACTTTGAAGACAGCTATCCCATTCCTATTTGAGATTTTTCTTCTCTAGACCAAATATTCTTGGTTTCCTCTACCACTCCACATTCCTTTACCTGCCTGACTGTCTCCAGTTTTTATAAAATGTGGTACATAGGACTTCCCTGGTGGCTCTGTGGTTAAGAATCCACCTGCCAATGCAGGGAACACACGTTCAAGCCCTGGTCTGGGAAGATCCCACATGCCGCAGAGCAACTAAGCCCGCGAGCCACAACTACTGAGCCCATGTGCCACAACTATTGAGCCTACGCTCTGGGGCCTGCAAGCCACAACTACTGAAGCCTGCGTGCCTAGAGCCAGTGCTCTGCAACAAGAGAAGCCACAGCAATGAGAAGCCTGCGCACCGCAACGAAGAGTAGCCTCCGCTGGCCTCAACCAGAGAAAGCCCGCGCACAACAACGAAGACCCAACGCAGCCAAATAAACAAACAAACAAATAAATAAATGTGGGACATGGAACCCAGTTGTCTGATCACAGCTGACCAGAGCAGACCCTTCCCTTCTCTCATTCTACAGAAGATGCCTGAAGTGGAAAAAAAATTTAAGATTTTTTTGGGAGTCACACTCAATGTAATACTGACACTCATCACACTGAACTGATGAACATAATACTGATTTCAACTCCTAAGCCATTCCCGAAGGCACTACTGCTAAGCTATAACCTTTTCTATTCTCTACTTCTACTTGGTCCCTGCAAAAGACCTCAGATTGCTTTATGATTGTTTCCTCTTATTGTCAGGAAAAATTGTGAAAGGCCTTGAAATGGGCAAAAAGATTACTGAGTTTCCATTCAGTGGATTGCTGGGTATCATCTAGCAGATTCTTCTGGGTTGTCTGGTTTTACGGGGGTCTGTGTCTTTCATTGTTTTTGACTGAACTGTTTTGCAAATATAAATTGTAGAAAACACACAGTGGTAATGCAAAGAATTCTTGTCCAGAAAGAGAAAAATGAATTTTGTCTGGTGGACATGCAATTGATTTGCACCCCGTGAAAGAGGCTGCCAGGCTTGCATCGATTAGCAAATTTATTTCAGCATTTCTGATTGCTTCTATACTTGCCCGTTCTTTGGATTCCCCTTGGAGCCAGTTGTAATGTTTTACTGCCTTCATGGTTAGTTAATGAGTTAATTAATGGACACATGTTCATTTTATATTAGTATGAGAACCCTTATTCTTACTTAAAATTATTCTTCAGCACTGATTTTCTTATCCCTTCACAAATTGGAAAGGCATGAACAGGGCAGAAATGAAGACTGATCAAGCAATAGAGACCTCATTTTAAATTGACATGGATTGCAATTGCCAAGATATGGAAGCAACCTAAGTGTCTATCAACAGATGAATGGATAAAGAAGATGTGGTACTCACACACACACACACACACACGATGGAATACTACTCAGCCATAAAAAGAATGAAATTCTGCTATTTGCTGCAATGTGGATGGTCATAGAAAATATTATGCATAGTGAAATGTCAGAGAAAGACAAATACTGTATGTTATTACTTATATGTGGAATCTAAAAAATAAAACAAACTAGTGAATATAACAAAAAAGAAACATTCACAGATATAGTGGTTACAGACTATGCAGACTAGTGGTTATCAGTGGGGACAGGGATGGAGGGGGTCACGATAGGTGTAGCGGATTAAGAGGTACAAACTACTATGTATAGAATAAATAAGCCACAAGGATATATTGTACAGCACAGGGAATATAGCCAATATTTTATAAGAACTGTAAATGGAGTGTAAGCTATAACATTTTTGAATCTCTGTGTTGTACACCTGAAACTGACATCATATTGTAAATTTTGTAAATCATAGTCTCAATTTTTTAAAAATTGTAAGTTTCTTAAAAAAGAAAAAAGATTGACATGGGTCTACCAACCCATATCTTTTGGTAAAGTTGTTCAACAAGTTATTAATCCACTGAACCATACCAACGTGCCTCTACTTACAAACAAGCTGTTCATAAGTGCATTTGTGCATAAATTCCACGTGATTAAGAGGGGTTAAAACTGCTGTCCCAGGACTTCCCTGGCGGTCCATTGGTTAAGACTTCACCTTCCAATGCAGGGGGTGCGGGTTCGATCCCTGGTCAGGGAGCTAAGATCCCACATGCCTCAGGGCCAGAAAACCAAAACATAAAACAGAAGCAATATTGTAACAAATTCAATAAAGACTTTTAAAAAAAAAAAAACAGCTTCCTTTAAAAAACAAAAAAACTGCCTTCCCCGGGTGTATTCCCTTTAATGATGGATGCAGGTCTGACTTTGATAATTTTTAGATCAGTCATAGATTTCCTCTTCCTTGCTCATTTACATTCGAATGGATACCCTTTGCCAAAATAGACCAGTTTCACCTGCACTAAAAGTCCTTAATGATCTTGTTGGAGAGTATTGAGTAGGAGAAATGTATTGCTTTGGAGAAGGGGAGTTTGGGGGTGGGTTAGTGGAAACAGAATGCATTAAGTGAATGAAGTTAAGGTCTGTTACCAGCCTGCAGAAATTGTGCAGAAACAGCTAGGAGAACGAGGAGGTGTCTGCCATGATGACATTTTGGGCTCGAAGACAGTGAGCCAGCCAAGACGCAGGTGGACAGAATGGAGGAGAGGGCACTTCCTCATGCTAATGATATTATAATGATAAGTACACGTTAATCTGGTCCTAAGGAAGCCTGTGTCTAGTGGATGCACCTCGGGAGAAGGACAGGAGGGTTTTGAGAGGACACTCTTGAGCAGACAGGGTGAGATCCTGGGCAGGAAAGGACTGAGTCAGGACAGTGAGAGCTGGCGAAGAGGCCTGGGTGCTGGAGACCTTCTTGGGTATTACAGACCGGTATCCCGGTGTTGGTTCGGGTCTAAGGACGTGATAAATCAGGATTATGGCTCCACAATGCCTCGCCTTGGCCATCGCTACACTAAAGGTAAACTTAGAAGGAGCAGGATAGGTGAGGCAACAAATTGGAGTCACTTTGCGGGACGTTGCTTAGCACTTACTGTATTCAGATTCACCACTCTTGACAGTGGAAGCGGCCACGCCCACTGCACCACAGCTGACGGTGGGTAGAGCCCCATCATTGAGCTTGCGCTCTGGACCAGCTTTGTTTGCATGGATGTAAGGTCTTCTGCTAAAATGCTTCTGGGTTATATGTTAGTCCACATCTCTCAACCTTCTGTCCAAGGATGAGAGGCTTATTAAATGACTTGCTCAAGTCCTGACCCAGTATATTTAGTACTTTTTCTAATTTACTGGTTTAGCCATAGGAAGAAATTGATCTTAGACAACACCTTAGAAAGATTATGCCTTAGGAAGGTTAATTTGTCATCAGTGTGTACGCTGTATCAGGAGGGCGCATAGAGAGGTGAGCATGGAATTTGAAGGAGACCACGCTTGCCAGTCGTTGTACAGGTGACAATGATTGTTGACAGTGTAAGATGCTACAGAGAGGATGAGGTGAGTGAAGGCTTTCAGACAGAGCAGGTAGAAGGTCACTGACGGTCCTGGAATCAAGGTAGAAACCAGATTACAGGAAGTTAAGGAAAGAGTGAGTGGAGGGAGATATTTACAACAGGTGTAAACTTCTCTTTCAATCAAATCAATATGAAGATGCGGGAAGAGACGAGATGGGTAGCATGAGTGGGAAGGAGGGTTATTTGGGGGACTGGGTAGTTCGAGAACAGTCATAAAAAGAGGGGAAGGAATGAATGTATCTGGAAAAACTGAAGGTAAGAGTAGAGAGAGGAGATAACCATGGAGCAGAATCCTAGCGATGCTGGGAGGGGACATCATTAAGGTCACAAGTACAAGGAAGGAGGAACGAGGGGAAGGAAGGAGGATTTTTGCTCCTGAGAAGAGAAGAATAGGTGGAGAGTCAGGAAGACGTTGACATAAAGCGAAGGCGTGTTGAAATAGGTCATTTCAGATGCTCTCAAATGTTTGAAGGCAAAGCAGATCTGAGGGTGAGGAATGGAGGGAGCTGGAGAGTCCAGTAATCACCTGTTGAGATGCCTTAATTTTGCACTTGCTCCTTGGTGCCCTCACGCCCTTGACCTTCCATAGCGTCCAGCCTGCTCAACCTTACCTCCTGGGCAACCCGATCACCTGTTCAAGTGTATCCGTGCGCACACCAGCAGCTGCGTGAAGCTAAGGGGAGAGCACATAAGCTGAGTGCACCTTTCCAAGGCCGTCAGCCCTGGCTGGAGCAGTGACGTCATCTGTTCCCCGGAGCTGCTGCTTTGAAACTCCCCCCGAGAGGAATAAATGGGTAGGTGAGTCCATTCGGGCTCTACTTTTCAGACCATGAGTATTTCAGATATTCTCTTTGGGGCTCTTGGTAATAGAATGGTTTTTAAAATTAACAAAAGTAATGCTTTATAAACATAACTTATGTATATAGCTGTTTTAGAAAAAAAGATTAAAAGCTGATTTGTTTTTCTTTTTTTGTTGTTTTTTTTTAAATTAATTTTATTGGAGTATAGTTGATTTACAATGTCGTGTTAGTTTTTGCCATACAGCACAGTGAATCAGTTATACATATACATATATCCACTCTTTTTTAGATTCTTTTCCCATATAGGCCATTGCAGAGTATTGAGTAGAGTTCCCTGTGCTATACAGTAGGTCTTTATTAGTTATCTGTTTTATATATCATAGTATGTATATGTCAATCCCAATCTCCCAATTCATCTCTCCCCCTCTTTCCCCCCAGTAACCATATGTTTGTTTTCTACATCTGTGAGTCCGTTTCTGTTTTATAAATAAGTTCATTTGTACCATTTTTTTAGATTCTACATATAAGTGATATCATATGGTATTTGTCTTTCTCTGTCTGACTTAGTTCACTTAGTATGACAATCTCTAGGTCCATGCATGTTGTTGCAAATGGCATTTGTTCGTTCTTTTTTATGGCTGAGTAATATTCCGTTGTATATATGTACCACATCTTCTTTTTTTTAAATAAGCATGGTTCTTTTTTTAAATCAATTAATTAATTTTGGCTGTGTCGGGTCATAGTTTCAGGCACACAGGATCTTCCTTGAGGCATGCGGGATTTTTTCATTGTGGCACGTGGGCTCTTCGTTGTGGCACTCAGGCTTCTCTCATTGTGGCCTGCGGACCTCTCTCTGGTTGTGGCATGTGGGTTTTCTCTTCTCTAGTTGAGGTGGGCTCAGTAGTTGTGGCGCATGGGCTTAGCTGCCCCGTGGCATGTGGGATCTTAGTTCCCTGACCAGGGATCGAACCCACGTCCCCTGCATTAGAAGGCAGATTCTTTACCATTGGACCACGAGGGAAGTCCCATGTACCACATCTTCTTTATCCATTTATCTGTCGGTGGACACTTAGGTTGCTTCCATGTCCTGGCTATTGTAAATAGTGCTGCTATGGACATTGGGATGCGCGTGTCTTTTCAACTGTTTCTCATTTAACAAATATTTATTGAGCACTGTCCTTGGTGCACAGGGATGCAGATTCCCTGCCTTCATGGGCTTCATGTTCTACTGAGGTAGTCAGGCAACAAGCAACAACCACAACAACAGTAATAGTAATAATAATATAACAAGACTCTGAACCAAATTAAGGCAGAGTAAGAGTATAGAGGGTGTTAGAGCGGGGACAGTGGTATCTCAAGATGGTAAGATTACAGATAATTTGCCGTTTTTCTTCGTGTTTTTCTCTATTTTCCAAATTGTTTACAATAAACATGCATTCCTTCTGTAATTAGAAAAAAATTAAAGCGATTTGGAGAAATGTTCTGTTAAGTGGCAGTGACAGATTATCAGACTTCTGTTCACTTTCTCCCTTGCTCTTTTTTGACAAAGGTCTTTGTTGTTTACTGATCCACTGTGTATGACTTGTGATTTTCCTGGGGAGAACAGGAAGAAAGAAAGGGCAGGTGGATTTACCAGTATTTCTTTCTTTACCTCAGCCTGTAAGCAAAGTGCAAGAAACCAAACACTGATCAGGTCACTCTTGGGAAGAAGTGAGTTGGCAGAGTGCTAAATGCAGCCTTGGGCATCTGCCGTCCCACCTGGTTGCCCCTCATCCTTGGTTCTGTGTCCGTCACCGCAGTTACAAAGGGCACCGCTGCGACTGGCAGAAACCCACTACCTCCACCATGGGCCACAGGTGCCTGGGGACGATGGTTGAGTCCATATCTCTGGCTGTGACACCCCCGCCAGCAGAGCCTTTGTACCCACCCAGTGCCACCACGTGAAGGACATCCGCAGCCCCTGGCTTGGAGCTCAGGTGATGGAGCCGGCTGCACTTGTCTGATACTTGATTAGCCATTATCAAGTTCATAGAGCAAAGTCAGGTAAGGGTGATAAATGCATAAGAAGCAGCTTGGGAATTCAGCAGAGAATCTTAGGGATTGAACCAACTGTAGGCTGGTGTTTTTAGAGAAAAACCACCAGGATATGCCTAGGAATCAAGATGCTGGTGTTAGGAGAGAGGGTGGAGAGATGCAGGGCTGGGTATGACAGTTCTGTAGGTGCTGTGAAGTTAATCCTATTATATCTCTAGGTGTCTCTTACTAGGATGTAGATGTCCTTGGGACATGCTGGTTTTTCCTGATCTTTTCGGATACTCTCCAGAACTTTATCTCCCCTCCTAGTGGTTTATCAAAAAGAAAGCTTTTCATTCCATAGTTAGAGATAAGGATGAAAATGTAAATTCTGTGCTCTTGGCGCCAAGCTTAATAGGACCTGGTCCCAGCCCTCAAGGGAACAGTGTGATAAGAGGCCAGGCCGGGTGCTACAGGGGTGTAAAGAAGACGCAGGAAGTGCAAGAAGACGTGAGAGCAGTGAACACAGAATGTGGTCTCTAAATTCAGTCCCACTTGTGTCACACAGCTCTAATTTTCATAAATCACACAATTCGTATATGTATGAATTTTCAGGGCTGTTTTTGTAGAAATATTTTTCTTTGGGATGTCGTTAACTGAATCCATTCCACAGCTTATCTTTTCATGAAAGGGGACCACTGTCTGACAGCCCGGGTCCCTCGAAGAATCCCAGTCTGATCTATCACACTTTGGTTAAACTCAGTGCGCCCTTCAGGCCAGTACATCAGCTCTTGTACCCAAACTGTAGCGTGCTTTGGTGTGGAACTTTAAAAGTCACGTGGATCAACTAAACAGTGAATTCATGTATCATGTGAGTGAACTGTAATAATATAATAAGGTTTTACATCCGTGATTAGTTTCCTATTGCTGCTGTAACAAATTACCACAAACCTAGTGGCTTAAAGCAACACAATTTATTATTTTACTATTCTGGAGGTCAGAAGTCCCATAAGAGTTTTAGAAGGCTGAAATCAAGATGTTGGAAGCTCCAGAGAGAATCTGTTTTCTTACCTTTTTCTGGAGGCTGCCGTCATTCCTTGGCTCACGGCCCTACTCCTTTGTCTTCAAAGCATGTCACTCCAATCTCTGCTTACGTCCTTGCATCTCTTTTTTCTGACCTTGACCCCCTTGCCTCCCTCTTTATTTTTATTGTTGTAAAATATATATAACATAAAATTTGGCATTAACCTTTTTTTTTAAGTGTACAATTCAGTGGCATTAATTACAGCCACAATGTAGTACATCAGTCCCACTATTTCCAAAACCCTTCCACGCCCAAGCACTAACTCCCCATTCCCTTCTCCCGGCTCGAGTCTATTTGCTGTTTCTTCGAGTTGCCTATTCTGCATATTTCATGTAAATGGAGTCATGCAGTGTTTATCCTTTTGTGTTTGTTCTTCTCACTTAACGTAATGTTTTCGATATTCATCCATGTTGTAGGATATTTTAGAACTTCATTCCTTTTGTGGCTGAATAATATTGCATTGAATGCATACACCACATTTTGTTTATCTGTTCATCAGTTGATGGACACTTGGCTTATTTTCATTTTTTCCATATTGTGAATAATGCTGCAATGAACATTGGAGTATGTTTAAGTTCCTGTTTTCACTTCTTTCAGTTGTATACCTAAGAGCAGAATTGTGGGATTATATGAAAATGCTATGTTTAGATTTTTGAGGAACTGCGAAACTGTTTTCCATAGTAACTGCACCATTTTACATTCCCACCATCAATGTGCATGGGTTCCAATTTCTCCACATCTTCACCAACATTTGTTACTGTCTGTCTTTATGATTATAGTTATCTTCATGCACATGAGGTGGTTTCTTGTTGTAGTTTTGATTTCTTTAATGACTAATGATGTTGAGCATCCTTTCATGTGCTCATTGGCCAATTGTATATCTTCTTAGGAGAAATGTCTATTTAAATCTTTTGCCCATTTTTAGTTGGATTGTTTGTTTTTTTGTCATTGAGTTGTGGGAGTTCTTTATGTATTCTGGATATTAATCCCTTATCAGACATACAATATGCAGATATTTTCTCCCATTCTCACATTGTCGTTTCACTCTCTTGATAGCATCCTTTGATGCACAAAAGTTTTGCCTCCCTCTTATAAGGATCCTTGTGATTACACCTAATAATCCAAGATAATCTCACCATCTCAAGATCCTTAATTTAATCACATCTGCAAAGTCTGTCCCTTTTGCCACCTAAGGTAATGTATTCACAGGATCTGAGGCTAGGAGGTGGACATCTTTGGGGGAGCCAATATTCCGTCTACCACGATTCATTTCGAAATGTCTACAGAGTCAGAAATTGTGAATATATTTGTGCAAAAAGATGTAAGCAAGCAACTTCGAAAGAAAGCAACCTGCCTCGTGTGCAGCTGTCATTTAGGACTTCTGCCCTGAATCCCCCTTTCACCCTGTGCTGGGTTACTTAACTTCTCTGGGCTACTGAACTTCTCTGTTCATTCTTCAGATGAGACCAATTGTCCTTCCTCTTTTCCTCCTGTGGGTCTTAAGGGTGAGCGATGAATAGACCCGGTTGGGGCTTTTTTGTCATCTGCATGAACAGGAGTCCCAAATATAAAAGTCACTTTAGGGAACATCAAGAAAACTGGAGCACAGTGAGTGCATAAATGCAAGCCAACAAATAAGGTTTATGTTTGGATCTGTATCAGAAGGAAAAATAACAGACCTATGAAGATTAACGAGACCATGTCTCGGAAAACCTTTGAGCTCTTTGGAGGAAAAGTGCTTCGTAAATGCAGGCATTTCTACGCCCCTCCTCACCTTTTTTTTCCCATGAGCGGCTGCGGTGCTTTTTATTCCTCGTACCTATCACAGCAGCCTGTAATTATTGGAAGTAATAATTGTGCTTGGGTGGAAAGGTGGCAGAGGGCAAAGATACCTTGGTAAGAACATAGGACCAAATGCTGGATTAACATCAGGGGAGGGCCTGACCCACAAAGTCACAGAATCTGAAAAGACAGCTCTTTTCCTATGTTCCCAAAGCCTTCAAAATAAGTGTATGTACATTAGACAGAGTAATTTCACTAATAGGAATCTAGCCTAAGAAATGCTCAGAAACACAGGCTAGGATATAAACCAAAGATGTTTGTCATCATTATTTGTAATTGAGAAAGACTGGAAACAACCTAAATGTTGCTTCCAACAGTTGGAAATAGGTGAGTGACGTCATGAAACACCATGTAGTATTATGCAGCCGTTCAACACGTCAGTGAATAATTTTTAACGATGTTAGGAAAGGAGTCTGATCAAGTGTAGCAGAAAAAAGCAAGACTGATTTCAATATGAACTGCCTTCTCAGCAACATAAGGTACTGATAGGTAGGAAAAAGGAAAACAAAAAACAAGGAATGCCCTAAATGTTACCACCTGTTATTTCTGCTTGGTGGGATTCTGGTTGTGAGTCCAGTGACCCAGGGAGGCTGGGTTCTTTTGCTTACTGGGTTGCCGTTTCCTGGGGATAATGCTAACATGTTGGGTTTTGTTTTGTTTTTTGGGGGGCTGTTTTTTGATATTTGCCTTGCTTTGAGGAAGGATCAGAGAACTGAAGTATTAAAACAAAATTTAGGAGAAAACCATAGCTAATGAGTGCTGAGATTTACTGCTATAGGTGTTGTTTTAGAAATTTCCTTTAAAAGTGGTGAGAATGGAAATGAAGATAACAAAACATAGTTTCTCTGCCTCCTTGCTATAAATTTAGCTATTTCTGATAAGTTAAACAAAACATCTTTGATGGGCCTTGTGCTAACGCTGTATTCAGCAGAACCTCCTCAGTCATTTCCATACTGTATGGGCTGAATTGTGTCCCACCCCACCCTCCAAATTCATGTATTGAAGCCCTAACCCCCAGAACTTCAGAATGTGACTGTATTTGGAGGTAGGGCCTTTAAAGAGGTAATTTGGGAAATATGGATGGTCCCTAATCCAATACACCTGGTGTCCTTATAAGACAAGGAGATTAGGACTCAGACACCTATAGATTGAATGTTTGTGTCCCCCCAAAATTCATATGCTAAATCCTAGCCCCCAGTGAGATGGTATTTGGAGGTGGGGTCTTTGGGGGTGACTAGGTCATGAGGGTGGAGCCCTCATGAATGGATTAGTGCCCTTATAAAAGAGACCCCAGAGAGCTCCATCACCCCTTCTACCATGTGAGGACACAGAAGGAAGACGGCTGTCTATGAACCAGGAAGTGGGCCGCACCAGACACCAAATCTATCCTCATCTTGACCTTGGACTTCCAGCCTCCAGAAGTGTGAGCAATGCATTTCTGCTCTTTACAAGCCACCTAGTTTGTGGTATTTTGTTACAGCAGCCCAAACAGACTAAGACAGACTCATGCAGATGGAAGACGATGTGAGGGCACAGAGAGAAGGCAGCTGTCTACAAGCCAAGGAGAGAGGCCTCCGCAGTAACTGACCCTGCCCACACCTTGAACTTGGACTTCCAGCCTCCAGAACTGTGAGAAAATACATTTCTATTGTTTAAGCCCCTCAGTCTGTGGTATATTGTTATGGCAGCTCTAGCAGACGAATACACATACATATATATTTAAATGTGTTTATGTCAAGTGTTGAGGATCCCAAACACCTCAAGACAGCAATAGTTATGGAGCAGTTGGCGTTAGGAAGATGGGTGTGTGCTGGGGTGGTGCGTGGAGATGAGTATGTGCTTAAAGCTTGTATTGGGTTGGCCAAAATTTCATCTTTAACATCTTACGGAAAAACCCAAACAAACTTTTTGGCCAACCCAATATTTAGTAATGAAGGAAGAAGGTGCTGATTTTTTAAAAACTGGAACTTAAAGTAAGTTGCCCTCCTCAAAGTTGGGACCAGAGAAAGGAACCCTGTTTCATTCTCTTTCTGTTGGTGTGAATGTCACTAGGGCAGGGCCCGCTAACCAGGAGGAGCCTTGGCCGTGCTCACCCAGAACATCTGACCCAGGTCGCACAGCTGAGGTCAGAGTCCTTCCCACCTCAGAAATGGGCCTGAGGGGCTTCCCTGGTGGCACAGTGGTTAAGAACCCGCCTGCCAATGCAGGGGACACGGGTTTGAGCCCTGGTCCGGGAAGATCCCACATGCCGCGGAGCAACTAAGCCCGTGCGCCACAACTACTGAGCCTGTGCTCTAGAGCCCGCGAGCCACAACTACTGACTAGAGCCCGTGTTCCGCAACGAGAAGCCGCTGCAATGAGAAGCCCAGGCACCGCAACGAAGAGTAGCCCCCGCTCACTGCAACTAGAGAAAGCCCGGGCACAGCAACGAAGACCCAACGCAGCCAAAAATAAATAAATAAAAATAAGTAAATTTAAAAAGGGGGGTGCTGAGAGGTAAGGAATACTTCAAAGGCAATGGCGATGGGTCAACTTAAGTTCCACCTGGAAGGGAGGTTTAGGAAGGGGGCTGCCTGCTCACCGCTCTGGGGCCTGGGCCTCCCCGCATCTAAAGGATGCATTCAGATCTGGGGATTCTGCCTCGAGATCAATCTAAGGCCGCTCACCCTCTTCCAACCACCCAGAACTTGAGCCAGGAGGACACTTTACATCCTTGTTGTCTGGCCCTTCCTGCTTTCCGTCCACTTCAGTGACCCAGGCCTGCCCAGCGCCGACACTGGCCCCTGGGTTCCTGACAGTCTGGGATGTGTTTCTGAGTGAGGGAATTCTGATCTCTAAAGGGAATCCCCACTAGTGGTTTGCACCTTCCCGCTGCCAGCCAGCTCTAACTTTGCTTCATAACTAAGAGCTTCTGTATACCGTGGTCCAGCCACCGCGTTTTTCCCAGCTGCAGGCCTGGAGTTTCCACGGCTTTGGCACTGCTTCTGCTTGAGAGGTTTAATTGATAACATAATGAAGCAACTTAAAAATAGCCCAGTAACTGCCTCTCTCCAACGCCAAGGAACTGCACATCTCCTCCCCAAGCGTACCTGTCCTGGGATTGGGGCCCTGGCCTGGCCTCGTGGGCTGGCTGAGTCCACGCTGTATCCTCCTAAGGACCAGGAAAGGGGCCATGGGTTATCCTGACCTTTTCACACGCAGCAGGAGACCCTCTGGTATGTATTTCCTGGGGATGTCTCTGGTCATACAACAGTTTCCTCAGAGATGATACAGTGATCATCCCTGGATGATTTCTCTTCACTTCTGCAGTGCCAGGCTCCGTGCTGGGAGGTGATGTTGGAGTACGGTGAAAGGCCAGGACCTAGCTGCTTGTGGGCTGTAAATTCAGCCTTTAATTTTAAAAATTAGTGTTTTATTGTGAAACGTGTATTCTCATAGCATATGACATAATCTCTGTTGGCAGGTAATACAGTATGTTAAAAAAAAAAAAAAAAAAAAAAGCTTAGGCTCTGGAACCAGGCCTCTTGAGTCTAAATCCTACCCCAGCCGGTTAGAAGCTGTGTGAGCTTACGTTTGTTCCTTAACATCTCTGGTCACTAGTTTCCGTGTTTGTAAAATGGGGTAGATAATGTCAGACCTACCTTAAAGACTGTTGTGAAGGGTTATATGAGTTTTAAACAAGGAAAGCACTTAGATCAGTGCTGGGCATAGACAAAGCATTCAATAAATAATAATAAGTTCTTTTTTATTGTGGTAAAATGTACATAACATAATATGTACTATCTTAATCATTTCTAAGTGCACAGTTCAGTGGCACTAAGGGCATTCACATTGTGCAGCCATCACCACCATCCACCTGTAGAACTCCTTCATCTTGCAAAACGGAAACTCTACACCCATTAAGCAATAACTCCCCATCTCCCTCTGCTCCCAGCCCCTGGTAACCACCATTCATTCTATGAATTTGACTATTCTAGGTTCCTCATATAATTGGAATCACACAGTATTGTCCTTTTGTGACTGGTTTCTTTCTTTTTTTTTTTTTTTTATAAATTTGTTTTATTTATTTATTTTTGGCTGCGTTGGGTCTTCGTTGCTGCGTGTGGGCTTTTCTCTAGTTGCGGCGAGCGGGGGCTATTCTTCGTTGCGGTGCGTGGGCTTCTCGTTGCGGTGGCTTCTCTTGTTGCTGAGCACGGGCTTTAGGTGCGCAGGCTTCAGTAGTTGTGGCACGTGGGCTCAGTAGTTGTGGCTTGCGGGCTCTAGAGCACAGGCTCAGTAGTTGTGGCTCACGGGCTTAGTTGCTCTGCGGCGTGTGGGATCTTCCCGGACCAGGGCTCAAACCCGTGTCCCCTGCATTGGCAGGCGGATTCTTAACCACTGTGCCAGCAGGGAAGCCCTGTGACTGGTTTCTTTTACTTAGCATCATGACCTCAAGATTCATCCATGTTGTAGCCTGTGTCAGAATTTCCTTCCTTTTTAAGGCTGAATAATATCACTTGTATGTCTACACCGCGTTCTGTTTATTCATTCGTCTATAAATGGACGTATGAGTTGTTTCCACGTTTCAGCTACTGTGAATAATGCTGCTATGAACATGGGTATACAAATAGCTGTTCAGGTCCCTGCTTTCACTTCTTTTGGGTACATACCCAGAAGTGGAATTGCTGGATTCTATGGTAATTCTATGTTTAATTGTTTTAGGACCAATCCTATTGTTTTTCACAATAGCTGCACCATCATTCTCATGGTTTTAAACACTATCTACAGGCTGATGAATTCCAGCTTTATATCTATAACTTCATACTTTTCCTGAGCTGTAGGTAGACTACACAATTGCCCACTTGATCTTTTCAGTTAGATGTCTCACAGGCATCTCGAGATTAAACAAGTCCCAAATTGCACTTCTTACCCCATCCTACTCTTCCCCATTTTGGTAAATGACATTAATTAAAACTCTGGCTGCTCAAAATGGAAACCTTTAAGCGGAACCAGCTACATAATTTGCCAGACCTGGTGCTAAATGAAGATGGGGAGCCCCAGGCAGGAGCAGGGAAGCCAAATCCCCCTTCTTACAGTTCTGTGCCCCAGCCCCCAGCGGACCGGCCGCCCTGGGGGGATTGCAGCCTCCGTGCTGGAATGTGCCCAGTACCTGGAACCATGGTGGCCGAGAGCCACCCTGAGGTCCCCGCCAACCCTGGGTGGGGACGGCTGTTGGCATTGATCACACCCCCATGAAGCCGGCCGTGAATCCTTCAATGAATCCTTTTTTTTTTTTTAATGTCTTTATTGGAGTATAATCGCTTTACAATGGTGTGTTAGTTTCTGCTGTATAACAAAGTGAATCAGCTATACATACACATATATCCCCATATCCCCTCCCTCTTGCGTCTCCCTCCCTCCCTCCCTCCCTATCCCACCCCTCTAGGTGGTCACAAAGCACAGAGCTGATCTCCCTGTGCTATGCGGGTTGTTGTTGTTTCTTAAAGGTAACATGGTGATATTTTATTTATTTATTTATTTTTATAAATTTCTTTATTTTATTTATTTATTTTTGGCTGCTTTGGGTCTTTGTTGCCACGCACGGGCTTTCTCTAGTTGCAGCGAGCGGGGGCTACTCTTCATTGCAGCGCGCGGGCTTCTCATTGCAGTGGCTTCTCTTGTTGCAGAGCACGGGCTCTAGGTGCACGGGCTTCAGTAGTTGTGGCTCGTGGGCTTCAGTAGCTGTGGCTCGCGGGCTTAGTTGCTCCGCGGCATGTGGAATCTTCCCAGACCAGGGCTCGAACCCGTGTCCCCTGCATTGGCAGGCAGATCCTTAACCACTGAGCCACCAGGGAAGTCCCTGTGCCACATCTTCTTTATCCATTCAACTGTCGATGGGCACTTAGGTTGCTTCCATGTCCTGGCTATTGTAAATAGAGCTGCAATGAACATTGTGGTACATGACTCTTTTTGAATTATGGTTTTCTCAGGGTATATGCCCAGGAGTGGGATTGCTGGGTCGTATGGTAGTTCTATCTTTAGTTTTTTGAGGAACCTCCGTACTGTTCTCCATAGTGGCTGCATCAATTTACATTCCCACCAGCAGTGTAGGAGGGTTCCCTTTTCTCCACACCCTCTCCAGCATTTATTGTTTGTAGATTTTTTGATGATGGCCATTCTGACTGGTGTGAGGTGATACCTCACTTCCATGAACCCTTGATTCCTCTTTTCTCCTCACCCTCCAAGTTCACTTTGTCAGCAAGAGCTGTGAGTTCCACCTCTGAAATCAGTCTCAGCTCTTTACTTCTCCATCTCTCCTTCCATGATGAGCGCCCACGCCGCCATCCCCTCTCTCTACTATTAAAAGTCACCCACCTGGTCTCCTTCACTCACCCTGGCCCCTCCTCCCACATTCCACACAAGAGCCAGAGTAACTGTTTCCAAAAATAAACGAGTCCGTGTTTACTGCCGGGTTTAAAACATTCGTGGGCTCCTCGCCAAGGCACACAAAGGCGGGTGGTTTCATAGCCCTGCCCTCTCTTCTCTTCTTCTCCGCGTGTGGTGTCCTGCTTTCTACACCGTGAAGATGCCAAGCGTGTAATGGCCTGAGGGCAGGGTTTCTCCACCCGGCGCCTCTGACATTTTGGATAACCCTTTGCGTGGGGGTTTGTCCCCTGCACTGTAGTTCAGCAGCACCCCTGACTGCCCTCTAACCCCTAGATGCCAGTGGCACTGCCCCTCCACCACCTTGTGAGGACAGCATGTCCCCGGACATTAGATGTTCCCCAGGGGCCACCCCCGCCCTGTTCCTCAGAACCTGCCTTGGAGCCTTAGAGCACTGGCTCTCCCCCTGGCTGGACTGCAGCCCCCGCACACCTTCCTCCACCCTCACGCTTGCAGCATCTTCTCGTCCTTCGGAGAGCAATTTAAATAATGTCACTTTCCCTGATCAACCAATACTGTACAAAGTAGTCTCTCACTCCCACTCTCTGTTTTAAATTGCTGTCTAAATACTCACCGGTCTCTGGTATCTCTTTTGTTTAATTATTGGTTGACTTTCTGTTCCCACCTCCCGCCCCTACCAGGATTGCAGGCTCCTTGAGGGTGGTCATGTCCATCGTTTCACTGACACCTGGAATGGAACCTGGCACATAGTAGGTGCTTAGTACATCTTTGCTGGAGGAACGAATTCACAACGCTTTGATTTTTATTTATTTATTTATTTTTTTAAATTTATTTTTTTAAATTGAAGCATAGTTGATTTACAATGTTGTGTTAGTTTCAGGTGTACAGCAAAATGATTCAGTTACATATATATATACATACTTTTTCATGTCCTTTTCCATTATGGTTTATTACAGGATACTGAATATAGTTCCCTGTGCTGTACAGTAGGGCCTTATTGTTTACCTGTTTTATATATAGTAGTATATATTTGCTAATCCCAAACTCCTGATTTATCCTCCCCCCCTTTCCCCTTTGGTAACCATAAGTTTGTTTTCTATGTCTGTGAGTCTGTTTTTGTTTGGTAAATAAGTTCACTTGTGTCATATTTTAGATTCCACATATAAGTGATATCGTATGATATTTGTCTTTCTCTGACTTACTTCACTTAGTATGATCATCTCTAGGTCCATCTATGGTGCTGCAAATGGCAGTATTTCATTCTTTTTATGGCTGAGTAATATTCCATTGTATATATGTACCACATCTTCTTTACCCATTCATCTGTCGATGGACGTTTAGGATGTTTCCATGATCTGGCTGTTGTAAACAGAGCTGCTATGAACATTGGGGTGCATGTATCTTTTCGAATTAGAGTTTTGTCTGGATATATACCCAGGAGTGGGATTGCTGGATCATATGGCAACTCTATTTTTAGATTTTTAAGGAAACTCCATACTGTTCTCCATATTGGCTGCACCAATTTACATTCCCAACAACAGTGCAGGAGGGTTCCCTTTTCTCCACATTCTCTCCAGCATTTATTATTTTTAATGATGGCCATTCTGACCAGTGTGAAGTGATACCTCATTGTAGTTTTGATTTGCATTTCTCTAATAACTAGCAATATTGAGCATCTTTTCATGTGCCTATTGGCCATCTGTATGTCTTCTTTGGAGAAATGTCTACTTAGGTCTTCTGCCCATTTTTCGATTATGTTGTTTGTTTTTTTCTTATTGAGTTGTATGAGCTGTTTGTATATTTTGGAAATTAAGCCCTCATGAATTCACAGCACTCTGAAACCCGTGTTTGTTTCTGTGTACTTGTCAGGCCGTTTTCATTTCTTTCCAGTTCTTTCTCTTCTTTCTTTTTAATAGCCTCTACTTTCCCTTTAGGGTCCCCATTTCTGCTCTATTGTCTTTTTTCCGTCTCTTCATCATAGCACAGGTGATAGTTCCCACATTAATTTGATTCAACATCTTTCATAGCAGAAACACAGGCTAGTCAAACATGACACAGATGAAGTCTCAGTGAAGTTGAACTAAGCAACAGGATCTCATGGTCAATGTCATTGGACTTCACATACCAGGAGGGTCTCCCGGACACAGAGGATCCCAGGAATTGCCTGGAACTAGAGAGGACAGCCCTGGGGGGAATCCCAGGGGCCTCTTGCTCAGTCTCTTGTCCTTCCTTCACGCTGAGTGTTGACTTCATTCTTCCCTCTTGTTACAGCCCAGATCCCTGTGCCTTTTGTTCACCTGGTGAGAAACATTGTTGCCGTTAATACTTCCACAGGCTTTATTGAAGAGACCAGGCAGATTGAGCTAACATGTCTTTATCCCAAACGCAAACAAACCACTGGGGAAAGGATTCCTTGGCTCAACTTGGGAACGAGACTTTGTTGAGTGTCTCATGTGCCAGGCACCTCTGGGTGATGAGGATACAGTGGAGAACACAACAGACACAATTCTTTTTTTTTTAATTAATTAATTTATTTATTTATTTTTGGCTGCATTGGGGTCTTCGTTGCTGCCCGCGGGCTTTCTCTAGTTGCAGCGAGCAGGGGATACTTTTCGTTGTGGTGCGCGGGCTTATCATTGCGGTGGCTTCTCTTTGTTGCAGAGCACAGGCTGTAGGCGCACAGGCTTCAGTAGTTGTGGCACGTGGGCTTCAATTATTGTGGCACGTGGGCTCAGTAGTTGTGGCTCGTAGGCTCTAGAGCACAGGCTCAGTATTTGTGGCGCACAGGCTTAGTTGCTCCGCGGCATGTGGGATCTTCCCAGATCAGGGCTCGAACCCGTGTCCCCTGCATTGGCAGGCAGATTCTTAACCACTGTGACACCAGGGAAGTCCCAACAGACACAATTCTGATGTCATGGAACTAACATTCTCTGACACTGCACTTGCTATATGTTTATTACTAAATGCCTATCAAGAACCAGGCTCTAACCTTATACCAAGGATACAGTGGGCAAAACACACAAACATAATTGCATATGGTGATAGGTTAATTCATTTAGTCAATAGTCTGCGTTTCTATATGAACCTACAGCAGGGGGGACTTGATTTGGTTTGAGAAACAGGGGACTTTTTTTTTTTTTTTTTTTAATGTCTGAAACATTTATATTAACATATTTCCATACATATTTCCATACAAATACAAATATAAGATTTTTAGAAATTTCATGTAATGTCTGAAACATTTATATTAACATATTTCCATACATATTTCCATACAAATACAAATATAAGATTTTTAGAAATTTCATGTAATGTCTGAAACATTTATATTAACATATTTCCATACATATTTCCATACAAATACAAATATAAGATTTTTAGAAATTTCATGTAATGTCTGAAACATTTATATTAACATATTTCCATACAAATAACCCAATGAAAGTTTAGTATTAGTTGTTTTGTTTGTTTTTATACTGCAGGTTCTTATTAGGCATCAGCTTTATACACATCAGTGTATACATGTCAATCCCAATCGCCCAATTCAGCACACCACCATCCCCACCTCATCGCAGTTTTCCCCCCTTGGTGTCCATATGTCTATTCTCTACATCTGTGTCTCAACTTCTGCCCTGCAAACTGGCTCATCTGTACCATTTTTCTACATTCCACATACATGCATTAACATACGATATTTGTTTTTCTCTTTCTGACTTACTTCACTCTGTATGACAGTCTCTAGATCCATCCACGTCTCAACAAATGACTCAATTTCGTTCCTTTTTATGGCTGAGTAATATTCCATTGTATATATGTACCACATCTTCTTTATCCATTCGTCTGTTGATGGGCATTTAGGTTGCTTCCATGACCTGGCTATTGTAAATAGTGCTGCAATGAACATTCGGGTGCATGTGTCTTTTTGAATTACGGTTTTCTCTGGGTATATGCCCAGTAGTGGGATTGCTGGGTCATATGGTAATTCTATTTTTAGTTTTTTAAGGAACCTCCATATTGTTCTCCATAGTGGCTGTATCAATTTACATTCCCACCAACAGTGCAAGAGGGTTCCCTTTTCTCCACACCCTCTCCAGCATTTGTTGTTTGTAGATTTTCTGATGATGCCCATTCTAACAGGAGTGAGGTGATACCTCATTGTAGTTTTGATTTGCATTTCTCTAATAATTAGTGATGTTGAGCATCTTTTCATGTGCTTCGTGGCCGTCTGTATGTCTTCTTTGGAGAAATGTCTATTTAGGTCTTCTGCCCATTTTTGGATTGGGGTGTTTGTTTCTTTGATATTGAGCTGAATGAGCTGTTTATATATTTTGGAGATTAATCCTTTGTCCGTTGATTCATTTGCAAATATTTTCTCCCATTCTGAGGGTTGTCTTTTCGTCTTGTTTATGGTTTCCTTTGCTGTGCAAAAGCTTTGAAGTTTCATTAGGTCCCACTTGTTTATTTTTGTTTTTATTTCCATTACTCTAGGAGGTGGATCGAAAAAGATCTTGCTGTGATTTATGTCAAAGAGTGTTCTTCCTATGTTTTCCTCTAAGAGTTTTATAGTGGCCAGTCTTATATTTAGGTCTCTAATCCATTTTGAGTTTATTTTTGTGTATGGTGTTAGGGAGTATTCTAATTTCATTCTTTTACATGTGGCTGTCCAGTTTTCCCAGCACCACTTATTGAAGAGACTGTCTTTTCTCCATTGTATATCTTTGCCTCCTTTGTCATAGATTAGTTGACCATAGGTGCGTGGGTTAATCTCTGGGCTTTCTATCTTGTTCCATTGATCTATGTTTCTGTTTTTGTGCCAGTACCATATTGTCTTGATTACTGTAGCTTTGTAGTATAGTCTGAAGTCAGGGAGTCTGATTCCTCCAGCTCCATTTTTTTGCCTCAAGACTGCTTTGGCTATTCGGGGTCTTTTGTGTCTCCATACAAATTTTAAGATGATTTGTTCTAGCTCCGTAAAAAATGCCATTGGTAATTTGATAGGGATTGCATTGAATCTGTAGATTGCTTTGGGTAGTATACTCATTTTCACAATGTTGATTCTTCCAATCCAAGAACATGGTATATCTCTCCATCTGTTGGTATCATCTTTAATTTCTTTCATCAGTGTCTTATAGTTTTCTGCATACAGGTCTTTTGTCTCCCTAGGTAGGTTTATTCCTAGGTATTTGATTCTTTTTGTTGCAATGGTAAATGGGAGTGTTTCCATAATTTCTCTTTCAGATTTTTCATCATTAGTGTATAGGAATGCAAGAGATTTCTGTGCATTAATTTTGTAACCTGCAACTTTACCATATTCATTAGTTAGCTCTAGCAGTTTTCTGGTGGCAGTTTTAGGATTCTCTATGTATAGTATCATGTCATCCGCAAACAGTGACAGTTTTACTTCTTCTTTTCCAATTTGTATTCCTTTTATTTCTTTTTCTTCTCTGATTGCCGTGGCTAGGACTTCCAGAACTATGTTGAATAATAGTGGTGAGAGTGGACATCCTTGTCTCGTTCCTGATCTTAGAGGAAATGCTTTCAGTTTTTCACCATTGAGAATGATGTTTGCTGTGGGTTTGTCATATATGGCCTTTATTATGTTGAGGTAGGTTCCCTCTATGCCTACTTTCTGGAGAGTTTTTATCATAAATGGGTGTTGAATTTTGTCAAAAGCTTTTTCTGCATCTATTGAGATGATCATATGGTTTTTATTCTTCAATTTGTTAATATGGTGTATCACATTGATTGATTTGTGTATATTGAAGAATCCTTGCATCCCTGGGATAAATCCCACTTGATCGTGGTGTATGATCCTTTTAATGTGTTGTTGGATTCTGTTTGCTAGTATTTTGTTGAGGATTTTTGCATCTATATTCATCAGTGATATTGGTCTGTAATTTTCTTTTTTTGTAGTGTCTTTGTCTGGTTTTGGTATCAGGGTGATGGTGGCCTCATAGAATGAGTTTGGGAGAGTTCCTTCCTCTGCAATTTTTTGGAAGAGTTTGAGAAGGATGGGTGTTAGCTCTTCTCTAAATGTTTGATAGAATTCACCTGTGAAGCCATCTGGTCCTGGACTTTTGTTTGTTGGAAGATTTTTAATCACAGTTTCAATTTCATTACTTGTGATTGGTCTGTTGATATTTTCTGTTTCTTCCTGATTCAGTCTTGGAAGGTTATACCTTTCTAAGAATTTGTCCATTTCTTCCAGGTTGTCCATTTTATTGGCATAAAGTTGCTTGTAGTAGTTTCTTAGGATGTTTTGTATTTCTGCGGTGTCTGTTGTAACTTCTCCTTTTTCATTTCTGATTTTATTGATTTGAGTCCTCTCCCTCTTTTTCTTGATGAGTCTGGCTAATGGCTTATCAATTTTGTTTATCTTCTCAAAGAACCAACTTTTAGTTTTATTGATCTTTGCTATTGTTTTCTTTGTTTCTATTTCATTTATTTCTGCTCTGATCTTTATGATTTCTTTCCTTCTGCTAACTTTGGGTTTTGTTTGTTCTTTCTCTAGTTTCTTTAGGTGTAATGTTAGATTGGGGACATTTTTTTTTAATGTGATTTAAATGAACCTTATTTTCTGCAACAGTTCGAGATTTGCAGAGAGATCGTGAATATAGTTCAGAGAGTTCCCATCTATCCCAAACCCGTTTTCTCCTATTTTGAACATCTTACATTACTGTAGCACATTTGTCACCAGTAATGAGCCGATATTGATGCATTATTATTAACGGAAGTCCATACTTTTTTCAGATTTCCTTAGTTTGTACCTGATGTTCTTTTTCGTTCTAGGATCCCACACTGTAATCATCATGTCTACTTAGGCTCCTCTTGGCTGTGACAGTGTCTTGGATTTTTATTGTTTTCGATGACCTTGACAGTTTTGAGGACGACTAGTTAGGTATATTGTAGGATGCACCTGTATTGGAGTTTTCCTCATAATTAGACTGGGGTTATGGTTTCTGGGAGGAAGACCACAGAGATAAAGTGCCATTTTCATCATGTCATATCAAGGGTACGTCCTGTCCACATGACATCACTGTTGATGTTGACCTTGACCATCTGGCTGACATAGTTTTCATCAGGTTTCTCCAGTGTGAAGGTCTTTCCCTCCCCCTTTACATACTGTGAAGCAGCTACATTTTAGGGGGGAGGGTTGGTATGTTCCACCTCCTTGACAATGTGTTTTGTTTTTCATAGCTTTACTGAGGTACAGTTTACATGCCACAGAATTCACCCATTTTAAGCGAACAGTTTGACGCATTTTAGTAAATTGATATAGTTGTGCCTGAGGAAAATGGTCTTGGGGCTGACAGCCAGAGGATGAGGAGGCTTTAAATAGGCAAAGGCAGGGAAGGACCGTTCTAAACAGAGGTCACAGCCTGCGCTAGCCCCTCAGGGGAGGAATCTGGGTGAGTCCTGAATCACCTAGAAAAGGTAGACTGTGTCACGCTCCTTCACTGAATATGCTTCATAAATATTTTCCTCAGAACATTTAAAAGTCAACAGCATTTTATTGCCTAAGTGTGTAAATTCCAGTTCTGTGAAACACGTGTCTGTCTACAACAACTCCATCCCTGTTGGTTTATCCAAGGTTTTACTGTAACGATGAGTAAATATTAGGGTAGTAAAATTCAGAATGGTCCCTGTGCCTACTCTTAAATCTCCCAGGTTGCTGGGTACCTACTGACGTCTTAGGATCCACAACCAGAGACCAAGGCAAGTGGTATTTAAAATGTGCACAGGGTTACTGAGAAACTGGGGTAACCAGTTATGAAGCCAAGTGCCATGAGATGGGGAGGAAAGGAAGAGAAAACATAGACTTGAAACCGTTAGTGGGATAAGGTGGATTTGGAGTGCTCATGTTGGAAGGAAGGAAGATATACAGGGAAATGCAGAGATTATTAGGGATGTGTTGAGACTGACCAGGCTCCCAATTTTCCTCTTCATTAGTTATGCATAGCTCCCATCGACAGGATTAGGGTCCTGCTGAGGCAGACCTTTCTCGTTAATGACCCAGTGGACTAAAAGGTTCAGTGGAGCTCCCAGGTGTCCCCGGAGGGAGGGGTTGGGCCTGCCCAGTGCTTAAGTTTGTTCTGCAGTTTAATATAACAGTGGCCTAAAAGCAGAGGAACCCAGTTAGGGGCAAGCAGCAAAGTGCGCCAACGTTGAGAGGGTGGTGGGAAGAAACACTGACAACTGAAAAAATTAAAAGCAGAAAGTACTTGTCAGAGAATTTAGCCAAATGAGGACAAAGGACAGCACCCAAACATGAAAAGTTGGGTGTTTACAGGTGTACTTTGGAATATTGCGAGTTTGGTTCCAGAACACTGCAATAAAGCGAATATCAATAAATTGAGTTGCACACATGTTTTGGTTTCCCAGTGCATGTAAAAGTTATGTTCACACTCTACTGTAGTCTGTTAAGTGTGCTATAGCATTATGTCTAAAAAAGCATTGTACATACGTTAATGAAAAAACACTTTCTTGCTAAAAGTTACTAACCATCATCTGAGCCTCCAGCAAGTTGTGGTAGTAACATCACAGATCATGGATCACAGATCACCATGACAAATATAATAATAATGAAAAAGTTTGAAATGTTGCAAGAATCACCAAAATGTGACTCAGAGACACAAAGTGAGCAAATGCTGTTGGGAAAATGGCACCGATAGACTTACTCGAGGCAGGGTTGCCACAAACCTTCAATTTGTAAAAAATGCAGTATCTGCAAAGCACAATAAAGCAAAGCACAATAAAAGGAGGTCTGCCTGTACACAAATATCCAAAAGAAAAAAAATATTGAAGAAGGATTTGTCAGTAAATGTTTGGTCATTAAAACCAGAAATCACTTTAGGCATTTCAAACAGAGAGGGATTTAATATAGGGAATTGAGTCATAAAACTGGTGGAAGGGCTGGGAAAGCAAAAAGGCAGAAGGTGGTATTACCCAGGGATCAGAAATGCAGGGAGCTGGGGACACATTCCAGGCAGTTAATTCTGGATGTTGAAAGCTGTTTATCACCCAGTGTTCTAAGAACAGCTCTGTAGCTTTTCTGATCTTTGTGCCGCCCTTAGGTATGGGTTAGATTATAATCCCAAGGCTTAATTTTTTTTTCACATCTTTATTGGAGTATAATTGCTTTACAATGTTGTGTTAGTTTCTGCTGTACAACAAAGTGAATCAGCTATATGTATACGTATATCCTCATATCCCCTCCCTCTTGAGCCTCCCTCCCACCCTCTCTTTCCCACCCCTCTAGGTCGTCACAAAGCATCGAGTTGATCTCTCCCTGTGCTATGCAGCAGATTCCCACTAGCTATCCATTTTACATTTGGTAGTGTATATATGTCAATGCTACTCTCTCACTTCGTCCAAGCTTCCCCTTCCCCCCTGTGTCCTCAAGTCCGTTCTCTACGTCTGCGTCTTTATTCCTGCCCTGCCACTAGGTTCATCAGTACCGTTTTTTTTAGATTCCATATATATGTGGTATCATACGGTATTTGTTTTTCTCTTTCTGACTTTCCTCTGTATGACAGACTCTAGGTCCATCTACCTCATTACAAATAACTCAATTTCATTCCTTTTTATGGCTGAGTAATATTCCATTGTATATCTGTGCCACATCTTCTTTATCCATTCATCTGTCGAAGGACATTTAGGTTGCTTCCACGTCCTGGCCATTGTAAATAGTGCTGCAATGAACATTGTGGTACATGTATCTTTCTGAATTATGGTTTTCTCAGTGTATATGCCCAGTAGTGGGATTCCAAGGCTTAATTTTATGGCCTGTATGACATGCAGAGCCCTGTAGGGGCTCAAGGCCACGGCAGTGATCTTGTAGTAATGGACAGACTGTGAAAGCTTGTCCACGGCGTCTTAAACTTCGGCAAGCAGGCCATTCATACAGCTGGGCTCTGTTGGTTTTACCTTCCTCTGATTCAACCCAGGGTTTGTTTGCTCTGCATGATGGGCTGACATTTATGTAAATCAAGGGATGGTATGTGTGCCTTTTCCTCCTGAGTGCGTTCCAGGGGGAGGAGGGCATCTGCGCTCCAGGTGTGTGTTTGATGTACCTAATAGCCTGATCTTATGGCAGGGTTGGTGAACATTTTTGTGGACAGTCAGGGTTCCGTGAGTTTTTGTTTGTTTGTTTTATAATTTTTTTTTGAAATTCACGGTCTTTTATTTATTTATTTATTTATGACTGTGTTGGGTCTTCGTTTCTGTGCGAGGGCTTTCTCTAGTTGTGGCAAGTGGGGACCACTCTTCATCGCGGTGCGCGGGCCTCTCACCATCGCGGCCTCTCTTGTTGCGGAGCACAGGCTCCAGACGCGCAGGCTCAGTAACTGTGGCTCACGGGCCCAGTTGCTCCGTGGCATGTGGGATCTTCCCAGACCAGGGCTCGAACCCGTGTCCCCTGCATTGGCAGGCAGATTCTCAAGCACTGCGCCACCAGGGAAGCCCTCCGTGAGTTTTTGAAGGAAGTAGTTTGGGAGGAGCTCAGTGGTGACTTTGCAGAAAGATGTAGCGAGGGGGCTGTTTTGGTTTCTAGAACGCTGTGATGGTCTCTCTCAGGGGCCAGCATACTGCGGCTCATTACCCAGGCTCCTCCCTCATCCTCCCGCCCCTCCGTGTTGCCCCTTCCTCCTTTGCTCTCTTGGGTCAGTCCTCCCTGCATGTGGTAGGAACAGGGATCCCAGACGTTCCCCAGCTGATCTTCTCATTGATAATAGCTCTGTTGACAGAGGCTGTGGTACTAAGTGACACGTCTTTCTGTTCTGAGGCCCCTGCTCGCTACTCTGGAGCAGGTTGATGGGTCAGTTTCCACAGACTGACATGTGTCTCTTCTTTGGTATTTACTCTTCACTTAAGTGGGAAGATTCTGTATCAAAAAACAAATGTTTCCACTGAATTCTATCCCTAAGAGCTTTCCAATCTCCCTAAAGTAGGGTCAAGTTCGCCAGCCTAAGTTTGTCCTGAGCTTGGCTGGGTACCCCACTTGTTCTCCTATCTACCCCCAGTAAGCACTGGGCTGTTCTAATCAAATTACTCAGTAGGGGTCTCCCCCCAACCCCATCCTCCCTGTCCCCACATATAGCTCCCTCCTTCACACTCTGCCACTGATAAAAGCTGTTTCAGCAGGGAGGGTCTTACTACAGTGGTCTCCCAACATCTCCTAACCCCACCCTGCCCAAGGAATGTGACGTTCTGGGCAGCTTCTTCAGGAATATGATCGGAAAGCCTGCGATTACCTCTCCTGCATATGATCCCCAGGAATGCCCAGACTCAAGAGTTCACCCAAGCTGATCAAAGGGACACAGTTTCTCCCATGCACTGTGATTGACGGTTTGCAAAGCATTTACATCTTAACACACGTTCTTAATTTGATCCTCACATTCAATATTTTTCCCAGATGACAAAATAGAAGCTCAGAGATTAGGGAATTTCTGCCTGGTTATATAATGGAAAGCTGGGCCAGGAAGCAAGTCCAGATCTTCAGACTCTGACTTCTAGACTTTCTTTCTGTACCAGACAAAGGACTAGCCTAGGAAGATGGAAGGAGTGTGAGTGCTTACAGCAAACGTGTCCTTGCAAGGTCAAAAAGATGAATTTACCCTTCAGAGCCTGGCAAGGGTACACTTTTGCAAAGGAAGCCTCCTGTGAATGGTGGGGAGGTGGGTTTGTGAAATCAGAGCATGGCTGTAGAGGACCCACCTCTGCAGGGGGAGATATTCCAGTACATTTTCCAAAGGTAGTGTCTTTTGATTAAAAGACATTAGAAAAGCAGGTCTGTTCAGTACATGATTGAAAGAAGAGTGGTTTGACTAAACCCCTGACAAAGGTAGTTGGAGCATGACACATGTTCATCCCTCTGACGCTAAAACTTATGCCCTAAGAGGAGGAGGAGAGAGTCCTCTCTATTTAAGAGGACTTAAAATATACGGATATTTCTCTGCTGTGACACACCTAGACCTTACACTTCTAGTATGTTGGAAATTGCCGACCAAACTTAAATCTCCAGGATTCAGGACTCATCTGGGTTTGCCTGGAGGGCTGGCAAGGCAGATCCCAGGCCTAGCACCAATCCTGAAGGGCAATCTTTTTTTAAAAAAGTTTATTTTATTGAAGTATTTTTGATTTACAATGTTGTGTTAATTTCTACTGTACAGCAAAGTGATTTGGTTAACCATATACATACATTTGTTTTCATATTCTTTTCCATTATGTTTTATCACAGGGTATTGAGTATATTTCCTTGTGCTATACAGTAGGACCTTGTTGTTTATCCATTCTATATATAATAGTTTGCATCTGCTAATCCTAAACTCCCAATCCCTCCCTCCCCCACTCCGCTTCCCCCTTGGAAAACTCTCTATGTCTGTGAGTCTGTTCTGTTTTGCAGATAAGTTCTTTTGTGTCATATATTAAGATTCCATATATTATATAAGCGATATCATAGGGTATTTGTCTTTCTCTTTCTGACTTCACTTAGTATGATAATCTCTAGTTGTATTCATGTTCCTGAAAATGGCATTATTTCATTCTTTTTTATGGCTGAGTAGTATTCCATTGTATATATGGAATACCACACCTTCTTTATCCATTCATCTGCCATTGGACGTTTAGGTTGTTTCCATGTCTTGGCTATTTTAAATAGTGCTGCTGTGAACATAGGGGTGCATGTATCTTTTTGAATTATAGTTTTGTCTGGATATATGCCCAGGAGTGGGATCACTGGATCATATAGCAACTCTATTTTTAGTTTTTTGAGGAACCTCCATTCTCTTTTCCATAGTGGCTGCACCAATTTACATTCCTACCAATAGTGTAGGAGGGTTCCCTTTTCTCCACATCCTCTCCAGCGTTTGTTATTTGTAGATTTTTAAATGATGGCCATTCTGACCATTGTGAGGTGGTGCCTCATTATAGTTTTGATTTGCATTTCTTGAATAATTAGCAATGTGGAGCATCTTTTCATGTGCCTGTTGGCCATGTGTATGTCTTCTTTGGAGAAATGTCTATTTAGGAATTCTGCCCATTGTTTGATTGGGTTGTTTGTTTTTTTGTTGTTGAGTTGTATGAACTGTTTGTATATTTTGGATATTAAGCCCTTGTCAGTTGCATCATTTGCAAATATTTTCTCCCATTCCATAGGTTGTCTTTTTGTTTTGTTTATGGTTTCCTTTGCCGTACAGAAGCTTGTAAGTTTGAATAGGTCCCATTTGTTTATTTTTGTTTTTATATCTGTGGCCTTGGGAGAGACTGACCTAAGAAAACATTGGTACAATTTATGTCAGATAATGTTTTGCCTATGTTCTCTTCTAAGAGTTTTATGGTGTCCTATCTTATATTTAAGTCTTTAAGCCATTTAGAGTTTATTTTTGTGCATGGTGTGAGGGACCGTTCCAACTTTATTGATTTATATGCAGCTGTCCAGCTTCCCCAACACTACTTGCTGAAGTGACTGTTTTTTCCACTGTATATTCTTTTTTTTTTTTTTAATTTATTTATTTATTTATGGCTGTGTTGGGTCTTCGTCTCTGTGCGAGGGCTTTCTCCAGTTGCGGCAAGTGGGGGCCACTCTTCATCGCGGTGCGCGGGCCTCTCACTACCGCGGCTTCTCTTGTTACGGAGCACAGGCTCCAGACGTGCAGGCTCAGCAGTTGTGGCTCGCGGGCCTAGTCGCTCCGCGGCATGTGGGATCCTCCCAGACCAGGGCTCGAACCCGTGTCCCCTGCACCGGCAGGCAGACTCCCAACCACTGCACCACTAGGGAAGCCCTCCACTGTATATTCTTGCTGAAGGGCAAGCTTTAGCACAGCAGGGCCATACACCATCCTCCTGAATGCTCCTCACTGCATTAGGAGTGCTCAGAAACCTACACAGTGGCCCACCATGGGGAGGATGGGGCGTGTGATTCAGGCTTCTCTCTTCTTTAGGGAGAACAGGCATTAGCAGGTGGGCTGTCTTGATGTCCAGGGCCTTGAAGAGAAGCCTCAGCCTGACTGCAGACCCCTGAGCAGCAGGAGACAGGACTGGGGGGAGGAACCTTCCTGGGACCTTCAGGCCTTGAGAGGTTGGGGCAGTGCCTAGCCTAGTAGGCAACCACAGTTAGACTTGGAGGAAGAAGTGCGTGCCACGTGGTTGTGAAAGGACACACCTACCCATGAGATCCCCCCATGAGATGTCCCAGAAATGAAGACAGAGGCTTTTGGGGTGGCCGGGGAATCCTACAATGGTAGACAGGGTCAGAACTCGAGAACTACTTCATGTAATTTTACTGTGTAATGTCTTGTTTGGGGCCTGTCTTCGGCCAACAAGCAGAGCTCCCACCCTCCTATTGAGTGAATGCCCAGAGGTAGAGCAGCTTGAGGCCACCAATGAGCAGAAACAGCCAGAGGTGGCCTCAGGGCTCGGAAAGCTCACCGAGTGAGCACCCGTGTTTGGTCTGGGTCACAAGAAGGGCATCCTCTCTGCTCAGTAAAGCCTAGATCAAGGGCCGATCATCTAAGGTATGCGAGGCAAAGGTGGCAGGCAATCTTTCATTAGGTTTCCCGGGATAGAGCCATGCCTGGCTCACCTTTTTATTACCTTCTCACCTCTCATTGGTACCTAATATATGTTATCCGTAGACTCTGATTGAATTGGATGACAAGGCCAGAGCTCCTTCTTGGCCGCACTCTACCACCCTCTCATCCCTCATCTTTATCCCTCCAGAGCGCCCCCAGGGGAACTCCAGTAGGTCCCACCTAATGGATCCAGAGCGAGAGGAAGCCCAGAGGAGTGAGGGATGTAGTCTGCATGGAGGCAAAAGCAGAAGGAATGGAGGGAGGGCGCTCAGCTAATGCCAGGCAGTGGGGGAGGTGGCTGGCCGCCTAGTTACCAGATGAGTGACCCAGCTAGATTGCTGCTCCCTGTGTGTCCCTGGCTGCACACGTCTGCCCTGTGAATGGTACCACGGGGTTAAAGTACCATAACGGAGGCCAGAACGAGGAGGCAAAACGTCCCATAAACATTGTCACCTCCAGGCCTGACACTGGGAAGTCTCCTGAGCTCTGCCTCTGGACGTGATGTTAGGAGGCCAGGCAGGGCGTGGCGGGTAGCAGGAAGGTGAGGGCTTGCGATGTTTACCGTCCTTGTTTGAGCACAAGAAGATTCTGGAGGCTGGGCACTTTGAGGAGGTCTTCAGTGACCCAGAGGCAGCACTCAGTCTCCAGAATGCGGCGTGACACCTACATTTGGGGGTCTCTGTCCTCTTGGCAGAGCTGGCTTCCCACAGAACCCCGTGCTCAGAAGGGCCCTGCACGTGACTAATGCTCTGCTGCTGCCATCTTGGAATCCTTCATTTTTCTTATTTAATCACTTTCCTACTGTGGCAAAGTATATGTCCCAGTGTTTTACCATAATTAGAAATAAAACACACCCACACACTTCATAAAATTTGCCATTTTAAAGTATACTGTTGGGACTTCCCTGGCAGTCCAGTGGTTAAGAATCTGCCTGCCAATTCAGGGGACATGGGTTCAAGCCCTGGTCCGGGAAGATCCCACATGCCGCGGAGCAACTAAGCCTGTGCGCCACAACTACTGAGCCTGCACTCTAGAGCCTGCGAACCACAACTACTGAGCCCGTGTGCCACAACTACTGAAGCCCGCATGCCTAGAGCCCGTGAGCCCCAACTACTGAGCCCACGTGCCGCAACTACTGAAACTCGTACATTCTGGGGCCAGCATGCCATAACTACTGAGCCTGCATGCTGCAACTACTGGAGCCTATGTGCCTAGAACCCGTGCTCCGCAACAAGAGAAGCCACCACGATGAGAAGCCCTCGCACTGCAACAAAGAGTAGCCCCGGCTCTCTGCAGCTAGAGAAAGCCCACGTGCAACAATGAAGACCCAGCACAGCCAAAAATAAATGAAATAAATAAATAAATAAATAATTTAAAAGTATACTATTGAGTGATATTAATTACATTCACAGTTTAGTACAACCATCACCACTATCTATTTCCAAAGCTTTTTCCTTACTCCAAATAGAAAATCTAAACCCATTAAGCAATAATCCTCCCTTTCCCTCTCCCTTCAGCCCCTGATAACCTCTAAGGCATTTTCTGTCTCTATGAATTTGCCTATTCTGGATATTTCATGTAAGTGGAATCATACAATATTTATCCTTTTATATTAAGATTATTTCTTGGGACTTCCCTCGTGGTGCAGTGGTTAAGAATCCGCCTGCCAATGCAGGGGACACGGGTTCGAGCCCTGGTCCGGGAAGATCCCACATGCCGTGGAGCAACTAAGCCCGTGTGCCACAACTACTGAGCCTGTGCTCTAGAGCCTGCGAGCCACAACTACTGAGCCCACACGCCACAACTACTGAAGCCCACGTGCCTAGAGTCCGTGCTCTGCAACAAGAGAAGCCACCATAATGAGAAGCCTGCGCACCGCAACGAAGAGTGGCCCCCCCTTGCCTGCATTTTCATTTTGCACTGGGCTCTGCAAGTTATGTTGCTGGTCCTGCCTCTCAGGGCTATTGTCAGATACTGAAGTCTAAGGCATACTTGAATCACCTCTCCCTTGGATGGTTTAACATGTGTCACCCCTATTTAACCGGAAATTAGCCACCACACCTACCCTAGAGCCCACTTAGGTTTGCTGTACTCCTGTGGACAAACATGGTTTTTACTTCTCTGTATATGTCGCAGTGCAGAGGGAGAGTGGTTTACTTAAGGTCACTGGCTCAAGGAAAGCATCCATGTCCACAGAGCTTACTTACGTCTGCGTTAATGTGACCTGTACCACGCAGTCTTCACCGACATGACTTGATTCCACTGTCTTTGCCAATGTGATTTAACCATTGCGGAAGCGCTTGCCCAGGAAGATAAAAGCTGCAAATAACTATTATTTTAGGAACTTCCCCCAAACCCACTTAAAACTGCTTAGCCTTTCAATAGATAACATCAAATGACTGCTAACACACCTTGCTGTGCCCACAATCCGGAATTATTACATCAGGAGACTTAACACCGTCCTTGTGATCCCCACACTGAAAGACCCACCTTCGACCAGCTGAATATCCTGACTTCACCTGCCTGACTCAGAGACGCTGTCAAGACTGCCAAGTAGTGCCCTCGCTTACTGCTGGGAGCTTTGCTTTATCAACAGTCTGTCTTGGTGGTATTTTATGGGAGCCTGTATTCAATAAGCTACAATTTTACTTTCTGCACAATACAGTTGCTCCAACCCTATTTGATCCAATGTACCTCCATCCATCCCTCTATTCATTGATCTATTCACTTATTCAACAAATGTTTATTGAGTGCCTACCATATGTTAGTCACCCTTAGACACTAGCTCCATGATGACTGAGACAGATATGGCCCTTGTTTTTACAGAGCTCACCCTCTGCTTCATCCTTCTGTCATGTTCCTGCTGCTAGAGAAAGTGGAGATTAAGAGCCACTTTCAACTTGAATTTACTTAAAAATGGAGTTTTCTGCAGCAAACAAGTTGGATCTCTGCTTTTAAAATCTGGGTCTCTGGACTTCGTTGGGGAGGAAAAACTTTTCCCCTACTCTCTTACGTTCAGTACCTGAGGGCCTGCGAATTTAACCAGCAAAAGACAGATTAACAGGAGAAAAGGAAGATGAATTTGATTAATATTTTACATGCACAGAGTTCACAGAAAAAAAGTGAAACTCAAAGAGGTAGTCTCAATTTGGGCATTTATATATCATCTTCAACACAGGAAAGGAGGTTTAGGCTTCTAGAGACAATACATTGTGGAGAAGTGACTAGGAAATATAAGGAGGAAACTAATGGAAGATAATGGTTTTTGTTTGTTTGTTTTGTTTTTTATAAATTTTTGGACATCCTGAGTGGCTTGTGGGATCTTAGTTCCCTGACCAGAGATCGAACCCATGACCCCTGCAGTGGAAGCGTGGAGCCCTAACCACTGGACCGCCAGGGAATTCTTGTGGGGTTTTTTTTTTTTTAATAAATTTATTTATTTATTTATTTATTTATTTTTGGCCGTGTTGGGTCTTCGTTTCTGTGCGAGGGCTTTCTCCGGTTGCGGCGAGCGGGGGCCACTCTTCATCGCGGTGCGTGGGCCTCTCACTGTCGCGGCCTCTCGTTGCGGAGCACAGGCTCCAGACGCGCAGGCTCAGTAATCGTGGCTCACGGGCCTAGTTGCTCCGCGGCATGTGGGATCTTCCCAGACCAGGGCTCGAACCCGTGTCCCCTGCATTGGCAGGCAGACTCTCAACCACTGCACCACCAGGGAAGCCCCGTGGGTTATTTTAATAAGGTCTGTTTATGCAGATTCATCTCAGTGACAACTCTGTCTTGGTGATAAGAGTCTCTCTCCTCTTTCTAGTACAGGAGAGGGGGAAACCTTCACCAAGGGAATTTTATGCCCTGCTTTTAGGCAGAAAAGGGGAAGGAAGAACTCATCCTGCGTCTTGCTGATTCTCACTTGCCTTCAGTTTAAAATAATCCTTACGCCACGGTGGCGTACTTGGGGAGGGCACATCCGGGTCCCTTCAACTTGACCTTTAGAAGGCCAGGCAGCACGATGGTCTTAGGATGAGTTTGCCACTCCTAATGATTACCTACCTTGTCAGGCCTGTGTTTCCTTACCTCTAAGGTGAGTCTTGTGTCCTGGTGCCGCCCTGCACAGCCAATGCAGGGACAGAGCCCAGGGCTTGGAAACCGTAAGGGGGCCCGAGTCCCCCAGCACAGCCCTTTCAAACCCAGCTCCCAGTCGGTGAAATGACCCACCGGCCCATCCCAGGAGAACCCCCAGAGGGATGTTTCCAGGATATGGGATCAGCCTGGTAAGGAAGGGGCCCTATTAGAAGATTCTCCAAGAGGTATGACGGACCAAACCGGTTTGTAAAGTAGCTCCAGCCACGTGGGGGTGGGGAGTGAACGGCTGTGTGTCTAGATGAACACAGATCTGGACGCTCAAACCGTTCTCTCGATGTTTGGTTTGCTTTTAACTTAAGATGGGCTTTCACTTTTCTTCCCTTTTTGTCTTTTCTGCAGCCGGGTCCTCGAGATGCTCCAGCCCCGCCTGGTTATCTTGTGAGCTGCCGAAGGCCCACGCTCCCCCTGCCGCAGCTCCGTCCGCGTGTGATTACATCTTTCCTCGGTAATGGGGTTTTGACTGGCCTTTTGTATAATGCTAAGCCACAGTGGGACTGGAATATTCTCCCCTTATTTTTATCGGGCGCTTTTATTTCCTGGGCTGTTTTGTTAAGTGTGCCTGTTTCTGGCTTTGCTCCTGGTCAGGAAAGGGGCCCAGGATTCAGGGAGAAGATCAGATGCCCTGGTGTGTCAATTGGTCTTTCAAAGAACGAAGCAGGAGTTGATCACCTGCTGAAGCTCAGGGCCAATGCAGAGCTGCCTCCCAAGAGGCCAATCAATTTCAATTAAGGAGATTAAAAGCCCCAAGCGCAGGGAGGGCTGGTCACGGGTTTCTGAATGCCTTGCTTCTCCAGCAGCCTGAAAGCAGCCCGTGGGCCCCAGAAGCGCTGGGCGGTGTCCTCTGGGCCAACGTCAAGACAGCAGTGAGGGGTCAGATGCAAAAGGAGAAGCTGGCTGAAGGGGCTCGTGATTCTTCAGGGGGCCCTACTGGCATTTGGGGCAGGACGGACCTGTCAGTGTCCTCAACCCCATCAAGTATCCAGTATCCCTAGTCACTGGGCTGTCCCAACCCAACCCAAGCCAATCCCCACCCCCGCTTCCTGGTGGGACCACCCTGGGCTCCCGGCAGCTGCCTCTGCTCTGCTGTGTAGGTGAAGGGCAAGCCTTCTGCAGCTTCCGGGTGGAGAGCTGGTTCTCCTCGTCTGGACCCTCCTTCTCCACTGGGCATCCCAGAGGCTCTGTGTCTGCTACCTTTCCGAGCTGCTCGGGCATCCTAGGGGCCACACCCCCGAGGGGTAAGGGCAGAGGCCAGAGTGGGACGTCTGGTGGAGGAGAGGGGGCTTTGGCATCACACAGACCCAGGGCTGAGCCCGCCTCTGCCTCTTACTGGCTCTGCGTTGGCCCTGAGTCAGCACGTGACCAGCCTGCGCTTGTTTTTTTTTTTTGAAACCAGTGGACACCCCGGGGCATCCAGTCTGTGCCCAGGCATCCAAGTGAGCCTCACTTTCTATGTTTACAAAAGGGAGCTCTCCACCCCGGTCTCACAGGGTTTGCCGGGCTCACAGGAAGAACGGTATGTACCTAAAGTGTCTGATGCCCCCAAGCCCCCTCTGATTGTGGTGGCCCAGGGTAGACAGGGGACCGGAGGCAAAAATTACACTCAGCTCCCCAGACCTGGAGATTTTTGTTCAGAAGCCAATAAATCAACAACATCGCGAGGATTCGATGCATGTGCTTTGTGCGCTGTAAATGCTAGGTAGGTGTCGAAGGACGGGGGCGGGAGAACTGGGGCCATGGGAAGAAGAGTGTGCAGGGTGCAGGGGAGGAAGGAGCCTCCAGGAGGGGGAGTGGCCTGAGACTGATGGAAACCACGGTGTCTGTTAGGCAGGAAAGAGAAGCCAGGTACAGCTTCGTGGGCAGCAGCAACTACAAAGACAAGCACAGACTTTGCTGGGAGGTCCAGGAGGCTGAAGCCACTGTCCCCCCGGCCCTCGGGGGTGAGGTTCCCTCGAAGGACTGGCTGTTCGTCAGGGGGGTCTCTTCCTTCTCTCGGCTGCTTACCTTCTGGCTACTTTCCTATTAACAAGACAGCCTGGGGAATGACGGGGGCAGGGAGGGAGGCTCATTTCAGGCCATTTGGCTTCTTGTTTGATAAGCTAAAGGACAGGATGGCCGCTGTAGAAAGTGACCTTATCAAGAAGGATGGGGTCACAGAGCTCCAAACCCTTGTGGGGAGCCAGGTACAGGGCGGGTCACAGACTTACCCAAGGTCACCCTCGTTAACGGCAGGGCCAGTCTCCTGCTGTCCTGCTGCACCCCCCCAGCCTCCCGGGCCTGCTTTCATCCCTGACCTACTTCTCCCAGGATAATTGAGAAATGAGTGATGGGGGCTGCAGGCTTCTGCTTGCTGTCGAGAGCTGGGTGGCTGTTCATAAACTTTTAAAGCATCTGGACCTTTCTCTAAAACAACAACAAAATCAGTCTCAGGCACGTTGCGTTATATAAAAATGGTCTTATTCTTGATACAAATTTATTTCACAAATGCAGAAAAGTGGAACGTACCATTTATACTGAAGAGGAGGAAATGATTGCTATAAGGAGATTTAAGAAAGGGGTAGGAGAGTTTCCAAAAGGAATCCCACCTCGAGGTGGGACTGGCTTTGTGGGAGGGATGGGATTATGAGCCCCAGCCCTTCCTTCCTGAGATGGAGACCTGAGGGATGGCATGAGGGCAGGTTGTGGCCCCCAAGTCAGGCAGTAGGAAGGGGATGGCGTGTGATGTGTCCTAGGACCTGCCTTCAAACCCAGCACCTTGTAGGGGCAGGTTTGTGTCCTGGGGAACTGGCTTTGTCATGTCATGTCATGGGAACCCTGCCAATTTTGTTAAGGACCCGAGGGAGGAAATACTGCCAGTAAAGGAAGCACCAGACTGCAGGAGGCTCAGCCTCAGCCGCGGGGCCTTGGGTTGTCAGTAGCAGAGCCAGAGTCTCTGTCCGTTCGGGTTGCTATAGCAAAATACCACAGACTGGGGGGCTTAAACGACACACATTTATTTCTCACACTTATGGAGGCTGGAGGTCTGAGATCAAGGTGCCAGCAGACTTGGTTCCTGGTAAGGCCTCTCCTCCTGGCTTGCAGACGGCCACCTTCTCACTGTGTCCTCACAGGGCGGAGAGAGAACACTCTGGTGTCTCTTCCTCTTAAAAGGGCATTAATCCCATCATGGGGGCCTCACCCTCATGACCTCATCTAAACCTAATTTCCTCCCAGAGGCCCCACCCCCTTATACCATCATACTGGGGGTCAGGGCTTCAACATGTGGATTTTGGGGGGACACAGACATTTAGCCCATAACACCTGGGCTCCATGCCTCCCCATCATCTCTTTGTCTCCCTAGTCATTTATGCTGGCCTCTGGGCAGTGCTTCTCAAGGTGTCCATGATAAGGAACGAGTTTTTTTTTTTTTTTTTCTTTTGGCCGCCCCCCTCAGTTTTCAGGATCCTACTTCCCTGACCAGGGATTGAACCCAGGGCCATGGCAGTGAAAGCACCAAGTCCTAACCACTGGACCGCCAGGGAAGTCCCAAGGACCAGTTTTGTTATTTACAATGAAGTATGATGTGTGCTGAGAAAAATGAGATGATTGTATGAAATACAAGCTCATTTCTTTTTTATGATTGGGTTCCATGCCCTAGCATTGCTGTTGAATTGGCATGAATGCCCCTGAATGCTCCTGCTTGCTTTCTGTCTCCATCTCATTCTGGAGCAGGGACCGAGCCTTTGAGGCCCTCCCGCTGCAGACCGCCCTTTCAGTGGCGCTGTTTAGAGCTCCACAGAAAGTATGCCATCAGCCATGGAGAGGTGTTATCTGAAGCTTCCAGAGACAAAATGTCATGAGTCCCAGCTCAGCAAGGTCCTCACTGGGCCTTTTCACCTTTGTTATCTTAGGACGTGTGGGGTCTGTAAGGAGGATGGTAATCTGGTTGCCTCTCTCTCAATGGCATTCTGAGGTAGCAGAAGCACAGGCCTGAGTCAGAGAGCGGAAGGCAAATCTACCTCCCCCTTGTGAGCTGCGTGAATTTGGGGTGAGGGATTAACCAGTATGTGCCTCAGTTTCTCCATCTAGCAAATGGAGGTGATGGTGGCTTCCCCTCAGGGAGGTGAAGATTAAGTGAGACGTGCCTGAACTAGGCACAGTGCCCCATCACTCTTTCTTCCTTCTTCCTCTGAAAAAGGGCCCCAGTGGAGAGGCAGGACTCTGCCCCAGGGGAGAGAGGCGTGCGCTTGACCAGAGCAAAGGGGCCTCTTTCACAAAATCACAGGATGTCCGAAAAGAGGTTCTGAGTCAGCACAACTTCTGGGAATCCAGACAGGGGTGAAGATTTCCCTGGAGAAACTTTCCCCAGCAAGAGCACTGGAGCAAGAAAGGTAGGATGTCAGGTCAACCTCAGACCGGTTGACCAGATGGCTCAAATTTCAAATCCTGCATTCCAATTTTCCGGGGGATGCTGCTCTGACCAGAGAGGAGACTGGCCTCCATGGGATCTAAGATAAATACGATGCATGTGAGCACCAAACAGCTGGTATGTCTGTGGTTTCTGGGTTTCGCTCAGTAAGCCTCAAAAGCACGATCTTGGGGCATTGAGATCAATGTCAGGAGACCTGGGGCCTGACACTCGTCATCAGCAAAGTGGCAGCAGAGGGCCCTGTATTCGTTTCCTCAGGCTGCTGTAACAAAGTCCTGCGGACTAGGCCGCTTAAACAACAGAAATTTCTTGTGTCACGTTCTGGTGGCTAGAAATCTGAGATCAAGGTGTGGGCAGAGTCGGTTCCTTCTGAGGGCTGTGACAGAAGGGTCTGTTCCAGGCTTCTCCCCTTAGCCTGTGGTTGGCTGTCTTCACCCTGTGTCTTCACATTGTCTTCCCGCTGTACGTGTCTTGTGTCCCAATTTCCCCTTCTTATAAGGACACCAGTCATATTGGATTAGGGCCCACCCTAATCATGTCACTTTAAATTAATTACCTCTTTAAAGGCCCTATCTCCAAATACAGTCACATTCTGAGGTCCTGGGGGTGTAGGGATTCAACATATGAATTCTGGGGCCAATTCAGCCCATTAGAGCCCTTTAACCAACTGGTCTCAATTTCACCAGCAGAGAAATAATGGGTGAGCCTGTGGTTTTCCAGATTTCTCTTGATTTTAAGCAGATTAAGGTTCAGCCTAGAATTGTGCATCAACCTACCAAATGCAGCTGAATGTGTGACTTAGGCCATGTCATCTTTCTAGGTTAAAATTTATTTATATAGCACAGATAATAAAAATAACATCTATTTACCTCCCTAGGTGTTCTGAGCCTTAAGTTACAGATGCAGGGATGATGCGTTACAAAACCAAACAAATCAGTCCTTAGGACAGGCGACTCAGGCAAATCAACCATCACCACCACAAGAAAACAAGCTTTCAAACCCACAAGAGAAGATTGTAATGCCTTCCTAACAACATTGCTTTATTGACGCAAGGCAAGGAAAACTACATTAAATTCTATTGATTCTCTTTGAGATCTAATAATATGCTTTATTCAGATCTTATTCACATCCCTCTTCTTCCACGGGTCTATCTCAGGAGCTGAAATTGGCCAGTTACAAAACAGAATTGGTTCTGCTGTCATTGGAAGTCACAGAGGCAAACGTGTTTTCGAACACAAAATCTACCATGCTTTCTTTGGGAAACAAGGCACAGTTGGGAAAAAAAAAAAAATCTCACTTCTAAACAAAATTGAAAGCATGGCTAACTTGAGATTTATTTGATTACAGTCTTTCTCCGGGCTAATCAGTTTTAGAACCCATTCCTACTGGCACCAATGAGCCAATAAAAGATCCAGCAGGAGAGAAGAAGTATCACATCAACTCAGAGAAACAAGGTTGTTCATTTTTTTAAAAAGCATTGAGTTAATGTTTACACTGCTGAGTCAAGTTATTTCTACATATGCTATAGGCTTTGCATCTCCAGAATATGTTAGCATTAAGAGTATGATAAATTGTACCTGACTTACTTGTGAAAAATCATCTTGAGAAAGGTTTTTTTCCCCTGGGAAAATATGGAAATGACACATGGTGTGTACAGCCAGAAACAGCAGAAGGAGAGGCAGGTTTTTAGCTGTCACAGTGGATGGTTAAGAATTTCGGATTTGGGTCAGTGTCATTATGCTCAAGTCACTTCACCTCGAAACCTCATTCTTCATCTCTAGAATAGGTTCCAAACCCAGGGTTTTCTGTAAATATTCAATAGTATAATACATCACAGAGTTCGACATTAACCCTCCCAGAGGCCAATAAGAATCCAATAAATGCCAGCTTCTCTATCATATTATTACAGAAGAATGCTTGCATGCTTTACCTTTCGTCTGTGGAAAAATCACAAGAAGGATTAAGTTTGTTGAAAAGAACGGTGGGTCTTGGGCCCCCTTAGCACATGTTTTCTCCATCCTTTCTAAAAAGTGATGTTAACAAGTTAACAGGTGTTAGGGAGAAGGTGGAGTAACCAGAACCCTCCTACGTTGCTGGTGGGAATGTAAAAGAATGTAGACCTTTTGGAAAACTCTTTGGTGGCGCCTCAAAAGCTAAACAGATATGGCCCAGCAGTTCCACCCCTAGGTATATACTCAGGAGAATTGAAAACATGCATTCATACAAAAACTGGTTCATAAATGTTCACCGCAGGATTATTTGCTGTAGTGGAAAGGTGGAAAGACACAGCTCGAGTGTCTAGCAACTAATGAATGGATAAACAACATATGGAACAGCTATGCCAGGAAATTTTATTTGGCAACAACGGACAGTGAGGTACGGACACAAGCTACAACATGGATAAACCCTGAAAACATGATGCTAATGGAAAGAAACCCGTCACAAAAGGCTACATACAGCATGATTTCATTCATAAGAAACATCCAGAATAAACAGCTCTATAGAGACAGGAGGTAATTAGTGGTTGCCTAGGGCTGGGAGGGACGGCAGGAATGGGGAGTGACCACTAATGGACACAGGGTTTCTTTTTGGAAGGATGAAAATTTTCTGGAATTAGAGAGTGATGATGGTCAGACAACTTTGTGAATATTCTCAGAACACTGAACTGTACCTTCTAAAATGGTGAATTTTATGCTTTATGAATTGTATCTGGGAAAAAAAATCAATGAATGCTTAATGTGGAAAATAAGAAAACAAGGAAACAAAAATTGTCATTGTAGCATCCAGAGATAATCACTGCAAATGCTTTGATGTAGATCCTTCCAGACTGATGCAAATATATACATTTAAAAAATAAAATAAAATGGGATCATACCATACATACTGTTGAGTGAAAGATATTTTTTTTTGTATTACTGTTACTTTTCCCCTCGATATTAAGAAATTGCCTCTCTAAACGTAGGCGGCATCCACCTTGGAGTCTTCTCAAATGTCTTGCCTTTCCACTTTCCTCGGCCAAGCCGTGCTTCTTCTCTTTCCAAAGCTCTTCTTAGGACTTTTCAAGCGAATCTGTTCGCCTTGGATCACCAGAGTGCTTTCAGTTGCTTGCTGTCACAGCTTGACCTGTTACAAAGCTATTTCATTCATATCCATGATTTCAGTGGAATTGATCCCTAAACCCATATTTCTACCTTGACCTCTATTGCATACACTAGTCCTGCATCTCCAAATGCCTACTGGAAATTCCCACTTGAACATTCATCACTGACATTATCATAAGACTAAACTCGAACTCGTTATACTTTTCAATGCCCCAGCCAGGCACAGCGGAAGATTTGAATTTTGAAATGGACGTTCATGCCCACACTTGACCTTTCTCATTCAAGTCAAGCTTTTTAGAAACTGTGGAAACCTACTCTGGTTAACTTAGAAAAGGTAGGTATGGAGGGAGATGGGGTAGCTCACACAATAGGCGGGGGGGGGGGCTTCCCTGGTGGCGCAATGGTTGAGGGTCTGCCTGCTAATGCGGGGGACACGGGTTCGAGCCCTGGTCTGGGAAGATCCCACATGCCGCGGAGCAACTGGGCCCGTGCGCCACAACTACTGAGCCTGCGCGTCTGGAGCCTGTGCTCCGCAACAAGAGAGGCCGCGATAGTGAGAGGCCCGTGCACCGCGATGAAGAGTGGCCCCCGCTTGCCGCAACTAGAGAAAGCCCTTGCACAGAAACAAAGACCCAACACAGCCAAAAATAAATAAATAAAAATAAATTTTAAAAAAAATAGGCAGGGGGGAAGGCCGGGGAACCAGATTTGGAAAAAGGGCAGGAAAATGGCATTCCAGGGGCTGCACGGCAGTGACCACAGCCAGGTCGGCCCCTGAGCGAGGTCTGGGCCGATGCCTGCTGCTGGTACAGGCATCCCTACCGCTGCTGCCTGGGATGCTGATGGTCCCGCGTCTCTCTAGCAATTGCTCAGAGCGAAGAGAGCAGCTAGATACGGAACAGTGTAAAGAAAATCAAGCGCCTATCCACTTAGTCTTGGTTTCCTTAAACCAAGAAAAATGGAGATCATTTTCCTAACCACCTCATGGGATTGTAAGAAGCTCAGCTGGTATTTTGGAAGATACTTTGTAAACCACGAGCCCCTCCACAAGTGTGGGTTGTTTCTACTAAGAAGTGAGGTTTTCCTTCCAATTTCTGTTCTCTTCCTGACGGTGTACCTCTCTTCCCCCTCAGGGTTTCCATATCCCCTCATGGCCCCCATATCCCCTCACTGCCTCCTGTTGGCTGAAAAAAATGCACAACATGAGAATTGTGAGTTAAGTTTTATTTGGGGCAAAATGAGGACTATAGCCCGGGAGATGGCATTTCAGATAGCTCTGAGAAACCGCTCCAAAGAGCTAGGGGGGAAAGGTCAGTATATATGTGATTTTGGTAAAGGGGGAATACATGCAATCAAGCACATATTTTTTTGTAGAAGGTTTCTGCTAGTCACGAGGAGCAGACGTCACCATGAAGGATTTTAGTGCTTTTCTAGATATGAGGAGATGCAAGAACTGGGCTCAGAAAATCTTCACCTGAAAATACCTATCTGAAGATCTCTTCTGCCAGTTTTCTCCAGAGCACAGAGTGCCTCATTTCTGATCTTCACCCTGAGCTCCTTTCAGGGCGTGTTGAAGGTCAGCAGCTGCAGCGGCTCGTAATTGAATCCTCGTAGAGGTAGATGGCAAGTGCCAATTTGTAGGTGACACTCCAGATCCCCTCACGGCCCCCACATCTAAGCCATGCGGTCTTGCTTATTATTCCTTCTTCCTCCCACCTGCCCCTTCCCATCATCATTGGCCCTTAGAATTCAGTTGCAACAATGGAAACCGATCGTTCCCAAGCTTGATGATACATCCGACTCACCTGGGGCAGTATTTCTGCTTCAGAGGAGCTGTGAGGAGACCTCCGAAGCCGTATTCTCAACAAGCTACTGAGGAGATCACAGCAGGAACAGACCCACCAACCCACCAATTGAAATCTACAAACTGAGTTTGTTACATGGAGCTAGTCCTCTGAAAAAGGGTTCTATATTGAAATGTTTGTAAAACGCAGCCTCCAGAGATTCACAATTGAAGAGGTCCTGCAGGTGAGATACCTGTGAAACTGTCCAATCCAGAATGTCTAAGACCTATGAGCTTGTGAGAGCCTCAAAGGTGTCGCTTGTTATGCTAATGAGGTGACTTTTGGAAGCACCTGAGGATGGGGGCTGGTTGCCATGGAGCCAACCCTGTGATTGGAGGGTTGCACCTTTGAGTCCCACCCCCGCATCCAGTGGAGAGGGGCTGATGACCAATGATGTAATCACTTATGCCTACGTAAGGAAGCCTCCATAAAAAATCAAAAGTGTGGGGTTCTGAGAGCTTCTGGGTTGGTGAACACATGGAGCTGCCGGAACAGTGGTGCCTGGAGAGAACATGGAACCTCCCAGCCCCTTCCCACTGCCCTGCCCTATGCATCTCTTCCGTCTGGCTGTTCCTGAGTTACATCCTCTCGTAATAAACTGGTGATCCGGTAAGTAAAATGTTTCTCTGAGTTCTGTGAGCTGCTCTAGCAAAGTACTCGAACCTGAGAAGGTTGTAGCAACCTCTGATGTATAGCCAGTTGGTCAGAAGCATAGACGGTAACCTGGACTTGTGCCTGGAGTCTGAGTGGGGGGCCGGGGTAGCCTCCTAGGACTGAGCCCCTCACCTGTGGGATCTGATGCTGTCTGGGTAGGTACTGTGGGAACGGAGCTGAATTGTAGGACACCCAGCTGGTGTCCCGAGAATCGCTTGTTGGTGTGGGATCCCCTCCCCACATTGGATTTGGTACTAGAACCCATTCAGTCCCATAACATCTGTTAAAATTCTACCAAGAGAATATTCTGAGAAGTATACTAACGCTTTGGGGAAACCCTGGCCTATGGAATCAATCTGGAATTCCTTACTCTGGTTTCCAAGGTTTTTGACCACTTGGCTGCAAGCTTCATTTCCTCCCATGCCTCTATATATACAGTCAGCCACGGGATTGGTTCCAGGACCCCCGCGGATACCCAAATCCTCGGATGCTCAAGTCCCTTATATAAAATGGCCTAGTATTTGCATATAACTCACCTAATACAATTAATACCTAATACAATGTAAATGCAATGTAAATAGTTGCCAGGCATGGGGCAAATTCAAGTTTTGCTTTTTGGAACTTTCTGGAATTTTTTTTCCCAAATATTTTCTACTGGTGGTTAGAGGAACTGTGTATCCAGAGCCTCTGGAGCTTATCCTGCCTCTGCAGTTGTGCTGGGTTGATGTCCTGCCTCCTCATCTATCCCCTACAAGCAGTAACCATGTGCTAGGTACTTTTAGTCCCCTTTCCTGGTGCAGGGCCCTCTGAGGTAGGGGCCTGGTAAATAGCTGTCGGTTTGCTGAGTGTCTTCTGGGATTTGTGGGTTCGGTTTCTTCTCAGCTGGTGCTTCCCCACCTCCTGGACATCCTGTTTGTGCGGCTCAGGGTCACCCTGGAGGGCGGAGTGCCGGTCAGGGCTGCTGAGTGGCTTACATGACTGTCTAGGGCAACCATGGAAGGGACGGAGGGGAGGTCCGGGAGGAACACAGCAGCTGAGAGGGTCTTGGGAGGGAGTGACCGGCTGAGTATGTGGCCCAAGGAGGTGAGAGTTCTGGGGTCAGTCCCTGCCCTCTAGGGGCCTCAATCCAGCAGCCAAAAAAGAGGGGGCTGAGTCTGAACTCTTCCCCACGCTTGCCCCGCCTCCACCGGTCACTGGGGAACTGGCACTTCCACTTGCTTCTGTAATGCCTTCCCGTTCTCTCCGATGAGAATGCAAGGGGCAGTGATGCTATCACAGGGAAAGCTTTGAATCTGCTCTGACTCATTAAGGGAGCGAATTCACATTGTTATCCGTAGTCACAAGTTACTGGTCATCCATGTCGTGCTCTGAGGTTGGGGCCTTGCCATACTGCCCAGGTCTTCTAGGACTGTGGCTTCCAAACTTTCGTGTGCGTCTGGTTGGCCTGCAGGCCGTGTTCAAACACACCGGGCCTCACCCAGGAGCTGCTAGGTCAGCAGGTCCGGGGCGGGGCTGGAGGTTTTGCATCTCTAACAAGTTTTCCAGGTGATGGTGATGGTGCTGGTCTGGGGAATTACACTCTGAGAACCATTGATTTGGGCATCACGCCCTTCCGGCTTCCCCAGCCCTGCCACCTGCAGCAAATGTCCCCCCACCGAAGTGAGGGGTTTTCAGTGGCTTTCATCATGCTGGGGATAGTCTCACCTCCATTTCAGTCTGTCTCCTCTAATTCTTTTGGTGGACGGATGGACAGTGGAGTGGGGGAGGAAACTAGGGATAAAAAGATAGCCGAGCTCAGTAAATGGTAGAGCCAGTATTTAAACCGTGGTCATTCTGATTACAAAACTTCCTCTGTTAACCACTTTGCTGTGTGCTTTTGGAAACCTTTTAACAAAGAACCTGTTGTCAGGTTAAGACACTAGCTACTTCCCCGGCTCTTTCTGACAGTGTGTTGGGGATATTTCAAACGAGATGATTCAATTAAAACACTTAAAACAAGGCCTGACATAGAACAAACATCCAAGACATGTACACAGAAGTACATCCTGTAGCACAGAGATTAGAAGCATAGGCTCTAGATGAGAATGCCTGCGTCTGAATCCTGGCTCTGCCACTTATTAGCTCTTTGGGCAAGTTAGTTAAGCTCTCTGTAACCCAGTCTCCTCATCTGTAAAATGGGGAGGATAATAGTGGTACTTCCAGACTTAGAACGGAGATCAACTGAATTCTTATCTGTAAAATACTTAGGACGGTGTTATCATTTCTGGTTCAATACTTTTGTGCAAACTAAAGTATAAAGGGCATGGTAAAGGCAACTCAGATAGGCCTGGCCTTTCAACGGGGTTATTCTGAACACTTTACTGAATGTCTAGATGAATGCGAGCTGGTGTCACACTCCCTGGACTCAAGTCTTGGCTAAAAACAACTCCTTAGTGAACTGGAACAAACTGCCTCACTTTTTTCATCTGTTCAATGGGGATAACCCTAGTAGTTACTTCACAGGATGGCTTTGTGGACTATATGAATTAAACTGGACTTTAAAGCATTAGAACAGTGCCTGGCCTGTACTATGTGTCCAATACGTGTTGGCTGGTATTCACAGAGAGTGGGCAGTACCTGTGGGCCTGACAGCCTTCAATCTGTTTTCCAAAGCACATCTCCGGTTAGGTCCCTGTCACCTTGCACAGAGGGATAAGCATGTGAGTGAAGACTGTCGTGGCCTTGCTGCCTGTGTCTTGGTTTCATTTGTTACAGGAACCCACCCGTTTTCTTTTTCTTAGGTAGCCATTCTCCCCAAATCCCAAAGGCCCTGGCGGAATTGTTTTTTGAACTGATGTGTCAAATGCACTTAGACCTCAGATGGGTTTCGTATCTTGCAACTAATACATTTTTAATAAATCATCAGCTCTGGTTTCCTTTCAAGCTGCAGAGAGGATATCCTTTTCCTGTTAAGCTGCAGAATGATTTTTCCCCCCTTCAAAGTAAAGCATTAACTTCCAGAGCCCTGTAAATCAGTTCAAATGTACATATTATTAGAGTAACAAGCTGAAGTTTTTGCAGCTTATATGATACTTTGGAAGCCTGTATTACAAGACTTTACATCGATATTTCAGGTATTCCTAACAGTATCCAAGCAGTGAGCATGACATACAAATACAAAGACCACTGAGCCTTTTCTTCCTTTACCTTTATTTTTTTCATTTTAGAAAATGATAAATGTTCATTTTAGAAAAGTTACACAAATAATTTTTTTAAATCACATATTATTCTACCACCCAGAGCTAACAACTATTAACAACTTCTATTCTTTTTTTCTGTGCATGTGTATGTGTATAAATATTTTTTTAAAGAATGTGATCAGGCCAATGGGTGACACATCGTCTATAACTTTTTAAAGGCGTAGGAGGTTGTTGATGTCGGTATAGTTTTGGACATGCTGCAATTTGTCTGTAGTTACACACAATGACCATTAAACTAACTTTATAAAAATAAATGAGTTTCTGAAATTAAAAAAGTATGATCAGGCTGAACATTGCTATTTAATAGCAAATATATTGTGAACATTTCTCCATGCTATAAACAGTTTTTTGCATTACTAAAATGTTTAAAAAATAACTTCCCTTTTCATTGCAAAAGCAACACATGTTCATTACAGGAAAATTAATTGAGGTAAAAAACAGGAAGAAAAATTTAAAGTACCCATAATCTCACCATTCACAGGTAGCTATCAATAGTTGGGTGCATGTCCTCTTAGACTTTTTTTTTGAGTTCAGTTATTAAAAAAACCAAAAGATCCTAAAGTACCTATTGTTCTGTGACCTGCCTTTTTCAATCAATTGACTGTTGATCTCTGCGTACACCACTGAAAATGGCTGTGCGGTATTCTTTTTTTTTTTCCTTGAAGTATAGTTGTGTTAATTTCTGCTGTACAGCAAAGTGATTCAGTTATACACACATATATATATATGCATTCTTTTTCATATTCTTTCCATTATGGTTTATCACAGGACATTGAATATAGTTCCTTGTGCTATACAGTACGACTTGTTGTTCATCCATTCTACATATAATAGCTTGCATCTGCTAATCCCAAACTCCCAATCCATCCCTTCCCCACCTCTCTCCCCCTTGGCAACCACAAGTCTGTTCTCTATGTCCATGATTCTGTTTCTGTTTTGTAAATAAGTTCATTTGTATCATATTTTAGATTCCACATATAAATGATATCATATGGTATTGTCTTTCTCTTTCTGACTGACTTGGTATGATAATCTCTAGGTCCATCCATGTTGCTGCAAATGGCATTATTTCATTCTTTTTTATGACTGAGTAGTATTCCATTGTATATATTACCACATCTTCTTTACCCATTCATCTGCCAATGGACGTTTAGGTTGTTTCCATGTCTTGGCTCTTGTGAATAGTGCTGCTATGAACATAGGGGTGCATGTATCTTTTTGAGTTATAGTTTTGTCTGGATATATGCCCAGGAGTGGGATTGCTGGATTATATGGCAACTCTATTTTTAGTTTTTTGAGGAACCTCCATACTGTTTCCCATAGTGGCTGCACCAATTTACATTCCCACCAACCATATAGGAGGGTTCCCTTTTCTCCACACCTTCTCCAGCATTTGTTATTTGTAAATTTTTTAATGATGGCCATTCTGACTGGTGTAAGGTGGTACCTCATTGTAGTTTTGATTTGCATTTCTCTAATAATTAACGGTGTCGAGCATCTTTTCATGTGCGTGTTGGCCAACTGTATGTCTTTGGAGAAATGTCTATTTAGGTCTTCTGCCCATTTTTCAATTGGGTTGTTTTCTTGTTGTTGAGTTGTATTTTGGAAATTAAGCCCTTGTTTGTCACATCATTTGCAAATATTTTCTCCCATTTCATAGGTTGTCTTTTCATTTTGTTTATGGTTCCTTTTGCTGTGCAAAAGCTTGTAAGTTTGATTAGGTCCCATTTGTTTATTTTCGCCTCTATTTCTACTGCCTTGGGAGACTGACCTAAGAAAACATTGGTATGATTTATGTCAGAGAATGTTTTGCCTGTGTTCTCTTCTAGGAGTTTTATGGTGTTGTGTCTTATATTTAAGTCTTTATTTCAGAAAATGGCTGTACAGTATTCTGATTTAAGGATGTATTATGGTTTAAACTATTGTTGACATGTAAATCATTTTAATTTTTAAAAATATTAAACAATGTGGTGATGAACACCCTGTAGCTTGATCTTTGGGCAGATCTTTATTTCTTCCAGATAAATTCCTTCAAGTAAAATTGCCGGGTCAAAAGTTTTAAACAAATTTGATATTTATTGGCAAACTGTCCTCAGAAATATTGTACCAGTTAATGTGCCTATTAGTAGTAACTAATGTTCGCTTCATCATAAAAAAACACTGGTGCTACCTTTCTTTCAATATTTTCCAACTGAATAACCAAAATTTTCTTACTACTGTTTTAATTTGCATTTCTTGGTTTAATTTTAGCATTTTAATGTTTATTGGACATTTGATTTATAAGAGTTGGATATATGATAGGTATCTTCTTTCTTAAAAGATTTATCCTGCAAATGTTTTTCTCATTTTGTCACTTGCTGTTTATCTTTGTAAAACTTTTGAAGTATGATTTAAAAATTTTAATCAATTTTTACTTGATCATTTCTTCCTATGGCATCATGTTTGAGAAATCCTTTCTCTCCTCAAGCTTATATAAATATTAATTACAAATTTTCTAGTATTTTTATATAATTTATATAATATATAAAATTTATATATTAGATAATATAAAAATTTATATAATACATAATTTATATAATTATTTTATTATTTTATTATTTTCTAGTATTTTTATTATTTATTATTTAAATCCTTGAAATATCTGGAATTAATTGTCACACAGAGAGTAAGAGGGTCCAACTTAACTATAATTTTTTAACAGCTTTATTGAGCTATAATTCACACACTATAAAACTTGCCCTTTTAAGTTATACAAGTCAGTGGTTTTTAATATGTTCAGAGTTGCACAACCATCACCACTGTCTGATTTTAGACCATAGTCATCATTCCAAAGGGAAACCCTGCACCCATTAGCGGTCACTTCCCATTACTGCTCCCCATCCTGGCCCTAGGCAACCGCTAATTACTTTCTGTCTCTATGGACTTGCCTAATCTGGAGTGGTATATGTGGCCTTTGTATCTAGTTTCTTTCACTTAGCATAATGTTCTCAAGGTTCATCCATGTTAGCATGTATCAGTACTTCATTTTCTTTAATTGCCGAATAATATTCCATTGCATGGATATACCACATTTTTTTTATCCATTCATCAGTTGATGGGCACTCAAGTTTCCAATTTTTGGCTACTATGAATAATGCTGCTCTGAACATTTGTGTACAAGTCTTTGTGCGCTCAGATGTTTTCAGCTCTCTTGAACTTCCCCTCCACTCTTATTCCCCCTTCCCATAGTCTTCATTATAGACTTAGGCTGGTGAGCCAGCTTTGACCACATGGACGAGGATGTCTCCCAGGGGTGGCAGAACCATAAAGTGGATGTAACTGGGTTTCCAGATGACCACATGGAGTAGAGCTGCCTACTACCACCCTGGACCACCCACCCACTACTAGGCTGTTATGAGTTGGAGGGAAAAAAAAAATCTGTATTTCATATATACCTAGGACTGTAATTGCGAGGTCATGTTTAACTTTTTGAGGAATTGCTGATCTGTTTTCCAAAGAGCCTGAACCATTTTACATTCCCACCAACAACTGAGGGTTTCAATTTCTCCACGTTCTCACCGACACTTGTTCTTGTTTGTCATTTTGATTATAACCGGCTTTGTAGGTGTAAAGTGATCTTATTGTGGCTTTGATTTGTGTTTTCCTAATGACTAATGATGTTGAGCATCTTTTCATATGCTTATTGGCCTACTGGCCATTTATATATATTCTATGGAGAAAAGTCTGTTCAAATCTTTTGCCCCTTTTTATGTCGGGTTGTCTTTATTTTTGAGTTGTAAGAGTTCTTTTGTCTATTCTGGATACCAGTTCTTTATACTTTATACAAGATGCGTGATTTGCAAATCTTTTCTCCACTTCTGTGAGTTGTCTGTTCACTTTTTTCATGTCCTTTGAAGGGCAAAAGTTTTTAATTTCTATGATGTCCAGTTTGTTCATTTTTCTCTTGTCACCTGTGTTTGGTGTCAAATCTAAGAAGTCATTGCCTGACCCAATAGCATGAAGATTTCCTCCTGTGTTTTCTTTTAAGAGTTTTATAGTTGTATAGCTTTTACATTTGGGTCTATGATCCATTCTGAGCTAATTTTGTATATGTCTAAACTTTTCATAAATGCCTAGCTAGTTTTCCTCCACACTTTTTACTGAAGAATTCATCCTTTTCCAAACAGTGAAGATGGCACCAGTGGTTCCAACAGCTGATTGTCACTGGTATTCATTCTTCCCCTCCTCCTGATACTAATAGAATCAAAGTTTTGGGTAGGCACATAGCCATCCAGCTAGAGACTCTCTTTCCTGGTTTCCTTTGGGGCTAGATGTAGCCGTCTGACTAAGTTTTAGCCAATAGGATATAACCAGAAGTGATGTATGCAGTCCCAAGGTCATGTCTTCATAAGGAAATTGCTCCCCCTCCATCATTATTCGCCCTTTGCATAGTCTTAAATATAGACCTGTGCTGGCGAGCCAGCTTTGACCATGTGGACGTGGATGTCTCCGCAGGGGTGACAGAACAATAACATGGATGTAACTAGGTTTCTGGATGACCACATGGAGGAGAGCTGCCTACCACCACCCTGGACAACCCACCCACCTCTAGGCTATTATGAGTTGGAGGGGAAAATGTCTGTATTGCATTTGAGCCACTTTATTTGGGGGGGGGGCTCTTTGTTACAGCAGCTGAACATATGTTATGCTAATTATTACAATACCTTTAATATATGCTGTATAGAGACAAGGTTTTCCTTAAATCTCCATTCTGTTTTATGGATCTGTCTATTCCTGTATCAAAACCACAGCTTCAATTTCTGTGGTTTTATGTTTAAATGGGGGAAGGACGGGAGGGGAGTAAGTCTCTCACAATTTTTAAAGGATTTCTTGACTTTTCTCCTGCATTCAAGCTTTCAAATGAATTCAGACTAATTCTGTGAGCTTCCACCACCTCCTCCAAAATCACTGGGTACTTTCCAATCAAAAGTCATTTCTTGGTCTTTGAGAGTTTGCTCATTTTCTAAAGCTGTATGTTAAAATGCTAGCCTAGGCATGATCAAGGTGCATTTCGGCTCCTGTCTCTTTGGCTGCTGTCTCCAGCATCTGGGAGTCAGGTGGACATTTAAAATCTACCCTGTCGACCATGCCTGTTGAGCCCATCCACCGGGACAAAGGGAAAGACCAGCTGTGGTTATGGCCTCCAGGGAACACCAACATTATGGAGGCGGGTAGGGCAAACACACTTGAATAGTCCATGACACAAACCACAGAAATAAACAAAAATTTTACTGAGTCAAAGCTGCCCACAGCTATAGGTCTGTGTTACAGGGAGTGTCAGTGTCAGTGAGGTAGGAGTGGAGGAAGGTGGCATTGCTTCACACCAGTGAAATATTTCTCCTGAAGACGGTGCAGTGCTGCAGTGTTGATCCCAAGAGGGGCATGAGATTGTTAACTGTGTCTGATTTTTCCCTATCCAGTGGTTAGACATACATCACTTTTGGAGGATGCTTAATTCAGTCACATATAGAGTAAGTGTTATTAATTATAATGTATTCTTTCTCCCTCCATTGCTAGAGGACAGCAGAAAGTAGTTCTTCTACCGGAATGTGCAGCTGGTCCACCACTTCATTGAACCAATTTAGGATGCTCAAATTTCCTTTGTAAGATTGAGTTTTTGCTCCATATTCACATCCAGGGCCCTCCACGTTTTGCATCTGGGCGGCACCTTGGTGGAGAGTATGCACACCTGGAGTTCAGGAGAGCTGGTTTCTGATCAGCTCTTCTTTTTAACACACTCACAATCAGCTTCATTTTTGGAAGGCGTTTTAAAGGAATTAGCTGAAGTAGCTTAGTTTCAAAGTTTAGGTTTAAAATGTCCTTCAATTTCTCAGCATTAACAGATAAAAATGGCAAAAAAGTAAAACGCAATTAAAAAGGCCCTTAAGTATCGAGTCTATTTGGAACATCAGTATGTGTAAACCACAGTGTGCTGTGGATTACCCCACATAGGCTCCATTTCTAGATTGTTCTTCGGCTTTTCCATTATGACTCTTTACATTTAATTTCACTGATAACAAAATGGAAATAAATAATAAACATATATATAATATATATATTTTAGGGGAAATGATCAATAGCCTGCTTTGAGAGGTCACAAAATGCAAAAGGAGTTGGTTTGTGTAAATTCAAAGCTTTGCTCTGAATCATTAGAGTTACCAGATTCTCATGGAATGCACCCAGTATCTCTCTGGCAGATTTATGGACACGGTTTCGCCAACATTTCTGAGGAGTGTCGACATAGGGACAAAGCAGGTCCACGTGATCTAAGGCTACGAGACACGGAAGCGGGAGAGGGTAATGTCCGTCCTAGTCCGCCTCTGCTGGGGAGGATGGGGAGTCGGGGCTCCTAAAAACATGTTTTCCCCAAGGACTGAAATCTAAGTGGCCTTAAAGATAAGATCCCTGACATCACGATGCTTAGATTCCAGAGAAAAACCAGATAGTAAACACATAAATAAGCAAGACAATTTTAGAGTGTGGTAAGTGACCCAAAGGGACGAAAAGACTGTGACTTGATGCAGACTGGGGGCTACCTGTGAGCTCTGTGATGATGCCGTTTAGTTCAGACTCGAATTATGCGGAATGAATGGGGCTTCAAATCTTGATCGACTCTAGCTTGGGACAGAGCTACCCAGTTTAAGTTCCCTCCTCTCGTTCAGGAGCTCAACGGGCCTTATGTTGCTGGTGTTTCCCCGGGGCTCACAGCTGTGCTCCTGGACCCCAGAACAGTACCAGGCAGACCCAAAATGTTCAGCGACCACTCGGTGAAGGAAGGAATGGAGTACCGTGTGCACCTGAACTTGTCCATCATCTTTCTCCAAGTCGCCCCTCCCCGCCGTGTTCCCAGTCTCGGGAGCGCCAATAACACGCGCACGATTCTCCAGCCAGAGACCTGGGTGTCGGCTTCCACAACTCCTCCCTCCTCCACCCCAAGCTAGTGCGTCTCCAAGCCGTGTTGGTCCTCCTGTGCTTCAGCATGTGGGGCTTTGTCCTCTTGGGTCCTCTTTATCCATCCCTAGCTATTCCCTCGGCTTCTTAATGGGACTCCCTGCTCTAGGCTGGGCCCCCCTCCAGTTAACGTCCCAGACATCAGCCAGACCGATCAAGAGAGCCTATGACTCTGATTGGACCTCTTACTCAGAACGCTTCAGTGGCCCCTACGTGCGCCCAGCTTCTCGGGATGGTCCATAAGGCCTGGCGTGGATGGCACCGGGCCGACAGGCCTCCCCAGCGTCAGCCCTCGTCCCTTGCATCCCAACCCCGGCTGTGCTAAACCAACACAGCATCTAACGACGGTGGGGGTTCAGTAAGTGCTTGAGCTGGACTCAGGGGGCAGCTGGGAAATGAGTCAGCCGCCGTCCCCCCATCACTTGGTTTTTTTTGTTTTGTTTTTTTAAATGTATTTATTTATTTATGGCTGTGTTGGGCCTTCGTTTCTGTGCAAGGGCTTTCTCTAGTTGTGGCAAGCGGGGGCCACTCTTCATCGCGGTGCACGGGCCTCTCACTGTCGCGGCCTCTCTTGCTGCGGAGCACAGGCTCCAGACGCGCAGGCTCAGTAGTTGTGGCTCACGGGCCCAGTTGCTCCGCGGCATGTGGGATCTTCCCAGACCAGGGCTCGAACCCGTGTCCCCTGCATTGGCAGGCAGATTCTCAACCACTGCGCCACCAGGGAAGCCCCCATCACTTGGTTTTAAGGCTGGGCCTGTAGGAGGGGAAACAACTGAGGCAGGTGTGTGAGCTCTTATTCTACGAGAATGCAAATGGTGCCCCTTCTGGTGGTAAGACTGGGTCCCCTCCCACTGGATGAGAAAAGCCCTTCAGGGTGTTAGCCAGGCGACATACGAGGCACAGATCCTTGCCAGCGAGTGGGAGCAAGGGCATCCCGGGGGCCTGGGGCCAAATCATGTGCCGTGGCAATAATACAATAATACAAATAATCTCCCCGCACAAAGGGCCGCACCAAGCCCTGCGGGGATTACAGCAGGAGGGGCCGGCTAGTGCCAGGCCCCCAGCTTCCAAGGGCTGCGCGTGCGTGGAAGACTCTAGCTGGCAGTAGTTTAGATTTTCTCTCTTTGCAAGCAGTTCACCTTGATCACCTTCCCTCCTGCAATCCGGCTGCTTTCTTACCCGCGACTACTGCCCTCCTCCCAGCTGTGGACTAGCTCAGCGCCAATGCCTCCACATGAGGGCCCAAGAACCAGACCCCAAACCAAAGCAACGACAGTGCTGGCGGGCCAGCCCTGGGTGCCTTTGGAGGCAGGAGGGGGCAAGTCCCCATGAGGAGTAGCGCCCCCCTGTGTTCAGAGAGGAGAATAAAGCAATTAGGTTTGAACAGCCACTTTGCGTTAGAGAAGATTGATTTGTCCTTCTGATGTGTTGTTTCCATAGAAGCAGGGCTTAACCGTTTAAGTGAGGCTTATGAAGCTACCTAATTCAGTTAAAATTAGGCTTCAAGCAGATCACTACTTACTGCTCAAGTGTTACTGTGGGACCTGCCGCTGATCTAACTGCCAGGCGGAGCCTGTGACTTCATGCATTCTGAGACACTCTTTCTGGTGGCAATCTGGTTCGTTCGTTTATTTTTAAAAATTAACTTCATACGGAGAGAAAACTTTCTGCATATGATCACCAGAGTACTAATAAATACCTTTTAATTAATGGCTAGCATTGGCTCCCCTTCATAAACGCAGGCGGGCTGGCACACAGGCAGGAGACAGGCACATTCAATTAAAGTAATTTATTGTATTCTTCCAGAACAGACATAAAGGGCGTCTTGGGAATTGATATCACAGCACGTGTTATACACCATTTTCACAACCAGCCTTGTGTTGAATTTTTTTTAAAGAACATAGTAATCTTAAAAAAATCTAAATATTTACATATTAATAAAACATATATACAGAAGATTGAGACCTTATCCATAGATATGGAATAATTCTTTTTTTTTTATTTGCTAAGAAAGCCTATAAAAAGGATTTCTGAATAAAGTCTGAACAGTAGTCGCAGTTAAGTAAACACAGTTTTAATTTATAAAATATGATTTTACGGTTGCAGTTTTATGCCGTGTATTTCCAATCTGTGAATCCATTGCACACATTCGAGAGCCCAGCAATCCCCACCCACCCCTCAGGTACTGAAAAATTCAAGCTCTCGCCCAGTCTTGGCAGGAAGTGCTTTGAAGGTTCATGGTGTATATTTAACAGATTCCACAGCTGTAAGGTAAACGTTTCTACTTTTATTCGCCATGTATTCATCTTACTGTAACAGAGTTGAAAGGTCACTAATTAATCTTTTCAATTCCCTTGATAAAGACTTCCTTCTGAGAGGCAGAAGACAAATTTTAAAACATATCTTGCAGAAAAACAAAAGCCTGGGTTCACGGTACTTCATTAGACTCCTTGCTGAACAGAGAGGCTGGTGTCAGGGAAGGGTTACTAACTGGCCTGAAATCGAAAAGGCTAGCTAAGCCTGTGATGGAAACCATTGATCTGAACCTTCCTTGGGGCTCCGAAAAGAGGATAAAAGACACACGTGTATGAGATGTAGCTGTCTAGCAGGTGGATTGATTCCATAAGCCACGCCTAGACCAGCTTTGTCACATCACAGGAATGCCTCCTATGGTCTTGGGTTGATTAGCTGGTCTTTAGTGGGTACTGACCCCCCCTAGAGCTCCCCTCCTAGCCCAGGGTTAGCCGCCCCGAGTGACGTGATGGCACAGGTACCTGGGATGGGGTAGTAAGGAACTGAGGTTCCCGGCTTGGCCAGCGCATTGATGGCTTGTTGCCCGGCGCTGGGCAGCCGTGATCCTCATTTCTCCTTAGCCGCCTCACCACAGACCGCGGGAGGGGGACTAATGGTAACTCTGAGCTCTTACACTCTCCGATTCGATAAAATAAGTGCTAGGGACGTGTGTTAAATGGTAGCACAGCATTTCCCCTCCCCACGCCCCGGGGGTTCGGTGTTTCTACTGTCCAAATTTCTTTCAAGCCAACTTTTGGCCTTTGGGTCAAGTGCCAAAGATTCACGGTAATTTGCTTTATACAATAAATGAAGTGTAAATGCAATGCCTCCAAATAAACAGGTATTTTAAACTCACCACCTTACTAGAGAAAGGAATCTGGAGGCAAATATCTCTGTGAAACAAATACCCACATGCCAAAAATATTTCTTTAAAATGAATCCACATTTTCACTTGTTAGTTTTATATAAAGTGGTGGGGGGGGGCAAGTGTACCAGAACCACGTGAAGTATATAAGATTAAGCACATCTGTGGCCAGTTGCCACATGATGCCACAACCCCCTGGATCACTCAGTTAAAACCATCTGTTAAAACAGTTGTCAGGTGTCATGTGGATAGCTGGTTACTTTGTTTCTCACCTTTTAATTAGTTATTTTGTTGCTGTGTCGACACAACCTACATGAAAGATTTTTCTTTCCTAAGAATTTACGTATCGTTTGCACTTATCAGTGACAAATGATTATTCTGGGGAGATATGATGCCACAAATGATTTCATCTAATAGATCAGAGCTGTCCTGTCTCCCAAAACAACTTTTCCATCTTCTAAGCTGGTGAAGATTCTAATTAAGTTTGGCCTTCAACACTGCTTCCTTGGTCCGGAAAGAGCCATTCTCCTGTATACTGCAACTAAGCAATTTACATTAAAATAAATACGCTTCAAAACTCTATACCATATTCACACTGAAAAAGAAAAAAAAAAAAAACAGGGAAAATAAAACTGCTTCTTTTTCATGGACACTGAACCAACCCAGTGATAATGCTGGACATTTAAAGGCTGAGAATTCAACTCTAAAGATGATTTTTAAAAATCTTAGACCAAATTGGACGCTTGATTATCACACATTACAAAGAAAGAATATGAAAACTATTCAAACGTGACGGGTCAGCTTCACAGAACGGCCACACTTTGCAGTAACCTGAAATGCTAGTGGATCTTTGAGGAAATTCCAATGGAGGAGATGCGTGCACTAAGCAGTGTCACTAAAGGAAAGTCTAGGCAGTGAAAGCTGTCTCTGTGTCTTCCGTGTTTTCTCTCCTGGTGTCAAATATATGACCTACAACAGAGACAAGAACGTGAAGGGGGGCCACTTCTCTAAGGAAGAGTTGTACGCTTTTCTATGACACGGCCAGACGCAGGACCTCATTGGTGAGGTGTCTGTTTCACCTCTAAATCAGTATTTTTTAGCCAAGGCTTTAGGTGTGCTAGATGAGTAATTTTAGCCATTAGAAATCTGTAATGATGATTTTTACAGGAAAACCCATGAATGTGGGTTACTATTAGAGTATGTTCATTATGTATCATCCAGGAGTAGAAAATGGCTAAATAAAATATGATATGACCTGTAAGACGGAATATAGTGCAGCTATTAAAATAATGTGTATGGAGGTTTGTAATAAAATGGGAAACGCTTGTTAGGTGGTAAAACAAAACAGAACAAAACTTTAGGAATCAAAATTGGATGGATTTGACCTCCATTATATAAATTTAAAAAATATAGAGAAAAGTCTGGAAAAAAACACCCAACAATAATGGTTGTCTCTGAGTGGTAAAAGTAATTTACATTTTCTTCCTTACACTTTTCTGTATTAATTTCTAAAAAGTGTGTAAAAGAATGCCAATTTATGACCAAACAATGCTAAGCCTAGTTGCGCTCCGTACTATTCTATTTCAAATCCAGAAGCCGCCTTTAAATGTTAGTACTGTTTCGATTTTATTCTCTGTTCTCTTTTTCCCCCCAAATTGTTCCCTTATGGTGGTTTTTCTCCTTTATCAGAGCTCTGTCTCCACCCCTGGGCCGTAGTAGCCTCTGCCTCTGGTCTGAGGGTGGGATTTGTTCACCGGCACCTATCTCAGTGCTGATTCCTGGCATCGCTCAAAAACACTTACTGACAGGGTTGAGGGGAAAGAAATTAAGAAAATATGTTTTTCCACTAGAAAAATCTGTATCCATTTTTGTTAAAACTAGACAAACAGAAGTTTGCTTAAGTGTTAATGGACTGAGATAAATGTCATCTGACGCCTGACTGTAACCGTGGCCTGGTCGGTTCTGGTTCATAGAAACACTTGGGGATTTATACCCCCGTCCCACCCCTTCCCAACACACATGAATTTGGAAGGAGAAAAAAGACCTTAACAAGGTAATAAAGGCACTGTTAAATCTTTAAAAAGGACCAACTGTTGCCAGCTCAGACAGACCAGATGAGGAAGGTCTGGCCAGTGAGTCTCCAATGCAGGGAGGAAGATGCATGGACGAGAAAGGTGGAATTCATCCCTCGGACGGTCTCATCAAGGAGACACGTGAGGAGGGAGGACTAAGTCGTGGTGCTGTGTGCAGAGAAGCCCCAGGCTGGGATTTCACGTGAGAGGCACTCCAGAGACATGCCGGTCTAATCGAGATTGTTTAATTCCCTAACTGCAAAATTTGGGCACCAATCCGTGACTTCTCTTCCCCCTTTTCGAGGTGATAAGTGGTATTATTTATCATGCTGTTTAGTGATTTGTATCAGATATCGATCAGGAGTCTAGTGGAAAAACCTGCGGGAGGCGTCCTACTACTGTCCTCCTTAGGGCCTCACGGCCTTGGGTAGGGTCTTCTTGGGAAGAACCCGAGAGCTGAAGCTGCAGCGGACTTCAGGCTGACTTACGACAGACACGCTAACTGTGAAGACGGGGCGACACTGAGCGCTAACTGTGAAGACGGGGCAACACTGAGCGCTAACTGTGAAGACGGGGCGACACTGAGCGCTAACTGTGAAGACGGGCCGACACTGAGATGGAATCCTAAAGGGATTAGTACATCCATCACCTCTTAGGATCTTTAAGAAACATACAGAGAAGGTGTGAGAAAGCTACGCAGTGGATTGGCTGGGAGTTGAGAGGCCTGGGCTCCGGCCAGGCCACCAACCAGCTGTGAGACCTTGAGAAAGTCATATAGTGTTTCTGGGCCTCAGGCTTTTTTACCTGTAAAATAAAAGGACTGGATAAAAAGAAGGGACGGGACTAGATGATCTCTAACATTCCTTCTTTCTCAGATTCCTTGAAATTCTTTTCGGTTCCATGAGGTGGTTCTACCATCCTGTGTTCAGTTTTCTGATCTGAAACATCTCTCTGCCTCCATCTTCAGACAGGAAAACTCAAAGGTATTATTTCAAGGGGAATGGTTTTCCAGTAATAATACTTCTTAAAAGCCCACTGTGTCAGATGGTGGCCAGGACGGGCAGTGCAAATGTCCTGGGGTCATGGGGGGCTGATGGGGGAGGAACCCTGGAAAGTACAACTAGAACAGCAAGGTGTTCCTCCAGAGGGCCTCCCGAAAGGGCACAGTTTCATCATTAGTAGCAGTGCTTCATGCCTCTACCTACAGTGGGTGGTCAGAACGAGGCTAATCGGAGTTGTCTTGATACTCAGAGGAGCACAGGTTGGGAAGGAACAATAGAGATCATGCATTTCAATTCTCTTGATTCATAAGTGTGGAAACATAGCCAAACAAGAACTCCCCTTTCTGTAATTTCTATAATGACTATATAAAGTGAGAACGCAATAGAAGCAGGTTGCTCTTGCCCTCTGCAGTCATTTCGTTTATTTGTCCATCGATCTGTTGCTTAGCTACTCAGTGACAGAGAAAGCACCGTATCATTTGCGTGTCCGAGTTTTCTGGCTGCTCTGAAGTTCACTAACGTACATCTCTGCTACACCGTGAACTCAGGGCAAGCGCTGTCTGTGAACACGGGGCCTCGCAGAGTTCCTACACAGACTAACGACTCCTCTCATACTTGCTGGATCTAACTTAAAACTTACCACCCCAAATGGAGAGAAAACACGGAGTTGAGCTTTTTCATTGACAGGGTTTTTTTTGGGGTGTGTGTGTGTGTCTGGGTTTGGTTGTTAGAGAACCTTCAGGTATTTTGAGGGAAGTGAAGAGTCTTGAGACCAACTGAGGGGATAAGCTCTTTGTCACATGGCTCATTGATCAGACACCTGTCCCTCAGGCTCTCGGGCGAGAACCGATGCAGAGGGAGGAGCCCAGGGTCGGAAGGATTACTTGAGAGTCAAATAAGAAGAAGTCAGAATTAAGTCTATGGCTTAACCCTGCAGCAGATGCGGCAGTGAGATGGTGTATTCGGCTGATCGGGTTACAGCGTTAGGAATGTGCCACCCAGGCTACATGGGATTGGCACATTCAATCCCTCACTTAAGACACAGTATTCATCCGGTGCCCATTATAGGAAGAGCAATGACACTGCCTCTCAAAGCTTTTTGCGAGGGAGGTGAGGCCAGAACGCATGTGAATTTCATCATAAAATGGATGATCCCTGATCTAAACAGAAATGTCATTTCGTGTTAAAATATTTTTTTTAATGTCCCAGGGCTTGGGGAGGCAAAACGTTGTGACACTAAGTTCTTAGGACTTGCTGTTCTGAGGTTATCAGGCAGATGAAATAGAATGTGAGAAAACTGCAGCTTTTCGTACTCAATGTGCAAAATCTCTCTGAATGCAGGGCATTGAGCTCCTCTGATTACTAGGGGTTGGGCCTCTTACAGAAGCAGTTTGCTCAAGCATCTGCATCTCTGACGTTAAAAACATTTTCAATGCAGATATTCTCACGTGCTGTATTTTCCAGCAGATGATGAAAATGGAAATGTGTTTTACCTGTTGGGGGTAGAGAAACGTAGTCCAGCCGTTCATCACCGTCAGCTGCCTCTGCTGGTTACAAACATGAAACACAAATCTCATTAGTTTCAGGGAGCTCATTCATTCTGCCGAATAAGGTTATACAATTTAAAAACTCCAGCGCACATGATAGTTTTCACCTTTCTTTTCCCTTCTCAGCTTCAGCCAGTTCACAGTAGAGATTTTAGTACCACGATTTAAATATTTTTAAAATGATGATATAAAATCCATCTTCCTCTATTAAAATTTTTTATATCTTAGGAACCTTATTCTATCAGTCATTGATGATTTCAGTTCATTTTCGCTTATTTATATAGGCTTAAGTATCCACCCAGAATCTGGCGTGAATTGTTTAAATATGATCGTCGAAGGCATGGAGGTCAGTGAATTCCTATGGTAGAATTTTACTTGTCATCCTCAGAACCATTCTAGTGGGGCAGGCTTAGGACTGCTTGGGAACGAACCTTTCTTTGGAGATGACTGGAAATTCAATCTAAAATCGGCATTAATTTAGTCATGAATAAAATCAGAAGGAGTAAGCGTTTCTTCAAATGATTTGTCCCTTCTGTGCTTTAAAATGCAAAACTTTGCTCATCTCTGATATATTTCAATCTCCTGAAGAGTTTCCCAAAGGTAGATCCTTCCGTCACAGAAAACCTTCCAGCAAGTACAAAAAAGAAGGTGCCCGTACGTTTCCTGATAAGTGTTGGGCTTGTCAGTTTCCCCAGTGTGCTGTGGACAGGCCAGAACATTCCACGGCTGCTGGGATAATACTGGCCCTGCTCCCTCTGTCCCAGGGCTGCCACCCCCTTGTAAGTTTCCTGCACGTGTGCCTGTGAGGCCAGTCAGGTGAGGGCTGCCCAGTGTAACACGTTGTAATGCTGAGTTGCTGGGAAGCAAACTAATGGTATGTTCTTGTTTTGACTGCCGTGGCTTTAAACACAATCAGCGTTCAGAGATGGATGGAGACGTTTAGAGATCTCCCCTGGTTCACCCCTCCACCATCCTGCCCTCAGACTGCCACACGCTGGCCGCGGTGAAAGACCCATTGCCCCTCACCTGCTAAATCCACCACAAAAACACCGAGACAGAGTCATCAAGACCAGTTTTGGCTGGAAAGGAGCAGTAGCCATGACCCAGCAATCCCACTCCTGGGCATATACCCAGAGAAAACCATAATTCAAAAAGACACATGCACCCCAATGTTCACTGCAGCACTATTTACAATAGCCAGGTCATGGAAGCAACCTAAATGCCCATCGACAGACGAATGGATAAAGAAGATGTGGTACATATATACAATGGAATATTACTCAGCCATAACAAGGAACGAAATTGGGCCATTTGCAGAGATGTGAATGGACCTAGAGACTGTCATACAGAGTGAAGTAAGTCAGAAAGAAAAACAAATATCGCATATTAACGCATATAGGTGGAATCTAGAAAAATGGTACAGATGAACCGGTTTGCAAGGCAGAAATAGAGACACAGATGTAGAGAACAAACAGTACGAATTGGGAGATTGGGATTGACATATATACACTAGTATGTATAAAATAGATAACTAATAAGAACATGCTGTATAAAAAAATATAAAATTCAAAAAAAAAAAGAGCAGCAACCACTAAAAATTATGTTGTAGATGAATGTTTAATACTGCATAAAACATTCCAGTCAAGCAATGGGATAAATGGTAAGATTAGAATTCTATAAATAGGTTTATGGACAAAACACAGGACATACTAAAATGTTAACAGTGTTTCTCTCTGGATGAAAAGCTTATGGGTATTTAAAATTTTGTTCTTTGAGTTTTTAAATTTTTCTTATATATTTAAAAAATAACAAACATGTTATTTTTATATTTAGAAGATATTATTCTCTTCTGATTGGCTTAAGTGAACTTGAATAGGAAGATGAAGTACACGGTAGTTCTTTCATTGTCTGGGATTTTTTTTTTCCCCACTTTTCAAGGTTTATTTATTGTTTTAGTTGGCATAACACTTAGATAGCTGGCTGCATTATTTCCGTCGATTTTTCTTTTTTACATCACATGGCAATGTACACTATTCTGATACATATAGTACATAAAATAAGATCCTTTAGAACAGTTATGCACAAGACATGCAATACTGGACTTATCATCAATCCCAGGATGTGATTAATTGGAAAAAAAAAAGTTGGACTAGGCATCTTGGCTAAAGGAACCAGAAGATTTAAAAGAGTCTTCAGTAATAATAATAATAATAGCTATGATAAGCATCACCATTTACTGAATACCACCTACTGAGCAGTTATTATATGCATTGTGTCAGCTAACCCTTGGCAACCCCTACAAGGCAGGTCTATCTTATGCTCATTTTAAGAAATGAGGCAACGGACACAAACAGATGTTAAGACGTACCAAGGGTTTGACTCAGGTTAATGCCTGGGCTTGACCTCTTCGCTATGAACAGTCCAAATATAAATCACATGCATCACTATAAGCTACAATTGTAAAACTTCAAGTTTTAGTTCATTTGACACTTTAGTAACTTTCTCTACCTTCCATGAAAAGCGGCTTTTCATTTACTGATGACAAAAATCAGTTCTGGGTGTAAGTTTATCTTCCCTTTGTAATTCAGCTCTCCTCACTTTAAAAAAAAACAGGCCTGTGCAATTATGTGCTTTCCTAAGAACCAAACATACACAACCCCAAATCTGTAAAGGATTATGTATAAATGAGTAGCTGCCCGCTGCACAAACAGGGCCAAGTGTTGCGGATGAAGAACACGACTGTTAACTTAAATTTGATTATAACATCTGTCTGTAACAACAAGCGCACAATCTTTCTTCTCTGGTGACAGGCAAGTTGTGAAATTTGGGAAAGATTAAGCAAGTCCAATAAAAATTTAATAGCAGCGACAGCTTTACTCTTAGATCCAACACAAATAAAAAAATTGCAATTTTTGCGCTGAGGAAGTGATCTAATGAAAATAATAAAAATCCACACCAGAAAAGGAATCATTCCAGTTATCGAAAAAAATTTATTACACGTGATGAGAGCCCCAAATGAATTTCTATTTGGATTCGCAGAACAACCTTTCACATCTGTGAGGGGCACTTCCTTTTTCTGGAGGCTTCGCGGGCTGCCTTTAGCAGCGAATTGATTACTTGCCCAGGTAGAGTCTGTACCTTATTCCAGGAAGTGAGCCAGATGTGATAAATAAGACTGAAGCTGTAGAATATCCATGAGATGCTGTATTGTCATTTAGACCGAAAAGGAGACAAAAAAAGAGCAGGCAATAGCACCGACCCTGGCCCCTCAGTTCTCATCGGCATGACGACAGCAACGCACATGGCTCCGGTTCCAGTTTGCTGGGATCCCACTTCTGTGCCGCTTGGGGAGAATGAGGTGGGACAGGATTTGACAAAACTGGGAGACAAAGCCTATTTGGCAGGTCACTGTGGATGTGCTGTCATCTTGCTCTTGTGTGGTCTGTGCGTCAGGGTTAGTTTTGTCCTTCAGCCACCTTGCCCTTCTCAGACGCTAATGGAACCTGCTGGACAGGCTGGGGAAACCTGCCAAGGTGCCAACCACAACTCTCTAGGCAGAGAATCTAAACCCAGTGTCAGAGTGGAAGCATCCTCACTCAAATGAGACGATGACTCCGGAACAGGGTAGACGATCATCTGAGTGGGTGAGATGCTCCACAGGGGGCGGGGGGAGACTGCACCCCATTCTGTACCAACAGGCACACGAATTACTAATCCAAACCCTGAGATGGTTAAGAAGCGTGTTCACTGGCCAGTCTGTCTGGGGGAAAGAGAGGCAGGAACGTGGAGGAAGGTCCCCACTGTGTGCATGTGTACGCTGTGGGGAAGGGAGTGGAGACCAGAACTTGTAATAATAACTGGTCTCAGCATCTGACAACAGAAAAAAAAGGTGTGTTTATGTATAAAATACATACAGTGGGGGGAACAACATTGCAGCAGAACTTGCTCTTCTGGTCACGTGGCCTCTGGTAGCAGAGCTGCTCCCGTGTCTCTGAGTACAGCCTTCTCCAATGTACTCAGTATACGCCCAGCGCTCCGCTCCCCACGTGTATGTCCTCCACCTTCGGAGGTGACTCTTCAAACGGAAACTTTTCAGCTCCTTTAGGGACTGTTAATCACTCTCCCCAGCTAGAGGCACAGGTTCTGGGACACCAAGCCCTCTTCCTGCTTCCTCTGGGTTGTCTCTGAAGCCCCTCAGTCAGTAACATCCGGATCCTGAATTTATACCGTCCTTTTCCCTCAAGCTCCCAAGGAGCTCCAAGCATTTCCTATGTCCTGCCACCACCCCCTGTGATGCAGGAGGAGGTCCGAGGTAGAGGAAGCAAGTGCAGATTTGCTAGAAGCTGGTGGCGCGGCTGGGGCCAAGGCGCGGGGACCACAGGGCAGCTGGTGGACGGATCCTGGCCACTCTGGCCCTTTGCCTTTCCTTCGGACTGAGTATTACACTTCAGTCTCTTCACTATGACAAATCTTAGATCTCTCTGATACTGTATTTAGTGTCTTTGTTTTTTGGGTTTGACAACTTGCTCTGAAAAGCAACAGGTAGGTACAAGTTCTCACATATTCAAAACCATCAGGATTGCTAACGCAGCACTTAGGCAACATAAGACCAACTTAATACTTAACTAGCAAGGACACGGCTCAGCTTATACTTGAAAATAAAGCTGAGGAGACACGCACCCAGCAGGACGCCAGTGCTTACTTAAGGAGGGGTTACTCGCGGGGTGCTGTCTTTTGTAATACCTGTCAGTCAATCGCAAAAAGCGCTTTCCCTGGAGCCTGAAATCTAAGGGGGCAGAGTCACAAAGGGGCCTTTGTGAGGTGTCTCCAGGCAGAGGCAGGGGACCTTTAGCCTAAGAAGAGATAAGAGAGCCGCTGGCAGGAGGGTGATCTTCCCAGGTGTTTCTCAGTTAAGCCACCCAGAATGAGGTCTGGGCGCCTTGACCCGAGTCTCTGAACCTTTGGGGGAGCTGGGAGAAGAGGCGATCAGGAGTGAAGTAAGAGGCCTCAGGAGACAGGGACAGAGAAGTGAGAGAAAGGGCCTGAGGACGAAGGACGGGGCACCCAGGGATGGCCAGGCGAGTGGCCGCAGGCGTACCCAGCACGTGGCCTCCCCGCGGGTTCTAGGGGTGGGGGATGAGGAAGCCTCTGAACCTCCAGTCAGGAACTCATGGAATATTCTCCAGGATCTCCCGGGACCGCGATGAGCTAAGACCTTTTTGCTGTGGACAGCTGTCCCTTCATTCCCATTCACTGGTCCATTCAACAAATATCCGGGCGTGTCCACGCTGTGTGACACAGTGTTCTCAATGCTTAGGACAGAAACATGCAGCCTCTGCTCCTGTGGATCTCGTGGAGGAAACAGGTGTGTCCCTGTCACTATTCAGGTGGCAGAAGATCAAAGTGCCGAGGCCGCCTGTGAGGCCTCCTGGAGAAAGTAGCCTCTGAGATGCTTCGTGCTTCCGGGCGGAGGGGAGGCCTGGGTGTGGGAGGCCCGCCAACTTCAGACGGGGCGGGGCGGGGCGGGGTCCGCTGTGGCCCAGGGGCGCACCGGGCGATGGCAGGAGGTGAGGCGGCGCTAGGCCGTGAAGGACCGTGCGCGCCGTGCTGGGGGGGATGTAGGAGGGTTTTTACCTGGGCGGACAGGAAGCCAGAAGTATTTAATCTGGGGGGCGCGGGGCATGACCGGACCTCATTAGCAGAGGCTCAGGGAGTGGAGCCTCGGGTCCCAGGATGTGGCCGAGCCTGGAGCTGCACACTGGAGAGCCCCCGATGATGGGACAGTGCAAGTCACGTGGGAGGACGCACAACGAGAACGAGAAGAAGCACCAAAGAGGGAAACCAGGACCCGGGTTTAGGAGGCGGGCAGAGGAGAAAGAGGTGGGGAAGGAGACCCAAGGCACTGACAGGGAACTTGGAGGAGAAACAAAGAGAATGAAATCACAGAGCCTGGAGGAAGAGAGTTTCAAGAAGGACGCGATTCGAAAGGGTAAAAATCAATACGGAGGTCAAGTCTGAGTGTTAATATAAACAAGTGAAATCTGATGACCCGGACGCAAACGCGGCAAATGTTCACGTACGTAGAGGAGTGAGGTCAGGGGCAAAATGCCCTGGATTCTAAACTGAACTGGGTGGGGAGGCGGACTCAGGGAATGCAGGCCCTTTTGGAAGAAATCTGACCAACAATGTCGGGAGGAGAAAGGAACTGCTTTGTTTTGTTTTTGGTTAGCAAAGGGAAGGAGGATAAGGTCGTGGGCATTTTTTGAGCATTATTACGTGTCCGCTCTCTATCGGTGGCAATACTTGCATTATCTAATTTTAACTCTGAAAACACCCCGAGCTAGGTATCAGCCTCGTTATATAAATGGAGAACCCGAGGCTCAGAGAGGTTGAGAAATTGGTCCAGGTTCCCAGGAAATTGTAAATGGCAGATCAGAGCCAGGAAAGCAGACCTGTTCTCTCCACTGCACCACGCTGTGTTTATTTGCGATGATTTGGGGATGCAGGAGAAGACAACAGTGAAAACTGGGAGACGGAGGAGGAGGATGAGCGCCTGCTTTACTGCCCAAGCCTGAAAGCCTTTGAGAGTGAAAGGGGCGTCACTGACAATCATGCCGGGACAACGGGAGCAAAGCAGCTGCCCCAGCACAGCAGGCTGGCCGGTCCCCTGACCGAGCACACGACGTGGGGCTGCCTCAGTGACCTCCATGCCGCCAAGCAGGGCTGCGCACAAAGACATCGTCCGAGGGGTACACTAGCTTCACTGATACAGACGTTCATGTACAACCCGCTCCTGGAGACTCAGGACAGCTCTGAGGCAGGCTGTACCTCTATGTCCACTTCGTGATGGGGACCCGAGATGAGAAGTACTCAGTGGCTTGTCCAAGGTCCAGAGCTGGTGAAGAGCGGACATGAGCCTTGGAAACCAGATCTACGGACTCTGACGTGACTTGTTACCTAATGCGATAATCCATTTGGTTACCCATTAAAAATATTAGTAGCCCGTTGCTCCTTATAAAAAGAGCATCAGTTAAGTGTAAAAGAAGTCAAAAGGTTAAAAAAGGAGGGAGGGAAGATTTTTAATTAAAAAAAAGCTCATCCAGTTATAGCTGGATAGCTTAGCGTCTTGCTAGCTACTTTTATAGAACTGTAAGGTTTTTCACGCTGAAAAACCACTCAGTCCCTCGGTGCCCTGTGTCTTGTCGAGTCAAGGGCACTCCCAGCCTGAGCCCGGAGCTCTCCTCCCTGGGGCTGGTGGCTGGGCTCCTCGGCAGGCTTGGTCACGGTTACTTCTACTCACAGTGAAAGTTCTAGTAAGAGGCTGTGTTACAGACAGTCTCACGCGTTTGTACTGCTGTTCTATGGACCCCCAAAGCGTGACATTCAAGCATCTAAATCCTGTCTCCGAAACTCTTACACCACAGCTACAGAAGCACAGAAGGTTCTTAGCAGGCCAGGGGGCCTGAGGTTTGATCGGTTGTTCTTTGTTTTGTTTTTTAAAAATAATATCTAGAGGCTTGTGGCCTCCTAGGGATGATTATTCCTACATAATGGCAGAAAACTGACCTCAAAAGGATTCTTCATTGGTAAATTGTCCCACTGTCACTTTGGGGAGAATGAGATTTCAAATGACCAACTCTAAATAGTCATAATTCAACTGGTGTTCACCTTTCCTGGAAGAATGATCCCAGAACCACCAAGCCCAGATTGAAAGAAAAAAAAGAAAAAAGTAAATATCTGACTTAAAAATCCCTTTCTATTTTACATGGTGTTTCTGGTAAGATGATTATTGTGTGTGTGTGAGTGTGTGTGTGTGTGTGTGTGTGTGTTTTAATTTATAATTTATTTTATTCACTTAGTACAGTAAGAACACCTTTCCATGCAATTAAATATATTTCTACAGAATCTTCTTTTTGTGTGTGTGTGTGTGTTTTTTTACCTTAAGCAACTAGTACTTTTTATGAAGTCATGCAGATCCAAACAAATAAAAATCAATAGGCAATAGAAATAAATCACAAAAGAGACACCTCATTTCATACATAAGACCACCAGTGAGATTAGCAATCTTTTTCATTTGTACTATTTAAAGTAAATGGCCTGACATAATTTTCACTGTTTAATCTTAAGGTGAATTTCAAAATCATTTGACTAAGATTTTAAGATACAAAACCAAAGCACATTATATAAAGCTTCTCCTTTAAAAGACAAAAGACAATGAAGTATCCGAGAGCAAAGAATTGTACTTTGTATCATCTAAAAATTCGATAAAGCGCTTCTGCAATTATTTTCTTGCAGCTTATTCATACCTGAGCCTCTTTTTAACCTTCTTCTGGCCAGTTTGATTTGATCCTGTAGAATCTGAACCCAGTCTCTTGGGCCAGGAAGTTTATCCACGTGATTAGCAGTGCAGTATTTTTCTGTGAAGACTGAAAGAAAATGTGAAATATTGTTAAATATTTTAACAAAGAAAATATGCAGCTCTGAAAAAGGAACATAACCCCAAGGGAAAAAAAAAAAAGAGTGTACTTCTAAAAGATGTCAGTTCTGCAGTGGACAGTCTCAAAATCCATACGGCATTCCTCTGGTGAAGATGGAGCTTGGCAGGGCCCATCCTACATACCATGTCCTGTGCTTCCAAATGAAACCGGTTACAGATATTAAGTAGTTCTACAGAAACTACTCTTTCTAATTGCTCCACGTCCATGTGTATGTGTCTTACGGGCAGAGGAGAAAATGCTTCCTAGGGGTCCATTGGCCCCATGACAGAATTCTGCAAGTGTATCCACATATTTCACTTTTCTGTTAACCCAAAATCAAATGGAAAATTACACAAGAAGATGATACTCTCGTGGTGATTCCTGCTAGGTCGATCGGCACTCAACATAGAGGCAGTGCAGGTGGGTGTTAGTGAAAGTTCCAATCCTGCTTTGAGTCAACCTCTTGCATCCTGTACTAGCAGCTCCTGGGAAAGCGCTCCCTAGTAAGCACAAAGGAAACTCTGGAGTCACGTGCCATGACAGTTATCTTAGTAAAGCCGCACAGCGTGTGATGGTGCACGCAGCGCCGGGGTTGGCATTTCTGCCTCACACGTCGTTCCTGAGCACTTTTCAACCTGTTCCCCTCAAGGTCAAGGCCTGCTATGCGGTCACGTCACACTGCCTCCTTGGTATTTAAAACATCGATAATTTTAACATTTTAAAGGTTTCTTTTAAAAAGAAAGGACAGAGGAAAATGTTGACAGATTCAACTACATAAAACTGTAAAATTTCTATTGAATAAAAAATAAACACTTCATTTGAATGAGCAGATCTAGTTGCACTAAATCTGCCATGATAGGAAGACCTCATCCCAAACGAAAGAGCAACTTCAAGCCTCCACCAATAAATGGAAAAAGTACACTTAGCAAAAAACGTTCAAATAATATGTAAGCCCCCAAGTTGCAAAACACTTTATACCTACCAAATTAGAAAAACAATTAAGCTAATACTTAATATTGATAAAATTCTGTGGATCTGGCACATTCAAATATGACTGTTGGCATAAATTGGCAAAACGCTTTTGGGAAATAAGATGGTTCTATATAATGAGAGACGTAAAACTGTTCTTCCTTGGGACTGGTAATCCTATTCCTAGAAATTTATCCTAAGGAAATAGTAATATGAAAGAAGGGGAAAAAGTCATAAACAGTCGTCCCCTGGACTCTGTGGGGCATGGGTTCCAGGACCCCCATGGTACCAAAATCCACGGATGCTCAAGTTCTGTATATACAATGTGTATTATATGCATACAACCTATCCACATCCTCCTGTATACTTTGAATCATTTCTGGATGACTTATTATACCTAATACCATGTAAATGCTATGTCAGTAGGTGCCTGCACTTGGCAAATTTAAGTGTTGCTTTTGGGAACTTCCTGGGATTCTTTTTCAAATATTTTTGATTGGCAGCTGGTTGAACCTACAGGGGCAGAGCCTGTGGATCCGAGGGGCCGAGTGTACAAACATCAGCAATCCAGTTGTGCAGGAAGAGATGCAGGGCAGCAAGGGGCGGGCAGATGTGAGGGGGTGGGAGCAGGGGAGGCCTTTCAGGGATCGACACAATCACGGGAATCGGGGCCAGTGCTAGCGAAGACGAAGGGATGACGGGAACAGATCAGGAACTGGCATTTCTGGAGAATCCCATGACCCGGTGAATACAGGAGGAAGGTGTGTGAGGGGAGCTGCGAGATGCATCAGGTGTGGTTTGGAACACGTTGAGTTTGGGGTGTTTGCGGAGTCCCCACGTGGGGACAGCTGGCGGGTATTTCAGTACAGAAGGCTTTGGTTCAGGGAAGGGGTCCTGGAGGAAGATGCAGGTTTGAGGGGGCACAAACGTATATGTGGTCATTAAACCGACAAGAGGAAAAACAGGGACCAGGGAGAAGCTTGCGAGTGAACAGAGCACTGGCCAAGCACAGAGCAGAGAGAACCCCTGGGGCTGAAAGGAGGTTGAGGCACAGGAGTCCAGGAAGGAGCCGGGAAGCGTGGGCTTGTGCAGGCAAAAGTGGTGCGAATATAACCAAGAGGAGGGACCCACAGTCCCGAGTGCAGATGAAAGGCCAGGAAAGAGGTGAGGAGAGGGTCCCTGGAGGCCGTCATCAAGGGCGTGGGGAGGGTGGCCACAGATGACACTCTCCAAACACCAGGCCTGGCGGTGGGCTTGGGAGGAGGAAGGGGAGGGGGAGGAAGGCTGGGTATGGGGGAGGCGGCCCGCACTGTGGCCAGTGGGGATCCAGGGAGGAGGAGGGAACAGTCTAAGGAACTATATACCAGAGGAACTGGGGTGGGGGGTCGGCATTCGGGAGAGGGATGGGGGATTACCCTCGACCGGGACCAGGAGGAAAATTTCCTCTGAACCCAGAGGAGGGGAAGACAGGGGTGGACTTAGAAGGGGTCCAGATGGGTCATCATCGCTCCTGATGCCTCAATGAACTCAGTGGTGAAGGGCATGGAGAGTGTGGGAACGTCTGGAGTTGCCCAGAGGAGAACAGGAACGGGAAGGCAGCAGACGAGGGCGCAGGATGCCGAGAAGGAGTGGGGCTGCATGCCTGTGGCGGCAGCGGCCATAGGGCAGGTGTTTTCTCCAGGGCACCTGGCAGCTCCTCGTCTGGGGTGGAGACACCCGATGCGAGGGCTGGTGTAGGGTTAGGAGTTTGCCAGACAGGTTTGGCAGAAGGACAGGATATAAAGCATTGAAGATGGTGGTGAAGATGCCCCCTGGAATGAAATTACAGCTTTCTTCACCCACCCTTCCTTTCCACCCGTATCTGGAAAGCACGTGAAGCCAGAAAATGGCTTAGACTTGGGCAAATCTATGGAGACCAGGGAATGGATATATCAGTGGGGTTGGCAAGGAGATGCCGGGGAAAAGGGGCAACAGAGAGTATAATGGTGGCAGTGAGCAGGACGTGTGGTCAACGGTGTGGGGTTCAAGTGTAGTGGAGATGAAAGCCAGTGTGGACGAGGTCTGGGCAATCTAGCTAGGGGGTCACAGGGATCTCTCATGTGGATGGTGAAGTTATCCAAGATGGCAGCAGGACCTGGGAGTGAGAGGAAGGAAGATGCAGAGCTGTGCTGATGGAAAGGTTCCATCCTAGCCCCAACTGAGAAGAGGAGGCGAGACGAGGAGGAGGGAGAATTAAGGTCCAGGGAGAATATCAACCAGGCTGCCCGATCTATGATACATGGGGCATGCGAGTAAGCATGCATCTCTCCACCTGGGAGAGATGCAGAGGGGACAACATCCCTGGGGTAGGGGTGCTTCTGAATCTCCTGTACCAGATTATAGACAGGGGTCTTCGGGGGTCTTTATTTTGTCTCCCTAAAAGCACCTACTGCAGTGCCCTGGACTAAGAACTCCATAAACATTTGAAGAATAAACAAACATATTTTCTACTTTTGTTTCTAATGGAAGTAAATACAGTAGCTCAGATATTTAGGCTAACTGGGGGAGAAAGGCCTATCTGAATTAGTAGGAAGTCTTAATAGCATATATTTAAAGAAATAAGGTTTTATTACATTCAGATGCCCACAATGACACTTCTTAATCAGAGGGTTGCCGAAAAGTTCTTGAAATCGTGTTTTAACGAACAAAAGGAAATATTTGTATTTGGCACCCTATTCGATTATAGGAAAATGTATACCACAGAAATGATTGAATACACCGTCTTAGCAAGTAAACATCTCCCTCCTTCCTTGTAATGTTATTTATGTAATTAATTTCCATAGCAACCCCTCTCTTCTTCGATTGGGAAATGCGTGCATCCAAATTAGCCCACATTAGGAAGTAGAGATTCGAAATTAACAAAACAGATTTGGATTATGCCAACATCAAAATGATTCCCGGCAACCACGTGTGTCAACGACTAAGTTTAGGAGAAACAGAGGGAAGGTCTCCCACTGTGTAGGTGGCTTCCAAGCGGATCTTCCTCATCATTTTAAGCTCAAGTATTCTGCTGCTCGTTCAAAAGGTGACAATTTCTGGTTATTTTTTTCTCCTTTCAGTGAAAAGTTATCTGGTTTCAATCATAAGAAGCCAGGGAAATCTCTGCCTCCTGGGTCTCCCTTTGTTTGCAAAGCATTGGGCTTTCCGAAAAATGCCTCTACAAATAAATATTTCCATCGGGCATATTATTGACATTCTAGTTCGTGGCTTACACTCAAAAGAAACTTTTAACTAGAATCTACCTACAGAGGACAAAATCCTATTCTTTCTGTAACATGCGCAGAGGAGTCCTGAGAACAGGGCCAAAGGACAGTCATTGTATTGATCTGAAAACACTCCATATGCTATGTGGATAGAGGTATCGGGTAAGCAGAACATATTTTTTGCTATGTGAATCTATAGCTAAAGGTCAAGCTATTATCCTGGTAATAGTTCCATTAGGAGTAATGATGTGAAAAGAGGTATTGCATTTCTGAGCTGGGTTTCCTACTATGTTAATAGTGGGTCATTAAGAATCAGAGTAGAACAATTTGCATTTATCCTTAGAATGCAGTAGTTCCTAAAAAGAAATTTCCCTCTTCTCTTTTAATATATTAAGGGGAAGCAAGGGATAATATTAAACAAGTCCAAATAATCTGAACAAGTGGATTAAGCCCAACAATTAAACTAAATAAAAGAGTGGAAGCATCTACTCTGCTTAACATACTTTGAGGTCCCAAGGCCCAAAGAGTATGTGAAGTCACCAGGGAAATGACAAATGTTCAATTTGATCTGTACGTGAATAAGGACTTTTCTCAGATGCTTGCATTCACTCGAGCCATGCCCTTTAACTGTGTATCAATAATGAATAAGCTAGTGGTGGCTGAGTGGATCCTTCCCTGGGAACCTGGCATCTAATATAATCATCAATGACACGGCGGTGTGTAGCGTGTCTGAATGTGATGAGCTGGGAACAGAGCGGATCGGCTGCGTTCCCCAAACAGCTGTCTGTTCACACGATAGTTCCTAGAGGACTCTTCATGAGGGTTTTTCTGCCTCTCTGCACTGAGAAAAGCAGGATATGGTATGGATGTTTAAAGAAAGCCACTGGATCACACAGACAATTTACGAAGCAGGAGAAGACTTATAGAGCTTTAATTTCACTGTGAAATCCTCTAACTGGGTTAAAACTCCGGCCAGCTGTGAGAGCCCAGCTTCTGATTTGTTGACTCAGTGTTAACTTCTGGTCAGACAGACAAGCGGAAATCAAGACTTACACCAAGCAGAACTGAAAGTGGGGTCCTCGTTAGATCTGCCAAACTGCCTGAGGCTGTGCGGCCCGGGTCAAGGGTGAGAAAGAGAACCGAGCGGACAAGGTTTCCCTTCGGGCTGTACCCACCTCCTTCCATCAGTGAGGATAAAAGCCAGTGCCCCTCCCACATTTCCCTCTTCCCTTTGACTCTTTCCAAGCTATGATTTGAAACCTCCCATGTGCTAAGTACCGTCTATCTATCTCATTTAATCTTGGCAAGAACCCGGTGGCACAGGTATTGTGATCCTATTTGACAGATGACAAGCTCAGAGTTCGGGCAGGTTAAATAACCAGCCCAAGATGGCACAGCTAATAGGGATTATTTTCCACATAAATTAATTAATTTTTAACTTAACGTTGTATATGAGCACACAGGTTCTGTAAAAGGAATATAATGACCGAATTCTCCATAGAGGCAAGTTGACAGCTAAGGTAATGCTTCCATGCGAGAGCCATGAATGCTGCTCTACTTTCAACCACACAAAGCAGAAGCGTGGCAGCCAACGGGGGAGGGAGACCCAGGCAGGTCTGTGAGATCATGGTCCCCCCATATTAAGGGGCCCAGGTGGCCTTGGTATGGAAGGGAGAGGGTAACGGACTCGGGTAGCTTGGGTGTATAGTGAGGGTGAAATAAGGACATCTGCAGAACAAAGACTGAAAGACTATGTCACACAGACCGGCATTCAAAGAATTACTAAAGGCTGTATGTACCTGAGGAAAAATAAACCAAATGTGGAAGGAAAGATGGGGGTGGAGGGGAAGAAAGGGAGGGCATGACCTGTAGGATATTAAGAATTACTGCAATGCCAAACTAATGAAAACTGTGTAGTACTGGCTCAGAGGCAGATAAAAGACCAAGTGTAAACATGGAAAAGGGGAGCTTAGTCTATGAAAGAGGTGGAATTACAATTCACGTTAAAAAAAAAAAAGAAGTATGGTGTTAAAATGACTGACGACCCATAGAGAAAAACACATTCAGTCCCTCCCTCACATTTTAGGCAAAAGTAAATTCCAGGTGGATAAAAGACTTGAATATGAAAGAGAAAACCTTAAAATTTTGTTGGAAAAAAAAAAAAGAGAATGTCATTACATAATCAGGGCAGGGAGAATAAAGTAATCTATCTGACTGTTAAATCTAAACTTTGGTATGATAAAGAACTTCGCCAGCAAAGTTTCTACAAGTCGGAAAGTGAGAAAAAGTATTTTTAATACCTGTAACAGAGGAAAGAATTCATGTAAGTCAATAAGGAAACAAAAACCTAATGGGAAAATAGGAAAAGGATGGAAATTCACAGAGCAAAATAACCAAATAGTAATAAATATGAAATGACGCTCAACCTCATTAATTATCGGGGAACCCACCACTGAGGTGTCATTTGAGACCAATCAGACTGGCAAAGAGTAAAATTTGTTAACACCAGATGTTGGCAAGAATGAGGAAAAACGGGATTTTGTATCCATTGCTGGTGGATGTCTAAATGATACTGTTGGCTTTAGGGAGCCATTTGGCAACACTTAGTGGTGCTGACGCTGCTTCTACCCGGAGACTCAATTCCACTGCCCACTGCACGCTGCCCACTGTGGAAAATCGGGAGCAAGGAGAACCAACTTAACTGTCCCTTAACAGAAGGCTGGGGAAAGAAAGTGCTTTATTTATACAGTGGTGAGCAGTTAAAATGAATACACTAGTTTTATAAGTGTACTGATATGGATAAACTTGAGAAAAAAAAGACACAAACTTGCAAAAGTACAGCATGAGGCCGTGTATCATATGTAGACTCACAAATTCGCAAAACGATAGTAAATATGAGGTATGGATACACATTTAAGCAGTAAAGTAAAAATAGCATGAACAGGGAAGATTCACACCAACTTCACGTTACTCTGGAGCAGGAGGGAGAAAGAGTCTGGTGAGGAACATTTTGATTTCTAAAAAAATAAAGGAGCGGGGTGGGGGGAGGGTATGAAGTAAATCTAACATCTGTTTTCAATCTCAGTGGTAAGACGGAGAGAAAAGGAATCTTGGAAAATGTCTTCAACACATTCAAGATGAAGAGGAATACCATTATTTCCACTTCTGACCTCAAGACTACTTACTGCTAATGGGGACAAATGCTGTTCTTCAATCAGTCTATGAAGAAATCAGACAATGTCTCCTAGGATGAGGCCATGGAAATGCCAGTGCTGACTAGTCTCAAGCACACTCCTTACACACACTCTCTCAGGATGAGCACCAAAAGCTTTCTTTAAAAGAGAACCAGAAGACTGGGTGATCGGCCTGCTGGGAGGAACAGGTGCAGGCAAGAATCCATCACCCTGCAGGTCTCAGCAGAAATGCGACCTTCTCAGGCAAGGACTCCCTGAGTTCGTTAACCAGTGGTTTTTAAATAATACCGTCTAGTGATCGTCTAGACTATAAACTCAACAAGGGCAGAGATCACAGCTCTCTCGTTCATGGCTGGCACATAACAGGCAGCGTAAATGTATGGTTTGTGGAAGAATAAATCTGAGAAACTCTTTTTCTCTGGTCTTTGACTTAACTTGAAAGAACTGAAGGAAGAGTTTCTTCAGTAAATAGCCATTGGTCTTGAAATACACAGAGTCCTGGAATTCATTTCAGGTTTGATTTAACAATAAGACTTACAGTGGTTCGTCAACGAATGCACCTAAATACGAAGTCTCCAGATTAGAAGTAAAGATAAGGAAATACAGTCATGCAAACAATAATGTGTTTATTGATGAGATCGGAATATCCTACTGAATTGCATATGCAGGAGACTGCAGGGCAATCAGCTGGTCCAGCAGGGTGATAGCTACCAATAACAACCACCGAATACTTCGTGCCTTAGTGCTGGCCCTTGCATGGGGCTGTGACTTCCAGTTGGTTGTTGTAATGAAAAGCAATCTAGTTATCCATAAAGCTGATTCCCAGTCGTATTTATTTAATTATGAGAATCTGGACAAAATTCACTGACCCATAGTATTTCTGAACTGGAAGAGACTTGGAAGAATTAGCCAAGCCACACTCCTTTTTTTTCAAGAGAAGGTAATGTTTCAAGACCTTACGCGGCAGAGTTGGGAGTAAACCTACATCCCACGATGCTCCTTTCACTGTCCCCAGACTGCTGGGACTTGGAGGTTTGAACAATCTTGTGGAATCACAGTGATTCTCAAAGATCTGAGGCCAGAGTAGGAGGGAGAGAGCAGTATCCTCTGTCTCCCTTTATTTAGTTTTTGCTACAATGGCATCTCTGTCTAAGAGGAAGTGCTTTTAGTGGTGTCTTACATTAAACAAAGTTCATTTTAATTTACTTTTATTTAAGAAAGCCCTCAGCAGGCCTAATCTGCAACACAACTAGTGGGAAGTACAACACTTTCCTTCGGCTTGGGCTTGCAGTGCTGTAACACGTTTGCTTCACGTGCTTGGTGTATTTTAAGGGGATGTCTTATATCTGCTAAATATTAAGATCTGGTTAATAACAAACTTTGATAAAATGGTGTTTTACTCTTTACCCCTTTTTTTGGCAAAGAGAAATATTTCAAGATCATAGATTTATAGAAATTCTACTTGGAAGGCATCTTGGAAATAGTATAACTCATTTATTTCATAGATCTGGAACTGAGAGCCTCAAGTGAAACAAAATTTAAAAGGTCGAGAATCATCAGTTCAAACAGTTGGTCAGTGGCACAAAAGCACGTGTCCGCCAAGTGCCCAAGCACTGCTTCATAGAATGCTTCTATGTTTATCTGTTCTTTATAGAAATGAGTGAGGAGAAAGTGCTGAGTTTTTCTCTGAGTTCTTAAAGCTAGGGTTTCTTGGCACATGAACTTTCGAAGTCATTCCATGAGGTCCTGAGTTCGCCCACTAGCCAGTAACAGCCACAGGACCAGAATGAGTTATGACACATTTGGGAAGTTCAGGGACCATCCTATCCCTCACAACCACCTAAATTCAGAGATGGCCAAGGTGGGAAGAATAAGAATGATGAGCTGGGAGAGCAGTGGGGGTGATGCGGGCCTTGCCCATGGGGATCAGGTCATCAGAGCAACACACTTGCCCCATCCCTGCCTGCATCTACCTGTGGCTGATGTCGCAGAGTGAACATTGGGGTGAAGATGCTGGGCATTAGGACAGGACTGATGCCTCAGATTTTGTTTCCTGTTCTTTTTTAACGGTGACAGCTCCCTTCTAATTGAGATCAGCTTGAAGGAAATTTGGGGCTTATGTTGAGGCGGACAATAGAAAAGTTCTCAAACTTTTCCTTGATACTCTCTTTGAGGCACCAAGGTGCCATCAGGATGGATGCTAAAAAAACACAGGGATGGATAAGTATACAGATATATCAAGAAGTCTTGAGATGGTAAAGACAGAAAATGGCACATTTAGTCTGCTTAGGGATTGCATCTTGGGATTTATTTAAAATCAAAATCCCCCAAGAAAATGATTACACTTTACCTTGTGGAGATGATTACCCTCTGGCATGAATGAAAGTGCGAGAAACTACACTTCCTGTATTGCGCGTTGTGGAGACTGCTCTTTGACATTTAACAATAATCCACACTTTCAGAGCCCCCACGGAATACAAATTAGGGTTTATGCTCAGGATCGCCTTGATGGTTTTGATTGACACGATTTATACCCTTCTTGAGTGCTCTGCACCACTTGATTTGTCTGTTGCTGTTTTTCTTCTATCTTCAAACTTATATTCTGCCTTCTCGAATTTCAGCTGCCCTCTTCCAACTGGTCATGGAGAAGCTGTGTGCTTATCCTGTTATTCATGCCTTGTATACATCCAATGGGGTGGAGTTGTGTTTTCTTTTTTAAATAAATTTATTTATTTATTTATCTAATTTATTCTTTTGGCTGTGTTGGGTCTTCGTTGCTGCACGCAGGTTTTCTCTAGTTGCAGCGAGCGGGGGCTACTCTTCCTTGCGGTGCGCGGGCTTCTCATTGCGGTGGCTTCTCTTGTTGCGGAGCACGGGCTCTAGGCGTGCGGGCTCAGTAGTTGTGGCTCGTGGGCTCTAGAGCGCAGGCTCAGTAGTTGTGGCACACGGGCTTAGTTGCTCTGCGGCATGTGGGATCTTCCTGGACCAGGGCTCGAACCCGTGTCCCCTGCATTGGCAGGCGGATTCTTAACCACTGCGCCACCAGGGAAGTCCTGGAGTTGTGTTTTGATTTTTAAGAAACCATCTTTTTCAGTGAGGATGAAGTGACTGCCTGATTCCCTCCATCCCTCTTTCTTTCCTTCCTGCATTTATTGATCGTTAATTATGTTTCACGTGCCGTGGAATATACGAAGCAAATATTCCCCATGTAAGATTTGCTCCCTAGGAACTTACAGTCTTGTTGGAAAGATAAGATGTCTAAACACAAGTAGGATGACCGTAGATCCTGATTTGCCCAGGATAGTTCAAAATGTCTGTTTTCCTGGTGAAATGATTAACAGCACCATTTTCACTCTCAAAAGAGTCCCAGTTTGGGCAATAAATGATACAGTCATCCTTCACATAAACCATGAGTAGCAAAGCTAAGGGTCAGGATGTATTGCTAAGTGGTCTAAAGGTAACATATGCCATAGGAATTTAGAGAAAGGAGAAATCAATGGAGGCTCGGGCATCAGGAGAAAGTTCATGGGAGAGATGGTGAGACTTGGGCCGAACTAAGAAGAATGAGCTGGATTTGTCTACAAAGAGAGAAGAGCACTGTAGCCCTGGGGGAAACAGCACAACTCAAAGTCCAAAATGAGTATGTGATGCTTGAGGAACAGTGTCAGTGCTGGGCTGGGTCGCCGGGTAGGAGCCCAGGGAGATGTTGTTGGGAGGAGAGGAAAATCAAGTTACGGGAAGTCTGGGAAAGGCCAGGGTTTGCGCTTGATTTCATGGGCAAAGAAGTGGTAGGAAAAACGTCATGAACTCTTGTCTTACAGAAGAAGAAATGAGGGGCAGGGAGGATATTTAAAGAGTGTTTCTGCCAAACTTCAGGGACAAGGTGCTGGACAGCTGGCCTAGGATGGTGTCAGGGAAGCCAGACACTGGAGAATGGGAGAGGAAGGACAAAATGAACAGACTGGACCGGGTCGTGAAGTGGGGTTAGTAGCAGAAGAAAAAAAAAAAAGGCATTGACGGTGATTCTGAACTTTCAAACTTGAAAAGTAGGAGAATGTTGATGCCTCTGTCAAAAATAATGTGTCTGCTACATCAGTAACCTATTTACGTATCTATCTCCCCGACCTCTGTTCTCTACTACCAGTTACTCCCCATACTAACACTTTCAGCTCGCTGAGGACAGGGAGTGGGTCCTACCCAGAGCTTGGTGTGTAACAGAGGCACACAGTAAAGGAATTAATGAAAGAATAAATGAATGAATGAATAAATAGCTTGCATAAAAAAATGTGTCTGCTAGGGGGTGTTAGTGTTAGAAGCCCCAGGCCACCTTTCAGGTGATGCACGTGTGGGTAAGAAGGACCACCCCTGACTCTAGAAAGAGGCCAGGACAGGCCCCCATGCCCGGTGGTTAGGCTGGATGTCCTGCGTGTCTTGGTCCCTGCTGTCAACTGTCTCCCTTGCTCCGGGCTTCTGTCCACGTTTCTACTTAGGATTTGCCCGCACTTAGCTGTAGATGGCTAAGCTGCCTCCACACGGTGGGAGATGAAGAGGCTGGGGGAGACATGTGCATAACATAACCAACACTGGATGTGCTCTGTGATCAAAGGGACAGGGTGGATGCAGGGGCACCAGGGTTCTGAGAAATCCCAGGAGCTGATGATGGAGAAGTGTCAAAATCTAACCAAGAGCCAGAAGCACCAGAAAGAAGAACCTGGAAACACAGTCAGCATAACAGAAGACTTGACTCTAAGGAGCAGTCGGTGAGAAAACCCGACTAATTCCGAGAGGCAGCGTCTCTCTCTTCTAAGGATGCTCTTAACCGGACAGATGCAGCCAGGCTCGCTCTCGTACAAAGATGTCTTCAAGGCAGCCACAAAAGATGACAGCTTTCAGTTCAATTTTGAATAAAGGTCTATGGATTTTGAGGCATTTTCCTAATGGAAGCTGACATAGATCCTTAGTTTTTTTGTGGGCTTACCATCAGTCCCTAGTACTACAGTGACAGCAACTATTCCATGATCAGCTGCATAAACCCCTCTAGGGCAGCGATCCAAGCAAATGTCAATTCCCGAGTCTCTCAGATTTCTGCAGCATACCTTGTATGAGAGAGTCAATAACTCTTCGTGGAAATGAATTAAAATAATTGCCAGATCACTAGCACCAAGGATAGGTCCAGGAGAAAAGCTACGAGGAATGCAATTTGACCAAATTTGGACTCATTATCCAATTCTGCTTCCCAGCAGTGGGAAAGAAAATAGGAGAGATGTGGCATTACCTGAAGATACTCGTGAGCGTTTCAGATCAGCCACACAATTCAGGGATCTAAAGGAAGAAGAGACGGGCTACACAGAAAACACTGTTTGCTAGGTTCAGGGCTGTGGCTAGCCCATGTCATGCCATGATGCAAATTAGAAAGTTGCCCCTTCCTTGGGACATGCGACTTGCCTCTGCCAGAAAACTGTCATAATAAATAAACAAATCGACAACGTCCACAAGGGGAAGGGTGCCCATAACACTGCAAAACACACAGTCATGCTATAGTGGCCCTGCTTGTGCGACAGAAACTCATCTCTTTTGACAGGAGGCTGTTTATGTTTATGAACATAAACATATGAAATGCAGGCTGTTTATGAAATGCAGGCTGGGTGAGAATTCAGTAACCGGGACTTAGAACTGAGTCCCTGCAAGTTAATCCACAATGGGTTGCCATCCGTGGTGTGATGGGCTGAAGACAGATCAACAAAAGCCACAAACTCCTTCTTAACAAACGTCTCCACGTTTCCCTTTGCTCCTTATGCGGATAGAGTTGTCATTTTGAGGAAGGGGAGGTTCCTTTTCTGAGCTTACGGAAGACCAGTGACAAAGCAGGGACAGTCTTGCCACTCTCTCTGGCCCCAACCCGAAGGATTCTGGTCCATTAAGTCTGGGATGGGGCCGAGGCAGCTTTAAGAAGCACAGCCCCGGTTGAAAACCCCTGGGGCAAACTGTGTTTGGGTCCATTGCAATGGCATTTATATTCAAGAAGTTAAACGCTTAAAGGTGAACGGGTTGGTGAGGACTCATGGCCCAACGCTTAGAATAGACTTTAAACAGTTCTGGGGGCGAAAGGCTTTCATGCAATGTCTTACTTCACTGAAGCTGCATTGAAATTATTCTGTAAGTTAACCTCTTCCATTCTCTTTGCATCTGGGACACTGCTCATCCTTCAAGGTCTGGTTCTGATGTCACCTGTTCCGTGAGCCCTTCTCTTACTGGGATTTCCAGCCTCTGTGCTTTCTCCCTCCATGAATAATGGGCACTTGACGTTTATTCTGTTCTATCTTGGAGACGGTTCTAGGTCCTGGCTCACCGTTTACATGTCTGTCACTCCGCTGGACTGCACGCTCCTGAAGGTCAGGGGCTACGCCTCACTAGTCTTTGTCACCCGTTCCTGCCTCACAGTGGGTGCGTAATAAGCGCAAGCGTGGCTAACAGCAACGTCATGCCTGCTGATGATTTCTACGTTTGTGAGGTCAGTGAAAATACTGCCAACGGTTTGGTGCTCTCGTGACTTATCCAGTATCGGAAAAGCGGCAAAGACCAGTGGGTCTTCTGTATCGCACTGTTTGGTGCGCAAGTTGGCTGGCTCAGTGCTTCAAATATGCCATCGGGGAGCCTGGCTGAGTGCTTGCCAAGAACGGAGATGACATTTTCTGTAGTGATGATAAAGCTTCGCAGAAAACGACACATTTGTTTATTGCTCCACCTGCTAGACTTGCGCTGAAGTCTGGCAATGCTCCTCTTCCACTTTGGTAAACGAGGCACTTAACCACTCAAGTCCTGGGAGGCACTGGGGGCTCATCTGAAACCAGGGCCCTTGTGTAACACAACAGGGAAGAATCAGTTTAAGCCCCGGAGAGTCATCGGATGAGAGCCGCTGACACACGTTATCTTCTCATTTGCTCCAGGAGAGACGCAGGGCAGCCTACAGGAAAGGGGCGCTCTTAGCAACAGGGGAGGACGGACGTGTGCAGGAGGGCTGTGCAGCGAGTACGGATCGCGACTGATCGAACCAGCGGTCAGCATCGGAGCTGGGATGGCACTGCTCTTCCCAGGGTGGTCTGGGAACAGCCTGCCCCAGTCACCTGCAGGTGCTTGTTCAAAATCCAGATTCCCGGGATTACCCTACACCTACTGAATTAACCTCCGAGGATGGGACCCAGAAATCGGGGAATTTTGAACCAATACCTCAGGTAATTTTGGTGCACACTGAAATATGAGACCAGCTAGGCAAGGGGCTGAACACACAGGGCTCTGCGTATGGAATGACCAAGATTCAACATCACCCACCTGTCACTGGGCCTCCATAAAAAGAGGGAGAATGCAAATAACAAAAACTAGGTAATAGTTACAGACAAGCTATGAATCTGATGTCATTAAATAGTCGTTATAGATTATTTTGTTGTCATATATTATGCAGGTCTATCCTGTTTTAAGCTGATCCGATATGTAAAAATCTGAACAGATTAGTTAACAAATGAATATTCATTTTCCAAAAGGATTTCTTGAATGAAAGCATTTATCAACTGGTTCCAATGGCCAAACACTTCAACTAGAATTGAATTTACATACAACGCTGGAAGACTACTTCCACGCAGGGCAACTTGTACACTCTTTCTTTGTGGTTCTGTGCACTGGAAGAGTCTCTTTCCCTAGGGAAAGGATCACACTTCTATTTTTCTCTCTACTATGACGGGACTGATTCTCACTGTCTTCAAAGGACGACCTGCCCTTGAAGCTAGTAAATAAACTGAAGGACAGCTAAGCTTTACCTAGAAATTCATTCTGAATACAACACAGCAACTGAGCGGTCATTTAAAATCATTAGTATGGCCACCTTCCCAGTGGAATTTATAAAGAATCCAAAGTGCTAAATTTTAAGATAGAAATTTAAAGCTGAGACCCCTTTCTTTCTTTTCATATAGTCCTCATAGAAGGTATGAAGTAATGGCTCTGGAGTGAGAGAGGCCTGGGGTTAAATCTCGGCTCTCCCACTTACTAGTTGTTTCCTTTAAGTTTACTTAACTTCTCATAGCCTCAGTTTCCTCTCCCATAAATGGAACTAAAATCATCAACATCGTAGGGGTATTCGAATCCAAGCTGATGTTTCAGCCTTGTTCTTACAGGGAGTTCTCAGAACACACAGAAGTTACTATCAAGAAATAAGAAATCAGATGTAGATTCCACTCCCAAACATATTAAAGTCTATTTGAGATCAGATAGAAAACAGCTATTCACTTTTGGGGAATAAATCCAAGGAAATGAGTGACGATATACAATAAAAATGGAAAATAAAGGAATTCCAAAATGGCAAATATAGACCCTACGTGTCTCTAGAGTTGCTGGAATAAAAGGAGAGGTTTTGGTGGTCTGTTCAGCAGAGCCTATGAAAGGGTGAGGTCACATGAAGTGTCAGAAGCATAGTCGAGTGTTTGGAGCACCACCACCTAAGGAGGGCTCCCGCCCAGGGATGCTCTGATCCCCACGGGCCATCCCGGCCGGTCAGCAGAACTGATGCACCCCGAGAGCAGCAGTGCAGTTTGTGCTACGTGGAGTGAACCAAGGGCAGTAGAGTGGTTCTTGCACTTGATAAGCAGACGTCATTTCCTCTGAATGCAAGAGGATTCAAAAACCTAGTGTAGTTTGATAGTAATAAAACTTTCTCAGTTAATCACTATGAAGCTGAATTAAAAACCATAACCCAGGTTCTAAAAATGGCTTTACTGCAACTACACTTTTCTGAAGAGCATTCAGACGTGCAATGATTATGTCAGTATCTGATAACTCTCACTAGGTCACCCTGTGTGGTCTCCTGGGCATAGGACACCAAGAACTAGGTGGTCTTTGGCAGGTAAAGCATAAAGGGAGGAGAGTACACCTGGGTCCTGACCTCCATTCTGCATCCTGGCTGTAAAATCATTTCCAAATTAAATCTAGGATACTAAACTATCCTTAGCACCAAAACCTAAGACTCCACTTAATAAGATCCTAAGTTGCTTCTTCCCAGAGTTAAATTCAAAGTGCTCAGGTGAATGTTTCTAATTAAGGATCATCAACACCTTGGGTCATACCTATAAATGAATTTTTAATGAATTACCAGTAAGTGGTACCTACCATAAAACAGATGAGACTGTGAAAAGCGTGATCTCTACAAAGAGGCTTATACATATTTTTCAAGATACTGTACTATGGGGAATCTTAATTATAACTACGAAGAGCTATGTTAACAATCCCACAATAAACTCTGCTTTTTCAGTCCACTTCTGTTCCTATTTATGAGCATTTTACAGGTTTTCCTTATCTTGTTTCCCATTCTTGTCTTAACCAACCTCATCACTTTGTTTGAAACAAAATCCAGCCTCCACTGTTGTTTTTACTGAAGGTTTTATAAAATCAACCAGTCTATGTATATTCCTAGGTTGTAGAACTTTTCAAATTAATACAGTATTGGTGCACTGTCCCATAAAGGATGGAGGAAGAAAGACTGAGTATTTAGTATTTGCAAAATCTTTTCAAAATATGTGGTAGACAGCAGTAGTAACATGAGTAGTCTTCTTGCCATTATTATGTAGAAAGAAACAATTTTATCGCTTTGCCAGATTACTCAGATTCGAAAGACTTGGTTAGGGAAATAAATTTCTTTTTTTAACTCTAATAATAGCATGAAAAACTGGGTATAATTATTCAATAAGACCGTCAATTAGGAGTTGCTCAGATTTCCTGGGTCTCTCCCATGTATACATGGTATTAAATTTTGTGTGATTTTTCTCTTGTTAAAGAAAAAAAAAAAGACCTTCAATTAATAGCTACTTCCAAAAATCGCTTTATAGTATAGTATGTGGGTTAATAAACTTTTAGCGAGTCAAAGTATGGCATGAAAAGAAAACAAGTATTAGGGAATTAAGAGAATTATATTCAAATTTATATTCAGTTTTGGTTTCCATTTTTTTTGTTTGTTTCATGGGCACTTTATTAAGTGGTAGAAATTTACAGCAACATTTTGACATCAATCGTCCCAAGTTAGGTGTGAGAAGACCTGAGGATGGATGTTTAGTACTAGGCCCATTATGTCAATAAGTTAAGGGCAAAGTCAAGATGAAAAATAAAAACCTGGACAAAGTCAAGGTGAAAAATAAAAACCTATGTCCACTCACTCACCCAACGTGTCTTCATGGAAACCCAACCATGTGTAGAGCTCTCAGTGAAGTGCAACAGGTAATAAAAAATAGGAAGACAAAGCTTCTTCTCAAGGTGCTTGTAAGAAATTGTCAGAATAAATCAGGTAAGAACGTTGGCTGATCTGTATGAACAGGATGTCTTTGTACGAGAGACAAACCTGACACCACATTCATACTTTGAATGAGGATTGTAGGAATGTACATGGTACCCTCTGAAGAGTGGGATGATGGAGGCCTTTCAGCTGTCTATGCTTTTTTATGGTTTGGATTTTTTACAAGCGTGTGTTACTTTTGTAATCAAGGAAAAAAAAATCAAAACTGAAATATTTCTATGAATCAACACGGCAAGTAAACAAGTGAAGATACAATATCTGTGGCCTTAGGTTGTTGGTGCCTTATGGGTGGATTTCTGTCTGTTTTAAAGTTACTCTGTTGTTCTAAAAGAATTTTTTAATGCCAAGTTTAATTCAACAATAAAAGAAGAGTATGGAAAGTGTAAGTTCTTCGGTTTGAATAATCTGCTTTATTATGCATTGGGGGCAGAAGAGCCCTCATTGCCATTTTTATTTCTAGCTAAAGAGGAGGGCTGTGAAGAAGATGAAGGGATGTTTTCTATTTCTGTTTCTAATACACTTTTTCAAACTGCTGTATGATGTCCAGTCTAGATTGAAAATGGTAGCGTAAAACCCGTATCAGTCTACTTGTAATGATATATTTCATTGTCATCTATGATTAGGGTAACTCTTCTGTCATTAAAATGGAACACAGTCATTTATGATTCCCTAATTTCCAAACACTTTCGTATTGTTAATATACTGCCCTGGAAAAAAAGAACATTAAAACAATCCCTGGCTACATGTCAGCATGTTTAAAAGCTTCAGCATGAAAAGCATCAGCAGCCTTGCGCTTCATGTTTCCAGAAGTCTCAGCCACATTAAATCCAAATGGGACCCTTCTTCACTTCAGCAAGTCATAGTTACATCATTGACTATTTGTCAAATTCTGTAATCTGGTTTTTAGTGTCGCTTCAGGCTGAATCATTCTTTTCAGAAACGGCACAGATTGTGATATCTCTGTAGCTTACTTAATACAACTCAACTGTCACTTTAAGTGAAAAAACTCTGTTGGAGAATGAGAAGTTTTCTGTTAAGGAAGGCTCATGTCCTTCTGGCCGTGAACAAAGGCTGCCTGGTACTTGCTAACTCCATTTAAAAATCGTATTATTTTGCAAAGTTAATTGTGGGATTCCAAGTACCCTCTAAGTGCTATTGAATTCATTTACTCATTTTGCACGGTGGGGGAAGCAGGGGTTGGGGGGCAGCGCTCTGTGTGTCTGTCCCAGTCCACAGCCAGACAACACGGCAACCCGGGCGGGGAGAGATATCCTGAGCAGTGATTCTGGGGTAACTGAGGCCTGATCCGAAATTTCATTTTCATGGCAGTTATGTTTATATTTGCAAATTCATTTACATTCTTTCTGAAAGTCACATCTAAATACTTCTGTTACCTAAAATTACATTTATCAGAGTCCTAAGTAAGGACATTTTATTTTATTTATTTATTTTAAAATTTATTTATTTATTTATTTATTTTTGCTGTGTGCCAGGTCTTAGTTGCAGCATGCAGGATCTTTTTTATTTTTATTTATTTTTTTTAGTTGCATTATGTGGGATCTAGTTCCCTGACCAGGGATCGAACCTGGGCCCCCTGGGTTGGGAGCGCAGAGTCTTACCAACTGGACCACCAGGGAAGTCCCAAGGACATTTTAAAAGTAAGAAATAAATAAGAAGGAAAATTAAATTTAATCGTAACGCAGTGGGATTCAGACACACCTTCACAGGTGTTAATGGGGAGACCCAGGGACTTGTTTGCATGTAACTGGCACGACTGCATGTCACAAAACCAGAAGGAGCAGAGTAGGGTCTGGCTCACAGTGGGATCACTTCCATTTAAAGTATCTTTAGAAGCAGTGACCTGGTAAAGCAACTTCTGAACTTTGGAGATAACTCTTTTACTTTCTTTTCAAAAGAGCATCACAGCTTTATTCTTACTTACAACTAAAAATCTAAGTAGAAGTCCTGTTTTGATGACGTTCTTAGTTAGAAATGACTGAAAGGAAAAAATACTTTCATTTTCAAAGTTAGTTAAGGAACAACTTTTCGGTTCTGCAGCAGATCAGACTGGCTCTTAAATTCTGATTTTAACAAATTAATATCACCTTGAAATAGCAAATTCTAGTGGTATTTGGGGCGGAGAGTTAGGGAGCTCACACCCAAAAGCCAGGCCGGTGGGCAGATGGCCAGCGGCAAGTTAAATTCGCCTCTAGTTCATTTACTACACTTTCAGCTGCATCTTTATGGAATGAAGGCAAAGCTTAGCAAAGACCCCGTAAAATGAAATGATGCAGACCAACCTTTTATTGCACCCACAATATTTTGGTCTAGTCCTTTCCGGTTGTCATTGAGTCCTCTTTTCCTCTTCCCATTGGGTAAGGAGTTAGCCAAAGTCTTGTCATCAAAAAATGCACACACCAGTTTTCTAAACAGAAGGCTTCCTGAGCGAGTGTAGTTTGACAGTATAGAGTCCAGCTGAGATTTAGGCATAAACACATCGAAGCCTTCAGCAAGTTGCACTTCTGGCTACCAAAAGAACATAAATATGTCATTAAAAGCAAGATTTGAAGCAACCAACTTTGGGCATATGTGCAACAAAAATACATCACTAGCTCTTGCAATGGCCATATACTCTGCAAAGCACACAGCCTCAGCTTTGTGTGCCAGTGTTTGCGATTTACAAAACCAATTACTAGTTACAATTCACCAAATGAGATGCTCTAATTCCAATATCAAGTCTTGTCAAAAGCAGTGGAAAGGAGTACGCTCAAAACGCATTCTCATCCTTAGAAAAAGTTAAGAGAAAGCTGGATAATTACCAAAGCATTTAATTCTAGAGCTACCCAGGGGACTTGAGACTTCTGGGTGAAACGTCTTCATTTTGTAAAGGAGGGAACACAGGCCCAAGGAGATCATAACAAACATGACTTAAAAATAATTTAGACGTACTCAGTGCATTACTGTTTACAGATCACTTTCTCCTGCATTAAATAATTTGACCTCATTTGCCTAAGGACACAAACACGAGGCTACCCTCTAGGTCCCATGCTCTTGGCACTAGGCCAGTGGTTTTAAGCTGTGGAGCTGTATTCTTTTTCCTCCAGTGAAAACTTATGTCAACTAATACATAAAATAAATAAAATAAATAAAATGCTGAGCAGGTGCCCGGATCCCTGCTTTTGGGAGGAAAATCCGAAGCTCTATCCCAGAGCACCAGTGGAAAACCAGTGTGCAAGTCACAGTGCTTCCCTGCTGGGATTTCCTGGCTGGGATACTGGATCAGAAGGCCGATTAGGGGCCTTTCAACTTGGACTCTACCACATAAGGTCAGACACTGGTAATACATTCTCTATGTACACGCCATGGACGTTTACAACCCACCTTCCCATCTTTCAACCCAGCTCACACCATTTCCTTTTCAAAGCCTTTCCTAACTGTTTCTTTCCCGAGGAGGCAGCTATGCGTGCTTTGTCACTGCTATTTATTTGACATACTTATATGACTGTGTTTATTACACCGTATTATAATTATTGATTAGATCACGGCCCTTCCTGTTGCCTGGAACTCAGGCTTTGTTATCTCTAGGGCCTGGCACATGGTAGGCGCTCAATAAATTCTTGTTAAATAGATAAAAGTTCATTAGTCATTATCTAAACTACTAAGTCATTTACTGTTGATTATAACACGACGACTTTAAAATAATAACTTTAAGGTGAAGAAATGCAGTTGGTAAACTTTCGTTAGAAAAAAAGTCAGAAGGAAACTTCACTTAGGATGTATCATAAAAGCTTTTTCTTAGATACCATAGTTAAAACTTTGCAAACCTGATACTACTTTAGATTTTCTAAGTCATATTAGAAATGTGAGGATTTGGGACTAGTTTTTCTCCTGGAGAGTAGGAATTATTTTTGTTTGTCCTGCGGTCAGACTAAAGGGCTCAGAGAAGGACTTAAATGAATCAGATGACGTGGGGACGACTTGGGGCCCTGTTGCTCCCAAAGGGAATTCTCAACTGGATTTTCCAGAAAGTCATCTCACTTCTCCGCTCTACTTTGCCATTTGGCTTTTGGTCTCTGAATGCTTGGTAAATATCACTATGAACACAGTGCTGCCGGATGGTTTCCTGACTTTTGCACCTCAGTGCTGGTGAAGGTCTGCAGAGGCCGACCTTCTGTGCCCCCAACTCCTGGGACAGAAGCTGTACACTCGGCACTCAATGCACGTTTGTTGAATGATTCGATGTAGCAATGTTAGGATTGAGAGAATTCTACCATCAAAATTGAAGATAAAGTTTTATTTATAATCAGAATTTGATTTTGCACATCCTATGGCTGCATTTAGACCTTTTATGCTAAATGAACTGACCACAGATTTTTGCTAAGCGCTCCTGTATCATTTGGATGCCATTAACAAAAAAAAAAAGGACCACAGTCTACTTTATAGAAACAGCAACTCACAGCTATTTGAGGACCTGGGCTGGGGGGTACAGTAGCCCTTAAATTTGTAAGAGAGAAAAGGGAAAGATACCATACCATCTTCTCTCGTTCAGGTATCTCTGCTGGATTCTGATACCACCAAGCAGGTGTCTAAAATTCAGCCATCTTGTAGGACTTGGACCCGGTTTGAGAGACTCTGACCTAAACTAGCCACCAGGCAGAACTAGCCACTTCTTTCTTCACATATGCAGAGTATTTTCTACGAACTATGTTTCTGGCACTTTTCACACTGCATTTATTTAGTCGGGAGTTTGTGTTTCTCATCAGAATGTGTACTGTCTTTTGCATTCAGAGTGCCAAACACCCAACTAGCGCCTGATAGATTTTTCTCAGAATCAACAAAACACTATGTAAGAATTCATTCAAAATGACTAGTATTGATTTCGAGGTCTTTTATCCCCACATAAAGGAAGCATGTGTGGAGTCTGCCCTGCCCGGTCCAGCATGCCAGTCTTCTCCCCGCAGGGCCCATGCTGGCTCAGGAAGCAGGCTACCTAGAGAACACGGCCCTGGCTCAGTCAATCGATATTTACTCAGCATCCTCCGTGTGGAAGGAGTTTAAGGTCGGCCTCACTAGACGAGACACATTCATAAACCCCCAGCATACAAAGTGGAGAACGATAAGTGCTACAAGAGGGGTACAGACCATTAGGCAGCATTTGGCTGGTGAGGGGGGGAGGGGTTTTGGTTAGGGGGCCAGGATAGCATTTTATCAGGGCCTTGGAGGTAGGATTTAGGAGAGAGATGCAGTTGCTGTTTCTGGCATCTGCTGCAACCCTTAAAACGAAGTCTCTGGAGGTTTCTGTGGAGCCAAGAGACTGCCTATGGGATCAGAGTAGCATGTTGATTTCTGAGATGCTCTCCCGACGCAGAAGCTGTCGATGCTTTGTGTTCTACTTTCTACCGCCAGACAGTTGTTGTTATTTTGGAGCGCTCCTTCCAGATCAAGGAACATGAACTGGCCCAGTTATGCGTCCCTTACAAAGGAGTCAGTTTTATTAGGTGGAGGCCAGCAGCAGAGGCCAAGGTGACTGGTCTCTGCCCCTCGCTGCTCCTCACATCCTTTCTTTCATGCAAGTTTCTTAGCTGGTTGTCAGTGAGCACTAAGGGGCCACAAAACAACAAACCAGTTCCTTAAAAAAAAAAAAGAGGGGAGCTTTATGTCCTGAGACATGAAGAAAAGATACAAGGTTGATTAATCTCAAATTTTTACTCTGAAACCTTTTTATTTCTTCCACTTTAGAAATATAATCACAGGTGGATTACAGCCGTGTAATGATCCACAACTTTGCACTTATATTTAAAAACAGGTTAAAACTCTTTAATTGTACGCTTGAATCTCTTCCTTTTGTTTACTGTCTAGTCGAAGCGAGATCTCTCTGCTTACGGACGATGGCTATGATAGAAACCACCACTATTCCAAATGAATATCATTTTAAAAGCTACACTTCCTTTGACAGAATTACTATTTGATACCCAAGTGAGGACAGACAGCTAATACACTAATTTACAGATTCTACTGATTACTGAAGTAATATGATCTTTAAATGATGACATCCAAAGTATGGGGCAGGATTTACGACACTTGGAGTCACCATTTTAAGAGTTAAGAGTCTGAATTCCCACTATAAATTTGGATTTCCATGTGTGTCTTGCCGAGTTTCAGTACCTCAGCCACTTCGCACAGTTATGTGTCAAATGTTGAATTTTCCTATCTAGTGGTGTTACATCTTACACCCAGTGAAGTTCGGGAGGCAAAAACTGCATGTAGTCATGAAGACTCTTGAAAATGTTCTTGGACCCAGGCCTGTGGACATTAACCGTCTTGTTTCTCTCTGCATTTCAACTGTGGTCTCCCTTTGCTTAGAAGTAGTTGGGGTCAAGATCTAGTTTGGCTGGGGGGGGGATCCCTTAACACCTGGTAGACTAAAAGATTTTCCCCTAAGTCTCTGAACATATCATGTGACTCCCCTGTATAATCTAAAGAAAAATATGTAAAACTATTTTAAGGCAATCGTAACAAACTAATCACACAGGGAACATTTCTGATATTGGCTATTTTATATAAGGTATTGTCAGTAGCAAATTACAGTAAGACATGTAAAAAGCTACATGTGGTCATTGGTTAAAAGAGTAAAAGGAAGGGCATGACTGTTTATATTGGGCATTAGCCCCAGATTTTTAATTGCAAACTGGTTAATTATACACAATAGTTCTTACACTTGACTTGCTACCTAGTCAAGTTTCAGACTGGCTCAAGACTGAAACCTACAAGAAAACTATGGATGAAAAGGCAGGATTTGGACTGAAAACATATAACAACATTTTTTTCCTTTTTTTTTTTAAATAACTATTTTCTCTAGTCTTTTCATGTATTTTGCAAGGTTTTTTTTCCCTTAACTTTTTTTTTTTTTTAAAGGGAATGCTATTTATTTATTTATTTTATTATTTATGGCTGTGTTGGGTCTTCGTTTCTGTGCAAGGGCTTTCTCTAGTTGCGGCAAGCGGGGGCCCCTCTTCATCGCGGTGTGCGGGCCTCTCACTATCACGGCCTCTCTTGTTGTGGAGCACGGGCTCCAGACGCGCAGGCTCAGTAGTTGTGGCTCACGGGCCCAGCCGCTACGCGGCATGTGGGATCTTCCCAGACCAGGGCTCGAACCCGTGTCCCCTGCACCGGCAGGCAGACTCTCAACCACTGCGCCACCAGGGAAACCCACAACATTTTTAAGAATGTTTAAAAGCTATAAATTCAACCTTTCTGTTCATAATATTATCATATACAATGATCCTTTTTTCTCACTTAGTATTTATTTAGTGGTGTACTAGATGTACTTCTACAAAAATGAGTTTTAGTTTATGAAATAAAAAGAAAACCACACAAATCCCCTTCATAACTGATTGTATTTTGCTCGCAAATGCAATCTGCTTCTGTTTGAGAAAAACTAAAATTGTTCCCTATAACTCAGGTCTGCTCCAGGTAGATTTAGCAAGTATTACTGTTACTGTTTATTAAATGCCACTCCAAGACCATGGCCAATAAGCTGGGCAGCCCCAAGAACCCACTGGATTGGAAGGCGGGCCTGCTCTCGTTGGTCCAGCTGGCATAGCTCAAAACAGCGTGGCCTGGGGACGTGGCAGAACCGAGAACCACTGCATCAAGGGGGCAGAGACCCCATTGTGGGTGGACCCATTGTGTAAAAAGGCAAGTAAAAAATGCTCAGGCAAGAGTTCTATCCAAAAGTAGGCGTAATCTCTAGACTAGCACATACTGAATGTTGAATAGGATGATAATTACAGGAAGTCATTAAAGAGTCAATTCTGGATTATTAAGTCAATTATGGATTTTTATTTGACAAAATTTTGGTAGAACTAAGAATTTCACAGGGGGGAATTCCCTCATGGTCCATGGTTAGGACTCGGTGCTTTCACTGCCGGGGCCCTGGGTTTGATCCCTGGTCGGGGAACTAGGATCCCGCAAGCCTTGTGGCATGGCCAAAAAAATAAATAAATAAAAATTAATTAATTAATTAATTTTTAAAAAGACAATACAGTTTGGTTCCTTGAAAACGCCTCCATGCACTTGCATAATGAGACACTGTCAAGTCATTCAGGGATGTTTTCAGCATCTTCCTTTCTCAGGTGGTAAACTAATGACTGAGGACTTGGGCTTGATTTATGCTCAAGCTATTTGAGCCAGAATGTTTAACACATAAGATTTCAACCACTGCAGTCTAGCTTCCTCCATCACAACTCCACTGAAACTGCTCCTCGGAGAAGGTGTCCACCACTGAGAGCCAGTCCTTAACCCTGTGGGCAGAGGCCAGCTCCACTTTGACAGCCTGCTAGCCTTACGTCCTACTACCCTGTGCTGACTGTTTATGTGGCTTCCTCATATGGTATACTTGAAGGGCGAGGACTACTTCATTCATTTCAGTAGCCCTGGAAAATGGCGCTACGATTAGCACGTCTTTGCTACTTACTATATATAGTCCAGGCCCTAGGCTAACGCGCATTACATGGGTTTTCTAATTTAATTCTCACCATCCTATGAAGCGGCCACTTTCGTGATCCCCAATCTGCAGATGCAAAAACTAAGGTTTAGAGAGATTAGGTAACTTGTTTAAGGTTATCCAGCTAATAAGTGGTGAAGCAAGGATGTGAACCCAAGCAGTCTGCACTAGAACTTAAACTCTCAAGCATATTACTGCCTTCATTTCAGTGTGTCGATGAATAAATTAAAAAATCACTTGCTTGATTGATTTGCTTTACCAATTCCCAGTGGATTACTTTATTTATTGGGCTAAGAAGAAATTAAGAAAACAGATTCTGAATTCAGGAGCTATTTATGCTGAAAGCACCAATGCATTTTAAATTATTTATTTTAAGAATGATATAAACATTGACAAAATTATCTTAAGTTGATGGATATCCACAGCTGTATCTTCTGATAACTTCTGTGTTGCCTAGGATTACTGGAAAATATTCATAGTAACGACAACAAATAGAAAAACATTTCCTATGTTTTTAAAAAACATTTTGAAATATTTTAAAAAACTGATGTTAGTGTTTCATCGTGGCCAAAGAACCAGCCAAACAAGAAGCAACAACAAGGAAATAAACCTAAGCCACGTACATCTGCCCTGAAAAGCCAATAAATCCAACTAGGTAGGGAAAAACAGTGACTGTAAAAAATTCACAACTGTCTTGTCTGAGTACTGGTAGAGTACTGGGTTGGGAACTCCTAAAGAAAGAATTAAATATTGTATTGAAATCTGAAATTTGGTTTGGGGTTTCTGCTTTTGCTTCTGTGTAGTTCAGGTTTCAGTTTTATTTAATGTGCTAACTTAAAATGGGTCAAGTAATCCTGCCCCCAAAGAGGGGCAGGATTTCTGGCCACTCTCTTTTTTCTTTTTTTTAAATTAATTAATTAATTAATTAATTTTTGGCTGTGTTGGGTCTTCGTTTCTGTGCAAGGGCTTTCTCTAGTTGTGGCAAGCGGGGTCCACTCTTCATCGCGGTACGTGGGCCTCTCACTATCGCGGCCTCTCTTATTGCAGAGCACAGGCTCCAGACACGCAGGCTCAGTAGTTGTGGCTCACGGGCCTAGTTGCTCCGCGGCATGTGGGATCTTCCCAGACCAGGGCTCGAACCCGTGTCCTCTGCATTGGCAGGCAGATTCTCAACCACTGCGCCACCAGGGAAGCCCTGGCCACTCTCTTTTTAAAAACACTATTAGCTCATGTGTATTTGTTCATGCATATGTACACATAAGTTTACTTAACAAACATGTATATTTATCCCTATAAAGGTACTTAGCTAGGACTGCTAAGGTGTAAAAAAGACCCAGTATTTACTGAGTGCTTAAGACATACCAGGTACCATTCTAAGTGCTTTACATAGATGTCTTCATTTAGCTCTTCCAGCCAGCCCCGTCTCTGAGGTTAGCACTATCATCATTCCCACTTTATGGAGAGAAAACTGCGGGAGGCGAGGGTGGGTGCACTTGCTCGGGGTCACACAGCTGGGCTTCTAGCCCGGGCATCCTGACCTCAGAGGCTGCACCCTTAACCATGAAGGTCTCCCCCGGAGACTTCCAAGTAAACAGCATACACAGCCATAGTCTAACCTTTCAGGTCTCCTTTGTGTTACGATCGTCTCATGAACAGTTAGTGAGCGGTGGTCACGTTCAAGAACAGGGCCAGAGCGGGGCCCCAAGTCTGGCGCTCAGTGGGTAAGGGCACACTCAGCCCTGGTCTGGGAACCAGTTCCACCCTTCTGGCTTTGTGGGCTCGAGCAGGCCACTTAAGCCCTTTATGCCACCGTCTCCTCATCTATAAATTGAGGATAGTAATAATACCTCAAAGATTAAGGATGAAATTTGAAAAATCATTTGGCAAAGGATAGCACACAAACACTACTACTACTACTACTATTAATGCTATTATTATTATTATTTTCTTTTTTAAATTTATTCCCTGCCCTTGAGAAGCCAAGGCGGAAGGAGGGGAAATCACGTAAATAATTACAAACTGGTATAGCAAGTTCTATAAAGGATTGTTGAAATCGTATTGGTGCTTTGGGCGGGGGGATGTGTGCGCAGTGAGGAATAACAGGGAAAGAACAAGAAAATAGGAGTTAAATTGACGAGAGGGTTCTGATTCACGCCACGCCAAGTCCTAGACCCAAAGTTTTAAAAGGTGATTTTGTATATCGTGCTTAACACAAATGGAGATGTCTGGCCATCTACCGAGTACCTTCTATGTGCCAGGCACTGCAGCAGGGTGTCCCCATGTGCTCTAGGTCATTTAGTGCTGACAGCGCTCTGAGGTGCTGGACTGCAGTTGGTCTTGATTAGGGCTCCCTGTTTCTCTGCACTGAGCAGGGATACCCGTCAGGGGGCAGAGGGTCGGCGGTCCACCTGCAGTGATCTACAGCCCCTCATGTTCGTGCTTGTGCCTAGATACACAAATTTGTATTTGGGTGACTCCAAAAGTCACAGCATAAAAAGAGATAATGCATTGTGAACTTCAAACAATTTACAGTAATTTGGTTTTTTTACATTTAAAAAGCAATAAAGCACAGGTTTTATGTGTCCTTTTTTCATTGCTTCCCGCTCTAATCTTTCTCCTGTGCTCCAAACGTCTAATGACCTTTTGAGGACACTCAGCTTCTTTTTCCTTCCCATCCAGCACTGAAGGCCTGCTTCTGCTCTGTCCTCCCTGTCTCAGTTAAGGAAATCAGTACCATCTAGTAACCAACCTCGTTTTCCAGGATAGAAATGTGGGGCTTACTTCTCCTGAGTCACCAAGTCCTCTGTGTGGGTACCCCCGGGTGCCTCTCATTTCTCTGTCCCTGCAGGCTCACTGCTCACGTACAGACCCTCCCCGTCTCTTGCCTGGCTGCCTGGAATTATCTTCCTCCTGGTCTCTTTGCCTCTAGTCTCTTTTCTATATTTATCAATCATCCATAGTGCTGTTCCAGATTCCATTCTAAGCACAGGTATGATTATTCCTCTACTTGAAATCTGCAGTGGCTTCCTCGTGCCCACAAGATAAAAAAGGCCCAAGGGCCTCGGCAGGACACGTCAGGGCTTTCACTGTCTGACTCGTCCCATGTTTATATCATCATCTGCTATCAGTGCAGGCCACACAGCTGCTCTAACTACAATGGACCACACGCCCAATCCTATAAGTACTTTGGACTTAATCGTCCCAACACTGGGTACTTTTCAGAGCCCATCTTCAGATACACAATGCCCATCTTCTTATATATAATCCAGTTATATTACCTTTTCTCCAACTGATTTTATAGAATAATTCCTACAAGATTATGATCTATTTTCTGTTTCCTCCTCTGGACTTCCACCAAAGTTTAAAAGGCTCACGGCTAAGAAATAATAAAAGACTAGAAGGGCACCTAAATTTAGATGCCTTAGCACTGATGGTCTCATCACCTAAAGGGCCAGCCTCATTCATGCCAGCAAGACTATCCGGGGACAAAATTTCTAATGATGGGACTCACTGCGTGGTCCTCTAGGTGCAGTGACAATTTCCGTGGAATAGATGAATCAAAGGGCATATCAGTTGGATAATGTAAAGATAATATCTATGTATGCTTTTGCTTTTCTTTAGAAGCATGTTATTCTTCAGTCAAAGACAGTCAGCACCTAACTGAGTTTACATGGACAATTCTGAACGTGCTTTATTAAATTTAATACCTCTTGTTAGCAAAAATCATCATGAATAAAAAGCAAATTATTTTTTTGGTATTTAAATTACAATACTGATATTGGTAAAGATAAGAAAAATTCTATTTCACTAATGTACATAAAGCCTTTAACACATCTTTCTCAATTTATCTCTGAAGTCCATTTAGACCTTAAAAATTTTTTAAAAAGGAGCAAGTTCAGTTATTAGCGTTAGATCGACTCACGCAAGAGATGATTTTCACAACTCAAATGACTGCTCCTGATACATTAATGCCTATCACAGAAAAGAAGGCCTAAAAAATTCAAGAAAAATGTAAAAGTATTATGAAAACTGCTTCAGACTGAATGTACTGTGTGTTGTGGAATCATTTACCTCTGCTTCCAAATGTGTGATCCACGTGGGCTTTGAACCCAGGGCCTCAGCTGCAGTAACAGGGGGTAGGATCAAATGAGCCAGCTGGCCCAGGGTAGAATGCTGTCGTCATTAATGATTTTTTAAAACTAAGTTTTTAGTCTAGAAGAACTTCTTAACAATTGCGTGTGTGTTCGTGGGTAAAGGAACAAATAAACAGGAACCCCTCACGCCAAGGACTGGATAAAAGGTCAAATGATTTTCTAGTCTAACCAAATCACGAGATGATTCTTTTTGTTGCCTCCCTTTTTTAAAGACCCGTGCTAGCAGACCGTCTTTCTGCAACTTGAAAGGAACAACTGATTTAAAACAGCAATTTATTTCTTATTTAAAGTTGAAGAGGTAGGGCCAAACTCTCATCCTATATAGGCCTGTGGGAGTTCTCAGCGGGATTCTCATCCTATGCCACCTGGTAATAATAGCTCACCCATCCTTGTTTATTTTAGGAACTCTCCCAACGAGCTGGGGTTCACGGCATCAGTGTACTCAGATCAAGGTACTGCAGGGAGAGTACGCCGCGGCCGATAGAGCACATTACTGAAGACGTTCGTTTATGGCCGTGGGACTATAAAATGGTAAGTCAGACGGATGTCTTAGATGTCATTCAGCATCTTGGGCTGCGACGACCTTCTAGCGATGGTATTTAAATAGAGAAACCTTTGCAGGCTGTTAACCTATCATTACGCAGACTCAATGGCATGGCACTGCAACTTAATTAGCAGTGTGGCTTGCATCTATAAAATAGAAGTAGCACCGCTGCTCTTTTTTTTATTATTAGTTTGTGTTTCTAGAAAGGTGTGACCTTATCTGTAGGGTTCTGTTCATTTATGCCCATCTACAAAGGATTTAATTATGTTCTTTTAGCTCACTACGCTGAGGAAATTGAAAACGGCTGCTTCAAAATTAAAAATGTTAACGAAATTAGTGAGCAGAACTCCATCATCCTTCTGTCAGAGAGAATGCAAACATGTTTAAGGAAATAAGGCCTAAGATTTTCAGAAGAGAAAATTCTGGGCAAGGAAATTATTAAAGAGTTTTCCTTTCCTCTTTCCCACGTGTATTCTGCAAGTTTCCCTGGTTTTCTTGGGCAGAACTAGTTAAGGGCAAAGTTACACATTAGCGTCAGCAGCCAGAAAACATCCACTTACATCAGAGGCCGGTGATTCGAGGACGATGCCGAATCCTAGGATGTGGTTCTCCCTGGGGGAGGCGTGCTCGGCCGAGGGGAGACTGGGGTTCTCGGGGGCCACCACCGCCTTCTTCTCGGCTTCTAACGCACTGGGCTTCTGTTTCACAGTGAGAGGTTCCACAGTCTTCAGGGGCACTTTTTTCTTTTTATTTCTCTTGCGCGAGACGGCAGTTCGCTGGGAGCAGATAAGGGAAATTGGGGGTTGTTGTCTGTTTTGGGTTCCAACTGCGAACAACAAACAAAAATATGGTACAGGCACTTGTCTCTAACTCAGGAGTACGTACTTGCTTCATAAACTGAGGCTGAAGGGGGTTCACTCAAGGACGAGGCACCCTGAAATCAACCTCACGCTGGACCTGAAGATAACCAAATGCAGCCTTAAAGGTCCACAGGCAGAAAAACCCAAGAGAAAACTCTGCTCCAAACGCTGGTGGGTAATCAACAGGAGGAAAGGATGATGAGCTATGAAAAAACACTGAAGCATGACTTTACACATCCCATGACACTCTTGTATAACTGAGAACTCCGGAAATTAAATTGCGGTGTGGATGTCCACGCTTTTTGGCAAGCCAGTCTCAGGAATATTCCAGTTGTCACTTGAGGTTAAACTGATCAGTAGCCAGCAACCTACAGGTGCCAAAACTGACAAAGGCTGAGCAAGGACGGTCACTGGGGCAAAGCTGATCAAAAGCGTCATTCAGGAATGACCAGTAAGCATGTGGGCCAGGCCTGCCGGTCAGTTTCAGGTCCAGTTAATCCGGCCTCACAAACCAATGCTGTTCCACACATCAACTATCTCCACATACCACTCTCCTGGGTTCTGACCAGGCTGCTTCTCTGTGCCTCAGTTTCATGTAGCTGAAAAAGAGGAAGGCTATAATTCTGTACAAGGAGAGCAAATCAGTAAGACCCAGAAACAGTTTGAGTTCCAAAGATGACAAGCACCCATCAAGAACTGGGTGCTGATGCTGCCTATGTACTTAAGGGAACCAAGGATGCTAATTACAGTTCTCATAGGTGCCCTTCGAGAAGTAACGTTTATTAACCATTTAAAAATACTCTGGGGACTTCCCTGGTGGCGCAGTGGTTAAGAATCCGCCTGCCAATGCAGGGGACACAGGTTCGAGCCCTGGTCCGGGAAGATCCCCCATGTCACGGAGCAACTAAGCCCGTGAGCTACAACTACTGAGCCTGCGCTCTAGAGCCCGCGAGCCACAACTACTGAGCCTGTGCTCTAGAGCCCGCGAGCCACAACTACTGAAGCCCGCGCACTGCAACTACTGAAGCCCTCGAGCTCCAGGGCCTGCGTGCTGCATCTACTGAAGCCCGTGCGCCTAGAGCCCGTGCTCCGCAACAAGAGAAGCCACCGCAATGAGAAGCACATGCACCGCAACAAAGAGTAGCCCCCGCTCGCCGCAACTAGAGAAGGCTCACGTGCAGCAACGAAGACCCAATGCAGCCAAATACATAAATAAATACATAAATAAATAAATAAATAAAAATACTCTGATGCAAAGTTTAGTAGGAAAATATGGCATTATTACTTAAATCTTCATGTGTTAATATGGTTTGATAAATACAACCACAGGACATAGCCACTTTTGTTTTTTTTTTACAGAAGTACACGTCTAAAAATAAGCCAAATGAAAATCTAAAGATCTTTACATGCACGTAATATGGATCATTTCCTATCAGGTTGCAAATAAAGAATATTTGTACTCTGAACTTGATATCTGCATCTCTAGGCTGGACAGAAATTTAAAAATAAGTATTAGAAACAAACTACTTGCACTGCAAAATGAGCAGAGAAGTTTTTTAACCGCCCATGCAGTAATTAGTCTAGCTCACCGGTTCTCGACCTCGGCTACACATCAGAATCACCCTGGAGCTTTAAAAAAAAAAAAAAAAAAAAAAGCCAATACCTCAGCCTCGCCCCAGATTAATCTGAATTGGAATTTCCAGGGGTGATGCCTGGGCATCAGGATTTTTTTAAAGCTTCTCAAGTGATCCTCATATGCAAGCCGGACAGGAACTTTTCTCTGTTTGGTCCAAATTTTCACCCGAGGCGGCTGGGTCTCCATCCCGAAAGCCAGATGGACGACCGAAGCAATTATCTATGGTCTAGGACTCCAGCCTCACTTTCCAAAATTAAAAACAAAATGATTTAAGTTTAAAGAACACAGGTACTGTCTAAGTTTTTCTCCTCCTTCCGCAAGTCTGGACAGAGTGAGCCGTAGTCTTTTGTATCCAGAGCTTACCGCTTGATCTTAGTCCTGGCTTTCTCCCTGAAGTAAAGGTGAAACTTTCTAAATAGAATTTAAATCTACGTTTTATAGGCAATAAACCTTAAGTAAATCTACGCACTCAACACAAATTCTTAAGTTTAAGAAAAGGAGAGTAATTTATTCAGTTTATCCTTTGGGTTCTCCTACAGCTTTGGAGTCGTTCACCACCCTAATCTGCAAAGGTTCAGAAAAGAAAACAGGGTGACATAGAGGCATTTACTTAATAGATCCTAAAAAGGCTTCAGTCAAGGATTTAAATGGTTGCAATTTGTAGTCTGCCATTTCAGGAGTAAGGAGCTTAAGTAACAAAATAAATCATTACACTTTCATACGCACATTTTCTTAAGTGCTAACAAATTCTTCCACTGAGGAAAGAATCTGTACCGAATGAAGTAACCTTTCTTTCTGAGCTCCTTATTTAGCAGATGTTAACCTTTACCAGGTTAATAAGAACACAGATTATCCTGGTGGAACAAGGTAAGTTAAATGCTTACTGGCCTGACCAAAATGCTTATTTTTTTTTTCCTTGGGATAAGACCAAATCCAGCGCATAAAATTAGATGTCGCTTCTCAGAAAGCCTTTTGCCCATTTTACTTTCACGTGATCTTGGGTGACTGATATGTTTTAGTCTGAAGCTCTTTACATCAAACCACATCACTGAATATTAAAATTGTACTAGAATTCACTAAACGGCACCAAGTACGATTTCTGAACAGTGACCTTTCTGAATACCTTTACAGAGAAAAGGGGGGTAGTAGGGGTGACAGTCATAAAAGACGGTGCTATTTTCCTGCTCAAGGAGCAGCTTTCCCTGACGAGGGGTGGGGGGGCTTAATAAAATGATTTGTTACTTTCTGTACCTGTCACAACAATGTCCTTTTTCTCTCCCCTAATTGTGGAGACTAGAAAACACATCCACTATAATAAGGGCCTGGACTTCTAGACCTCTATGAAATGCTCCCGGGCTTTGTAACAACGCTAACGAAATAGCTGAGGCTCGGATCGTGCTTTGCAGAGTTCACTTCCATTTACTGCCTCATTCCATTTTCACAACAACCCTGTGAGTTAGATATTAATACTCCAGTTACAGACGAGAAATCTGAGGCTCAGAGAAGTTAAACAGCTAGGACGGGAGACATGGGGACTCTGACCCCAAACTGCAGGTTCACTGCTCTTCTGTTCTTCAACTTGTCCAGCAGGGGCGAGAACAAAAACAGCGTCGCGTCAATAAAAAGACAAAACAGGAGATGTCTCTGAGCTTCTCTGACCTGCATGTTAAGGAGAAAAGCCACAAGCAGGGCCCGAGGGCCAACGTTCCTTGTCAGCTGATGCTCTGGAATCTTCACCAGCGGAGCCCACGCTGCCTAAGGGCTCCTTCGTGTGCACAAAAATGCGCAGCTCCCCACCTGTCACGCGGAGCCCAGTGGGGGGGGGCGGGTGTGTGCGCGCGTGTGGGAACTTGTGCAGGAGTGGGAGCATGTGAGATGCACGCAGCCCCCAAACCGAGCCCCTCGGGAGGGAAGATGAGCCTTCTCGCCTCCTTCCCTGACGTGAACCTCCTTGTTGATTCACATTAGGAAAATGAGCCGGAGCGCTCTGCCCACTTTCGGGTATAATTGTTTCAAAGTTTAATTAGCTGACATTTGTGAAGTGTGGGGAGACGGGGTGAAGTATCCGGAGCACATGCACCAGCCATAAAGCATTTGTTAGAGTTGCTAATGGGAAGATGGGTTGTAGAAAAAGTGGAGAAAATGGCTAATTGAAGAAGCGTGTCATCAACTATACTCCAGTAAAAATTTTTTTTAAAAAAACTAAACAAACAAACAAACAAAAAAAGGATAGCAAGGAGGGAAGCAGAGAGTAATCAAAGCACCATGAACATCCTGACTAGAGATGTCACATATGCATTCAAAACCCGAGGCCTCCATCCGAGGCCTGATCTTCGTACCTGCCTGAATCTGCATCAATTTCCGCATGGTCTTGAGTTCTTGGAGAATGGCCTGCAACGTTGACTGGCAGTTACAAGTACAGCAGTTTGATCCAACTGACGAATTCACCACTGGAAGTTCTCCTGAGCACGAAAGAAAAGAATGACGGACGCCAAGCAAAAGCAAGATTATAAAGAGCCAAAAAAAAAAAAAAAGGAAGATACCGTGACAGGCTTCTGAAGCCTGTGCAGTTAACTAGGAAATCATGCCTGAGGAAAATGTACCCAGTAATTTGGACAACCTAAATTTTGGGGTCTGCCTTCATCTAATTATCCAGGCTTCTCTACTGTCAGGTGTGTGCTGTGTCTCGGGGTGGCAGAGCCTGCATGAACGGGACACACACAATTCACTGTCACCCCAGTTCATCTCAGGTAACAATTACAGAAAAATTCACTAGAGACACACTCATGCTATTGCACACAAAACTAGCTCTGAGAACGGTGTTACCAAAAGAAAAAAGAAAAAACAACCTGGTAGCTGGATATGTCCTGAGGGTTCATATTAAGAATTAAATGTGTCTGTTTAAAAAATAGTTTTATCATTAATCATGTTATTCCAAAAATTAAGAACGGTCTACACATTAAACTTTCACTCTGGGTGTGGTATGTCTGGGATGGAGAAAGCCGGGGCAGAAGGGTCTGGGAGGATCCCTTTGAACTTGAGGGTTTAGAGGGTGCTGGTGTGTTGGATTTTCTCCAGCTTCATAAAGGAGATCCTTCTACATCTTTTTTCCATTCCCATTTCTTTAATTTCACTTTAGTGTCTTTTCCACTGTTTAAATTTAGTATCTGTTCCTTCATAAAACTATCCTATTCTGTTTCCCTTACATGTAAACAAATATCTTCCTACTACCCCTGTAATAAAACGGGACATTTGGAAAAACACGCTTTCAACGCAGTTCTCCCAGTCTCAGTATCCAACCCTGCTACCTTTAAGTGGATCAGGATAAGAGACTGCTGTCACTCCGGTTTTTTCACAGGTGGAAGGGGGAAGTTCTAAGGTTGTGGTCCAGTGATATCTTTTACTATACAGTAAATGGAATTTACATCCTGCAGTATGCATTATTTGTGGATATACTTCATGTTTGGAGCAGCATAATTACTTACATTCAAAGTTGTAGCACATTGAGATGTTACAACTTTAAAACTGCAGATAATTCCAATGAGACACCAAATGCATTCCTATCGAAAACATGCAAGCAATCAACACAAAAAGATCTATTTTTAAACGAATATGGGGGAATTCAGGTTTGCAACTTTTACCATTACTAATATTTTCCAAAGTAAATCCCCTGTCCTTGCTGCATCCTGGAAAACAGATCACTGCTCACCCAACACTTATTGATGTGGGGCTTACTAACTTCCTACATACCTAAGGCTATTGTATTTCTCTAATCATTTCTCGCCTGGCAGTGGAGTTAGGACCTTGTAGAATATTCCTAGTCACTACCCCAAGTCTAGCTTTCTCATTTTTAGAGGACAAAACCAACCCTTTTCAGCTTGTTATAAATCATTTTCTAATTTTAAAGAGAACTGCCCTTTTTATTTTTATAGAGCAGTCTTTAAAGAGCCATCTCCTTCTAACCTGGAAGCATGCCAGCATGTGAAGCTGATATTGGCTTATGTAAAATTAAGAGAGAGAGAAGACACCCGTACATCTCCTGGGGTCCCTCCCTGTCTCAGCAGCGTGGCTCAGGATGGCTCTTCACACCTCTGAACTGGTTCTTGCAAATTGTGTTTAAAAAGAAAAAGAAAATCACAGTCGTTCTCTTTTTCTTGAGGGATGATGTATGGGAAAAAAAAAAAAATCCTTAACTTTTCAAGGAAACTGAAAACGCATTCTTCCTTTCTTCTTGTTCTCTTTGTGTAAACTACAGTTCTGCACATCTGTACATAATTTATAGAACGAGTAACATCCCATGTCACTGGAGGGAAAATTAACGTGAATGGAGAAATGATCGAGTTTTTCCTTACGCTTTGAAAAAACATTTGCCATTTGATTTTTTTTCTTAACAATTAGGAATTTAAAATAGATAACTAATAAGAACCTACTGTATAGCACAGGGAACTCTACTCAATACTCTGTGGTGACCTATCTGGGAGAAGAAACTAAAACAGAGGGGACATATGTATGTGTATAGCTGATTCGCTTTGCTGTACACCTGAAACTAACACAACAATATAAATCAACTATACTCCAATAAAAATTACTAAAAAAAAAATTAGGAATTTAAATTAAGGAAATTTTACTTTAAAGGAATAATTTTCAACCTGAATGAAGCAGGTTGTAAAATATGGATCATCAGGTTCTGTAGCTTGGAAGTGAGGTTAAAGTGAAGGTGTCACCTGGGGGCGGGGTCATCAGTCCTGCCTTTAACTGACTCTTCCGATACAATGAAGAAAGCACGAGACTAGGCAAGGGGATGTGTTAATACACCACGTGACCAGGAAGCTTCTTTTAATGACAGAGCGGAGCTCTTTCTGCCCTAACTGTTCAGTCTTTTGTGACAATAGTATCGTTATCTCTGCAAATGATGGCTTTAAACTTCTTAAAGGGCTAAAATCTCTACCAAGAAACTATCCCTTCTAATGGAGAACCCCCAGTTTTTCCTGCGTCTCAATTCTGGTTTTTGATGCTCTTCAACTTTTTCCTTTCTGTCTTCCTGGTCTTTTAAAATAACTCAGCTAAGGCAGGTGGGTGATTAAGGGAGGGTTTAATATGTTGAACTCAAAGAACATACTGAATATTTAGACAGAAAACACATTGGGGCAATGGCCCCGAAAGCCTTGTGAGCGTCTGAAGACGGCCATACCGTTGGAGCTCCCGGCGGAGTGGGGCTGGCTCTGGAAGGTTCTGGAGCGAGTGCCATACTGCCCTGAGAACTGCCCACTCTGGGGTGGCAACTCGTTCCACGCACCACGGGAAGGCGGGTGGAGGCTAGGTGGGGCCTCCGCAGGGTTCAAACGCTGAGGCCAGATCGAATCCAAATCCTGGGGTTCTTCTTTCAATTTCTCCCCCTCCTTGCCCACACGCTGGTAGATCCTCCCAGCGCTGTCATTCAGTAATCTTCTCATTCCTGTAATTTGTTTTTTAATTTCCATGCTTTCATCTCCTAATGGAAATGGGGCCAGAGATATCACTGTAAATTAGCGAAAGAAAAAATAATCCACCACCAAAAAAAAAAAAAAAAAAAAAGCCACCCCTTCGTCCTTCTTTGGAAATGGGAATGATTACTGACTCCAGATGCAAGCCTCTCTTTTAAGAATCTTCTTTCCTCAGAGGATTTTTTTTTTCTTTTTTGAACCAAGGTATCTGTATTGCACTGAGGGTACTTAATAAATATTACTTAAACATGACTCAAATTATACAGCTATAAAATATTTTCTGTAAATAATAACATTAGAGGATGCCTAGATCTATTAGGAGCTATTTCAAACATACTATCTTCTTAAATTGTCATCAGCCAGTATCTTTACAAAGATTAAGAGAAGTAGTTTTTTTTTTTTTTTTTTCTTCTCTAATCTGGGTGTTAAAAGTCTAATGCCAGGGTATGTGTACACACTCATACAGTCACTCTACTAAATGCCTGCAATTTCAACTACAAGAAAAGGAAAAGGCCCACAGAAAGTATCTATTTGGAAAAACACAGCTCTTGCAGATAAATCTAGCACATTTAATACAATCATGTTTTAATGCACTCAGCATCATATTAGCCAGATTTTTCTGTGGCACTAACTGCACAATGAATGTAGGTATTTTGTGTTGTCTAGTTAGATATTTAGCTAATTAATATATGAATACATTACTGAATACAAGGGAGCTTTTATATACTGTTTTCAAATAAGTATCTTCAATTTTTAAAATAATAAAAATATTAACTGTCTAACATGTAACATGAGCAAACATAGAAATAACACAGATTTCCAGATTTACAGTTCTGCTCTGTGTGGGCATAGGCTTGAGAGGAGAAATATTTTAATTTGTAATAAAACTCTTTTCACTTCAAACACCTGTGACAATGACAACATAGAAACAATAAATCACGTTCCAGATTTTATGAGAATGAATGACCAAGCACAATTTAAGTAATGCAGAGTCAGCAAAATTTACACGTTTCTCAAGATGTCTGGGGAACAGGGCGTGTCTGGAAGAGGTCCCAGAGGAATTCTGCAAGATACATCTATAGGCCAGTGTGGTTGGTGTTAGTTTCAGCATCCAAACCTAACCCTTCCCGGCTAGAGTAGCAGCACAGTTTCGGGAGGAGCAGCTTCTTTCCTGCAGCGTTTTTATCCTTGATCTTCTAGATCAAGGGCGTTGTACACGCACCCACCTGCGGCGCGCTGATCTTAGCTGACACCGGCTGGTGGCTGCCGCTGCCCTCCCTCCTGGCTCCCTGGCGGGAGCTGCACCAGCCAAGCCGGATGAAGGCAGGCACACTGCCTGGCCCCCGGGTCAGTGCCAGCTGCACATGAACCCTGATGCATCACAGCAACAGGGATATGCTCTCTTCAAAGGTTCCCCCTCTGCTCCGGGGACTGAATTCTATGATAAAGTGCTGTCTTGGGCGGGGAAAGAAGTCATGAGGATCCTGGAACTTTCGAAGAGCAAATCTGCTTTGTCATGACCTTCGTTTCACAGCCCCAGAAGTTGTAGCTCTGAAGATTACAAGACTGAAACTACAGCGTGAAGTCTGCATACTTGGTATTTTCATGTGGGAGTCCAGGCTCCTCGGCAGAGGAAAGAAGGCGCAAGCATCAAGGGGGATCCTGGCGGTGGGCTGACGTTTAGAAACATTTCTTCTAAAATCAAAACAAAAAACCAACCACAACAACAGACCAGGACCTGGGACCGAGGAGGAAGAAAACAGGGGTCTGTGAAGGAGGGCAGCAGAGCTGGCTGACTTCCTGACAAGAGAGCTCACAGTACATCTGACTGCGGGACATCTGAAGGGACGGAACGTAGAAAGGTGCAACAATTGCCCAAGTCAAGGAGAGGAAAGTTGAGAGACTGAGAGATGCGGGGAAGGCTGGAAACAGGCTGGCTGCGGGGAGCTTCTTAGAGGACACACGCTGGGCGTCCCCAGGGGACAACGGGTAACTGAACTGTCCTTCCTTTAGCCAGAGAAGTCGGGAGCAGCCCTGACCATACCGCCTGGGGGAAGAGCTCCTGGAACCGGATCACACATCACACGCTGGCTGGCGATGATGCGCTCTGCAGAGAGGGGGAGAGTATCCTCGCACAAGCACATTTGGGAGGGACGGAGCAGAGGGCCGGGGGGGAGACTTGAAGACTAAAAGTGGGGACGACAGAAAAAGCTGAGCAGCCTGCATGCACGGGGATGGAGTGGGTGCGGGGATCGCAGGCAAGCAGGGGCACCGCAGAGGCTCAGACCACGGATGCTGGTGTGTGGGTGAGGGGACAGGCCGCGGCTGGTGCTCCCCAGACCTGGACTCGCTTTCCAACTGTGCCGACTTGCTACTTGATGCAAGACAAGCCACTTGCCGTTCTCTGACTTCAGCTTCCTGAACCGTAAAATGAATTCTGAACCAGACCTTGCTGGGCATAACCTAGGGGGACACAGGGCAGTCTAGGAGGGATGCAGGTTTTTCCGTTACCAAGATGTTCACAGGGCACCGAATGCCTCTAAAAGTCCTTCTCAGAAAAAGTGGGCTTATTCTGACTGTCACAGTGAAGCCGAGTTCCCTGATTCCAAAAAAAAAAAACAAAAAAAGGGCAGGAAGTATTAAGAGATTGAGATTCGAAGCCCTAGTTGACCTCTCTTTGTCTTTCCAGTTTTAAGGCAATGTCTTCTCCAGGTATAAATGTCAGGAAAAGGAAGCTCTAAAGAAGCACGATTCCCTAAGGAAAGCTGTGCACTTTCCTGATTCCTTTCCAAACCTAACTATGCCTTTACTTATGTTTAACCGCAAGGGGCTGCATCTTTTTAGAAAAGACAAAACAGTAAGAAATCTTACTAACATGGATCCATGCTATGTGGCTGCCTTATAGGTAAAACAGCCTTAAATGAAAAATGTTTTGAGCGTTTCCTGACTAGACTCCTTTGGACAAGGTCTACAAAAGATAGTAGGCTGGATTCTACCCTTTGCTAAACCTCAAGACTCTACTAGATCACTTTCCTTTACGTAAAGAATTTATATAATACATACAGAGTCTTGCAATACACAAGTCACCATACAGGATCTCCTTTAACTTGGCCAGGAGAGAAAGATATACTAGGCAGAACACGATTATTCATGGTCTGGGGTAATAAAAGAAAAAAAGACGGTAATGCCCAAACATAGAGTGAGATGACGTACATAAACATTGTATGTCCGTTTCTATATGCCTTCTTTTCACAAAGACTCACAAAGAACAGTCACCATATCTTTGCCCTAAAAATTAACTGGTGTTGACATGCAGTAGGCATTCCATGTACCTTTCTTAAGTAAATGAAAGAAATGTCCTATCAAAAGCAGAGTGAAGTCCAGTATAATTAAATGTGATCCTAAGGTTATAAACAAACAATATATTAATAGGATGGACTGAAAAAGTACCAGAAATAAATCATTTAATAAACATTTATCAAGCATCTCCTGCACCCCAGAGATAGAAAAATCATCTTGTTCAAACTGAAAGGTACTCCCCCTCCAAATCTTTCAACATCTTCTACCCAAATCCCTTTATACTGGTTTGTTGTTCTAAGAAATGGTCCTGATTCTCCCCATTCTGTTGACCCTACACCTCTTTTAACTCTGTGCCCCCGGAACTCCAGGTAGCAGATTGCCCCAGGATCTGTAGATGCCTCTGCTTCCTTGCTAGAGATAAAAATCAGCTCCTCTCTGAGGACCCTGCCTCCCTGCAGCCCCTCATGAAAATTATTCACCTCCCATTCCCTCGGGGCTGGGGACGGTGGCCCCCCCCCCCCAAACATCACTCTTCTGGCCCCAGGCAGAAGCTCACTGTTGTTTGAGTTGATGCCACAGCTGTATCACCTCCCACCCTTCTTCCTGAACAGCAGTCTGTGTGCCGGGAGTTTAAGGCTCATCAAGAGAAGTGGCAGGTGATGAAGTGGAAATGTACAGTGAGGTCATCGCAGTAAGGTACCAGGTTAAGGAAGAAAAATTTTGTGCTGGAGATAACTGGTTTATTGCTCTGGGTAGTTTAAAATTCATTATCTCGTTTAACGTAAGGATGGTCAATAATCAGACCTTACTTTAGAAAAACAAATCTGGCAAAACTATGGTGAAAGTAGTGTGGGCAGAGGAAACCAGCCAGCAGGTTGTTGCTAAAGGCTATGTGAGTGACCGTGCCCATCTGTACCAGCACTGGGGGATGGGGCTGGAGAGAGAAGATGGAAAGAGAGACATTTAAGAAGGTTCACCAGAGAGACTCGGTGATTCACTGGATGTGGGGATGGGGGTGGGATGTGAAGGAGAATCAATTAAAGGTAACTCCAAGGTTTCTAGTTTGGGGGACCGGATGGATGTTAACACCAGTCAGAGAATTAGAAGGGTGCAGGGAAGTGGCGATACAACGAGGCTAGTTTTGACAAAGGCAACTTAGATAATCGGCAGGCAGTTGGAAATGTACACAAAGCTGACGGTGAAGCAGTGCTCCTGAACTATTCCCATAGTAGCAGTAGCTACTATTACTACCAGTGGTAGCTGGCCTTCTGGACTAAGTCAGCCCCTGCAGTTCACCAACAATTCACAGGGTGGAAGGTCATCGTATTCGGAGATACCAGATTTCCTATTAATCTAACAACGTAGAGAGCTCAAAACCCTCATTTCAACATTAAAAGAGCTATCACCTGATTTGTGTCCAAGCTGGGGAAGGAGTCCACCTGTTCCTCCTGGACCCCCGTCCCCGTGGCAGGCAGCAGTCACAGCGGTCAGAACCGCGTCACCTCCAGCGCCTCATGTACCCTGACCCACCGTCAAGTCCATCCCCAGGATGCCCCTCGGTAACTCACCTCTACCAAAGGACCGACAGACACTTAAAGCACGGCGGGACAGTCACCACTGCATCCAGTATGGGCCGACTCTTACTACGGCATCATGTCCAGTTTTGGGTTTGTTTGTTTGTTTGTTTGTTTTTTGGGGCCTTGGGGCTTGTGGGATCTCAGTTCCCTGACCAGGGATTGAATCCGGGCCATGGCAGTGAAAGCCTGGAATCCTAACCACTAGGCCACCAGGGAACTCCCATCAGGTCCAGGTTCTGCGCTCTTTTAAAGAGCCTGTTGAGAAACTTGAGGAGATCGTGCAAAAGTCAACAAAAAAGAGGAAAGGAACATGGAAAGGTTAAAGAAGTTGGATCGTTTCTCTGAGAGATAAATGGCTATTGAGTGACTTAATTATCTTCAAATACACTACGAGTTATTACGGACATTGTTCTTTATCCACGAGGAAAAAGTGGACTCAAATTGTAGCTTCCAGGGAGGAGGCTGGGCAACATTATGGTCTAAAGAGCTGACCCTGCCAGTTCTAGAAACAGAGGCGGGACATCTGAGAAGATGTGCAGAAGGAGTGACAGCAAGAACTCTTTCTGTTTGGGATGTTGAAGAAGTTCTGGAAACAGTGGTGATGGCTGCGTGTCACTGTGAATATACGTTTAAAAAAAAAAAGCTTTAAAACTCCTTGCATTTTCCAGGTAATGATATGTGAAATAGAAACAAGATGAGTTTATCAGTGAGGAATACTAAGATGACCAGGATTTATACTGAACGCTGCAAATAACTCCTCTCAAACACGAGTAGAAGTTGGCATGGAGCCATGTTGCAGAAAAGGCTGAACTACAACCTGTCAAATGACAGCAGTGAGAGGAAGAGCAGGAAAAAGGAGGCAAGGTCCATCAGGCCCAGGCCCCGGCTCTCTTCACCACATGGCTTGACAAGTGAGCCAAAGAGCCAGGCATCTGGGGCGCACTCTGCGCTCTGAGAAGACCCGGGGTTGGCATCCCCACTCCAAACCCGTGTTGGCTTGCGGATGCTATCAGGGTCACAACTGGCCGTCCCCAGGGACCACAGCCATGTTTACCAGGGACACGCAAGCCTGGGGCTCTGACTCGGCAAGAGCGGTCTGAAGAGCCCTACAGCACAGAGTGGCGGTTACCAAGCGAGCCCTTCCCTCCCCAGCGATCTGAAGTGGAACCCCCCAAAATAAAAAGGAGCCGAGCTCTACCGAAGAGAACGTGCCAGAACCCGCAGTCCTGAAACAGCCCTTGGAGTCCATTCAAGGACACAACGGAGTCTAAATGCCACTGAGAAAAGCTTTGAACAGGAGGCGTTAACCCGCGTGCGTGCTGCCACGTGCTGGAGGACCTATCCGTTCAGCTGAAGTTTTCGGTGGAAAATAATTAAGCAGCTCAACACGTACATGGCGTTTTCACTGAAAGGACAATGAGGTTCCTTTCAAATCTATTTAGATAATACCAGTTTCATTCATCCATTCAATAAACATTTACTGTACTACTACTAAATATGAGATACTGTGGGAGCAAAGAAAGAAAAAGAAAAGAAGTACAAGATACGGTCTCTCCCCTGCAGGAGTTTACAGCCTAGCATGGGACCCAAATGGATGCACAATGATTCTAAGGACCCAGGGCCTCTCTCCTAACACGTGGGCAGGCGCACTCAGCAAGGCCCACCCACAGCCAGGGCGGGAGGCTGGAGCTCTTTTTAATCAAGGCTGAGGAGCTGACGCCAGGACAGGTCCCAAGACAGAATGCCATGGGTCCAGGCTGGAAAACGGGCATTCAAAGCAGAAAGGGCAAGAAGGGCTTGAGACGGGTAAGAAGGGCCAGGGGAGCAGAGAAATGCCAGGAAATGAATCAAAATGGGCTGTCACACTGCTTTCAAACGTGTCCCTCAAAGAACACCTACAGAGGAGAATAAACTTCTATGAGAAGAAGAGAGTGCTATGATACCACTAGAACTACCCAACCAGTTCAGAGAGTTTATCTACTTTCCTCTCCGCCAGGTGTTCTTATAACATGGAAAACTTTGATTTTACGATAAATACAACATGGCCTCCCAATAGAACGTTCCTTCATCAGACGTGGACTGTAATTCCAGCCACATTAAGTGGGTAGGTCAGAAGCCACCACTTCAAGTAATGTTCAGGAATAATCAAGCCAAAGAGTTAAAATCCCAAATACACGGGAGAGGTCTTACAAGTCAATGAAGAAAAAGACACATACTAACAATGGAAAATGGGCACAGGATGTGAACATGCAATTCACACGAGAAGTAAATAGTTCAAATCTCTTAATGTCCCTAATTATTAATGTAATGGAAATTAACTAATGTGAAATTCTTTATCTATTAATTTGGCAAAGACTATAGATTCATGAAGCCCATTTTGGGTGAAGGCGTAGGGTTACGGTCCCCTCTCTAGGCTGTTGTTGGGGGATCTTTTTGGAGGGAATTCGGCAATTCCATTCACAGGCATTTATCCTACAGAAACGTTCCGACAAGTACCCATGACACAAGTACGAGGACATTCACGGTAGCCTCATTTTCCTAGGGAGACACTGGGAACCACCCAGACATCAATCAGTGAGCATTAGATAAGTGAATTATGGCATATCCGTACAATGAGATTACAGTATATCTTTACATGTCTGTAAAGAATGAAATGGACCTTTTATAGTCATTTGGAAGTAAGTGAAGGATAAACTAGAAACTCCATGATGTCTGAGACCATGATTACTTCCTTCAGCACTGGATAATCGGGGCCTAACTACTTGGCTCAAACTAGACACTCAACCTGTGTGGAACAGATGGAGACTTGGTTATACAAAACGTTATACAGGATGATTCAATTTTCCTTTTTGTAACACACACACGTGTATTTTTTACACACACACTATTGTTAACAGTGGTTATCGGGACTTCCCTGGTGGCGCAGTGGATAATACTCTGCACTCCCAATGCAGGGTTTGATCCCTGGTCAGGGAACTAAATCCCACATGCATGCCGCAACTAAGAGTTCACATGCCACAACTAAGAAGCCCACGTGCCGCAACTAAGGAGCTGGCGAGCCGCAACTAAGGAGCCCGCCTACTGCTGCAACTAACACCTGGTGCAACCAAAAAAAAAAAAAAAAAAACAGTGGTTATTGCTGGAGAGTGTGACTGGGACAGGACTTTTTACTTTATACCTTGTTTTCAACTTTACACGTTAAAACTTTCAAAGTGGTTTTGGAATGAATATGTATTACTTTTTTGTAAGAAAAAAATAATCTGGAAGAATTATGTACAATCTTCTCCCTGTGGGAAGGTAAAGCTGGGTATACGGCAACTGGTAGAGGCAGCTTTGGACATAAAAAAATCTTCTCTAAGTCACCCAGGAAAGATGAAGCTGGGCAGGAAGGGGAAGTAGGTGGCCAGAGACGGCAGCAAGAGAAAGTCAAGGAAGGAGGGCCTGGGTGGGGCATATTTTGCAACCCCTGGGGTATAGGCCTAAGATGACTTTCTTTTGACGCTCATTACAAGCCATGTATTTTTTAAAGGAATTTGGACGTGCTTAGGGGGAAAAGTGTTCAAGTTACCATTTATGGAGCGCTTACTGTGTACCAGGCCCTCTGGCGAGCACGCCGCCTGCACTTAATCCTGATCACAAGCTAAGAGGTTCGGATGTTATGAATACATCTCACCCAGGACAAAACAGAGACTCTGAGTTTAGACATTAGAGACCCGCCACACTCCGAGGTCCATGAGCCTCACTGCTCTATTAAGACGCTCGGGAAACTAACTAGCTGGATGGCAGGAAGGGCTCCATCCACAAAACAGTCCCTCTGCGTAGCATCCAGGAAGCTGTTGTGACCTGCGCTGGGCGCTGTTTCAACTAGTCAGCACCTTCACCCCCTACTTATCTTAATACACACGGTGGAAACAATGAAACCTTTGGACCAAACTATCTTTATGGAGTCCAACTTAGTTGTACTGTTTCAAACTAAAAGAAGAAGGCTCAGGCGTGTCCTATAAATTCAAAACATGGTTCATGTGAGTCCTGTTGGTTCTACAAAAGCCAAATATTTTAGCTTGGAAAAAGCAGAATAAGAATTTTTTTGTGTTCATGGTTCTGTGAAACGTAAAGCAAAAGTCTTCAAAGGCTGACAATACACACAGGAAAAATATAACAAGATTGTAGATCAAGGGCTGCTTCCATTTTCCTAGAGTAGCATAACCAAAATCTTGCCTTCATTCAATATGAGAGACAATGTTCATAATTTACTGTCTGGAAAGAGACAATCCCTTTCAATATAATCTGAAATCTTGACCCTCTGCTCTACTGTACAGAAAACTCAAAAAGAACGCTAGTACAGAAGTACACATCCCCCCTCCTGACTGAGATGTTAATTCACGTATTTACACCGTGGGTCAGTTAAGGATGAACAAGATTAAGGACTGGCGGTATTATATTTCTTCAGGCATTTAAATTTTTTAAAATATTCCAACTTAAATACACATGCTGTCGTACAGTTTCATCTTCAATGTAAATAATGTTAATGATGATGAAAACGGATCACATTCACAGCACCTTTCTCTTCCAAGAATCTCAAGAAACTCTGATGACTTTGGGCCCAAAGGCACCTGGAGGTTGGCAGTGGTCGCCTTCCCTGAGTGAGGCCAAGGGGAAATCTCCAGGGGTGAGGCAACCACAGCTTAAATCAGAGGCTTCCAAACTTTTTTGATTGTGATTCACAGCAAGAAAACCAAAGTTTCACGAATTTATCCTTCCTGCATGCAAGACACTCTGATATTTTCTATTTCTCTTCTTCTTCTTGTTCCTGTTGGTGACAATCTGCTAAATTCACTTCACCACGCACTTACAGGTCACGGTCACTGCCTTAAATGCCAAGTTTCCCTGGGCCCTCTCCGCACACTTCCTGGATCCCCCAGCCTCTCTCTGGTTCCAGTGACCGTCTGTCTGTGGGGGGCCCGATCCCACTTCGGGGCTCCAGGCCCACATATCCAATTGCCCAATGGATGGCTCCACTTGCACATTTCAAGAGCAACCTTAAAATCACATCCAAAAATGTATTTTATGATGACTATCCCCGAGCCTTAATAAATAGCACCAACCCGCTGTCCAAGCCAGAAACCTGGGCCTCATTTCCCATCCCTCGCCTCTCACAGCCAATTAATCACTGAGTCCTGCTTATTATAACTTCTAGATTGCTCTTCAGTCCTTCCACTCGCCTCCCATTACCACCTGATGGGGCTACGGCCAAAAGCCTTCAGCGCTGCTCCCCGCCCAGCCACGTCCATCCTGAAGCCAGGGTGATCTTTCAGAAATGCAAACCACATCACGTGGCCTGCCTCGGTGGGATGCCGGCCACCTGGGGATGGAGGCCAGCGCTTGTGCTGGGGGCTCCTCCAGCCTTGGCTCCTGCCACGTCTCCCCTTGTTCTAGATGGCGGCTCCGGGGTCTGACACACAGTAGAATCACCTGGACAACTGTGACAAAATACCAGCGCCCAGGCCTCACTTCAGGACAATTAAATCCGAACGCCATTAGCGACTGTCCTGGATGGCCAGAGGGCTCTCTGCATCCGCTCTAAGGAAGGTCTTCGGCTCTTGGGGGCCTGTCGTTTCCTGACCGGCTCACAGCCTCGGCCCCACCCCCATACTTACTCTTCAGGTCTTTCTCTGCTTCAATGTCCTCTTCTCAAGGGTCACATCCCTTAACTCCCCAGGTGAGGTCCCCTGGTTCTGTGTTCCCGTCACACCCCAGTGGGCTGTCAAATCTCCTAGCCTGGCACCAGGGGCTGCTCAATAAAGACCTACCAATGCATACAGGAATGGGTAAATTCTAGTATCAGCTATGCTGGGACGCTACTGTTGAGGAGAGCTGGGGAAAAAAAAAAAACCCAAACACTACTGATGTACAAGGCGTAAACCAACACCTGTGGCATCTGTGACGGAAGTTCCCCCGGTTTCCGTGGGGCGTGGGGTTTGCAAGATGAGGCCACTTGGTGCCTAGAGGCAATCGTGTCTTTTATGAAAGCTCTCCCAAGGGAACGCGTCTCATCCTCAGCGCCTTCCTAGTTTATCGAAGACGACAGACAGGGCACCGTTTCCCCCATTTCACAAAGGATAAGACTGAGTGACCCAAAATGACCAAAGGGAGCCAGAGGAAGACGGATTAGGTCTGGGCCCCTCGTGGCTGCGCTGCTCCCTCTTTCAGGGCGGAGTTAAGCAGTTCACAGGCACGGCTAGAGCTCCCACTCCTGCAGCAAACGCTGCGCCGCCATATTCCACACGATGCTTATTAGGGCACCCGTTAAAGCCTTGCTGGTAACCGAAAAAATTATATAGGTGCGAGGAGAATGAGTTAATGTTCACAGAAGAACCTTTACTTTTGCACCTCCTGACTTCTTCCTTTCAAGGTGTGCCTTAACCTTGCGTTTCTGTGGGGTTCTCTACACTTTATGTGTGGGTGTGAAGTCACGTTTGAGATATAATTCCTTTAGCCATACAAGCAACTTCGTAGGCTATTATGTTGCATCAACTTTTTCTGTAAAAATAAATCGTTCAGGATATTATTCCTGGAACAGAATAAATTCTTGGAATTACTGAGTAACTTATGTACCATACCACTGTTCCAAGAACACATTACTTATTTTATCATGACAAAGTCAAGTTATTAATCTTCTGGCTTTCATTTCAACAATGAGAAATTCTGTGAGATGCACAGCAGACACCTGCATTACATTTCAGTTCAACTTTATATCATCCATAAACATCTCTGTTTTGGACACGTCGTCCGAACAAATGCTCACAGAATACTGTATGTAGCATTCAATTTTATGAAACTATAAAAGTTCCTTGCTGTTAATTACAGAGACAAACGTCTCATCACACATTTGGTTACCAGATAGCATAATTAGTTTTCTCCATTAACCTTTCAGATATAAAATTTGATTTCCAAGTTAAAAAAAAAAAACAACATTGTAAAACCCTTGGAATTCAAATAACACCGTATATATTTGTACATGCTGGGAAAAAAATGCAATACTAAGAAAACAATTTTATGGATTCTTATTTACAAGGATACTGATTGTCTGGAATCTCGAAAGAAAATCTGTCTAAACTTCTTACTGGTTTTAAAATATATGATCAGATATGCAGGCAATAAGCTGTCCTTTGTGCGGAAAGGAGGCACAGTAACCTGACCTTGAACGGAACGTGCCCTTTGATCTCTCTCTTCTCGGGATGGTGATACAGCTGAATTGGTCCATCACAGCCTCTGTCATCTGTTATCCCCCTTCATACGGGCATCTGAGAGGGAACGGCGAGGGAAGGGCATGCAGTCTATGGCAATGCACTAGTTTTTCTCCACTCAAAGCTAAAGGACCCCACAGCCCTGGCCTGCTAAGGACCACGCTCTGGCTCACGTGTGCTGGGGGCAGTTCTGATCATCGCAATGACTGGGGGGGACGCTCCCGACCTTCATGTGTATTTATACTGCCAACATTCAGAGGGTGAGATCTAGACCTCCTTCCACGCACAGGACAGCCCTGCCCAAGAAAACCGTCTCGGCTCAACAAACTGTCCCACTCGGATCAGCTGATAACTGGCGGCAAACTACATTTTAACGTGTCTTAACATGGTCCTCATTCATTTATCCAAAATGAGCTATCGAGAGTCTACTTGGTGCCAGGTATTGTGCGCTGGGAACACAGGAAGCTCTAAGTCTTGCCCTGCAGGAATTCAAGCTGAGACTCAAGCGGTCAACAGAGGATCTCACGGGCAAGGCAGTTAGTAGAGGTGATTGTAGGCAGGGACCAGCAGAGCAGATGCCAAGCCCACGGTATTGCAACATTCCAGGGGCACCTTCACACCGTGCAGCTTAAGCCTGCGAGGCCCTGGGCGCGGGGGCGGGGATACACACAAGGACGTCCTATTCCCAAGTTAAACTTTAAAAGGGGGCCTGGGGACTTCCCTGGCGGTCCAGTGGTTAAGACCCCTCGCTTCCACTGCAGGGGGCGCAGGTTCGATCCCTGGTCCGGGAACTAAGATCCCGCAAGTCGTGTGGCTCGGCCAAAAATAAAGAAATAAATAAAAGGGGGGCCTGCTATTAACCTCGTAAGAAAGGGAAAAAAATGTGTAATGAAAAGTAACTGTTCCATTGTCAGTGTTGGTGTATGTTACTCCTGCCATGTGAGGTCCAGGTAGCTACTGAGGAGGATGTGTAGATTTTCACCTCGTGCAGCCAGGATGGGAGTTGGGAGGTAAAAGAGGTGAATGATAAAGCTTCAAGATGGCTGATCTCGCTGCTTTATTTTTAATTTGAAATCGGGCTCCTGGCACATTCGCCAAGCATCCTTGGATGTTTGTGATATGACCAGTGTGGTGCTGGGCGGTGGGGACACAGAGATGACCATGAGAGAGTTTCCAACCCAGGGGGGCGAGACAGAAGTAAACTGGTAGTGCCTTCACTTTGGTAGAGATGCTGTGAAAGGAGAGGGGAGGGGGAAATCAGAGAAGACTGCCTGGAGGAAGTCAGCTTGGAGGCTTTAGGGATGAGAGAGCCAAGCAAAGCAGAGGGAGCATGGTGCAGGTGCGGGGTTGCCAGCAGAGGGGGTGGTCCGTGCAGCCACCGAGGCGAAGAGGTAAAGAGGGGAAGTGAGGCCGCTGCAGGAATGGGAAGTGGTTTGGTGGGAAGGGCAGTGTCAGGAATAAGCTTGAGGCAGGCAGGTGGCAGTTCATGCAGCGTCTTATCTCATCTGGGTCCTAATCTGAAAGCCACAGACAACCGGAGGTTCAGGCAAGGGGGCGATTCTCCAGGGGCCCTCCATGTGTCCCCTGCCTCAGTCACCATAGGTCCTGGCGTGCATCCTGCTACTGCGCTAACATTCCTTCCCAGGTAGTGTTCTCTCCAATAATCTATTACTTTCAAGAATAACAGACTTGTTGCATAAACGTCCTAGATCTATTTTCAACTTTGAGATGCAAAACACACTGTTCCGGAGTCTTTCTTTCATCTTATGGATGGCCGTGCTCTTTTCCTCCAAAAGGAAACATCCATATTCCCATGGGAACCAGGGAGGCTAAATTGTTAAGACATCTTCTTAGATTCTGTCCCTCATGAAGATTTCTTTGTGTTAGTGATACGGTCGTGATCGTTACTAGAAAAGCCAACTCTCACAACCCATCACACGTTTCACGTATACGGCGGTTGCTGAACCACACCGAGCTCTTATGAGAAACAGAAAGACAGGTGAGTGCAGTTGTGCGATGGGGTCGGGGCAGGGTTCCCAAACGGGCCATTCACCAAGGTCTGCTGCTGCTTACTGCATGGATTTTCTTAAATCCAGGTAGGAAAACTTGCTGCAGGTGGAGCCCGAGAGCCAGACAATCAGTTCTAAACACGGGCTTACAAACAGGACAAGACAGTCTTCAGCCCCCTTATGAAGGTGTGCCAAGATCACAGCGGAGTACGGAGCCAGCGGAACATATGTTATTTTTCAGTTTGGGTTTGCAACATGCCGCTGCTTTCATATGCGAGCTCCTCTCCTTTTTGGTCTTTTCTAGATTTGAAAAAAAAATTATATTTCGAGTTGTCTCTCACCCATCAACATCAGAAATCCCCAATTTCTACGCTAGTTTAGTACATGACCAAAGCTTCTTCGGTTAAATGAGGCATATCTTTGGCTCACTAACTGTCTCTAAAGTCTCAAGACGGTAGTATATTTTAAAGCAAATCTTCAGAGTCCTACGCAACCGTATCCAGTATACTCATGCAATGAGATAACGCAGATTTGAGTACCGATAATTTGGGTACCGACTGTGATCAAACAAAATGCTGTGCTAAGTGGTCTAAAGGACTCAAGACAGAATCCAGGTGCCACTTGCTCTGTGATCCTCCAATGTACATGAGGAGAGATGGGGCAAAAACGACCACAGTTCAACGTGGGAAGTGTTTGGGGTGACCTGGAGCACAGCAAAGGCACGTACAAAAATGAGGAACTACTAGGCAGTCCATGGTAAGTGCCATAGGAGAGCGGTGTTCCTATTTACTGCTGAGGTGTCCAAGAAGAAAGCATAACCTCTAAGTCAGAGAAGGGAGAAGGGGATAAAAATAAGAATACAGCATTTTCTACTTTGAAAATGTGTTTCACCGTATAGGACGTCCTGCATGCTGTCGGGGCATCTGATGAGGGACTCAGGACCACCACCAGTATTGCACTATGGAAGATAAAGGAAACCCTCAAGAGTCTTGTCCGAGGTGTGCTGAACTGTTAACCTGAGATTCAAGCTGGGGTTTTCCGACCTTGGTGGATGTTAAACAAACCTTAGTTCCTTTCTTCCTAAATGGGTCCCGGGCTTCCCCGCGCCCAAGCCTTTGGCCGCCCCCTTTCCTTCTACCTGTGGTGGGGCCCCCTTTCTCACCTGGAGGTCCTACTTTGTTGGGGGGGGGCAATTGGGTTCCAGGGAGGTAAATTACATCAAAGTCGAAGATGGTGATGCAGATTAGGGGCAGACTGTGGATACTCAGGACTCAGTTAAGGGATTTCACCTTGGCCCTAGAATCCATGAGAAGGCAGTTAAGCCTCTGAGCAGGGGAGAGAATAATGAATTACATACTAAGATCAGCTCGTGTGGGCAGAAGGGGACGGGGAGGACAGGCCGCTCTGGCTTAAGGAAAAGAGGACAGAACTAGATGTCAAAGCACCCGATTTAAAGCGGGGCCAGCTACTAATTCCTGTGTGACCTCGGGCAAGTCACTGTCATCTCTGAGCTCAGCTTCCCATTTGTCTAAGGGACATAACACCTACCTCATGGTGTGGTTATGATATTAACTCAGTGATTAATGGAAGTATGAGACAGGCCTAGCAGCAAAAGCTCCAGAACTTCAGGCAGTAAAGTAAGTGCTCTCCAAGGACAACTAAGTCTGCACCCACAGCTACAGAAGCACATGTACTTATGTGCACTTATATTGAAAGAAGCCATCAGTGTTTAGGTCTCCTCAAGAGGCTCTCAGATTTGACTTTGCTTGCTCTTGTTTTTGAAGCCATTTTTGGACCCACGGTAGAACCAGATATACTTTCAGTGCCGCAGGAATTCTCGGAAACCATCTGGACAAGAGGCTTTTACACAGTGATGAGGGCACCCTGACAGTTCTGCAGAGGCCGGCAGAGGAGGGTGGGACATGGGACACGGTGCTCTGGGCTTCTTCTGCCTGCTCCTGGCTGCCCCACTCTTCTTCCACTTCTGTACATATTGGGGTCCCAGCTAGGAGTTCATTTGAACGAGCCTTTCCCGTGGTTAAGGGCACGGTTTTGGAGACAGACAGACCCTGGTTTGTATCCTGGTTCTGTCACTGAGTTACTTTGTGAAATCCTCAAATTCCTCGCCTGTGAAGTGGAAATAATAATATCTTTTATGGGACAAATAATAGGATAACAAAGTTCTTAGCATGGGGACTCCCGGGGAGCTCCAGTAGTTAGGACTCGGTGCTTTCACTGCCACCGTGGCCCCGGGTTCAATCCCTGACCAGGGAACTAAGATCCCGCAAGCCGTGCGGTGCGGCCAAAAAAACCCAAAGAACAAAAAACAAAGTTCTTAGCATGGTACCTGACACACAGCAAACTCGATGAATGACACCTACTCTTGTTGGCTGCATTTCTAACCCGAAGAGAATTTCGAGACTCTGGGGACCCTGGTAGAGGCCGCTGTCATCAAGAAAGCCATTGAAAAGAGATTCAAAATATCGGAGATCTAGACCCTGCTCACTTGGCTTGGCTACTGCACCCTGAGCTTCATCTCCTGAAAGTTGTGTCACAGACTGAATGTTAAAAAGAACAACTAGACCAGGGCCTGACACATAATTGGAGTGCAATAAATATCTGAATGAGTAAATGGACCAGACACCTGAAAAAGAGACATGTTTCATATTTATCTATTGTGATAGTAAATCTGGAAAAAATCCAACTATAAAAAGAGATTTTATGAAATGTTTGCATTATAGTTATGAATAGTAAGTTCATTGTCTCATTAAAATACTTCCTAAACGTGCCTTGCTGCCAGCTGAGGTCTCTCCGATGATCCTTGGGATTTGCCCGGCTCAACCAGGCGGAGGCAAAGGATCTTTGGACAGGAGACCTGGGTTTACTCCAGGTTCTGCTGCTTATGAGCAAGTCACTCAACTCTGAGCTTCAGTTTCTTCCTCTGGGGAATGGGAACAACACCGCCCAGCCTACCGCACGGGCCCCTCCCACCTGGAACCTTCTCCAGCTCCCCTCTGCCGAGACTCACACCACCCCTCCCACCTGGAACCTTCTCCAGCTCCCCTCTGCCGAGACTCACACCACCCCTCCCACCTGGAACCTTCTCCAGCTCCCCTCTGCCGAGACTCACACCACCCCTCCCACCTGGAACCTTCTCCAGCTCCCCTCTGCCGACCCAAGTCCTCCCCTAGTTCAAGATCTCCCCCTTCCAGAGCTTTCCACCCGACCCTGAATGCGATCCTTCCCTTCCAGCTCTGCTTTTGCGCATTGCCCGGAAGGTTCACATTTGTGATTTATCACGCACACGCGCTGTGCGTGCTATGGGGTGTTTCCAGCTCAGGTGGACCTGCGTGGGGTCCCGGCTATGGCGCTTGTCCCCTGGGAGACCTGTGGCAGCCCACCTGACACCTCTAAGTCTCATCTACAAAAACACGGATGGTGATAACCCTCACAGATTTGCTCTGAGGAGTAAATGAGATCCTTCACGTCAAGTACGCGACTCGACGCTGGGCACAGAGCAAGCACTCAGACAACCGCAGCTGTTACGGCGGACTGAATTTTGCTCCTTCACTGTGCCCTGAATTTGTCCTGTCACCCCAACTGGATTTTAATCCTTGAGGGCAGGGTCCCTGTCCTATCCACTTCTTTGGTTTCCCCTGACCCCACTGCCACTCTAGAAAAGTGCTGAGTTCGTCATATATTCTCAAAAAAACACCTGTTGAATGGATCAAAACGAATTAAGTTGTTTTTCTCCAAAAGAGTGACCCAATCTTCATAGTGGCCCATCACGGCCAACTTGACAAAGCCAACGTCCACAGGGTAAAGTAACCTCTTCGGATCCTGTTATCAAGTTAAAAATGTGGGAGGAACGCCCAGAGCGCTCAGCCAAGCCATTCACACCATTGAGCTATCCTACCTCGCTGGATGTGCTGCATGAATCAACAGCCTGAAAATATTCCGAGGAAATTGATTTGAGGTGGGAACCTCTGCCAGATTCTGGAGCGTTCTCTTTCCCTGAGACATGAAGTGTAATCTTATAGGCACAGATAGTATCAAAGATGACACATATGTACGTCTGAACACAGAAGATCCCATACACCATCCCGAGGGCCATGTGTGAGGAATGCGTTATAGGTGAAACAGTTCTGCTATTTTGCTAACAAACTCCCTTGGATGTCACAGACCTCACGCAGAATTCTGCGCCATGATGAGTAATACTATCGGTAGACTCAAGCCATTTACAAAACAAACGTGATTTACATTTGTGAATAAGAGCTATTAGCTAAGTAAAAGTCCACTTTATTACACTGTCAACAACAGAATTCTGATTCTCATATGCTATCAGTAACTATTCTCAATTACTCTCGAAATCAGGTTTGCGTCATCATTTGCGCTTCCACTTTTTTTTTTTTTTTTCCAAACTGACCTGAAGATCACAAAAGAGAAATGTTCTTTGGGAACCATATCACACTTTTCCCAGAATAAGCATAAGACTGAGAATAACCCAGGCATTTTCATGCTGGTCCATCTTTTGTCTCTTGATGTCAAAAGGCCTCCCTGACCAACAACTGAGAAACTTATCCCAAGCCTGGCCTTTCACTGATGGTCTCTTATCTCCCTGGACTCGAGCTAGGAAAAACGAAGCCAGGCCTGCCCCGTGGAGAGTTTACCTTTTACCAAATTCCGAGCGCTGGCATCTTCCTGCCCTGCATCCTTCACTCTCTCGTACCCAGAATCCACCTACTGTGTAGCGCCCTCACCATTTTCCAAGTAGGGAGCAGAAAGGGGGGAAAAGCCTGCTTTGTTGGAGATGAACGAAACCAAGGATGTGATGTTCTTTTTTATGATAAATGTACGTTTTTCTACTAATAGGCAAGTTCTTCATTTCAAATGGTCAGATCGAGTGGTGCTTTGATATATAGAATTCCAACTGATCGAGTTTAGGGAACTGAAAATACAGGATTCTGAGTAAGTTGAAGGAACTGAAGAGAGTACAAGCCAGGAATATCCTCCTGCTGGGTCTTAGCGTTTCGCTTGACTGTGACCGTTTTGGGTTCTAGACCTCTGAACAGTAAACAGGTGCCAAGAACAGTGCTGGCCTCAGTCATGCTCTCTGCCTGGATGGAAAGATTCACGTGCCTTTGGTGCTCACTTGTGGAAGAAATACCATTATTTTCCTCCCCTTTTACCTCTACTCATTATCTGTTTGACTTCTCAGTCCTTTGCAACCCACCCTTGCTCTTCCTCAAAGCAAAAGAGTGAGAATGCCCCACTGCCTGGCTTCCTCGTTGTTTTAATTGGCAGTACATTGGGTCCGAGCACACATCCTGCTTCCTTAAGACCTATCAACTCTCCCCAGAGATACGGCCATTCTGGCCCTTGCTTTCAATGGCTCTTGCTAGGACCGTCTCCCGTGTTGTTTCCTCGTGTGCGGCACCCGGCTCTCACCCTGCCCCTGGGGCTCGAGGAGGTATTGGGGATGGGTAAGGTGAAGGCCAAGCGCCATGATGTACCCTCCACTCCAACCTCACGGGTACTTCATTCTTCGTGGCAGAATCCTAAATCGTTTAATTTTTGGCTCATGGTCTGCAAATAACAAACTGCACGGGCAAGGCCCCTCAGGTACAGTATGTGCACCAAAAACCACACTTGGAAAGAGGGGCATCATCTTGGGGGACCTACTCATCCATCACGCAGCTACTCTTGTCAGATGGCCTCCAAGATGCTGCTTTGCTCTGCTTGGCCCTGGGGTGAGCTGGGAAGGAGGGTGGGGAGAGCAAAGCCTGGCTCTTCTCTCTGACCACCGATGCTGGTGTGAAATGAACACAAAGCCAGACAGATGAGGAGTAGCTCCGTGATCGCTAGTCCTATCAAGAGGTGGTTCAGCGGACAATCACACTTTTCTTTTCCTTCCGCTTTTTGGCTGGAGAGTTAATTTAATTTTGTCATGGCAGGATTAGCAACCAGGCCACAGAGGTGAAGGGACATTATCATCAGACAGCATATTAATCCTCTATCCCACCCAAGGCAGAGGCAAAACCAAACAAATAGCAGCTTCTTGGAAATTGAATTTCTGTTACCCAGATGTCAAAGATGTAATACCCCAATTACACAAACTATTGCCAGTGAAGCATGCCAGTGAATACGCAATGTAAATGGGGTGAACGCAGAGCCACAAAACTGCACGGTCAGCATCTGGCTCTGGGTGTGAGTGATAATTAGCACTGTGTGTAGACACTAATAAACATTTATGTCTGAAATTACAACTTTTAGCAATGTTAATAGGGGATATATTGGCAATCTGTAAAATAAAAGGTCTTGAAAAGAATGTCATACATTAAGCAATGGCAGACATTTCCCATTGTGGCACAATCTTTTTTTTTTCCTTCTCTCTAATTGCAAATGGCCATGCTGTTTTGCTGAGAAATTAATTGATATAAGAACCTACCTAAAAAAGTGGGTTGTGTCTCTTTGGCCTCCCCATTAACATCGGTGCTGAATTCTGAGATCTTATAGACCTCATGGTGATAATCTGGGGTGAGAAGACAACAAAAAATTAGAATTCTAATGACCTACAAGATATGAATAAGCAAGAAAGGCTAGCATCTCATTATACATAGTAGGTATAAGCTATACTTTAATTTATAAATATAATTTTCGAGAACTCGGTTAATCACAGAATTTGTAGTCACTGGTCATCCCTACAACTTTGCTTACTCTAGAGAAGTACACAGACTTGAAATTATTACTTTGACTTTAGAAAACAGCTCTGCTTGATCACACAGTTTTCACAGGAAATTTGGCCCACAGATGCCAATTACATACGAGGCTTCTTTTCTTCCAAATGACAAGTATGTTTACAAGGAATAGAAAGAACCTTGCCCAATCATAGGCCAGGGGAAGATGCCAAATTTATCTCTACAACGCATTTTCATGAGTAGATGAATAGTATGCTTTAGAGTTACCTGGTACTCTCAGTTTACCCAGAAAAACCCCAGCCTTTGAGCAGCTTACAGGCAAGCACACATGAAAAATACTGATTTGTTATTTCAAGTATAGTATAATTTGGATAAGAAAGTGAGTCTTGCATTCAGCTACTGCACTTTAATATGCAACCGTTTATGTTCTAAAAATGCACCTGCAGAGCAGAGAGAAAAATCAGACCCATAATTTTATTTAAAAAAGGAAAAAAACAAACTTGCTATGTCAGTCAAACTTTAAGACACAGTATTTTACAAGCTTCTCTATAGAGGCTACTGTGCTTTGGCAGTTGTCTGTTTCTAAAAAGTAGGATCGCTTAGGTAAGAAACTAGACTAAGTCCCTTGTTAACAGCGATTCCCTTTTTGGGGCCTTAGACCTCCCAGGACAAGGTCTACAAAACTCCTCTCACTTTTAAGATAAAGTAGTAGGTTCCCTGAGGTCATAAATAAGAAAGCAGCCTACATTCCAGAATGAATCAGATAGACCAACAGGCCAGTCAAATATGGAGGGACTTTTAAAGTACAAATGACTGAGCAATCAACACTGCTGGGGGAAAAAAATGTACGTAGAGACAAGGAAAAGCCAAATATTTTGAATACGTAAAACTACTTCAGGCTTTTTTCATTAAACAGTATCCAAGCTCAATCGGAGGAAACAGGAGTAGATCTCCAAAATGTCTATAATCAAACCATTTTCAGAGTAACCCAAAGCAGGCTTTACTGAATCTGCATCATAGTTAGCTCAGCTTAGCTGGAAATTGCAATCGCCCTCGAATTTTCATCAGCTTACATGGGACTTCTCCAGGTTGTTAACACAATCGCCTTGCTCTCTGCTCTGATGCCCATGCTAGATAAAACAACAGAGGACCAAAGTGGACAGGTTCTCTGGTTTGGTTGTGACTTCAAGCTGATTCAAAGGCGATACTTAAACAGGATCATTCTAAACTCAATATTGGGACTTGTGACATGATGGGGAGAAAAAAGTCACCTGCCTCTAATTTAAGGTGACACGATGCATTTTGATAGACACATTTTTACGTCTGCCCTTAAGTTCTCATCGTTTTTCGAAGTCACATCAGGAAAAACAGAGACTCTTAACAAGTCACTGACCACAGGCAGGACTATTCAACTTTCCCCTCGCCTGATGAAACAAACCCAAGCCCAGAGACTGCGGTGTACACCTGTTAAATCGTCAAGGGTCGGCTGGATTTTTTTTTTTTTTTAATGATACTTACCTGACGGATAAGTGATCTATTCGAAAACACCTTTCCAGGCCAAATAACGTACCCAGAAAAGATGCTGAATGTCAACAATTCTTATTTGGGCTTGGACACCTAACGAGCGTCTTTCTCCATCTTCCAAACGCCACCAACACCTTTCTTCCTCCTCTTTGGGGGTTGGAAAACACACCGACCCCCAACCCACCACAAGCACTGGTCCGGGTTGGTGTCCGCACGGCCTGATGGACAGGCGTCCTCCCCCACCCCGCCGCCGAGCCACAGGAGTGGAATACCAAAGAAGGCTCTCCGCGCCCCAAGTGTCATTGTTTGCTAATTTCCTGATGTGCCCTCCGACTTGTTTACGCGGAATCACATCCTGCCTCCCCCCGGCACAACTTTCCTCGCCGCCCGGCGTGGGCGGCCGCAGCCCCCCCTCGGGAGGGGGCCGGGGGGGCCCGGGAGCCCCGGGCCCCCGGGACTTGGCTGCGCGGCCCGGGCGACGGGCAAGGGGCCGGGGGCTGTTTACGCGGCGCCAAGTCCTCGCTCCGCCGCCCGCACGCCCCCCGCCCGGCCCGGCCCGGCCCGCCGCTTACCTCGGCTCACCAGTTTGAAGCTCTGGGATTTCCTGCTCCGCTTCCTCTCCGAGAACTCCATGGTGCAGCGGGCGGGCGGGCAGGGCAGGGGCTGCGGCCGGGAGCGGCCGGCCGGCCGGGCGGAGGGACGGAGGGAGCGGCGGCCGAGGCGGCGGCGGCGGCGGCGGCGGCGCTGGCTCTTGTCACCCGGCAGCGGGAGCGCGGGGACCTAGGTCCGTCTCTTGGATCCGCAGGGGGGAGGCACAGGCAAGGGAAAAACCACTCGAGCCCGCCGGGGGCTGCGGCCGGCGGGGCCCGGCGGGAGGCGCTCTCCCGGGAGAAGTTGCCCCCTCCTGGCCGCCGCTCAGCGCGCCCCCCGACCCCGGCTCATCCCCGGCTGCCGGGCGAGACGCCACGGGAGCCGAACTTTCCGTTGGGGAGCGCGTAGCTGGGGGCGGGGGGGGGGGCGGGGAGGGCGGGCCGGGGCTGCCGGCGCTCTGGGCGCTCGCCGCGGGCCGGCCTGGGCGCAGCTCCGGACGCGGCGGCGGCGGCGAGCGCGGCCCCGGGGACGCGGCGGGCGGGCCGAGGGCGGCGGCGGCGGCGGCGGGGTGCCAGCCGGGTCGGGGCGCTGACCGCCCCCGCGGGAGGAGGGGCGCCGGGAGGAGGCGGCGCCGCCGGGACCCCGGGGCCACCTGCTGGCGGAGCGCGGCCGCCGCCATCCCCGGGGACCCGGGCCGCCGCCACCCACCGGCCTGGCCTCGAGGAGGAGCCGGAGGCCGCGGCGCGGCGCTTTCGGCCCGGCCGGCCGGCCCTCCCGTCCCCCCAGGACCGAGGGCCCTGCGCGGCGCGGGGGTCCGGCCGCCGGCGCCGCGGGGGTCGGCGAGTCGGGGCGCGGCTGCCCGGGGGGCCCGGCTCCGGGCCCCGAGCTCGCCTGCGTCTCCTCGCCGCTCCCCGGGGCCGATCTCGTTCTCAACAGCCCTGCGTGTCGGGGACCCTCCTGGCCAGCCCACTCCCCGCCTTGAGATTCCGGGTGCGCGAGGGCCAGACTCACTGGTTTCAGGCAAGTTTTAGGGGAAAAAAAAAAAAAAAAAATCAACCGAAACCCAAAAACTTACCCATCTGCGCTCTGCAAGGAAAAGAGCTTTCAGAATTGACTGATGAGTCGAGTATGGAAAAGAGTGAGCTTCAGTTCTTTACCCCAATACGAGGAGGGTTGTAGGAAGATCGGGGGTTATGTTCAAGGAGAGAACTTGAAATGGGGGCTTTGGGGAGGGTAGAAGGGGTGAGCGGTGCGACGTCAGGGGGTGCCCGAGCGCTCTGCTGACTCTTAGGGAAGAAATGGCCAAGGCAGGTGCAGAGGGCTATGCCTTTTGATGTGACAATGCCAGAATAATTGGCGGAAACCGAAAGCTTGTGTTAGTTTTTTACAATATTCTTTTCTAGGGAGCTAAGAGCACACCATTGCTTTCTCACAACAACGTTATTGTGGGAATGGAAGAGAATTCTATACCACCTGGGACTGGCGGGACAGAAATGTGATCTGACGAGCTTAAAAGTACCGCCACCAAACTGATCATCTCTAGACCAGAACACAAAGAGAGTAGACAGATGGACAACCCATCCAGCACTGTGACAAGTTCAGGTGGCCTCAAAAGAGTAGAGAGGAATAAGGGGAGAGGGTATGTTGATAAATGTGGTAACAGGTTCCATTGCGAGTCTCACTCAAATGAGACAGCAACCTGAGTAAACATATACACACCAGGAAATTAAATCAAGGAGCAAGGTAACCCAGCAACGAGTGGAAGCAGAGCCTGATATGCCTTCTGAGGTCTTATGTTAGGTGACCTGTATGTGGCAAGTGGGGAGGCTGGTTTTACCTGGCTTGGAGGCGAGAAAGAGGACCGTTCACTGAGTTTGCTAAAGCAAACCCTTAAATAAGAGGTTCTTTACTTTTTTGGTCACTGTCTCCTCAGAGATTATGTTCAGAGCTCAGGGCCTTTTCCAAGAAGATATGTGCAGGACAAAATTTTGTATAGATTTTTTGGAGTTCTAAAAGGTGGGAGAAGGGATTAACGTGATAACAAGGGTTGATCAACTACCCTATTTGGTTCTCTACCATTTTTTCCCCCTCTTTCTTTAAAACCAAGCACCTAAAGATGTTTTGAAGATTTCTAAAGAAACAAAGCGTATGAGGCTGCTCCCTGGCCTGGGACCCTTTCTTTCTTTTTTTGTAATGCCTTTAAAAATGTTATTCCAGGAATTCCCTGGTGGCACAGTGGTTAATAATCCACCTGCCAAGGCAGGGGACACGGGTTCGAGCCCTGGTCCGGGAAGATCCCACATGCCATGGAACAACTAAGCCCGTGCGCCACAGCTACTGAGCCTGCGCTCTAGAGCCCGCGAGCCACAGCTACTGAGCCCCGCGCACTACAACTACTGAAGTCCGCGTGTCTAGAGCCCATGCTCCGCAACAAGAGAAGCCACCGCAATGAGAAGCCCGCGCACCGCAACAAGGAGTAGCCCCCTCTCGCTGCAACTAGAGAAAGCCCGCGTGCAGCAACAAAGACCCAACACAGCCAAAGATAAACAAAATAAATAAAAACAAACAAACAAAAATGTTATTCCGGAAGCCACAAGGCTGAGCACTGTACTGATTGAGGAGCATTTAGGATCGTTCATGCCTTGGAGCATACAATGAGATCTTTATTATGCTTAAGCTATGATAAAATCATTGAAGGTGACATACCAGGAAGCACATCCCTAGGGGGATATTAACAACTTAACATTTTCAGTTCAAGTGGGAATATGAATTCCATTTGCTTAAGAAAATAATTTTGATACAGTTAAGAAAAAATGTTTCATTGTGATAATGTTTTAAAATAATGATCATTCTCCTTGACCCTTTTTCCTGGCTCAACAAAAATGGTGTGTGAGCAAGTTGGTCTCCAGAGGCCATAGGTCAGGCCTGTCCTATTAACATGTAGAGAAAATCAACAAATATTTGTTTATTCTCCACCATGCCTTTATATAACAAAAAGGTATATATTCATAATTAGCATTAAGTAAAGATTAATTATGATGTTTAATTAGAAAGAGATTGCTTCAAGTGGTAGGTAATAGTTGCTTGGGCTGCCATAACAAGATACAGTAGATGGGGTGGTTTCAAAAATTGAAATTTACTTTCTCATAGTTCTGAAGGCTAGAAGTCCCAGATCAAGGTCTGGCAGGGTCAGTTCCTAGTGAGGGCGCTCTTCCTGGCATGGAGATGGCCGCCTTCTTGCAGTGACCTCACACGGTGAAGAGAAAGACAGCTCTGATCTCTTCCTTTCCTTATAAGAACATTAATCCCATCATCAGTGCCCCACCCTCATGACCTCATCTAAACCTAATTACCTCCCGAAGGCCCCACCTCTCAATACCATCCCATTTGGGGGCTAGGGCTTCAACGTAAGAGTTTGGGGACAAGGGACACAGTTCAGTTTGTAGCAGTATTGTTTTTGGTTAATTGAATATAGTTTTTGTGTTGGGGTGTTCTGGATAGTCCTGTAGGAGATGTACTAAGGTCACGTCCCTGTTTCAATAGTTCAAGTTTCCCCACAGGTTTTAGAACCGCAGGTTTACATATTATTAAAGCTCAGGGAAAACTGGTCAAATATTCCATGACTTCAGGTAGGCCAAATATCTTATCATATGACCATTCTAAAACTCAGTTGATTATAAAGATTAAATGTAGATTTTAATCTCTGACATAAGACAGGTAATTTGGCCAGAGAACATTTAAGCAATCTTAACCCTAATTTTTAAAACTCCATTTCTGAAAACTCTGTCCTGAGAGGAATAGCATTATGAAGATCTCCATCTTTATTTACAGCCCTGCTGTCCAATAACAATATAATGCAAGCCATAAATTAAATTTAAAGTTCTGTAGTAGCCACATTTTTAAAAAGTAAAAACAGGTTAAATTTATTTGAATAATATATCTTATTTAACCCAGTATATTAGACATACTATCATTTTGACATGTAATCAATATAAAAATATCAATGAGATCATTTACATTCTTTTTCTGTGTACACTGTCTTGAAAATGGTGTGTATTTTACACTTAGAGGACAAACCAATTCAGATTAGCCAAATTCAAGTATTTAATAGCTACATAAGGCCAGTGCTACCACATTAGGTGGCTCAGATTTAGAGGAATTACATGATTTCAACCATGCTGTGTACATAGATATGACTACACCTGGTTATTGTTTAACCCTCAAAAAGAAGCAGATAAGCAGGATGGTATTAGGGCTTGAGGCTGTTTATAAATCTTTGATTGGAGTCTCTGGAATTGAAAATCCTGTAAGTAGATTCTGAATCCTTCAGGAAGATTTAATAAGTATTAACTTTTCATTTTATGATGATCGCCCTTCAGAAGGGTCATAGAAAGAATAAGAGGCGGCCCTCCTTGAGCCTCAGTTTATCAATTTGTTGCTGGCATAACTCAAGTTTCCACTTTCATTTACTTTATGGGTTTAGCGACTGTAACTTAAAAGACAGGAGGTAGTATCTGTAAGAGATTACTTAAGTGAAAATGAGATCTTGGAATGTGCCACCCAAAATGTGACCTTATATTTATATGAGGCTTCTCTTATAGGAACTCAAGAATACTTACACATTATCTCATGCTCTTAATTGCTATAGGAGGTTGGTAGATATTAATATTCCAATTTTGCAAATGAGGAAAATCAGTTTTCATAAGACCATTTTTTAGTGAAACTCGATTGCCATACCGGTTTCCTGACTCTTAAATATGATACGTTAACCTTACTACCTTTCTGCCATTTCTTTAAGATAAAAATTTAATGCTCTTTTTTTATTAAGATCTAACATATACAGTAAAGAACATGCCTCTTAAGTGTACACCTCAATCAATTTCTTTTGCTTCCGTCTGCATCCGTATAACCGCCCTCCCTCCAGGTTAAGATCTAGAATACTTCCAGCACACCAGTCAGCTCTCCTGTGGGAGCTGCTCCCCTCCCAGCAGGTAACCCTCACAAGGATGCCACAAGTCTAACCTCTACCACTATAGCTTGGTTTCACGTGTTCTTGAACTTCATAAAAATGGCATCATACAGTGTGTACCATTTTGTGTCAGACTTCTTTTTTTCAACATTCGGTCTGCGAGGTTCATTTCTGTTGTTGGGTACAGTAGGAGTTCATTCTTTTTCTTTGCTCTATATTAGTTCATTCTATAAACATACCACAAATTTTTATCCATTCTACTCTTGATGGATATTCTTGTACATTTCAGTTTGTATCTTTTGGTGGACATAAGCACATGTTATCTTGTGTATATGTTCATGAGTGGAATTTCTGAATTATAGTATATATATATATATATGTGTGTGTATATGTTTGGCTTTAGTAGGTACTGTAAAATAGTTTTCCTAAGTAGTTGTACCAATTTGCACTCTCACCAGCAGTGTATGAGAGCGCTAGCTGTCCCTTATCTTCACCAACACTTGGTATTATCAGGGTGTAGTGGTATACCATTGTCTCACTGGGGTTTTAACTTGCAGTGACATTAAGCACATTTTCATGTGCTTGTCGGTCACTTGGACATCCTCTTCTGTGATGGACCTGTTCAAGTCTCTTGGCCGTTTAAAACTTTTTGAGTTGTTGGTCTTTTTCATTAATTTGAAGGAGTTCTTTCTATATTCTGGATATAAATTCTTTGTAGAATATTTATATTACAAATGTCTTCTAATCTGTAGCTTGTATTTTCATTCTGAACGTTCTTAACATTCTGAAATTTAAAGAAAGTGGGTTTACAGTTGACCCTTGAACAACTCCGGGGTTAGGGGCGCTGACCCTCGGCGCAGTCAGAAATCTGAATGTAACTTACAGTCCGCTTTCTGTATATGCGGTTCCTCTACATCAGAGGTTCTGCAACCAAGGATTTAACCAACTGTGGGTCATGCAGCACTGTAACACTTACTACTGGAAAAAATCCAAGTACAGTATGAGTGGAGCCGTGCTGTTAAAATCAGTGTTGCTCAAGGATCAACCGTATAGATCTTTTTATATCACGTTAAGAAATTATTTTCTAGGGAATTCCCCGGTGGTCCAGTGGTAAGGACTCCGAACTTTCACTGCTGAGGGTGTGGGTTCGATCCCAGGTTGGGGAACTAAGATCCTGCAAGCTGCGTGGCACGGCCAAAAAAAAAAAAAAGAAAAATTATTTTCTATATGCATGCTTTTCTTTTAAACTTGAATTTGTCAATATATTAGTTTCCTGAGGCTGCTGTAACAAATTACCACAAACTTGGTGGCTTAAAATTGTGGTAATTTGTTCTCTCACAGTTCTGGGGGCCAGAAGTCAGAAATCCATCCCACTGGGCCAAAGTTCAGGTGGCAGCAGGGCTGTGCTCCCTCCAGAGGCTGTGGAGGGGAACTTTTCTTGGCCTCTTTCTGGGCCTTGCCTCCCTAGCTTCTGGAGGCTGCAGGCACTCCTTCACTTGTGGCCGCATCCCTGCAGTCTCTGTCTCTGTCTTCACGACACCTTCTCTGTGTGTGTGAAGTCTCTACCTGTCTCTCTCTCTTTTTTTTAATAAATTTATTTATTATTTTATTTTATTTTTGGCTGCGTTGGGTCTTCATTGCTGCACGTGGGCTTTCTCTAGTTGTGGCGATCGGGGGCTACTCTTTGTTGTGGTGCGCGGGCTTCTCATTGCAGTGGCTTCTCTTGCGGCAGAGCACAGGCTCTAGGCGCGTGGGCTTCAGTAGTTGCAGTATGCGGGCTCAGTAGTTGTGGCTCGCGGGCTCTAGAGCGCAGGCTTAGTAGCTGTGGTGCACGGGCTTAGTTGCTCTGCGGCACGTGGGGATCTTCCCGTACCAGGGCTCGAACCCGTGTCCCCTGCATTGGCAGGCGGATTCTCAACCACTGCGCCACCAGGGAAGCCCTCTGCCTATCTCTTATAAGGACTCTTATGATGGCATTTAGAGCCGCCCTGATTCTCCAGGGTAATCTCTGTGCCTCAGGATCCTGAACTTAACCACATCTGCAAAGACCCTTTTTCCATATAAGGTCATATGCACAGGTTCCAAGAATTAGGACGTGGGTCTTTTTGGTCTCCTTGTCAGATTGACTCCAGAGCAACTAAACTTCAAGACAAGACGGTGGTATTATAGACAAAGTTCTGGCTGGGAGTTGGGAGACCTTAGTACAACTACCCATGTAAATTTTTAATGTCTCCAGGCCTCAGTTTCTATATCTACAGGAATAACAGCACACGGCTTATTCCCGCTACAAAGTTGTTTGGGTAAAATCCTGCACGTGGAAGTGATTTGAAATATTAAGGTCTATGGTCATGGTTTTAGTCTGTACCATACTTGAGGAGGTGCAATCGAGTACCTCACTTCTGTGTCGCAATTCTCATCTTTGCCACTGAATGAAATTCCTAGGTAAGTAAATTCTTCCTGTGGCATTAGTGGTGCCCAGGCCATAGGGGAAGTTAACCTGGATTTTCTCCCAAACGTTTGAGACAACATAGCATTGAAGTTTGGAGTGTGTCCTCTGGTATCAGACCTCCTGGCTTTGAAGTCCAGCTTGATTGCCTCCTAGCGGCACCATCTTGGCCAGTTCGGGGTCTGATATAATACAGCATCCTCCCAGCGCTATATCGGGACAATTTAATGTGAAGAACTCCTAACCAGTAGAAGGAGCTTAGCTCCTAAACGGGGTGAAAAGCATCCAAGGGGTACAGAGGTTGCAACCACTGCCTCTTGGCTGAAGGAGAGGGGACAATAAAGGGACTTAGGATGAAGGGAGGGGCCCACTCCCACCTCCACCCCCCTAACCCACCCCCAACCCCAAGGCTGGGAGTCACTCCCCTTCCGAGAAGCTGTGGCTAGCTTGTGAACATGTAGCCTGCTAGTGGGGAGAGACGTTCCCGAAGGTGGGACCAGAGCTGGTCTGCAGAAACAGCTCCCAGTGAGGACACTGTGGCCCGAAGAGCAGCTGGACTCCTCCAAGGTAGCCACCGGGCTCCCATGCTGAATACCTGCCATGGAGGGTCTGCCTGGGGCTGTGGTCTTGCAGTGCTCTCTGGCGCCCTCTGTTGACAGCCTCACATTCCGCCAGCCTCCCACTCACAGAAGGGTGGGTTTGGAGCTGAGAGACAATACATTGATAATTGGCAGTTACTTATTGATACTAATCCTCTTAGAATGCCTTATGGTAAGAACTGGAAACTGGGGGTAAGAACTATACCCCCCACACAGAATTATTGTAAAAAGTAAATGAATTAAAGCATGTAAGTGCTCACGGGGACTTCCCTAGTGGTCCAGTGGGTAAGACTCTGTGCTCCCAATGCAGGGGGCCTGGGTTTGATCCCTGGTCGGGGAACTAGATCCCGCATGCATGCCGCAACTAAGAGTCCACATGCTGCAACTAAGAATCCGCATGCCGCAACTAAGAAAATCCCGCATGCCACAGTGAAGATCCTGCATGCCGCAACTAAGACCCAGTGCAGCCCCCCCAAAAAAGCATGTAAGCGCTCAGATAGGGGGTTAACACAGTCTAGGTCAGCTGTTCCAACTGGGTCTTATTTATTACCTCATCCCAGGCCCATGTCATGAGCTGATATCAAGAGAAAAATGGGACACTGCCTCTGCCTTCATGAGCATCATCTTTAGGACCTTAATTAGATGGTCAGATGTTAGATGCTTCCCAGTTATATTTTGAGGACTAATACTATCTCAAAGCCTACCTTTAGGAAATTAAAGAACTTTTTCCCATTCTATATTGGTTTGTGGAGGGAGGGTTAGCTCTTTTTAGCAGAGAAGTACGCATGGTATCTTTCTATTTGATTCCTTAACTAGAGAAATCAGTGCCAAATAAATTAATTTGTTCAACCAATATTTATTAACTTCTACTATGTGGCAGGCAGTATCTGGGCTCCAGGGACACCGAAGTGAACAAGACAAAAGAAAACAAAATTTCTGTCCTCATGGAGCTTAAATTCTAGGTGGAGCTGGGGGAGAGAGGCAATAAAACATATGGCATAAGTGATAAATACTATGAAGAGTAATAAAACTGGAAACAAGAATGAACTTGATCCTTTTTCTCAAGTCTCACTACCTAAAAAGGAGTGTGTGTGTGTGTGTGTGTGTGTGTGTGTGTGTGTGTGTTTTGGTGCCAGTTCCATGTATATCCTGTGATTCTGTATCAGTTGTGGAAGCCAGAAACCCCAGGATCCCAGGAGAGCCTGTGCTGCGAATATTTTCATTTCCACCTAGAGATTTCGGTTAAATTTGAGTTAGGTTCTCATTTTTAGCAGTTTTTTTTTTTAATTAATTAATTTATTTATTTATTTTTGGCTGTGTTGGGTCTTCGTTTCTGTGCGAGGGCTTTCTCTAGTTGCGGCGAGCGGGGCCCACTCTTCATCGCGGTGCGCGGGCCTCTCACTGTTGTGGCCTCTCTTGTTGCGGAGCACAGGCTCCAGATGCGCAAGCTCAGTAATTGTGGCTCACGGGCCCAGTTGCTCCATGGCATGTGGGATCTTCCCAGACCAGGGCTCGAAACTGTGTCCCCTGCATTGGCAGGCAGATTCTCAACCACTGCGCCACCAGGGAAGCCCTAGGTTCTCATTTTTAAATCTTCCCTTCATAATATAAACATGTTCACTTCTTCAGTCAACCCAGACTCATTGTACCAAGTTGCAGAAATACACAGAGGGCCGTAAAGTCCTCTCCTGATTGGCAGTAGCCTTAATTCTCTTCACTGCTAGATTGGTGGTGATTATGTCTGGTGAGTTGCTAAACACAATCTTTCTCACCTGTATGTCTGAATGTCAACATCTCCTTAAATCTGAGTATGTCCTCTGTGTTAAATTCACTTTTTAAAATTCTTCCTCTTTTAAATATTCATGGGAATGGCCGGTCTCCATCCTATGAAATAAAAGTAGAAGTTTTAGACTAATTTTCCATTCAATTCCCCCATTCCAAAGACCTCAGAAACAGGTCTGAAAATTATAGGAACCACAAATTTGAAAAGTGTTAGTTTGATATGTCTGAAATTAATGCTTTAATTTATTCACAGAATGTCTTCACACATCGCTGTTCTCTGTAATTTATACCATATACTGTCTACTCAAGTTAATGTGTGAAGCATGGTTAAATTATGCCTAAAAGGGAATATGAAAACTATCTACAATATGGTGACAGGGAAAGGGTCTAAGTAGGAGTAATGGGGCAAAATTTAAATAAGACAAATTGAAATAGAAATCTCAATAACTGTCAGGTATCAAAGATGTGCCTAATTGGAATAAGTTCTTCAGAAAAAGACTTAGAAACATTTAGAGCAAATCTACTGGAAATGGATTAGACAACATTCTAGAAAATATTTCTATAAAGAACACTTAATTGTACATGGGGCCCAATAACGTGGGCTACGTAATCTAATGGGCTTTTGTGTGTTTCACATCTTCGGTTTACAGTCTTTAGTTAATCATGTCAAAGAAGGTTTGGGATAAAGATCAAATGAACAAATTCTATAGAAAGAAAGGCGTATTTTCTTAATATAATTTCATATGTTCTTTTCCCCAATGTGTGTAACATGCTGACAGGACTTTCATTCATTTTCTGTTGGCTAATTTAATGCTGGTCAAAGTTTGGTAAAGCCACAGCCATACCTCCAGAGTCTGCAGTCTGTTCTCCACTCCCCTGACAGAGTGCTTCGGTCTTTTTCTGAAGGAGTCTGTGTGAGAACTGTAAAGGCAGAATGGTCTCTGTGATTCAGTCTTGTTTGATTTTGGAGATTAATAATACAATGCTAATTACTGTTTGTAAATGTTAGCAATTTGGAGATTACACTCATTAATTCACTGAAACTCCTATCCATGCGCAAAGCACTTGCTTCTAGGTTTTAGGCCCCTGGGAAATACAGATCTGAGAGACCTCTCCTGCCTGCGGTGAGTTTACAGTTTGGTTAGCTGCTAAAATGAGAAAGAGCTGCTGTTTTCACAGGGCGGTCACTTCTAAAACGCTGAATGAAACATAGGAAATGGAATTCAGATGGTGAGTGATTGGGGGTGGGGAGAGAGGAAGTGCCAGAGGAGGCCTCCAGGTTGGCGAGTATGGGTTCATTTCCCTCTGTGATGCTTAACGGACTTGTTTTAGGCTTCTCCAGAGAAACAGAACCAATAGAAGAGCAATAGATATATAGATATACATATACATACTGTGAAAATTAATGAAGGGAACTTCACTGAAATGGAGTTGGGAGGCAGAACAGCGATCACACACATACCGCTTGAGGTCAATACAGATGCCAATAGAAAGAGACCTACTTTGTATCTCCAGCACGAAGTGACACTACTTTAATAAGGCCAGTAGGAGGGAGGAAAATTTTCTCTCTGTCTGGCAACAGCTCAGCCAATCAGAGACTGTTACAACTCAGCCAATGAAAAGCCACTGTACTTCCAACTCCCAGTTTCCTCCAATGGACTCTTTGCTTGTAATAGCCCCTCCCAACTCTCCCTTCTCCTCTATAAAAAGTTTCCTCTCCTTTGTTTTACCAGACTTGCAGGTGGTTCGCCATAGTTGTGTACCCTGAATGGCAATTCTTTGCTGCTCCAGTATAAACCCATTTTCCTGGTAAAATAATTGGCTGCTTTATTGTTTTAGGTTAACAGTAGACATACAGATAAAGAGATTTATGTGAGGAATTGGCACGTGTGATTACGAAGGCTGAGAAGTCCCATGAAATGCATCTGCAAGCTGGAGACCCAGGGAAATTGGTGGTGTAATTCCAGTCTGAGTCTGAGGTCCTGAGAGCCAAAGGAGCTAATGGTGCAAATCCCAGTCCAAGGTCAGGAGAAGGTCAGTGTCCCGTCTCAAGCAGACAGGTAGGAAGCAAAAGGGGCAAATTTCTCCTTCCTCTGCCTTTTTCTATTCAAGGTTCTGTTGAAGCCCTTAATGGATTGGATGATGCCCACCCACATTGGGGCGGGGGATCTACTTTACTGAGTCCACTGATTCAACTGCTAATCTCATCCAGAAACACTCCCACAGACATACCCAGAAATAACGTTCAATCTGGGGACCCGATGGCCTAGTCAAGTTGACACATAAAATTAACCATCATGACTCTGAAGTCATATTTCAGCAGAATAGCATCCTTTCAAACGGAGCGCTGAACGTGCGAAGTCGTTTTTGGACTTCTTCGGAGGAGACATAAACAGCACTGTCATCTGTTACTGCCTGTGCCTTCACTCTGAAGCCTCTTCCTGTTCCACTCCTCTTACATGCTCCGAATACCTCTTCCCATTTCCCTGATCTGTTCTCAGGGAAGCTCTGCTTTTGCTCGGGCTGAATCTTATCATTAACTCAAACTCACCTGGGAGCCCCCATCCTATTCAGGCAACAGGGGATAGTTGTGCGTGCAGGAAGCTGCTTCTCACTCATTACTTTCCATAGCTACTGCTGCCCCTAAACTTGTACGGGCTCTGTTCCATCCTTGCTGGGGGACCAAATGGGCTCATTTCACCTGTGAAATCCTTTGTAGTTAAAACCTTTGCTCAAGAATGCTTTGATGAGATCTGTATCTAGTGGAGGTAATGTAGCAATAGTTTTTAAAACAGCAAAGCAAAACAAATAAATTGGATATCTGCCATGAAACGGGTAATTTGGTGATTCTTCTGGTTTTATAATTTGATTATTAGTAATCAATAATCTATATAGATACATCTATACAATTCTAATAATTTTTACTAATTTAACTGAAATAGTGTATAAGTATGTAAAAATATATTCCGTATTTGCTTCTAAAATAATGATTTAGCCCTATGAAGTGACACTGCAATAGTTTCATTTTCTGAAGAATTAGGGTGAAATTTCTTTTTTTTTTTTTCTTCTTTTATGAGAATGATCAGGATTGAAGATAGGAAAGTGAGAATTAGCCAGATTAGACTGTAGCTGACTTGGTCTCTGTCTGTAGGACACCAATAAAACATTTCCAGCTACTTAAGCATCTTAATGCTGCAGACTCCCTCTGTCTAATCTTGACGTTTTCAGAGACTGCTTTTTTGATATTTTGATGTTTCAGGTATATTTTCTTGTGGGCAACTCAAGAGGCAGTATATACCTAGGAATTCCCACTTTTAAGCCTAAGGTTTTCACTCTTGGTTGATTATCATAAATTAGGGTTACCAGATCTAGGTAGCAGCAAACAATCAAACAGGAGCCCCCAGTTAAATTTGAATTTCACGTAAAGAATGAATAATTTCTTAGTATGTCTCCAATATTGATGGGATATACTTATAGTTTATTTAAAAATTCATTCATTCTTTATGTGAAATTCAAATTTAACTGGGTGGCTTATATTTTATTTGGCAATCCTATCATTAACAGGAATTTCTGTTCTGGCAGCTTCCCTACACTTCAGTCTCCACAACTTCACCCAGGGTTCAGAGTCCAGAGAGAAAGGGAGGGTATGGGGATGTAGGAGGGTTCTTGGCACTTTCTGGAGCTTTAAACACCATCTTAGGCCTAGAAAAGTGGTGCTGAGGTATCCGGAAAAGGAAGAGGTCCTCAGGAATGAGGCAGCCCCAGACATGAGAAAGCTCCTCGTAGGACTGCTTACCCAGCCATTGAAATCAATACCAATTTAACCAGCTTCCAGCAGGGCTGCAGCAATATTTATCAGTGAGTATGTTCCCTGAATTGTTCACCTGGGCGCTATAGCCAGGCCATGTTGTACCTGATGATGTCCTAACAGTATATCTGGTTAAGGTTGCCCATCAGACTGTGTAGTAAAACGTAATTCTGCCTGTAGGTTGTTGGTATGACAAGAGAAAAAATACTTGAGGATTCACAGCCTCTCCCGCTTCTCACCTTGGCAAGGAGAATCCTGTCTTCACCGACACTGTGTCTCTGGTCCCAGGTTGCCCTGCACCAGGTTAATGGGAGAGGGAGGGAATGAAATGCAGCTGAGGACAGTTCCACCGATCTCAGAAAGTGACGAAAGGAGAAAGGAACAGATTCAGAAGATGAGAGTGGTAAGGCAGAAAAGGAAGAAGGTCCTGTGTGTGTGGAAGGGGGGATATGAGACAGAGGGGGAGAGGGGAGTTTGGAGGGGAAATGTAGAGAAAGAAGGGAGTCTGGAGGCACTGTTCCTGTGGGGCTCAGTGAAGATTTCAGAGAGGAGAAAGGATTTTCAAGAAGTTTTGCTGGGGTTTGTAAGATCTGTCCCCCTTTTGACATTTTCTGAGACACTGTGGTTAATTTTTTTTTTTTATGAATTTATTTATTTATTTTTGGCTGTGTTGGGTCTTCGTTTCTGTGCGAGGGCTTCCTCTAGTTGTGGCAAGCGGGGGCCACTGTTCATCGCGGTGCGCGGGCCTCTCACTATCGTGGCCTCTCTTGTAGTGGAGCACAGGCTCCAGACGCGCAGGCTCAGTAATTGTGGCTCACGGGCCTAGTTGCTCCGCGGCATGTGGGATCTTCCCAGACCAGGGCTCGAACCCGTGTCCCCTGCATTGGCAGGCAGATTCTCGACCACTGCGCCACCAGGGAAGCGCCCAATATTTATATTTATCTAATGACCTTTTGCTGTCACAGTGCTGTTTCCTCGGGATGTGAGTTATCCTCGGGTACCCCTACATACAACCTAGCTTATGCTATTCATACAAAGTGAAGAGGGGGGAAAGCAGGGCAGTAAGGATCCACCAAATTCTCATCAAAAAAACGTTGGGCAGCAAAACTGTAAAACTAGTGCCTCGTTTATTCCATCTTTATAAGATTCCCTGAGAGCACTGAAACAGTTATTCTCAACAGGAACATTAAAAAATAAATTGACATCATCTTTTCATGTCTTCATGACACTGTGGATTTCCTCTTTACCTCCTTTCCTCCCTTTCCCCTCATATAGATAAATATATGTGTGACCATGAGATAAACATATTTTTGTCATGCATAGTAGAACTTACACTCCAAATTAATGGAATTTTTTTCCCCGAAGTTGTCGACATGGATGTTGAAATCTTTGCATTTAGGCATCATTGCATTGCATTGCATTTGAACATTGCCTTGTTCAAAAACACTGGGATCCCTGTTTTGGAATTACCTTCAGAGTTTACGTCAAATTGTTTTGATTGTTCTCAGTAATGGAAAATCTTCATCCTTGAAGATGCGTTTGACTTTTGGAAACAGCCAAAGACAATTTGGAACATACTTTGATGGGTAAAGTATGTAATCATAACAGGTAACACTTTTGGATAAAAACAAAGTAGCAAAATTAATGACACTTTTTGTATAGCTCCTCAACTGAAAATAATTATAAAAATAAGTCATTCTAAATTATTTTTGAGCAATGGATTGAGTTAAATGAAAGTGTAGTCCCCCACAAAACTATTTTAAAATAACCGTTTGTTTGGAACTGTGTTTATTCATTTGTTTATTGATCCATTCATTCAAAATTCGTTCAATAAACATGCCTCATGGACCTACCCAATCTTAGATATTGGTTTTGAGAATACCAAGATAAAAAGACTTAGTTCTTGTTCTTAGAAACTTCTAATTCCATTGGAAAATTGATATATAAATGCACAATTAGAGTATACATATCTGAAACCTTTGATGGGTTTTGGAATTCAGAATATTTCACATTTTTGCAAAGATGGGATTCCAGTTACTACGGCTGCGGAACAATTACCCCAAAACTTAGTGCCCTAAAGCAACAAAAATGTTTATTTTTCTCACATATCTGCATTTTGTGCAGGGCGTGGTGGCACGACCTTGTCTTTGTTCCATTCGGCCAACAGTTGGGGCACCTGAATGCCAAGGGCAGGCAACATCTGAAGGCATCACTCACTCGCATATCTGGCAGTTGATGCTGGCTGGTGGTTGAGACCTTAGCTGGGGTTGTGGGCAAGAACACCCACAAGTGGTCTTACCATGTGGCTGGGCTTCCTCACGATATGGTGGCTGGGTTCCAAGGGAAGAATTCTGAGAGAGAGGAGAACTGGCAGAAGTTCTTGCATATCACCTTTTATGACTTTGCCTTGGAAGTCAATGGGTGTCATTCATGGCTTTTACTCATCAAGGCCATATTAATGTTACTCTCATTTTAAGGGGAGAGGAAATAGACCTCACCTCTTGATGAGTAGTGAAAGTTCTAGAACTTGTGGGATGAAAAATATTGCAGTAGCCATTTTTGGAATGGGCCTCAGGTGCATATGCTACATGTTACATAAGAACACCAGTAAGGTCTGAGGCTTCACTCTAATGAAACTCATTAATATTTCTGCAACAAAATTAGTGAATATTCACACGAGGCAGAATCAATTGAGGTTATAAATACAAATAGTTCAGTTTTGGCCCTCCAATGAGTTACCAAAAAATATTTTCATTAGATTTTTCTGGATTTCAGACTTCCCAGTAAGTGACTTTTGATCTGTAATCTAATTTGTGCTGATGGAGGCTATAGATATTCATGACACACTGGGAAGAAAAGATTGCAGAAGGACTGGGGGGTGGGAGGGTAGTGGTAAGAAATCTTCACAGAAGAGGTAGCTGTAAAAGGAGTTAGTTAGGATGGACCTTCCAAACCAAAGAACCAGTGTATGCAAAGGAATGGAAGTCTGAGAGAACGTGGCATGTCTGAAGAAAAGTAAAATTTTCAGAATAGCTGGAATATGTACATGAGAGCATTAGGGGCCAAATCATGAAGAGTCTTGGATACCGTATTATAGAATTTGGGCTTCATCTGGTAGAGACAATGTGAGTCCGATTAAGGATTTTTTGTAACTTTTAATTTTATATTGGAGTATAGCCGATTAACAATGTTGTGATAGTTTCAGGTGCACAGCAAAGCGACTCAGCCATACATATACATGTATCCATTCTCCCCCAAACTCACCTCCCATCCAGGCTGCCACATGACATTGAGCAGAGTTCCCTGTGCTATACAGTAGGTCCTTGCTGGTTATCCCGATTAAGGATATTTTTGGGGGGTGGGGGGATTCCAGCTTTTTTATTTTTCCCCTTTTACACAAAACAAAGTAGAAGAAATAATACAGGATTAAAACGGCAAAAGTAGTTAATTGGTAGAGCACACATACACACAAAAATCCAGATAGGAAGACAAGCTTATTTACAATGAGGAAACACATGTAAATTATGGTAGTTTGTATACGAAACATTAAAAAAGAAGTCAAACATATGCTACATGGGTGCCACTGTTACAGCAATATTAAAGGGGAGAAAACAGCACTTATTTAGGAACAGATATACCACAAGGTCCAGGTGTTACAGCATCAGTGCAATAAATTCACAAAACTTTATTACAGCTAGTTAATCAGTTTAAGAATTGTTCCCAAATATGTCACATTTCCAGCCCTCAGAGGTTCATTCTTACAGATTTCAACCACTCCATCTATGGGGACAAAAAGCAGCCAGTGTTACCATAAAATGAGAATCTTGAGGCTTACCTTTAAAGGCTTATTCTGGTCTTGAAGAGCTAGTAGGATTTTCTACTGAAATGAATTTTACTAAACACAGGATGAGTTTTGTTCTTTATTGGCTGGTCTTGGAGTGAAGGCCATAGACATGACTCTTAACTTATTATGTACTTTAGTTTCAGTTAGCTGAAAATCTGAAATTAAAGGTATGCTAAAAATCCTAAATACCATCTTGTGTAAGCCTGCTACTAAAAAGCCTTTAAGGATGTACTAAGTTCAAGTTTAAGTGCAAGGGAACAAGAGTTCTAAGCCTGTCAGATTCCCCATCTGGGAGGAAGGATCAATGTTTCCAACAAATTGCTACATTCTGCACAAGGGACAAGCCAACACATACTAGGCCATGGAATTACTTTCATTTTATTCCACGAGGATTCTTCTCCCAGGGTATCAAGACAGAATGAGGAATGCATCTTAATTGGTCTCTTCATCAGAAGTGGTAAACTTGGTTTGTATATTCACGAAGCCAGACAGTTGTTTAAGCAGAGTGTGGAAGCAGACAGTAGAACAAGCTTCCTGTAGCCACAGACCACGATCTTGTATCCAGCTAAAGCAAAGATCAACTTGAACAGTTCTCCCAAGCCACTGTTAACTGTACTAAAGGATGAACTTCACCACTATATTATTTTTAAAGTAAGAGTTCAGTTAACCCTGGGTGAGAAAAACCAAGACAGGTGGTAATGATGAATGAGTTGTCCATATAAGGCCAGCTGATGAGAACACACCCATGAAGACACTGGGCATAAAGCCTTACTTGGCAGGTTGGAATTTCTACTAACTAAGGGCAGAATGAGGGACAGCAAAAGCTACTTCTATAACGTTTTAGTATCCAGACAGCATAACAGACACTGTCCCCAAGGACAACGTATACGCCGTTAATCACACTGAACAAAGCAGATGCATTATTCATTTTTCTTTTCTTTTTGTTTGAGAAGCTTGTTTCTCTCTCTTTTGGCCATTCCAATGTGCTTCAGAATGATCCCATGTTGGTTTAGTCCAGGAAGCAAGAGTAAGAAAGTCACTCTCAGGAGGGTGAGAAGGAGGTTGTGGACTTGCTGTCCCACCCAAGCAACCGCAGCAAGAGAAATGATCATGGTCATGAAGTACGTTTTAGGCTTTTCTTCCTTTAGTGTAAAGAGGCGTTTCTACCAGCCCACAGCTCTGCGTCGAGTTTTTACTAGATTGCTGCAAATTCCATGGAATCTCTGCTGTTGCTCAGTGGTCCATTTATTGGAGCCAAAAATTCTAGGCGCTAGAATGGGAACAAGGTAGTCAGCCAAGCACAGAAACATAACAAAACAGGAAACACCTGACAGAACGGATGGATCTAGATAGTAGATAATCAGAAACTCCAAAGAAACCACACCCATGATGGCAGGGGGAAACCAGGCTCTTTCCCACCGGAGGACTTTATCTGCCATCAGCATCACTTCTCCCCATCCTTGCAGCTGCTCTTCCAGACTTGCAGTCCCTGCGGCCAGCTGGTTGGTGCTGCGATTATCTCCTTCTGCCATCGTTCCCGAGGTGCCCCCTCAGTGAGCGCAGGACGCCCCCCAAAACTGGCCTTCCTCAGAGCCACTCACGACAACCCTAGTGAGAGCAGGATTTTTAAAAATATTTATTTATTATTTATTTAATTTATTTATTTAGGCTGCACCAGGTCTTAGTTGTGGCATGCAGACTTCTTAGTTGCGGCATGCGGGCTCTTAGTTGTGGCATGCATGCGGGATCTAGTTCCCTGACCAGGGATCGAACCCCCGCCACCTGCATTGGGAGTGCAGAGTCTTACCCACTGGACCACCAGGGAAGTCCCTTGATAACAGATTTTAAGCAGAAGAGGGATGTGATCATATTTGCCCTGAGGAATGATTATTTTGGTGACAGATAGTAGATCAAGGGGGATGAGAATGGAATTCACTTAGGAAGCTCTTCAGTGGGCAGCTGCAATTGATGATCGCCTGAAATAGGAGCAAGGACGAACTGTTGCATTTAGCTGCCGTTTCTTTTTGTTCTACAGATCAGAGTAAATCGAGAAAAGCACAATGTGGAGATGGACATGAGATGTCAGACTGTCCCTTTTCTAATTCAATTTTTTGTCCAAGTAGTGCATATGTCTTCTTTACGATGTGAAATAGCATAAGGCATAGAATAAAAACCAATGTGCTCTGTACCACATCTCATTACCCCTGGTCTTGTTCCATCAAGGCTCCCATTTTCACTCCTGTAAATGGTTTCTTTTGGGACTTACCTCCATGATCTAAGTAATGTGTTACATCTGTTACAAGTAACAGAAAAAAACAATTGAAAATGACTTAAATAATAACATTTATTCTCAAATAACAAGAAATTCAGATTGGACAAGCTTCACACAGATGCTGTCTGCCTGCGTCTCAGCTGGCTCCCCCCATGATCATAAGATTGAGTCTTTGGTTCCAAGAGTCACATGGGAAAAAAATCCAGTGGAAAACGAAGAGAGACTGTTCTTACTGTGAGTCTTTGTTTTCTTTAGTTCATCAGCAAATCTTTATCAGAAGCTCTCCAGCTCCCTTCGCCTCCCGCGCCTTTGGCTGATTTGGCACACGTGCTGGATTACCTGTTGTTGACTTGGCCTTGTCACCACCCCTTCTAAGGTCTCCTTTGCTCTGAAGAGGAGAAGGCAGGAGCTACATTTGCTAGAATCCCCTTTAGCGTATGGTTCCAGACTAGAGCATGTGGGCAGGAGGCACCCTTGAGTCAGAGTGATGGAGAGGCCATTATTCTCCATCTGTTTTAGCCAGAACTGTGAGAGGATGTGATACTCAGAGAAACTTCAAGGTGAGTTTTGAGAGCAGCCTGCTTGAGTGCTTCAAGTTGAGAAGGTCAGTTGTGATTTATCTGACCACTGCTCCCTTAGGCCTTTTTTTTGGGTAAACCACCAGTTCCCTATATTAGAACCCTTTATATCTAGCCTGCAGAGAGTAGCTTCTAGTTTCCTGACTGAGAGATGACCCTTCCTAAACATATCATTGAGGCAGGGGAAATGAATTACAGCACTGACATAGACAAATCAGGATTTACCCCCAGAGATACATGGGAGGAGGATGGACATTTTAATAAAATTCCTATTCTACTAACAAAGAAAACTGGGATGGGGAAGGGGGTGTGATTCCGGCATGGAGCAAAATAGTAATACTGGGAAATTCGGCTCCTGGGAGTGGTGGATTAGCTTGGTTGGACTAACCTTCCCACAGATGACAATGATAAAATCTGGGTGAAAATATTAAAAATGAACTCTCTGAAGACTAATTGTCCAAATTCAAGGAAAAGGAGAAGAAATATAGAAGAAAAATAAACAGATCCTCAGAGAGCTGTAGGACGATACCAAGCAGTCTAATCCATGTAACTAGAGTGCCAGATGGAGTAAAGAGAGAGAAGAGGGAAGAAAAAATATTTAAAGAAATAATGGCTGAAAACCTCCAACTTTATTAGAAACACTAACTTATGGATCCAAGGAGATCAGTGAACCACAAGCAGAAGAAATACAAAGAAAGCTACACTAGACCCGTGACACACTGCTGAAAGCTGAAGAGAAAGGAGCCAGGAGAAAATACAACCTATACATTACATAAAGAGAAACAGTAACACAAATGATGGCAGACTTCTCATCTGAAACAATGGAGGCCACAAGACCGCGATACACGCCCAGATTCCCTCAGTGAAAAACTTGCTGCCCCACCTGCTGGCAGACAGCCTTCAGTTGTCAGCCTCTTTCAGGCTTTGCCTCAGCCGTAGAGAGCTGCCTCGCTCAAGGTCATGTCCCTTCCTGGAATGCCTACAGCCAGTGACTGATCAATGCAGGAGTATAAAGAACTGACCATCTTGGCGCAATACAAGACGATCCAAAGAGCCATCCCTGCTCCAGATCTCCCCCAGGGGGTCAGCTGAGGCTGTTATAGGGCGTGCATCACAGCCCAACTTTGCCTTTTCGCTACTCTTGCTTCCTTCCCCTTTCCAAGCTTTTGATACCAAGGAAACTCCTTAGTAAACAAACTGCTGGATAAACTCTATTTCAGAGTCTATCTCCCAGGGAACCCAACCCTTGACAGCAATTGAATAATGTCCTTAAGTACTGAAGTAAATAAAACTGTTAACCCAGAATTTTATGTGTAGCAAAGTTATCTTTCAAAAAACGAAGGCAAATAAGGATATTTTCAGATTGGGACTTCCCTGGTGGTCCAGTGATTAAGACTCTGAACTTCTAATGCAGGGGGAGTGGGTTCGATCCCTGGTTGGGGAACTAAGATCCCACGTGCCATGCGGCATAGCCGGAAAAAAAAAAAAAGATATTTTCAGATAAAAGTTGAGACTATGTATCACCAGCAGACTTGTATATTTAGTATTTCTTATAGAAGTACTAAAGGGAATTTTTCAAGTGGAAGGGAAATGACACCAGATGGTAACTTGGATTCAGTGGATGCAATAAAGAGCACAGGAAATGGTAAGTATTTGGGTAAATATAAGGGTATGTACATATTTTCTTTTGTTTTCTTAACTTCTTGAAAAGTCATATGATTGCATACTGCAAATTATAACTGTGTTGTCGGGTGTATAATGTAAGTAGGTGTAATAAATATGAGAATAATTTTATGAAGTTTGGGGGAGTAGTAAATAAAATTATAGTAAAAGAAGGTTGCTATATTTTATGTAAAGTAGTACAATATAAACCCTAAGTAGATTGTGACAAGTTGAAGACGTATACTGAAATCTTTAGAGCAAGTACTAGAAATAATGTAAGATATATAGCTAAAAAGCCATCAGAGAAATCAAAGTAGAATACTATAAAATGTTCAAATAACCCAAAAGAAGGCAGGAAAAGAGGTACAGAGGAACAGAGAATGAATATGACAAATAGAAAACAAACAGCAGAAAGTATATTAATGATAGTGGGTATTATGTTTCTTATGGTCAGAAAAGGGAGTTTACAAATATAAAAGCAGGAAACTAGAATGAACCAGTAGTATTGGAATTCACGTGAATCAATGGCTTTCAATATACATAAGTAAACACATAAATATAGACGTAATATGTGTATGTATGTACATATATACCTGTATATATGTCCATGAATATGTGTATATATGTGGATATATATATCCATAGACACACACACCCATGTAATTTCTAGCTCTGATCACAGACAAGGCTCAAAAGCATCAACATCCTAATGGCAATGAGCACATCTAAAGGCCTAATCTTGACTTCTGAAAACCATTCTCAACCAAAAGAATCAAGGCTTTTTGAATACATGACTGATCTGAGGACTGGGGTAGGGAATGTACAAAATGAGCCTGGAACGTTTTGTGCCAGAAAATAAGTAAATCTCCATAGAATGGTGGGAATCAGTCAAAGGACAGAGAATCCAGCTTGGATGGGCTCCCACTGGCAAAATCTGGGACAGTATGACATCAAAATAAATAATAGTAATGAATTAGAAGCCATTGAATAAAACAAGAATCCATGAATCCACATTTGAAATACATAAATATGTGAATGAGTTGAAAGTTAGATGAGGAACAGATATTTACATAGTCTGAAATTACCTACTCATAAAGCACTTATTAATTACAAAGGGAAAAAGTAACTTTACAGTGGAGAAGTGTGGCAGACATCATCTTAATCAAATGAGCAAAGATAGCATCACTAGTAATGGGACAAATGGAAGTCAAAACCACCTGACGGGATGCAATGAGAAAAACACACACAGCATCACTTCTGCAGTCCTCCTGTCAAGGATTCATTAGCTGAATCTAACTGAGGGACGTTCTACAAAATAACTGTTCTGTAATCTTCAGAATTGTCAAGGTCACGAAAATCAAGGAAAGACTGAGGAACTATTCTAGACTGAAGGACACTAAAGAGATGTGACAAACAAATGCAATGTACGTATGTAACTCTGGACTGGCTCCTTTTGCTTTAAAGGATGTTATTGGGACAATTGGTAAAATTTAAATGGGGTAAAAGGATTAAATAGTAGTAATGTAATAATGCGAACTTGCTGATTTTGACGAAGGTGTTGTGATTATGCCGGAGAATATCCTTTTCTGTAGAAAATACTATTTGGGAGTAAAGAACATGATATTGGCAACTACTCTCAACTGGTTCAAGTGGGGGAATGTACTTTGTACTTTACCTGCAACTTTTCTTAAGTTTGAGATTGTTTCCAAAATAAATAAATACCCACTTCTGAAAACAAAATAAAACCTGTGAGATACCATTCTAATGGCTAAAATATATTAAAAAAAATTGATGATGGAAAATGTTGAGAGGAGGGTGTGAAGCAACCAGAGCTCTCAGAAATTGCTGACAGTAAAATGTAAAATTATAAAATCACTTTGGAAAAGGGTTGATAATTTCTCTCCTAGGTATATACCCAAGAGAAACGAAACTGTATATCCACTCAAAGACTTGGACTTGAATATTTGTGGCAGCTCTCTTCATAATAGCCCAAATCTGGAGAAAAAATATCTATCTGTAGGAAAATGTATTAAAAATTGTGATATACAGTGTAATACTGCTCAGTAATCAAAAGGAATGTGCTACTTGTACATGCAGCATTATGGGTGAATTTCACAGGCATTATGCTGAGTGAACAAAGCTGGAATACATACGATTTGATTCCATTTATATGAGGTTTTAGAATAGACAAAACAAATCTATGGCGGAAAAATCGGAACAGTTATGTAGAGGGGCAAAAGACCTAAAATATCCAAAGCAATCTTGAAAAAGAACAACACTGGAGGTGTTCCTCAGTTGCCTAGTGATCATGGGCTGTCCTTTTGCATTTAAAAGTAAGGTATTTAAACATATGACCCAGCAATCCAACTATTGGGCATATACCCTGAGAAAACCATAATTCAAAAAGACACATGCACCCCAGTGTTCATTGCAGCACTATTTACAATAGCCAGGTCATGCAAGCAACCTAAGTGTCCATCGACAGATGAACAGGGAACTAAAATCCCTCATGCCACGTGGTATGGCCAAAAAAAAAAAGAAAAGAAAAAGAAAAACAAAGACTAAAACGTGATCCATGAAAGAAAAAATTGATCAGTTGGACTTCATTAAAATTTTAAAAACTTCTGCAAGGGACACTGTTCAGAGAAAGAAATGGCCACAGATTGGAGACAATCTTTGCAAAACACATACCTGTTAAAGGACTGATATTCACAAGATATAAAGAACTTTTAAAACTCAACCATAAGAAAACAATTCAATTTGTTTTAATGGGAAAAAGATCTGAACAGACACCTCACCAAAGAAGATATACAAGTGGCAAATAATTATTTGAAAAGGTGCTCAACATCATATGTTATTAAGGAATCAGAGATTACAACAATAAAGCATCACTATGTACCTATTAGAATGGCTAAAATCCAAAACACTGACACACCAGTTGCTAGTGAGGATGTGGAGCAACAGGAACTAATTCATTGTTGGTGAGAATACAGCCACTTTGGAAGACACTTCAGTAGTTTTTTTATTTGTTTGTTTTCATAAAACCAAACATAATCTTACCATATGATCTGGCAGTCATGCTCCTTGGTATTTACCCAAATGAGTTGAAAACATTCTCATGAAAACCTGCCCACAAATGTTTTCAGCAGCTTTATTCATAATTGTCAAAACCTGGAAGCTCTTCAGTCAGTGAATGGATAAACAGGCTGTGCTACATTCATACTATGGAATATCATTCAGTGATAAAAAGAAATGAGCTATTAAGCCAATGAAAAAACATAGAGGAAACTTAACTTCATATTGCTAAGTGAAAGAAGCCAATCAGAAAAACACACCCTGTATGATTTCAACAGTATGACATTCTGGAAAAGGCAAAATTATGGAAACAATAATAATATCAGTGGTTTCCAGGGGTTAGGGGAGGGAGAGAGGGATGAATCGGTGAAGCCCAAGGGATTTTTAGGGCAGTGAAATTATTTTGTATGATACTGTAATTGTGTATACACGTCATTATACATTTGTCAAAACCCATAGAATGTACAACACAAAGAGCTACCCAGAAGGTTAACTTTAGTTAATCATAATGTATCCATATAGGCTCATCGACTGTAACAAATGTACCATACTAATGCAAGATGCTGATAGTAAGGAAAACTTGGTTGGAGGATTAAGGGGGTACATGGGAACTCTGCACAGTCTGCTCATTTTTCTGTAGCCTAAAACCGCTCTTAAAGAATAAATTCTATTAATTTAAAAACTAAAGAAAAATAGAAGAAATTTAAAACGTCAATTCCATGAGGAAAGCATTATAGTGAAATGTCTTTTTCTTGACCAGGGTGGTGTTTACACATGTGTATACATTCATCAAAGCTCATTTAATTGTACACTTAAAATCTATGCATTTAACTGCACGTAAATTTTATCTCAAAAATAAAAAATCAACTCTGTATTATCATCTGTGCTTAATTTGGCTACAGTCAACTAAATATATGATGCAATACGGGAAAGTTTAAAGGAGCCAGGACTCAGCTATGAAAAAGTGTTGCTGACCTTGACTAGTGCCCGCCGTGTTCTTGAGCTTCATGAATAGGTGGAGAATGGCTCTCAAACGCGTTCCTTTGTATGGCTGGTCTTTCAGGTTGACTAACATGCAGAGGGAAGAATTCTAGTTCCAGGTTTCATTTCTCTAACTGTGGCTCTTTTTGATGCTATGTTGTATCTTTCCTTTAAGAGCTGGTCAGAAGGAAAGTGCCACCACAGGTGTGAGCCCGCATGCGAAAGAGATCTTGGTAGAGAAGCGTTGTTGGGAGCTTGTTCTTGAGGGAGTTGGGAGGACAGGACAGGCAGAGAGGTTTGAGTTTCACAGCATCAGGGGTGGCCGCGAGTGAACGCTAGTGAATGGGTAAGCGGCAGAGCTGACCTGACTCGCGTGAAGGCTTGTGTTCAGGCGCTATGAGGACTAAGTCCTTAAATATAAGAATGAGAAATTTGGGTTTGGTCACACCATCTAGGAAGAGTTGGGAGAAGATACATTTGTCTTTATCTCTCTCCCAAGCTCAGGGGTTCAACGACCTCGATTTGTTTCATGGCTGTGATGGTTATTTTTGTGTGTCAACTTGGTTAGGCTGCGGTACCCAGTTGTTTGGTCAAAAACCGGTTCAGATGTTGCTTTTTCAATATGACCAACATTTAAATCAGTAGACTTTGAGTAATGCGGATTACCCTCCATAATGGGGTTTGAGGGTGGTCATCCAAACAGATGAAGGCCTTAAGAGAAAATGACCGAGGTTCCCCAAAGAGGGAGGAATTCTATCTCCAGGATTTCTTGGGACACAAGACTGCAGCATCACCTGTTCCCTGGGTCCAGCTTGCTGGCCCACCTGCAGATTTTGGAGTTGCCGGCTCCCACAACTGCATGTGCCAATTCCTTAAAATTCCTTAAAATAAATTTCTCTCTCTGTCTCTCCATATATATATATATATATATATGGCCTATTGGTTCTGTTTCTCTGGAGAACCCTGACTAATACAATGGCTAATAGTGCACTACCTGCTCTGAATTTCTCTTGCCTTCTTTCTGCCCTCAACCTAAATCAGCTTTCGGCTAATTCTTAATTTGTGGAGAAATAGATAATTTACACTAGAGTGTTGTTTACGTGAAATTGATAGGGCATTATATATCTTTTTAACCATATAATGTCTTCTAACCAAAAAAAAAAAAAAAAAAAAAAAAGGAGTGCTGAGAGGCTGGTGGGCTGCCGCAGACATGTGCATTTTATTCTACACACATAGATGTGTGTTTTCCTTATTTTGTCTTTGGTGGAGGATCTTTCTGGATGTCAGTCTCTGCCACCTACAGATAGTGGGTGCCCACATCCACAGGCTAAGTCTTCACAGTCTCTGAGTCATAGATTTTCTCTGTCTACGGGTAATAGATTAAGAACCGGGGTCCACTAGTTCCAGGTGTAGTCTGCCGCTGTCAACCACACATCTAATGTAGTGACTCCCTGAAAACCCGATTGCTTACAAGCCTGCCTGCTGCTTGTAGGTACAGCCCTTCCTGTTGCTCCCCACGAAATCCTAGGTTATACTGCCGGGCTTCTGTCCTGTTCCTTGTTTGCACTCTAGTAATTGGTAGCTCTGGAACCATGGCACAAACCTAGACCTACTAGGCTCTGATCCCCTATCTAGCTCCTGCTGGCTTCTGTGCCCAGTGTGTGACACTGCTCCATCCACTCTAAGTCTCATTCAGCCTGGATCAACTTCCCGTGGACTCTGGTTTCTGGTTCATCCTGACCATGTGCATTACCACTGCTCAGTAAGCATTAAGGCTAGGCCCTTCCTTACCGGATGAGCCCACCTGGGTGGATCCAACTTGAACTGGACCCAAGTATTTCTTGCTCCAGAGACACTGTGACATGCATCTTGGGACCCAACACTGTTCCTGGCTTGGTGTATTCTAAATCTGGTCCCACTGGCTCCAGTTTATTTCCTGGGTCCTGCTGATTAGCCTTTGGGGCCCCAATATACTTCCAATTTGGTCTATAAAGGTTATAATAGAATAGTCAAATTAGACCACGTGGTGGAAGGCAGGCAGAGAAGGATATCTCAAGTGAGAAAGTGACATGATGAAAGTGGCATTTTTAGGATGATTAATCTCTTAGTGTTATGCAGGGTAGATCAGAAACTGGGGGCACTGACTAGCACTTGAATTCATTAATGGAGCTGTGTGGTGCTTAAGATCTGGCCTAGAGTGGTAGTAAATATAAGAAGTAATGAATCTAAAATATTTTATGCAAATAAAATGCCATTTGCATAAAGATGTTCACTGCAGAATAATTTATAATAGCAAAAACTTGCAATGACCTAAATATCTCACAGCAGAGGAATGATTTAAATTAATTTTAGTTATAGCCCACTTAATGAAATATTATATAACTAGATAAACTTATGAAGATTATTACTCTAGATAGAAAAGTGCATATGATATAATGTTGTTTTAAAAAGATATGAAATAATATGCACATAATTATTACAAGTCTATAAATATGCATATAAAATATGTATATAAATGGTATCAAATGGTAACAGTGATTGTGTAATAGAGTTGGAATTACATGTGATTTTATTTTCTCTATTTTCCAAATTTCTATAATATAGTTGTATTTGTTTTAAAGATACTGTAATTCTTACTTCCTATTTAGACTCTTTCTTTGATTTAAATGATTCTTTTGATTAATTTATTGCTGTCCCGATGTTTCCTAGGTCCTAGAATGAGCCTTGAGTGAGTATAAACATAGCCATTTTGAGAAAGTCATCATTTAACCATCAGAAGCAGGTTTGACCCTTGATAGAAAGAAATAAAAACAAACAAGCAACAACAGCGAAAACATCTTTTTCTAGGCAGCCCAGCAAAGACTCACTGAAAACCTCCACATTGGATTTAGATGGATTCTAGCATAGCTGGGCTCCAGTGCCCTTCTGGAACACCAGGTGCCCATAATGTGTACTCACTTTGCCTTCCCTTTTGGCTGTGATGGGAACTAATGTTGAAATCAACAAGCCCTGACCGTCATCTGATTGACGTGGCCCTTAGCTGTGTTTTTTTGTCCCCCAGTACTGTCCTCTACCTTGAGGCAGTGCTAACTTAGTTGGTAAGATCATGGACTTTGAAACAAGGCCAACCTGGCTTCAAGTTCTGGGTCCTCTGCTCAGAGCTATGTGACTGGGCAAGTCACTTGATCATGCTGTGTCTCTGTTTGCCCAGGTGGTGATGTTATTCACCTTATGGGATTGGAGGATAGTTGTAACAAGGCCAAGGAAGAGCTACCGGTAGAGCTGTCACTTACTGTCACCAAGTTATGCTGAGGGTAGAGGACCCCCAAGTGGATCCTCTACCCCCCATTTGGGGGAGGTCAGGGCAGGACTGTGCTCAAGGACCCTATGTCTTATGATTTAGTCTGAAACATTGTCTGCATTAATGACTCTCCTGGGACAGTTTGGAACTCACCGTCATCAGCACCCAGATATTCTTATGCAGCTACAGAATTGATTGTGGACAACAATTTTCAGAGGAGGCTTGGAAAGTGGCACTCTCTGTGCACCTTAATGATGGCAAAGATGAACACGATAAGCGAGTAGTCCAGAAACAACAGCTCTCTGAACTCATGTCCCCTGAATACTCCCTTTTGTGGTATTTATGGTTTTACTACCACCTCTTCCTGGTATCATCCAGAACCTCTGTGAGCCCAGCTCCTGGTCAATTCTGTACAGGAGCTCAGGCTGCTCAGAAACACCAGTAGGACTCCCTCAGCATTACAAGGGACATTACAATCCAAGGCCATGGTCAATAAGCACCAGATAGCAAGGGGAATGATTCAGATGGGAGACCTCCTGGCTCTCCTTCCACCACCCTCCCCATCTGTACTTGCCAGGGAGCCTATTACAAAGTTCGGAATTACAAAGTTCATAGCTCTGATTGCCTTCCGTTTTCAGTTCCCCCTATACATGCTATTCCACATATTTTAGCACCTGTCCTCTATTACACACTCTAAAGACTCACCCCAGCAACCTTACATGAGGCGCAGATAAATGATTAGTGAGGCTGACGTAGCCACAACCTTCAAGACCTGTTCCAACTCTGGGCCGGTGGGAGGGGCACAGACTGAAGGATGGCCACGGGCTACTCATACACACCCAAGAGAGCAGCTCCATCCTCCATCAAGAAAACCCAGATGGGCAGCTCTGGGCCTATCCTGCCTGATAGGATGGACCTATTGGAGGAAATTAATCTGACCCTGTGTCCTTAAACTAGCTAGCTACCCCTAGCACACGAGTCCAATCCTCATGAATTCCTGCTCTGATACATTGTGCACAGGCTGGGACGATTAATGTTTATTTCATGATTGCACTCTGCTTCATGAAAATATTTCTGATCCCTTTGGCTCTTGATCCCTTGCCCCTCCTCCTATTTATGGCTTTACACTTGAGCCTCCAATCTCATGCTTGATGCTGTCCTTTCAGCATGGACTTTCAATTTCTCTTCACAACAGTAACTTGCATTTACCCCTAAGATTACCTCTGCTTCCACCTCTCTGGGTCAGCACTTCTGCCTGGTCCAGCCCAGCCCCCATAACTCCTGACATTACCTCCTTATTCCCCCTGTTAATAGGAACCACATATAAGAATAATTTATCTGTCTACCGTCTAAGGACTATAGCTTCATGGCATTTCTCACCTCTTATGCCCACAAGTCCCAATGTGGTAACACTCAGGAGAAAGGTCTATAAGGAGCAGAGTGAGAAAGCATCTAAGTGCTATAAGACTGACAGGGTGCAGCAAAAAGAGGTGTGGAGTGCTGTTCAAAGTCGAAGCTGTAAATAGTCCATTCATTAACTGGCTCACGGACTCTGATCTCTGCACTTTGTTACCTATGTTTCCTCTCTATCTGTCCCTGACTCTAACCTATCTCCTCTTGGCTGGATCCATGAACTTGCTGGCTATTCTTCTTGGCTTACCTCTTCCACTTGGCATTTCAACAACGGCCCATACCCTCACCCACTGCTTGTCCCCAACCTTGCCTATCCAGTACAGATGAATGGATGATCTGGTTTTACCCACTGCTACCCTTTCTTTTGTTTCATGGTCTAGCTCTCATGGAATACCTCGCCAACACTGGCCAGAAGTGATGCTCACGAACACCCCAACTCTGTCCCTCAGGCAACTAATGCTTTTGAATAGGGCTAATACCCCTTGTGGGAAACTTAGAAGAAAGGCGGTTAAGTGATAGGGAGAGGGAATGAGGCAAAGAGTTAGCAGGAAGTGGAAAAGGGTGAAACTGTAAGGGAAGAACCATGGAGGGAGAGGAAGAATTGTAAAGCCATTCTGGTGATTTTGGGGTGGGGGGAAACATTTGGAAGAATGAGTATGAAGGGTGAATGGAATTCTATGAAAACAAAATTAAGTGTGTGGATGTGAAAGCTGAAAATAGGAAAAGAAAATAGGTGTATTAGTCAGAGGGGAGGTGCAAGGTGGGAGTGAAAGCTGGGGAGATGGGATACAGGGCCATTCTACAGTGAAATTATAAGGTGGGCAACTGAAACAATTAGTGAAGTTCTGCCATTAAAGGGCACTGTCATAGTTCTTGTCTTCAAGAAAGGTATATTCTAAAAGATGGCTTAAATATGTACACAAATATCTATACAATAAGGTGGACTATTAACCACAAAAGAAAAATATAAGTAAAGGGTGATGGGGATACAAAAAAAGGGTGATGGGGATGCCATGACAGTCAACAATTGGTGCTGTGCCTTGTGTGCAGGTCGTGCTCAACAAAACCATGTCAGGTGAGAAGTTGGCATCAGAAAGTGTATTGTTGCACGTGTGTGATTTTTAAATTGCATAACTGATACTTAATTCACTACTAGTGATTCTCAACATTGGATCACATTAGAATCACCTGGGAAGCTTTTAGAATGACAAATGTCCAGACTCCGCACTCAGAGATTCTGATGTAATTGGTCTGGGATAAGGCCTGGGCATTAGTATTTTTCAGAAGCTCCCAGATGATTCTACTGAGCAGCCAGGGTTGAGAAACCACTGGTCTAAAAGTATGTTTTTCCTTTTGAAAGGCTAAGGGGCTTAGAATCAAGGGGAGAAATGCAAATTTGGGAAGTAGGAAGTACAAATTATAGATCTAGCACTAGTGCCCATTAATAAATCTTGGATAATTTCCTTTCTTCAATACAATGAAAAATGGTATATAAACTCAGAGTAACATATTAATTTCTGTCTCTTAGCTCTCTTAGGAATTCTGAGAACTAAATTCATGAATTCTTCAGTAGGAAATTACTATATAAATATATTTATTGCTAAAAATATTTATCAATCAAAAGAAAATAATTTTTAATTTAAAAAAAATTGAGGTGTAATTGACATATATTAGTTTTGGAGTAGTATGTTATTTTTGATAACAAAACCTGTTATGATTAGGGTCTACTCATAATAATAAATTTATGTATTTTCACATATAAAATTTCATTTGTTTCTTTTTTTTTAAAGCAGATTTATCACAATTTATTGTAAGTCCAGAAACTTTGTATATATATATATATTTTTTGGCTGCATTGGGTCTTCGTTGCTGTGTGTGGACTTTCTCTAGCTGTGGAGAGCGGGGGCTACCCTTCCTTGCCGTGTACGGGCTTCTCATTGCGGTGGCTTCTCTTGTTGAGGAGCACGGGCTCTAGGCGCGCGGGCTTCAGTAGTTGCAGCACGTGGGTTCAGTAGTTGCGGCACACCAGCTCTAGAGCACAGGCTCAGTAGTTGTGGCACACGGGTTTAGTTGCTCTGCGGCATGTGGGATCTTCCTGGACCAGGGATCAAACCCGTGACCCCTGCATTGGCAGGCGGATTCTTAACCACTGCGCCACCAGGGAAGTCCAAAATTTCATTTGTTTCTCTCAAAACTCTGTGCCAGTGTAGTATTATCTTTATTTTGCAGATGACTGTCTTACAATCACAGGTCCTTAAGTGACAAAGCCACTTTCTATTTCTCTTTTTTTCAGCCTTGTGTGTTTTTCTATATCATTGCTGGCATGCTAACAGCTGGGATATTCTGTGATGAGTCAATAGTATTGGTTTTAATATAAAGAGTAAAAACTGGCTGTATTTTCAACTAATTGCTTAACTGGCAGGATGATGGAACAGAAATAAAATATATTGAGGAGGGTAAGTAAGACTTATGAGGAATTGGCATTTGCTACTGGCTATTTCTAAGCGGATTAAAAAGATGTAAAGAACAGTAACAAAATACAATAAGCTATTCAGCTCCTAGCATCATAACTGCTAAGTATGTTTGTTGAAAGAATGAGTGAATGAATGAATGGATGTATTTTTAAATATTTATGGAAATGACTATGGTGCTACATAAAATTATTGAGTACTTACCATATGGCAGGCACTGTTTTTAGTCCTCACATATGTTTTTTATATGTCTTTTTTCAAAATAATTAATTAATTAATTTATTTTTGGCTGCGTTGGGTCTTTGTTGCTGCGCGTGGGCTTTCTCTAGATGCGGTGAGCGGGGGCTACCCTTCGTTGCGGTGCTCGGGCTTCTCATTGCGGTGGCTTCTCTTGTTGCAGAGCACGGGCTCTAGGCGCACAGGCTTCAGTAGTTGTGGCACGTGGGCTCAGTAGTTGTGGCTTGCAGGCTCTAGAGCGCAGGCTCAGTAGTTGTGGCGCACAGGCTTAGTTGCTCTGCAGCATGTGGGATCTTCCCGGACCAGGGCATGAACCCGTGTCCCCTGCATTGGCAGGCGGATTCTTAACCACTGCACCACCAGGGAAGTCCCTTTATATGTCTTTTTAATCAATGTACTCATTCTACTAGGTTGGTACTATTATTACCCCTCATTTTACGGTTGAAGAAACTGACGTTCAGGAAGATAAGTCATTATAGTGGAGAGGTCCCGTCCTCTAGTCCACTAGTAGCACTGTGGCCCGTTCCTTAGTTACCTAATTTCATAGTGCGGTTGGCCAACCATGCTCTAACTCCAGCAAGCCAGGCCCAGACCCATCTATTTGTCTTCTCTGTGGCGCCATCTACTGGAGATGAAGGCTGCTCTTGTTACCTTTCCCTAGCACTATCTCTTCCAGCAATTTCTCTTAGTGACTTCTTGCTCCAGAGTCTGTTGGCACCACTTGCCAGGGCACCTCCTCAGCTTCAACAAGGGACAGGAATAGGTGGGGACAGGGCTGTTAATTTCAAACATAACAGGGAGACTCTGGCCCAGGACATGGGTTCCAGTCCTCTAGATTCAGACTTTGCTCCCATCTCTGCTGTCTTACCCCGGTAAGCCACAGCAATAGCCTGTGTATCCTCTGTCCAGCCATCCTGCAGTTTATTGACTCCGGGGATCCCGTCAGTTCTAAGGTGCACCATGTATCGCTAAGGAAAAGAAACATAGCCAATTACAATTGCATGATGTCATCAACTGAAGATGCATCTCTGTTTCAGAGAAGTTAAAATGTGAAAAAAAAAAAAAGAGCATCTCAAGATGGATGAAATAGAGCATATAATCGTGTTCTGATAGATTTTTCTAACACTTGGGGGCTGTTCATAGCCAGCTTTCTCATGATCATTGCTACTGCCAACTTGCAATGTTTTGTCCCTCCTTTTGGGTGCTATGAACTGTAGCAGCTGTGGTCACAAATGGTGCCCTCCCCCCGAAACTAGTGGAGTGTGCATATTTTGGGTGTGGTGGTTAGCACGAAGAAGAGAGTGGTAGGGGTGATAAGGAACGGATGCAGTTGGAGGACTATGGAATATATGAGACGATAGGAAGTTTAGGGAGTGTCTGGGAGTGTCTAGAAGTGTCTTTTTTTTTTTGTAACCACTTCATGATATATTGAACCACTTCATAATATAGAAATAGTTCCATTCCCTCCCCCGCAACAAAAGCTCCTTCCTGCCCCTTTGGAGTCAATTGCCAGCCCAACCTCTGCTCCTGGCAATCGCTAATCTGCCTTCGATCACTATAGCTTTAATTTTTAAAGAATTCATAAAAATGGAATCATGCAGTATATGGTATTTTGTGTTTGGAATATTTCACTTAGCACAATGTTTTGAGACTTTTTCATGTTGTTGCATGTCTCAGCTGTTCATTCTTTTTTATTGCAGAATAGTTATTATTCCTTTGAAAAGATTATACCACAATTTGTTTATTCATTTATTAGTTGATATACATTTGGGTTGTTTATCCAAGCCAATGGGGAACCATTCATTCTTTCACCATTCAATATGACATTAGCTGTAGGTTTTCTGTAAATGCTCTTTCCTAGTTTGTTGTCTTGCTGTGGGTGTTGGATTTTGTCAAATGTTTTTTCTCTGTCAGTTAAGGTAGCCATGTGCTTTTTCTTCTTTAGCCTATTAATATGGTAGATTGCATTCATTGATTTTTAGATGTTGAAGGATCCTTGCATTCCACTTTATTATGGTATATAATTCTTTTTATACATTGTTGGATTCAATTTGCTAAATATTTTGCTAAATATTAAGGAATTTTGTGTCTAAGTTCATAAGAGGTATTGGTTAGTAGCTTTGTTTTTCTGTATTGTCTTTGTCTGGTTTTGGTATCAGGGGAACGCTGGCCTCATAAAATAAGTTGGGAAGTATTCCCTCCTTTTCCATTTTCTGGAAGAAATTGTCCAAAAGATGTGTAAATGCTACTTTAAATATTTGGTAATTTCTTCAATGACTCTATCAGGGCCTGGACAGTTCTGTTTCCATCCCACAAATTTTTATACCCTGCATTTTCATTTTCATTCACTTCAAAATACTTTCTAATTTCCCTTGTGATTTATTCTTTGGTCCTATGGGTTATTTTTAAGTGTGTTGTTTAGTTTCCAATATTGGAGGATTTTTCTAGGTATTTTTCTGTTATGGATTTTTAATTTAGTTTATTTGTTTTTGGAGAATATACATTGTATGGTTTTAATTCTTTTAAATTTACTGGGACTTGTTTAATGTCCCAGAATGTGATCTGTCTTAGTGCATGTTCCAAATGCACTTTAAAACAGTGTGTGTGCCTTCTGAAGTTTGGGTGAAGTGTTATATAAATTTTAATTAAGTCAGGTTAGATGATAGTGATCTATCCTTATTGATTTTCTGTCTACTTATTCCATCAATTTACTGATAATGGTGTGTGGAAACCTCTACCTATAATTGTGACTTGTTTTCTTCTCCTTTCAGTTCTAATAGTTTTTGCTTCATATATTTTGACACTGTGTTATTACGTCCATACACATTTAGGACTGTTATGTCTCTTGATACATTGACAACTTTATCATTTTGAAATACGCCTCTTTTTCCCTAGTAATATTCCTTATTCTGAAATTGACTTTCTTTGATATTAATATAGCTGCTCGCAATTTCTTTTTATTAATGGCTGCATGCATATATCATTTCCCATCCTTTGACTTTTAACTTATTTGTGTTTTTTTCAATTTAAAGTAGGATTCTTGTAGACATATGCAGTTTTTTAAAAAATCTAGTCTGATAATCTCTGCTTTTCAATTGTGCTATTTAGGCAATTTACATTTAATGTAATTATTAATTAAATAGTAAATTACCTTTCTTAAAAACATAGTTAATTACTTTTCTTTTAAGAGACTAAAAAGTAGAAAAAATCTTTTATATATTGTATACATGTTTAGCATTTCTACACTCTTCTTTTTCCTTTTGTATCATTTTTCTTCCATCTGAAGAACTTCCTTTAATATTTCTTATAGTGCAGTTTGCTGATTTACACTCCCAATTTTATTTGCATGAAAAAAAAATCTTTAGTTAGCCTTCATTTTTAATATATCAATTTATTGAGTGTAGAATTCTAGATTGACGGTTTTTTCTTTCAGTACTTAAAAAAAGTCTCCTGGCTTGCATCATTTCTAATAGGAAGTCTGTAGTCAATCTTTTCTTTGTTCCTCTTTAAATACGACTTTTCTTCCATTTCTCTCTCCATTATGTTTGTCTTCCTCTACATTTTTGAGCATCTGGGGCATATTTATAATAGCTGGTTTAGAAGCTTTCCTATTTTATCATCTCTGTCATTTCTAGGTTTATTTCTATTGATGGATTTTCCTCTTGGTTTTGGATTATATTTACTGCATGCCTGAAAATCTTGTTTGCATTTCAGGACACTGGATTTTTATATTGTTAGGTGCTGGATTTTGTTGTACTCCTTCAGAAATATTGGCCTTTGACCTGACACACAGTTCAGTTAGTTGGAATCAGACTGACCCTCTTGAGGCTGGCTTTTCTGCTTTATAGGGTGAGTAAGGGCAGCCTGAAGTCTAAGATCATTTAGATCATCACTACGTAGGTGATTCCCTTCTGAAGACTCTATTCTATGCCTTGTGTATGCCTATCCCTATGTGAGTTCTGCCCGGAGTGTGGCCTCTGCTTTATGGTGGTTCTTCAGCAGCCTTGGGAGTTTCATCTAAACATATGCAGATCAGGATTCAGCCAATGATTTGAAGGGCCTCCTCTGCAGATCTCTTGAGATCTCCCCCTCAGTGCTTCTCTTCTCCCTGGGATTCTGCCCTACACATGTAGCTTCCTTAGTCTCCCAGAACTCTTTTCGTCAAGTCAGTGAGACGACTGGGTTCTGCTTGCCTTTGTGCTGTATCCTGGAAACTACCTCCAGGTAGTAGCTCACCTCATTGGTTTCCCTGGTCTTAGAATCACAGCACTGTGCTGCCTGTCGTCCAATGTCTGAAAAATTGTGGTTTCATCTATTTTGCCCACTTTTATAATTGTTTACGGTAGGACAGCAGTTCCTTAGCTGTTAGTCCTTCAGGTTAGAAGTAACAACCCACTACACTTTTTCACCATTTTTGTGGCTATTATTGGAAAGGTATACTTCCATATGATCTTTAAGATAATTTTCTCCTCTTACAAAACCCCACTCCATAAAAAGTATAAGTGAAACACGGAATTTATATATTACTTTTTGGAAAGCTGACATCTGCACTGAAGGTAGAAAAGCAATAGTAAGTACACTGATGCAGTGGCATGAATCAAAGTGGTGACTCTAAACTATACCATTAGACAGATTCTTCCTTTTCATGCACTTACACACACAAAAGCCAGCTTCACTTTAAAAGTTCTTAATAAAGCAGTAAAAATGATTGATTTTATCAACTCTTGCCACATGGGTAGGCATCTTTTTAATATCCTGTGTGATGAAACAGAAAGTACTCATAAAGCAATTCTGCTGCATACTGAAGTCTGATGGTCAGCTTTAGGAAAAGCATGTGTGATGTTTGAACTGCAAGCTGAACTAGCTTCTTTTTTTTTTTTTTGTAGGATACTACTTTTACTTAAAAGAATAACCAATAGACAGAATATGGTTATTCAGACTTGGGTATTGGGAGACATTTCCTTGCAAAAGAACAAAGTGAGCCTGCCACTTAAAGGAAACAACTGACAATATTTGTTGCTAGTGATAAAATATGAGATTTCAGTAAAAACTAGCATTTTACAATTAGCAAATTGTATCTGACACCATGAGCTTAATATCTCCCCTATAATTAAAAAGCTTTTAAAATTTTTTTTATTAAAGTGTAGTGATTTACAATGTTGTGTTAATTTTTTTTTTTTTTTTTTTTTAAAGGATTTTCTTATTTATTTATTTATTTATTTTTGGCTGTGTTGGGTCTTCGGTTCGTGCGAGGGCTTTCTCCAGTTGCGGCAAGCGGGGGCCACTCTTCATCGCGGTGCGGGGACCGCTCTTCATCGCGGTGCGCGGGCCTTTCTCTATCGCGGCCCCTCCCGTCGCGGGGCACAGGCTCCAGACGCGCAGGCTCAGCAATTGTGGCTCACGGGCCCAGCTGCTCCGTGGCATGTGGGATCTTCCCAGACCAGGGCTCGAACCCGTGTCCCCTGCATTAGCAGGCAGATTCTCAACCACTGCGCCACCAGGGAAGCCCCTGTTGTGTTAATTTTTGCTGTACAGCAAAGTGACTCAGTTATACATATATGTATTCTTTTTCATATTCTTTTCCATATGGTTTGTCACAGGGTATTGAATAGTGTTCCCTGTGCTATACAGTAGGACCTTGTTGTTTATCCATCCTATATATAATAGTTTGCATCTACTAATCCCAAACTCCCAATCCTTCCCTCCCCCATCCGTTGGCAATCACAAGTCTGTTTTCTATGTCTGTGAGTCTGTTTCTGTTTCATGGATACGTTCATCTGTGTCGTATTTTAGATTCCACATATAAGTGATATCATATTGTATTTGTCTTTCTTTTACTGACTTACCTCACTTAGTATGATAATCTCTAGATTATCTATGTCCATCCATGGTGCTGCAAATGGCATTATTTCATTCTTTTTAATGGCTGAGTAGTATTCCATTGTGTGTGTGTGTGTATATCAATATCAATATATATATATATATATATATATATATATATATATATATATATATATATATATATATATATCAATCTATGTCTATGTCTATGTCTATGTCTATATCTATACCACATCGTCTTTATCCATTCATCTGTCGATGGAAATTTAGGTTTTTTCTATGTCTTGGCTATTGTGAATAGTGCCGCTATGAACGCTGGGGTGCATGTATCTTTTTGAATTATAGTTTTTTCTGTATATATGCCCAGGAGTGGGATTGCTGGATCATATGGCAACTCTATTTTTAGTTTTTTGAGGAACCTCCATTCTGTTCCATAGTGGCTACAACAATTTACATTCCCACCAATAATAAAAGGCTTTTCTAAGGGGATGGAAGGGGTGATATTAATAAATGTGATTTTAAAAATATTATGTAATATAGTATGTCAATGTTTGGAAGACCTTCATAAATCAGTGAACTAATATTTTCCAAATGACCAATGCATGATGTTATAAAATCATGCACAAGTAAAAGATACATTTAAAGTTCAAGATACACCTGAAACTAACACAACATTGTAAATCAACTATACGCCAATAAAAATTTTTTTTAAATAATAAATAAAGTTCAAGATAGACTGATGGATTTTAATGTAACAGAGTAGGAAAAGTCTATCGATATGATTTCAGATTCCATACTGCAACTAACTTTTACAAAACTACCAGTTGTCGTGTTTGGGTGTAGTATCAAAGAAGAAAGCCCACAATTATCTGATTAAGATATTCCTCTTTTCCAGCTACATAGCTGTGTGAAGCTAGATTTTTTTCACATACTTTAAACTTTTTTTTTTTTTTTTTGGCCGTGCCGTGAGGCTTGTGGGATCTTAGTTCCCCGACTAGGGATCGAACCCATGCCCCCTGCAGTAGAAGTGCGGAATCCTAACCACTGGACCGCCAGGGAATTCCCTTTTTCACATACTTTAAACAAAATAACATATTACAGCAGATTGAATGGAGAAGCAGATGTGAGAAGCTGGATTTCTTTTATTTAGGCTAGACATTAAATAGATTTGCAATAATGTAAATGAATACCACTCTTCTCCCTAAATTTTTTGAAAACGTCATGTTTCCACAAAAATGTTATTTCTATTAAGTTGTAATGTGTTTGCTATTGTTATTTTAAAATGAATTAATAATTTAAGATATTTTGTTTTAATTTTTAGTATGATAAATATTGATGGTTATAATTCACATAAACAAAGCCTTTCTGAAATCTCAAGAATTTTTATGAATAGAAAGAGGTTCTGAGCCCAGAAAGTTTAGGTTATCTGTTCTTTAAAGATTACATGGATCTCAGCAGTGAAAACATCTGAATCTGGTGCCTTTTAAAATGGGAGATCTACAATCACCTTTTCTTTCTTGCTGCTGTTATTGCTTATTTCAGTTTTCTACCTTTTGTTGAACAATTTTGGTAGCTTAAATTTCTGTTAGGAAATCATTCATATGTTTTGGGTTTTCAAATTTATTTCCATTGAGTTGCAGGTTGGATTTCTCATATTTCCTTAAATGCTTGTTGTATCCTTGGTTATTTTTCCATTCTTATTCCTAACCTTGATTTTTTTTCTCCTGACTCACTCTTTTAATTAATTAATTATTTAAAAAATTTAAATCAATTTATTATTTATTTAAAAACATTGAAGTATACTTGGTTTACAATACTATGTTAGTTTCAGGCATACAATGTAGTGATTCAATATTTTTATAGATTATACTCCATTTAAAGTTACTGTAAAATATCGGCTATATTCCCTATGCTGTACAATATATCCTTGTAACTTTTTTACTTTATACCTTTCAGTTTGTACCTCTTACTCCCCTTCCCCGTCTTGCCCCTCCCCTTTCCCTCTCTCCACTGGTTTGTTCTCTGTGTCTGTGAGTCTGTTCCTGCTTTGTTATATTCATTTGTTTGTTTTATTTTTCAGATTCCACATATAAGTGAAAACATACAGTGTTTGTCTTTCTCTGTCTTATTTCATTAAGCACAATACCCTTTACGTCCATCCATGTTGTTGCAAATGGCACTGGACTCACTCTTTATTTCATTCATTTTACATACCCCACTAATAAAACAGTATGAAAGCTTTGGGACAAAGAGGATAGAAGGGATGACCAGAGTAGACAAGAAGTGTCAAGGAAGAAGGAAAGGGGACTGATGTGGTATATGGTCTGTCCCTCTCATCTGATCACTGGGAAAGTCCAAGAGAAAAAGATGTCAGTGGGGATTGTCCACTGGTCTCTCAACCAGGGTCACTGCTGTTTACAAACCTACCAGGATCCAAGCTCTGCTTCTCAAATTTGAGCATCCTTAAATTCAGTTTCGCTAGTGTCACCAGCTCTGGAGTAACTGGCTAACGTTATTGACAAAAATGACTGATGTAAAAACTAGCATGCTGACTTAATAGTCTCCTGACAACTGAACCACGGTACCTGTGTCTACCGGCCAAAGCATTTCTTCTCTTTGCAGGCGCGTGTTTGTGGTTTCCTAGAGACTGCTCTTGGAGATGCATTTGTAAGGAAGTGAGGAAGGCAGGATTTGGCAGAGGGAGAAGTGTCCAGCTTTGACACTGCGAGGAAGTGTCAACTGAGATCTGCTGTGGTCCTTGGGGAGCAGGGAGCTAAAATGACCCTTTAGAGTTGCCCTAAGATGAGGCAATGGGGCTGGGCCTTGAAATCTCCAGTCAGTCCCTGGTGGTGGGTGCCCCCCTGGGAGGGGCTGTAACCTTGGCTGAGGCAGGTCCCTGCACCCTGGGTCTGTACCCATGAGGGAGGCAGCTGTGTGTCCCCAGCTCCTGGCAGATGGGGGATGTGTGCCTTGGCCCTGAACAGAGTGTCTGTGCAGAGTCCCACAGCACTCACTACAAACACGTTTGTTGTGAAATGCATCCTGAATTTAGAAACAGTAAAATGTGAAAAAAAGTATACCTTAAAAAGGTAAATTCAGTAGTGTTTTTGGTGTGGAGGTGGAAGCTAGACTCCTGGAAGACCAAAGTAGAGAACTGGAAATCCAGAGGCCGAAGCCTCTCCATTGTCTGTCAGTCATGATTCTTCTTGCAAACCTGTTTTACTTTTTTTCCTTGATATTCAAACTTTCTCTGCTGAATAGTTTAGCAACGCCCACATGGGAAGTGGGTAATGGCCAGTGCTGTGCTGGTAAATGTTTAAAAACTGGTCCCTGAAGGAAAAGAAGTGTGCACAGATATTCGTATAATTTTTACCGATGTAAAGGATACGGAGGACAATTTATGGGCAGTAATGAATGATACTATACTCTTTATTGTAAATTCCGTATAGCCAATTGATTCTCACAGAATGCTTTCATTGATTTTTGTAGAACTCCTGTGTTCCCAGCCAACCTATAGTAATAATTGATGAATGCGTCCAGCTTTGACATGAATCCTTACTTAAATTAATGAAGAAAACACAAGTGAAACAACAAAGATGCACGTCAGAACTTCACATGTGTGTCAGTGACATAAGAGACTTTGTTGAATCACATAATAGTTTTCAAATCCTGGAAGAATATCTCCTCAAATCTTTGTCCTCTTTACTGTGTAATGGCTATAGACGCGATGCTTTAAATTTCATTTGCATCAGTGGTTCTCAACTGGGGAGAGATTTTGCCTGTCAGGGGACAGTTGGCAGTGTCCAGAGACATTTTTGGTTGTCACAACTACAGAAAGGGTGTTACCGGCATCTACTGAGTAGGGTTAACAACATTTCTCCTCCAGAAAAGAATTATCTGGCCCAAGGCTGAGAAACATTTATTAACATTTTTAACGTTTTCCCCATAACATTTTAAAGCTTAGACAATCAACAAAACAATAAATCAAGTCCAGATTGGTAGCATTTGCCAATTTCTGTGGTGTAAATATTCCCATTATGGCTAATTTCAAGCTACCAACATGAGGTCCTCAACTGTGGTGTCAGGGAAAGACATGCAGTTAGTTCAACATTATATTATATTTCTACCACAACGGTGCAACAGTCATAACTAACTCCAAGAGCATAAATAATAGTAAAATGCAGTAATATAATTAGTAAGTAATAGGTTCTGTGTATTTATTACCATTGTTTATAACATAATGTATTTAATTGTTAATAAACATTTAACTTTTAACCATGGCTGTGCTTAACAGCTGACTCCAAAATTCTTAAAAATAGAGCCGTGGGCTCTTGCAGGTCAGAATGGACTGGTCTGGCTCAAGCATGCCACTGGAACGGTTTCCACCACTCTCCAGGTCACACCTTCTGCACTTGCAAAGACTGACTCAATTCCAATGTCAATTTTCTAGGGCACAGACTCTGGCCCAGATGAGGTCAGCTACCAGCCCACGGTGTGACCACACGAAAGCAGGCCTGTGAATATGGCTGGATCCAAATGCAGCCTGCATCTTCTATTTAGGAAATCTGTAGAAGCACCACTGTGACTGGGCAGGGACCCCGAGAGGCCCCATAACAGTGCCGCAGACACTGACACAGCTTCCTCCCCCGTCCTGTTTATCAGGACTTTGTGCGAACCGACGTTCTGACTCATCTGCCTCCCGAGATTCCAACATAATATATTAGATCAGTAGTTCTCAAAGTATGGTCCCTGGATCCACAGCAAACGCCTCATTTGGGAACTTGTTCAAAAAGCAAATTCTTGGGCTCTTCCACAGACCTTTTCTGGGGGATGGAGACCCCCAGACCGGGTTTCAAAAACTCCTCTGGGTTATTCGGAGGCGTGTTGAAGATGGAGGGCTACTGTATGAGATTTAAAAAAAAAAAATTTTTTTTTTCGTTTGTTTTTGGTCATACCGCTTGGTTTGCAGGATCTTAGTTCCATGACCAGGGGTTGAACCCTGGCCCTGGCAGTGAAAGTGCCGAGTCCTAACCACTGGACCACCAGGGTACTCCCTATATGTGATTGTATAGCTTTCAAAAAAGAAGTTACATTCTATCCTTTAGGACAGCAACAAAACAAACCCAGATGGTCCTGAGTAAATTTGGTATTTCCTCCATTCTCCAGAAATGACAGATACTCTCTTAGGATGGGTTACTTCAACAGAAGAATAATCTCATCAATCATATACATATTGATTTTTACTATTTCTTCTTTTAATTCCTGTGAATACTTTAAATAGCCCCATACATGCTACTACATTGTATTTATCTTTTATAATTTAACTTTTAGCTGGTAACATCCTCAAGGGTAGGGATTATGTATTGTATTTGGTTTAAGCCACAGAGCTTAATATACTACAGAGCTCATAGAAGACATTTAAATATTGATTGAATAAGTATGAAGGTTAAAAAAATTCTCTCTTTTTTGGTCTGATCCTTTGTTTTCTTTTACTGGCGTTATTTAAATTTTATCATACATAATTTCTAAAGTAGTAGTGCTGAAATTTTATAAAGAATTTCAATAATAATTAAATAAAACAGAAAATGACTGCTCTCTGGATTTTTTTCCCAAATTATGGAATTTGTACAATTATAGTATAAAGAAGAAGAATCACCAGGGGGTCCATTGACGGGTAGCAATCTGATATTTGGATATGTTTCCTTCTAATCATTTTTCTAGGTTTATATGCTTTTCTTACCAAAGGGAGACTATATGCTATTTTTCTAGTTTCGTTATCCTACTTTTTTTTTTTTTAAGTAGGTTTTTTTTTTTTTAATTTAATTAATTAATTTATTTATTTATTTTTGGCTGTGTTGGGTCTTCGTTTCTGTGCGAGGGCTTTCTCTAGTTGCGGCAAGCGGGGGCCACTCTTCATTGCGGTGCGCGGGCCTCTCACTATCGTGGCCTCTCTTGTTGCGGAGCACAGGCTCCAGACACGCAGGCTCAGTAGTTGTGGCACACGGGCTTAGTTGCTCCGCGGCATGTGGGATCTTCCCAGACCAGGGCTCGAACCCATGTCCCCTGCATTGGCAGGCAGATTCTCAACCACTGCGCCACCAGGGAAGCCCTATCCTACTTTTTTATTAAACATTATGTCATGAGCATTCTCATATCACTGAATTTTTTTGGAACATATTATTCAGTTGTACGTCTGAACTATGACTTATCTAACCGTTCCCCCGTTTACGACATTTGGATTGTTTCCAACATTTCACTTTTTACATACCTGTTGTGATGGAAGGGGATGCACGAGTCCTTAGAATCAGGATTGAGTGTTTTTAAGCTCACCTGGTCATCTTTTTTCCCCTTTTATATTGAAAAGCTTCCTTATCAGTTTGCTTGTTCAAGCACACATCTTTCCTATTCTTCCATTTCAGGCCCTTATCAGGATTTAATGCGCATGTTTACATAAACATCAAAATCAATGAACGTCTGAAATTTAAAAGGAGCCTTTTTACAGAAGCACTATCTTCCCTGGTTTACACGAATTATCTCCCATCCGGCCAGGTGTTCCTTCTCTGTAAACTTCCATTACTGTTACAATCACCTGCATCAACTCTTCAGGTTTTTTCGTCATAATTTCTAAACCCTAAATCAGGAAAAAGCTAATAAATTATTATTTGCTTATTGAATTATAGGTGACTCATGAAACAGAAATCCATGTAAGAATGTTACCATGTTTATTATTTCAAGGAGTTTTTTTTTTTTTTTGGTAAAAGCTTTCAAAAGCCCTAAAAATTAGCAAAGCATCTTAGCTCAGAGTGAATTAACTTCCTATGTTAATTTATTTCTGGCAAAAGTCAGATATCTTTCAGGTGAAATATAACCCAACACACACGTATACAATAAAAATACTTTGTAAATCGAAACAAACAATTCTCTATCTTTTATTTTGCTAAACCATCTCACCCATTACGAACCGAGTGAACTGAATAATATTTCTTTCCTTTTTGGGTGGGGAAAAGTAATGTGTCAAATATTGTTCAGTAATGACTTAACTAGAAATTTAAAAACAGCTTCAATGGCATAGAACCAAAAATAAATGCATTGTAAACAGTTTTTAGGTCTTTTTAAAAAATAAATTTGTTTGTTTATTTTTGGGTGCGTTGGGTCTTCGCTGCTGCGCACGGGCTTTCTCTAGTTGCAGCGAGCGGGGGCTACTCTTCTTTTTGCTGCGCCGGCTTCTCATTGCGGTGGCTTCTCTTGTTGCGGAGCACGGGCTGTAGGTGCGCGGGCTTCAGTAGTTGTGGCTCACAGGCTCAGTAGTTGTGGCGCACAGGGTTTGTTGTTCCGCAGCATGTGTGATCTTCCCCGACCAGGGCTTGAACTGCTGTCCCCTGCATTGGCAGGCGGATTCTTAACCACTGCGCCACCAGGGAAGCCCTAGTTTTTAGGTCTTTTAAAAATTAAAATCTCTGATATAATTTTTTCACCAATTTAGTTTTTCTTCTTGGGTTGGACTTAAAAAATAAAAATCTCTGATTACATCTTCAATCATCTCACTGAAAATCTTGATTGCTGAACACGTGACCAAAGAGATTATCTCAGATTCCTGGGGTAAATTATCACCAAGATATGTAAGCAATCTAGAACTCAGGGAGGAGAGACAACTCTACCTCTGAAATGACTTAAATGGATGTAATTGCCTAAGTTTACTGGAAGTTTCACAGGCTAGCAATGAACACTATACTTTTGAGCTAGTATTATTGTCCAGGGTTTTCTCACTCCAGCACATTGATTTTGGCAAGCAGGTAACTTCAGGAACTCCGACGTGAACTTCTCGTATAATAAGTAAAGATCTGGCGTTAATGAACATAATTGAGGTGTTTTGCTAAGGAGCTTTTGCACCTGAACTAGCAGGTACAAGCAGGTATAATAACTTTTTTCTCCTTTTAAATTGAAGTATAGTTGACATAGGTATATAACTTATTAAACAATGCAGCATCGATTTAGAAGACTCGTGTTTCAGCCCACGTTTGTTCATATATCCGTGGATGGGAAACTACAAGCGCACTTCCGGAGGGCGCCGCCAGGGGCGCTAACCCTCAGCGGCTTCGTCAACAACAGGCGCCCTGGAGCGCTCTTTCCTCTCGCTCACCTCAGCTTCCGCCGGAAGCGGCTCTGTCTGTTGTTGCTCTTCGGGTTTTGGGCTCGGTATGTGTAGTGCGTTCGCGGCGGCTGGCTGGATGAAAAGGCTTGGTCCAGGGAGCCGGAGAGAGAAGAGGAAAACTCGAGCTTCAACCCGGGCAGCGAGATGGACGTTCTGAAATCGGAGATCCTCCGGAAGCGGCAGCTGGTGGAGGACAGGAACCTGTTGGTGGTGAGGATCCTTGGGGTCGTGGGGCGTTGGCGACGGAGGAGCTGAGCGTTTGCGTGGGGGAGGGGAGTCTGGGGGAGGAGAACGGTACTGAAGGGGTCCTTGCCGGATGGGGTTTAGCCAGAGCCCCGCCGCTACCCCGGAGCGGCTCCCTCTAGACCGCTGTGCCCTTGGTAGTCACTTGGGAGCCTTTGGGATGGAGGTGTGGGAATTGCAGGAAACCCCGAGATTTTGGCGATTTCCCCTACCCGCCGCCCCACCTGTTTCTTATCCCCGTTCCCATCTGCCAGTTATTCTTCGGACGTGCCCCAGTTTTTCTGGCCGTTCACTTCTGTCGTTTTAGGAAGGGTTTGTGCTTTATGTATACTTCTTGTTTTGTCTCGCAGGATATTACAAAGTTGTGGTCCAGGACCAAGACTTAATAAAGTTAATAATTTTACTACTTCATAAAGGAGATAGTTAAGTGAAACTGCCCCCCCCCCATTAGTGCTGAGCATTGAAGAATCATTGACAGCTGGTACAGTTTAGTGCCATTGTCTTGATTCTTGTGAAGCCTTCAGGAGACTTACCATGGCTTTTCACCCTTCGTATAAATGGTAACAGAGTGAACAGGCAAATAATACCTTAGTACTGAAAATAGTTTTGATCTCACGGACCCTCTCAAGGAGTCTCAAGGACTCCAGGGGTCTCGTGGACCACACTTTGAGAACAGTACGACTTAGGTCTTTGGATGTAGTGTATGATTGATGTTTATGATGTAGTGCAAGTAAGTTGGGATTGTTTGGCAGATGGCAGCTTTCCTAATCATTGAAACTTTAAAAACAATTAACAAAGTGGAACTAATTAAATAGAATGTTATTTAGCAAATGCGCAGGGAGCGGGGAGAGAGCTTGTCTATAGTTGTAACTGGTATTTTCATCTGTAACTCAGGGGCCTTTTTCTTTTGATGAGTGGTTTCGGAGTATTTGAAAAAGCTAATTTAGATGTTGAAATGCATAGTGGGTGTTAGAGCCAGGTGTTGAAATTTAAAGTGCTTTAGAGGGAAAATTGAATCAGGAAAAGCTGAGCGCACTCTCCGGGCTTACAGTGTTGTGTTTGCATAATCAGGTTCTTTGTCATGGAAATAGACCAGCCTTTAAAAATGACCAATTACAAAAACACTGATTCTACATAATTGTTCTTAATTTATCATCACATATAAACTTTTTCTGGAATGTCTTTCATTTTGTAATTTGATAGTTGATTTAATTACTCAGATAACCCTGGCCAGAAGGTAAGATTGATTTCCCAATTAATACCAGCAAAGGAAATACATGAAATGGGGATTAAAATACTGAAAGTCATAGTTCTGGTAATGTTAATAGTAATCTGCAAAGCATTATGCAGAATGCTTCATATCTCATACCTCATATAATTTGTACAGCAGTCCCATAAAATTACTGCTACTCCCATTTATAGATGAGGAAATTGAAGCTAAAAGAAGTTAGATTGATTTACAGAATCGCACAGCTAGCAAGAGATAGAGCCTGAATTTGAATCCATCTCTCCCACTCTAAAGCTTGCTCTCTTCACCACTACAGACAGGCTGTTTATTTATCTCCACCCTGTGAACATAGAACTAGTTTTGATAGGGTTGATCTAAGAATTAAATTACTTAAAATTAAATTAACATATGTGAAAAGCACCCTAATATGCTTTCTCATTTGAGCTTTCCAACAGCTCTGCTTGGTGCATAGGGCAGTTAGGATGCTGTTTCCATGGATGACGAAGCCGAGACTTCATCGTGCCCATGAGGGTTGCATCATTTTATCCTAGCCGTGTGGCAGGGCGGGGTGGATCTCAGGTCCCCACCTGTGGGTGAGTGCTCCTGCATAACATAGGGCCACACGTGTAACTGGACAGTTTTTCTTTTTTAGGCCTGGGGAGACAGTTATTTGCTTTGCAGCTGTAAAATTTTATACAGAATCATTTGCTTTATAGCCTTTATCTTTCTGTATCATAGTGTCTGTCAGTAACTTTCAAACTTTTTTTCACTGCTCTAGCCACAGTAAGAAATAAATCTGTATTTTCATCAGATAGTATGAAAAAAGTTTCATGCAACCTTTCTTGTCTTAACTACATGTGATTCTATCATATGTTTCACTGTTTTAATCCATCCTGTTTCATTTTTAAAAACAATTCTGGTTGGGGGTCAGTGAATCCTTTTCATTACCCTTTCTGTAGCTGGGAAAAGCCTGTTTCTGTTGTATTGTTTTTCCAGAAGCGCCACCTCCTCTTTGGTCATTTTGAGTGATGTCCCAGCTTTTTTTTTTTTTTTTTTTTTTTTAAGCTTTATTGAACTATAGTTGATTTGCAATGTAGTGTTTAATTTCTGCTGTGATTTCTACAGCAAAGTGATTCAGTTATACATATATATTCTTTTTCATTATGGTTTATCACAGGGTGTTGAATATAGTTCCCTGTGCTATACAGTAGGACCTTGTTGTTTATCCATCCTATAGATAGCATGGTGTCCCAGCTTTTTATTGTTAGTCTGAGAGTTGGATAGTAAACACTGAGCTTGTGAGAGCCCCTTTATTAAAACTGGAGGAGCTCCTAAAGTAGCCTCCTGCCACCTGTGCTAAATGCTCTACCTGGTGTAACTACTTGGAGGTAAATGTGGTATCTGTATTGCTAGAATGCCAGTGCTTTGGAGCCCCGGTGTTGGTGAGTCTTCATTTAACGCAAAGCCTCATTTATGGGGAAAGCCAGGCTACTGCAGGACTCAGTGGGGCTTAATTAGCAGTTTTATTAGTTGCAGTTTTGAGCATGGACTTTGTGTAGAATTTTAGCTTTGTTTTTTCCTCCAATATTTTTTGAATACTTCTTATATTCAAGATACTACACTGTGTGCCACAGAGGATTTTTTAAAAAGCAATGCTTGGTCCTTTTCTTTAAGGAACCTACTTTCGGTTTTACAGAGAAAAGGGAAGCCATCAGGCAAGAAATGCCTCCCCTTTCCCCTGTTAAAGCGGGTGAGGTATTGGCTGTATGTTGGGTCAAACCTTCCACTTACATGTAGGAGCCCAGCTGTCATCTTTTGTAGCGTCATCAGAATCTGAATAGCGCTTGTCTCCTTTCTTTCTGTGTCTTCAGTCTCTACTGGCTTATCTCCAGCAGCCCCGAAACATACACATCTCTCCCATCTTTTTTTTTTTTAAACACAGCCGTCCTTTTTCTTTACAGCCAAGCTTCTTATTATTTCCTACTCACTCCTTAACCTGACTTCTGCCCTGACAGTTACACTGAATCCATCCTCATCAGGGGCCGCAGTGACCTCCATGCTTTCTTAACCTCAGCATCATTTGCACTTGGCTGGTCCACTTTCTTCAGTCTTCCCTTGACGTCTCTTACCCCACAGCGTCCTGTTTTTCCTTCTTCTCAGGCTGCTTATTCCTGATCTCCTTTACAGGCTTCTTCTTTCTTTGTTTTTTTATTGTTTAGCTTTTAATCCCTTAAATGTTGGTTTTCCTTAAAGTTCAGGCCTAGGCTACTTTCTCTTCACACTGAAAATTCTCTTATATTAATTTCATATTCACCTCTAGATTTCAGTTGCCACCTGTAACGGGTTCCTAAGTGGAGCCTTTGGATGGACTTCAGAGTATCCATCAGTTCCTTGAAATATTATAAAAAATTTTGCATGTATGTATACATGTGACCCCTCTTCCCCTCCTCCTGTTGATGATATTATTAAAGGAACCTTTGGGGCTTCCCTGGTGGCACAGTGGTTAAGAATCTGCCTACCAATGCAGGGGACACGGGTTCGAGCCCTGGTCCAGGAAGATCCCCCATGCCGCGGAGCAACTAAGCCCGTGTGCCACAGCTGCTGAGCCTGCGCTCTAGAGCCTGTGAGCCACAGCTACTGAGCCCACGTGCCACAACTACTGAGCCTGCGTGTCTAGAGCCCGCGCTCTGCAACAAGAGAAGCCACTGCAGTGAGAAGCCCGCGTACCGCAACAAAGAGTAGCCCCCTCTCGCTGCAACTAGAGAAAGCCCGCACGCAGCAATGAAGACCCAACGCAGCCAAAAATAAATAAATAAATTTATTAAAAAAAATAAAGGGATCTTTGACAAAAAGGTCAAGAACCAGTCATTTCTGGGCTGGTGAAAATCTCTGTGCCCATTTATCCCTACAACCAATCAGCTGTTCCAGTTCTAAACCTGTTTCATTTATTCAGGTCTTTGAACTTGCCTTTCTTCACACTTGTTCCTCGCTTTGCTTGCACGGTCTTCTATAATCCTCTCCACCGCCTCTTTCTTTAGTGGTCATTTAGGAGCCTTTCATGGTTTTTTTGGTATAGTCAGAAAACAGTGTGGTAGGGAGTTTGTCATGTTGATACCATGTTTTGACATCTGCAAAGATTTATTTTCCTCAGCATTTCACTGTGAAAAATTTTAAATGTACCAAAAACTCAAGAATTGTACAGTGAACACCCATACGCCTACCATCTAGATATTGTGATTAAACCTGCAATTAATATTTTAATATATTTGTTTTATCATGTAACTGTCCATCTCTCCATCATTGTATATCCATTCATCAATCCATCTAGCAATGCAGAAACTACTTTTACCTCAGAATAGTAAAACAGGCAGAACGTTTTAGGATAGTGGAAGGCCGCTTCTCCACAATTTGACAAGAGGCACTCACAAGCTAAGTCATTACTGTTTCACCTATCACAGATGAACCATAAAAGGCTGGGAAACCACTTGAAATGACCAAAGGTGAGGTGGCTCTTGTGGAACAGCAAATCCATAGACAAGTGTTTTCCAGCTGCAGACAGGGTCATGAAGACAATGTACTGATCTTTATGCATTTCAAATCAATTTACAGACATTGATGCACTTTACCCCTAAAATGTAATGTAACATAATTGCCAAAATATAATTTGGCATGTGTATCATTGACTAGTGTTCAGTGTTTGTTTATACTTTTTTTTGGTATGTCAGCAAAATTTTATGTATGAAGAAATACACAAATCATAAGTGTACCATTCAGTGAATTTTGACAAATGCATATGCCTGTGTATCCCAGTCTGTATCAAGATACAGACTGTTACCCTCATTCCACCTTCCAGTCAGCCCCTCCCCGCCAGAAGAAACTGCTGTACTGATTTCTTTCCACTGTCCGTTGGTTTTGCCAGCCCTATAACTTCACATAAATGGGATCATACTATGTACTCTTATATGACCCACTTTGTTTAATCAGAATAATGTTTTGAATTTGATTCATGTTGTTGCATGTATCAGATGTTTACTCCTTTTATTGCTGAGAAGTATTCCGTTATACAAATAGACCCAGTTTGTTAATCTAATCTGTTCTTCTGATAATGGGCAGCTGGGCTGTTTCCAGGATTTAGCAATTATGAATAAATCTGCTGTGGACCCTCTTGTGCAAGTCTCATGTTTTCATTGCTCTTAGGAAAATGCTAGGGAGTGGAATTGCTATGTCATGGTGTATGTTATGGGTTTAGTTTTATAGAAATCCACCAGACCTTTTTCCAAAGTGGTTGGACCGTGTCACATCTCCACTAGCAAAGTAAAAGCGTTCAGATCTTTACATTGTGTCAACAGTTTGTGTTGTCAGTCTTTAGTTTCAGCCATTCTGGTGTATGTAATAAGCCAACTTACCAATTTTTCATGGTGATTGTTGACCGTATCCTATCTAGGAATATAAAGTAGTATAACCTGTTGGAAAACAGTTTGGTAATGTCTTAAAAAGAAAACATAGGCCTGCTACGTGATCGAGCTATTCCACTCCTAGACATTTACTCAGGAGAGTAAGATTTTTTTAAAATAATTAATTAATTAATTAATTAATTAATTAATTCTTGGCTGCATTGGGTCTTTGTTGCTGCGTGCAGGCTTTTCTGTAGTTGTGGCGATCGGGGGCTACTCTTCCTTGTGGTGCTTGGGCTTCTCATTGCGGTGGCTTCTCGTTGTGGAGCACGGTCTCTAGGTGCACGGGCTTCAGTAGTTGTGGCACGTGGGCTTCAGTAGTTGTGGCTCGTGGGCTCTAGAGCGCAGGCTCAGTAGTTGTGGCGCATGGGCTTAGTTGCTCCGCGGTACGTGGGATCTTCCCGGACCAGGGATCGAACCCATGTCTCTTGCATTGGCAGGCGGATTCTTAACCACTGCACCACCAGAGAAGCCCAAGATACTCTTATTATAAGAGCTAAAAGCTTTATGGTTTCATCTTTTATAAAAAACAGTTAAAAATTTTTTGAATTAGTTTCTTTGTATGATGGGAGGTAGGGGTGTGGTTTATTGTTTTCCATGTGATTATCCATTTGTTCCAGCACCATGTATTGAAAATATTTTTCTTTCCCCTTTGGTTGCTTTTGGCATCATCAGAAATCAGTGATAGTTTAACTGTGGCTCGGTTCTGGGTGCTCTGCTCCCTTGTCCTAATCTGTTTGTCGATCCTTATGCCCGTGCCACGCTGTCTTGATTGCTGTCGCAGTCTGGTGAGTTGTAATGTCAGGCAGTGTAAATGCTACCACTCTATTTAATTTAATTTTATTTTTATTGAAGTATAGTTGCTGTACAATATTATATAAGTTACAGGTATACATTACAGTGATTCACAATTTTTAAAGGCTGTATTCCATTTATAGTTATTATAGAGTAATGGCTCTATTCCCTGTGTTGTACAATACATCCTTGTAGCTTATTTTATACCTAAAAATTTGTACCTCTTACTCCCCTCCCACTATATTGCCCTCCCCCTTCTCCTCTCTCCACTGGTAACCACTAGTTTGTTCTCTATTATATCTGTGAGTCTGTTTTTTTTAAAATATTCACTAGTTTGTTGTACTTTTTAGATTCCACATACAAGTGATATCATACAGTAGTTCTCTTTCTCTGTCTGTTTCAGTTAGCAAATGCCCTCCAAGTCCATCCATGTTGCTGCAAATGGCAAAATTTTATTCTTTTTTGTGGCTGAGTAGTATTTCATTGTGTATATATACCACGTCTTCTTTATCCATTCATTTGTTGATGGACACTTAGGTTGCTGCCATATTGTGCTATTTATTTTTTAAGCAGCTTTATTGAGGTATCATTGACACACAGTAAACCGCACATATTTAAAGTGTACAGTTTGGTGAGTTTTGCCATGTTTACACCTGGATGCTGTCACCACAGTGAAGAGGGTGAACGTGTTCATCTCACCCCAGAGTTTCCTTGTGCCCCTTTGTGATCCTGCTTTCCCGCCCCGCCTGTGCCCTACCCACCCTGCCCACAGGCTACCACCGGTCTGCCTTCTTTTACTTTGCATTAGTTTGCATTTTGTAGAGTTTTATGTAAACAGAATTGTTCAGTGTGTTCCTCTCTTATCTGCTTTCTTTCAATCAGCCTAATAATTTTGAGATTCATTTATGCATTTGTCTGTATCAAGACTTCATTATTTTTGTTACTGAGCAGTATTCCACCATTGTATGGATATACCTCAATTTGTTTATTCATTAGCCTGTTGATGGGCATTCAGATTGTTTCCATTTTTTTGGCTCTTATGCTAAAGCTGCTGTGAACATTGGTGTGCAGGTTTCTGTATGGGCGTACACTTTCATTCTCTTGAGTAAATGCCTGGGAGTGGAGTGGTCGGATCATACAGTAAGTGTCTGTTTCACTTTATTTTCTTGAAGACTTTGTAAGATTGGTGTTATTTCTTGCATACATTTTTACATAATTTTATATGTAATGATATAAATATATATAATTATGAAGTACATAGAATTCACCTGTGCAGGGTAGATTTCGGTATAGTTTCCTATTTTGGATGGCATCACTGAGAAAACATACTGCCTGGCTCACAGGATCCCTTGACAGTTGACAGTTCTTTCACTTTGAAAATCACTGTGTCTCTTTAAATTGTGTTTGAGTGCCCAACCGTTAGGTTTATTACCTGAGACTCTTTAAGGCTTATTTCCATTCTTCAGCCAGAAACTGACCCTGCCACGTGGTTCGTGGTCTCACACATACTGCTCTGCTTTGGATGTCCGGGCTGTGTATGTGTTAGCTCTCCAGTGTCTTTTTGTAGAACTCTTGATGTTTGTGTTTCATTTATATAAACACTAAAAACCTTAATCTGATTGAAGGAGTGATGCTTCTAGTTAATGAAATGGTGACAGTCGTGTTGCCTGTGGTTTTACATTTTGACTCTCCCTCGTTAACGTGGGCTGACGTTTCCGGTGATGGGGTAGAAAGACTTGTTCTCTTTAGACCCGCGAATCTCAGGTTTATAATCCAGACAGTACAGCTTGGACAAAGTCCAAGAATAACATGTATGAAGCACCACCAGGAATTAGGTTCTGTCTTTAAAAGGAGAAGTGCTCTTTATGTATACCCTTTTCAACTCATTTCTAAAATCTGCAGGAGTGAGAGGCCCAATGGAAAGGTCAGGTGCTTTAGGAGAGAACCCAAATAAATTTACTGTCAGTTCACATGCTGTCTTAAAATCCTTACCAGCCACTTTCAGACTTGTGTTTGTAGGGTTCTGTTGTATATTCTGTCGTTAATTCAGCAAACTTAGAGTTCAGAATCTTTGAATATAGCCAGAAAGGAAACTAAATTTGTGAAATGAGTAAACAAGTCCTAAAGTCTCCTTGGGGCTCCATTACTAGAGAGCTCTTTAACTTTGGGCAAGTTCTCTACCCTGCCTGACTTACCTATAAAGGGGGGTGTATTATTAATCCTTACATCCTACAATTTCAGTTCTGTCGTAAATGTATCCACCGTGGTTTGTATTTCAAAGTATGTTTTCAGTGTGCTTTATAAAATAATGTTTTATAATTAGATGTCACTGCTTAACTTGCTTTTCTTATATAAACTGCTCTTGTTTCTAAACAAAAAGTGTGCAGAGTGACATCTGAAACATGGTAGGGAACCTTTTGTTTTTGATAACCTTTTGTTGCCCTGAAGTGAGGGGTCACATAGTATGAAGCAAAATGTTTATATTTTTCTCACTAGGACTCTTTAAAATGAAAAGCAAATTAATTTTCAAAAATTAAATTTATTGTTAATAGGTAATGCATTCAAATGATTCAAAATTCAAAACATACTAAAGGGTGTACAATAAAAAGTTTCCTTTTACCCATGTCCCGCAGCTGTACAGCTCACCTCCTCCAGAGCAGCTAACATTATCAATTTTGGGGTCTCCTAGAGTTATTTCATGCATATAAAAGCAAATGTGAAGAAGCAAATGTCTTTTCTCCTTTTTGAATACAAACGGTAGCATACTAGATTCACTCTTCTGCACTTGCTTTTTTCATTTATAAAAATATAGAAACCACTTAATTAAAAAAAAAAAAAACCCTCCTTTAACAGAAACCGAGGAAACCCTGAAATTGAAACAATGAAGGAAAGAACTATAGTAACCAATATGAAAGTTACTGGAAAACAGTAAATAATAAAACAATAATTAGGGCAAATAATGTATTAATATGTTCTAATAAATTGGAAAATCAAAGTGAAATAAGTGACAGAAAAACAAGAAATAGAAAATCTGAACAAACCAGTAGGTAAGGAAGAAACAAGAAAGTTGTCTGACAGCCAAGAGAAGAAAGCAATTGAAGAAGGAGGGAATTAGCAGTTGACTTGAGGATCCTTTAGTTTTGCACCTTGGAAGTTAGTTATGACCTCAGGGGATTTTTCAGTGGAGCATTAAGAATGGACTCCCAGTTGTTGGGCAGCTGCAAAGAGAACTGGAGGTGAGGAAATGGAGACCGAATAGAGAAATGTTTTATTGTCCTTCTGCTGTAATTGGTACTTAGCATGATACCCAGCGCAGAGTAACGAATTTTTCCTTTAAGGTTGCAGAGCCTTGAACATATGTAAGTGATGATCATTTGTGCCAATAGAGAAGGAAAAGGTGAAGATGCAGAAAACAGATAGCTGACTATGAGAAAGGCAGGAGAAATTGAGATCTGGAAGACAGCTGGAAGGGGTTGGCCTTAGACAGGGCGAGGGTTTCCTCTTCCATTCTGAGATGAAGGGATTGGTGCTGGGAGGAATTCGGAGTTCTTGTTTGCTGGCTCCCCTTTTCTCTGTAGAGTGGCTTAGTCATTTGCTGGAAATAAGGGGAGAAATAAAGGGCTTAGAGGTTTGAGAGAATGGAGAATGAGTAATGATCAATGTAGACAATAGGAGAGAAAGCTGGGTAAATACACCAGGATCAGTGGGCAGCATTGGGACGCAAGTGGATTCCCAGCATTTAAGAGTTAGGTGCAGGCGTGGAGAGTGCCAGCAAGTGGACTCTTGTAGGACAGAACACTTGTCGGTCTCAAGATCACTTTACATTCTTAATTACTGATAGCTCCAGAGAGCTTTGTTTATGTAGAATGTCTTTATTGATAATTACTCTATTAGAAATTAAAACTGGGATATTAAAAATGTATATTTATATTCTCTGTAGAAGTACAGTAAAAAAAAATCCGTCATGTTAGCGTAAATAATACATTTTTACGAAAACAATGTTTTCCAAAACAAAAGAAATTTAGTGAGAAGAATGGCATGTTTTACATTTTGCAAATCTCTTTAATCTCTGGTATATTAGAAGACAGTTGGATTCTCCTGTTTCTTTGTTCAACCTGTTGCGATATGTTGTTTTTGTTCAAGTATGTGAAGAAAATTTATCCTGAAACAGAGAGGTAGTTGGAAAAGGGAGTATTTTAATAGCCTTTTCAGTAATTGTGGACGTTTTTCTTTGATACTACACCAAAACTGGGTAAGTGGTAAGTTTCTTAAAGATTAGCTAAGAGCTTAGATTCTGACGCATATCAGTAGACTTTTCGTGTATTGAAATCCATTGACCTGTTCTGCTCTAGATCTATTCTGATTTATCCTGGTCATAGATCTTTTGCCTGTGCATGATTTTGTAAACTCTTGCCTTTGTTAACATCCTGAGTTTTTTTCAACTTTGCTGAGTTATGCAGATCTTCTAAATGTTGATGTGTTTCATTAGACAATATTTAAAAAATTACATTTGTTAATGTCACCACTGATTTCATCAGAAAAGCCTTTAAGTATTAGGAAGCCATCAAGTTCACAGTGAGGGATACCACTTTTCTACCCTTCTGATTTTCGCTTGACAGGTGGAATTTTATCATAGGCAACAAATACTATCATTGTTTTCCTTTAGGTGACAGGTTTGCTTTGTTCCGTTTTGAGAAAATATTTGCCAGATATGCAGGTCTGAATAATCAACCAGTTTGCTTTTCTTTGAGAGGACTATCCTACTCCATTATGTAGTGGAAGTGCTTCATATATTTCATTTCATTTCGTCATACCAAATATTAAAAGGCCATGTACTCAAGGGGTGAGATTTAGTAAAATTGTACTTTATCAAGATATCCTTAAGAGAAACTGGCTTTCTTATTTTCCTGCAAGTGCATGGTGGTGAAGAATACAGTGACCACTGGTACATAAACTTAGCCTTCATTTATGCTAAGGTTCCAGTAGTTTTCGTCACCATTGCTTTTGTACCATCAGTGCAGGATTGAGCACAGTGAAAAAGGGGTGGGCACATATATCTTAGTATTATTACGAAAATAAATTTTACCTTGTGGAACCTCTGAAAAGGTCTTAGGGACCCCCCAGAAGTCCACATTTTGAGAATTGATGTTCAAGGCTTAAGGTTTTGTTAGGTGTGTTCAATGGAATTGAGAGACGGTAGTAAAAGATACCATAGTTAAAGATTGGACCATGGCCTCTGGCCTGGAGAGTCCTTTTACTTTCTTCCTACGTATCAACTCGTTCTGAGAGGCTGCCAGTACATGTTTGTCAACAATGCACTTATTTGAAATATGACCAGTACATGCTACATAGTCAAAAGGAACAATTTATGATGCTGAAATGAGTTTTGGGAGTGAAGAACTGTAACTTGAATACTAGATCAGCACAAAGGATTTAAGGACCAGCGTTCTTAGTCCTGCTTCTGTTAACTCATGAGGCTCACTGAGTTCTGGGAAAGTCACCTGACCTTTCTAATTCTCAGGTTTCTCACCTCCACAGTGGGATTAGTATTAATTGCGCCCACCTTTCTTAGAGTAGTTTTGATGTTCCGGTGATACCATCAGTTCCTTACGCCGGGTAACATCTTCATTTTTATACCTGTAAAGCTGCGCTTGGGGTACAGCAGATAAGTCAGTAAATATTTATTGAGTTAATGAATGAACTTAAAAAAAAAAACCGTTATGAGCTGTTAGTTTTTTTTTTTTTTTTTTTTTTTTTTTTTTTAAGGATTTTCTTATTTATTTATTTATTTATTTATTTATTTTTGGCTGTGTTGGGTCTTCGGTTCGTGCGAGGGCTTTCTCCAGTTGCGGCAAGCGGGGGCCACTCTTCATCGCGGTGCGGGGACCGCTCTTCATCGCGGTGCGCGGGCCCCTCTCCATCGCGGCCCCTCCCGTCGCGGGGCACAGGCTCCAGACGCGCAGGCTCAGCAATTGTGGCTCACGGGCCCAGCTGCTCCGTGGCATGTGGGATCTTCCCAGACCAGGGCTCGAACCCGTGTCCCCTGCATTAGCAGGCAGATTCTCAACCACTGCGCCACCAGGGAAGCCCCATGAGCTGTTAGTTTTAAACATACACACAAATAGAGTTGTATAATGAATTCCTGTCTTTCCTCAACACATATAACTCTAGAAAATAAGACCATGTTTTTATAGAATTAAGATCACAACCAACAAAATTAAAATTGGGTCCTTAATACCATCAGATACTCCTCTCGTGTTCGAATATCCCCAATTGAATTAAAATAAATACATATATATGTTTTTACAGTTGGTTTATTCAAATCAAATCCACACAAAGTCCACTCATTATATTTGTTTATTATGACTCTTGGTTTCTTTTCATTGCAAACATTTTCCAGATCCCCCACTTTTTTTAATGCATCAACTTGTTGGAGAAACTGGGGCTAGTTTTGTAAAATGTGCTCGTGTTTGATTGCTTCCCAGTGGTGTTTGGAGCTTTTTCCTCTATGCCTTACATTTCTAGTAAACTGGAAGTTAATTGTTTGATTAGATTCCGATTTAGATTTTTAGGGAGAACACTTCTAAGTGGTCTGCTATGTACTTCCTACATGTTTCACATAGGACGTACGTGGTATTGATGCCAAACTTGAGCAGTGGGTTCAAGTGTGGCAGCCTTATCTTTCCATTGTTCGCCGTCACACTTTCTTGTCATGGTTGTAGCATCCATTGATGATCACTGCCTGAGTGAGTGAGCTGTGGAGCTATGAGGTGCTAACTACATGTGTGGAGGTATTATTGAGGTACTATTTTGGTTACTACTACTAAAGTAGGGCAGTATCTTTATTTGAGCTAAGTCATCAATGACATGATATCTAAGAAGCATATAGTAACAAGCCTCCAAATTAGGGACTGTATTTTTTACATTATAATTGACGTAAAATATTTCATTAGTTGAGGTGCTCAACATAGTGATTTGATAGTTTTATACATTACAAAATGATCAAGGGACTGTATTTTTAACAGGATAATTTTATGCATAGCATGGAAAGAACTAACCTTTTTTTTTTCCCTGCCACACTAGATTTAGAGTTTGTCTCTTAACAGCATGTCATATTAAAACAAATACCTTTGAACCATCTTTTTACTAAAGAGACTCTCCAAAACCATTCTGTGTCTCGATTATTATAAAAATTTGTTTAATACTAATACAGTTGATCATTACAATAAGATTCCAGATGACAAAAAAGAATTTGGACACACCCTTGGAGCTCTCTTCGTAATGAGATTTAACATGTCAGCTGGAGCTACCATAATTTTGGTTTGATTGGTTCTGTTAGGAGAAAATAATTAAAGTACCTCATTTTACGTGGTTCATAATGAATCCATTTGTAGAAATTGAATTCAAACACTGGGAAACTAAAAAAAAACAGTGTGAACATTTGGAAAATGTGGGTGGTTTCTTCTTTGTGCTGTTGGATATGTCCGTCAAACTGATGCTGCAAGAGAAATACCTCATGTTTAGAACAGGGGCTGAGCACAGGTGGTGTGTTCAGGAAATCAGTATAACCTCTGTGAACCAAAAAACTTTACAATTCTTGAAAAACTTTCAAGGTTGTTGACCAAGGGACATGAAATTTTACCCAAAGACATTAACTTACTTCTTTCTTCAATAGGAAAATAAAAAATATTTCAAGCGTAGTGAACTTGCAAAAAAAGAAGAGGAAGCATATTTTGAAAGATGTGGCTACAAGGTATGAACGCCTGCTTTTAGGTTAAATTTATATTTCTGAGTTTAAATTTATACAGCTGTTGTTAAAGTGTCAAAACGATTGATCTCTGTTCAATTTATTAATGTTATACATTAGCCTATAAATGAGAAGCCATCTGGAGAGGTATGAGTTTCTGTTTTTCTTTTTTCTTTCCTTTTTCTTTTTTTTAATCTTGAAATCAGGAGAATACATGCATGACTTTTGGCTTGGAATGGTTTGGCTTTTTGTGGACAGCATGAAGTGGCTTGAGATCAAAGCTTGAATTTTTTTCTTTTTAATTAAGTCCTGGATCTGATTCTGCCTCATTTTCATCACCATCACCACCACTCCTCTCCTCACCTCTCCCAATAAAAGTCCAGTTTTAAAGGATTCAAAAGATTTTATTCATTCAACAACAGTGGCATTAGCAGGGGTATTTTCCCTGCTTTCTCCTGAATATTTTAAGCCATTGTTTTTATGTTTGCAGTGTTAATAATCCCTTTTGGCCCTAAGTACCTCTGCCTGAGATACAGTGTCATTTTTTGTAATACGGTATCACATTTCAAACACTGCTTAGTCTATTGGATAGAAAATGTGATACTGAAATATTTGTTAGAAATAAATGAGTTGTCTGGAAGACTTTGTATACTTTAGAAGCATGACTAAAATTATCTTTGAGATTACCTAGTTAATAATGTATTGGGGTTTTATTGGGAGGGGTTAAAGGTAATGAGGTGAAGTTGTGTTTAAATTATTTTATAAGAAGGCTAAATCTAGTTGAATAATTGTTTAAACAAAATTCAGAGATTCTATTGAAATAATTTTGACAAATCATAAATTTGAAATCGACTTTTTGCTTGTGAAACATCAATATAAAATAATACTCTTGTGCATGTAATGGAGAAAGTTCTGGAAATTAATTTTATCTGGCATAGCATTTCTAGAAAGAAGCATGAGGAATGCAAATGGTATGTATATGCGTTTGCTTTCTTTTGGTACTTTTGGGAGAGGGCAAGTGTTAAAAATGTATTTCTGATAGGTTTCTAAAATATGAAAGTTTGTATTTTGATATTTTCCATAGGTACATTGATATCATTTGCTTCTAGTTTAGGAAATTAAGATACGTTTTATGTAAATAACCATCGAATAGATAGATATTCAGAAAGAAGAATTCTCATCTTTTGTTTGCCCAGCATTATCTAAACTCACACTTGAACTAGAATAAGAATCACTTAACCATGGGTTTTAGTCTGCTGACTTGTTGCTTTCCCAGATCCCTGAATTTGATTGTTTTCAACTTTTTGATAAGGTAGGAAAATAATTTAAACAGTGACGGTTTTGCTTTGTTTAGATTGCTTCCGTGATAACGACAGTACTTTCTTGCTTATATAGAGGAAAGCACTGAAGCAAAATCATTACTGTAAAGGTACTGCTTGTAACGTTGAGTCCAGCTGACAGAATGTCTTAGATCTTTTCCTTAAAGCTATTCACTGCCATTCTATAATTGAAAATGCTTTTTATCCTGAGATTTTGGGAGCAATATCTGTTTTTATGCTTAAAAAGAAAGCACAGGGTTTTCTATCTAAAGCCTTTTTAATATTTCCTTCTTGGTAGTAATGAAAATACAGCATGTGTTACTTTTATTCCTTTATAAAAACCAGTTACCGTTTTTTTTTAGGGCTTGATGCTGATTTGGTCTGTGAAAATATGCAAGTTTAGTTTTTTTACCTAAATTTTCTGTTACCACTGTTAACACTGATTAACATAATCTTTAACCTATAGAATCATAAATTATATCATTTTAACCATATAGCCTTTCTTAACAATGTGAGTTTTTCCTTAATGTTGATCTTTTTTGTTTTTTGATCTTACTTCTTTTGGCATCTGAGATTTGTCTTATGGTTCAGATGGAAAACCATGTTTCAGTATCTTTTTTACAGACCACACAGTGGGGCTTATAAATTGCTGAACTCAATTTTCGTAAACTGTGACTTGGGCAGCAGACTCAAGAAAATATATGAAGAAATTTTTTTCTCTGCAGGTTCATATGAGCAAGAATGTCCACTCTGTTCTTTGCGTACTATGAGTAGAGAGGTGCTGGTTTTCATTATTTTCCCACAAGGTTTGCAGCTCAGTTTGTGGGCAAGTTGTGTGTAGCGTCGGAAAGTTTTCTGCACCTCCAGCAGTGATTCCTGTGCACTTGGAAAAACACCTTTCAAAAATCAGGAGAGGAAAGAGCTGGAGCTTGAGGCTTCACAGGTTTTTGTTAGAGAGCAGTTCCTTTCTTTGGTCTTCATTTTAAACCCAGAGCAAGGATCAAATAACCCTGTAAGATGATTTTCTCAAAGAGGAGAAGAGCAAGCTGATTGTTTCTAAGAAGAAAGTAAAAATCTTGGAGTCTAGGGAGAAAATAAGTCTAAATTTCAGCCTTTTAAAGTTTTTGATTGTGGAAACCATTATACTTCTGTAGCAAGAATGCTGTCTCCTGGGTGCATGCTCTCTGCGTGGGTGTCCCTGAGCTCTCACAAGCATGTACATCAATTATGAGCTCTTTGCTCAGAGGAACATTTAGAAAACCTTCCATATTTAAAACATGTTTAATTTCAGTGAATACCTAATGTATAGAATGATAAATGTTAAACCATATTATATTTTAAAAGGAGAATTTCGTTTCTTTTGGCTATTAATGTAGATACAGCCAAAAGAGGAGGACCAGAAACCATTAACTTCATCGAATCCAGTATTAGAACTTGAACTGGCAGAAGAAAAATTACCCATGACACTTTCTAGGCAAGAGGTAAGTTTTTGTTTTTTTTTTAAATTTTTATTTATTTATTTATGGCTGTGTTGGGTCTTCGTTTCTGTGCGAGGGCTTTCTCTAGTGGTGGCAAGCGGGGGCCGCTTACTATCACGGCAAGAGGTAAGTTTTTTTTTTTTTTTTTTAAAGGATTTTCTTATTTATTTATTTATTTATTTATTTATTTTTGGCTAAGAGGTAAGTTTTTATATGAGTGTTTTGTGGGAAAAAAAAGAAAAATCTCCACAGCAGTTGCATTTATCTCTGGTTCTTTCCAATAACTTTTGTCATTATTTCCCATATAAAATGACTTAACTGCACAGTATTCTAGTTCAATTTTCTTCATGAGGTTCTAAATTAATCTCTGCTTTTCTTGGTACTGTTGTCGAATATCTTATGTCTTAAGTTGTTTTTAAAGAATGTATCATTCTGAACTTTAAAAACTAAACACATTCTAAGTAAGTATAATTAAATGTATATATTCTAAATAACTATACTTGATAAGTTGTCTAAATAATTTAAAATAATATAAATTATGTATTAAGAGAAAGTAAGTTAGTGTTTTGTAACTTACTTCCTCTTAATACATCTTTCTAAGTCAAAATACAGAGGTCTGTATGATTCTTTATGACTGCATAATTTCCCATATTTTAAAAACTACTTTATTATTTTTAAAATCAATTCTGTGCTAATGGTCATTTAGGTTGCCTCAGCATTTCCCTATTTTAGATCGCACTAAGATGAATGCCCTCATACAGATGTCAGTGCATGTGTAATAATGTATGATTACTTTCCTTTGGAAAATTTTCTAGAAACATGATTTCTGGAGTCTGTTCTAAAGACTATAGACATGCCTGAGGCTCTGGATACATATTACCAGAGAGCCCTGCAGACTTGTTATAGCAGTTCATACTCTCAGCTGTAGTATTTGCCCATACCCTGGTCAGTATCAACTATTAAATTCCTTCAGCAATAACACCAACAACAAAATTTTAAGATATTCCTGTGAAAAAAGAATTCAGACTGTACACAAGGTACACAACGAAATTAACTTTGAGCAAAAGGAAACTCTCAGAGGAAAGGAGGGCTGATTCCAGAAGCTGTGTGTGAAAATTAGATGAAGGACTTTTGAATACTTGGCCTGAAACGAATATTTGAGATTTTTAAAAAGAGCCATTGACCACAGTTCTAATTTTGAAAAAGCATTGAATATTCTCTGTCGTTCATAAAGAAGAACTGAGATAACTGAGAGAGGTAGCTTTTTATTTATTTTGAGAAGCATAACATATCTGTCCAAAAATGGGATGGCTGTTTCATGAAGGGGTGTGACTTTTGTCATTTGTCAGACAGGGACCAGGAGAAGGTGTTTTTGAGGTCATTTCTGCGTGGATTGGAGATAGCACTAGACGACCTCTTAAGTTTTTTAATACCGAGTCTCAGTTAATCCAGTGGGAGCCCTGCCAGTGGTTTCTAAGTGTGATACTATTTATGTTCCCAGATAAAGTTCTTGGTATTTTTAAAATTACAACTTACTTTCTTAATGATAATTCTTGTTTGTCCTTTTTATGAAATACCACATGTATACAAAGAGTGTGTAAAACATGTGCGATATAGTGGATAATTACAAAACAAACACTTGTATGACGATGGCCGAAATCAAGGAGGAGTATTATCAGCCCCTCAGAAGCCCTGCACGTCCCCCTCCCTCCATTTGTAACTCACTTTCTCTTCTGAGGGACTAGTTTTTGGTTTTAATGTAGTATTGCAGTGCCGACTCACGGCTATCTATGGTCATTGACTTATCGCTGACTCCAGGCTTGGTTTTATTTTATTTTATTTTTTTCGCTTTATAAATGTTATCACTCCCTCCCATCGTAATGTTTTTCTTATGTATTCTACTACACAGATTGGTCCTTTCTGAAACACTTGCCAAATGACCTAAACCATTAGGGTTATTTAAGGTGTGACAATAATTCAGTATATCTGTTAATGGAAACTGAAGAAGAAAAAAGTATAACTTACTTTTTGCATCTACTTTTCACTTACCAAAATAAGTGTTTGGTCTCCTAAAATAGGAATTACTATTACTAATGTCATAGGGAATTACTATTGTTGTTTGATGTATTTTTTTTAATAGGTTATCAGGAGATTAAGAGAAAGAGGAGAACCAATCAGACTCTTTGGAGAAACTGATTATGATGCTTTTCAACGTTTAAGAAAAATAGAGATCCTCACACCGGAAGTTAACAAGGTAAGAAGTCAGAACAAAGCTAGAAGAATGTCATTGTACCATATAAATGAGAATAGTATGGACTTCGACAGAGCTCGACTAATTGCATTACTATAGAGAAAAAAGGAAAAATAAAGTTGCCAGATTACTGCTGCTGAATATAAATTTTCTTTTTTTTTTTTTAACTTTTGTGTGTGCGTGAGTTTATTTTTTTTACTTATTATTTTTCAGTATGTATTTATTTATTTATTTTTGGCTGTATCAGGTCTTACTTGTGGCACTCGAGGTCTAGTTGTGGTGCACGGGCTCAGTAGTTGCGGCGTGCGGGCTTAGTTGCCCCGCGACATGTGGGAATCTTAGTTCCCCTGCCAGGGATTGAACCTGTGTCCCCTGCATTGGAAGGTGGATTCTTAACCCCTGGACCACCAGGAAAGTCCCAGGTTTTCTTTAATTTTCTTTTAAAAAGCACACATCTTGGGCATGCAGTTAGTGCATTTTGACAAATACATGCAAGTGTGTAGCCACTACCCTTATGAAGATACAGAGTATTTTCATCACACACACATGAAAGTTCCCCAGCACTCCTTGGCCAGTTCCCGGGTTCATCTTCCTCCACTCCTGGGCAACCACCTTGTTAAATTATATCCCCATCAGTGAATTTAGAGGATATGTCTGGCTTCTTTTGCTCAGTGTGATATTTTGTAGATTCATCCATGTTATTGTGGATGTTGGTAGTTTGTTCCTTTACATTGCTGATGATATTCAGCTATATGAATATATCAGAATATGTTTCTAGCTTTGGGCTGTTATGAATAAAAGTGCTGTGAACATTCTTACACAGATCTTTTTTGGATCTGTGTTATTCCTCTTGGGTAAATATGTTTTTATCTCTCTGGTAAATGCTTAGAAGTGGAATTGCTGTATAGTAAGAGTAAATGTATGCTCAACTTTTTAGGAAATGCCAAATATTTCCAGTGTCTCATCAGTGTTTGTTATTGTTAGTCTTTTAAATTGTAACCATTCTTTTGTATTGTGGAAGTATCTCATTGTGGTTCTATTCACAATTCCCTGATAACTAAAGATTATGAGCATCTTTTCATAGACTTATTGGCCATATCTTTCTCTATGCAGTGTGTCTTTTGTTCATGTTTCAGTTGGGTTGTTTGTCTTTTTATTTTTGAGTTATAGGAGTTCTTTATGTGTATTCTGGATTCTTTGTCAGATATACAGATTCATGTTTTGTGTCTATTTTTTCCTAGTCTAGGCCTTACGTGTTCTCTTAATGGTGCCTTTTCATGGGCAGGACTTCCAAATTTTGATGAAGTTCGCTTTATGGTTATTGCTTTTGGTGTTTTGCGTAAGAAATCTTTGCTTACCCTAAGGTCTTAAAGAGATGGTATTTTCTTCTAAAACTTTAATAGTTTTAGCTTTACTTTTAGGACTCTAATCTTGTTTTATGGCTCAGCTTATGGTCTGTCTTGGCGAATATTCCATGGACTCTTGAAAAGAGTATGTTTTATGCTTTGGATAAATGTCAATTACAGTGGTGGTGTTCAGATCTTCTGTGGCCTTATTAACTTATTTACTTGCTCTTTCAGTGAGAGACAGGTGTGGTTATCTGTGGCTGTGTAACAAACCACCCCAAAACTTACAACTTAAAACAATTCATTATTATAAAATCTTTCTCAGTCATCTATGATGGTAACAAACCACCCTGAAACCTAGTAACCTAAGGTAATTTGTCATTCTCCCTCACAGTTCTGTGGTTCGATTGGGCTAATTAAGCTGGGCAGTTTTTTGCTTGGGGTCTTGCATGTGATGCAGTCAGGTGAGGGCTGTGGCTGAGGTCATCTGAGGGCTCCCTGGACTGGCCTTCTGACTTAGAATGCTGCCTTAAAGGTGCAGCTGCTTTGTACCAGGTGTCAGCATTTCCTGCCTTTTTAAGGCTGAGTAATACTCCATTGTATATATGGACCCCATTTTGTTTATCCATTCACCCTCGATGGACGTGTAGGTTGCTTCTACCTTTTGGCTATTGTGAATAATCCTGCTATGGACTCAAGTTATATAAATATCTGCTCGAGTCCCTGCTTTCTACTTCTTTTGCATATACTCCCAGAAGTGGAATTGCTAGATCATATGGTGATTCTGTGTCTAACTTTTTTTTTTTTTTACTTTTTTTTAAAACATAATGAATTAAAAATTTTTTCATTTATATAATTAATGTGCACAGCAATTTGTTTTTCTTTACTTTCAGTCCTATCTAAACTTTCCTAACTTAAATTCTTGGAAAGAGTAAGTGGTGTTGTAATGCTTCATTTCACTGATATTTGTTTCTCTTCTATCTCCTGAGTCACTTTCCTTATCAAAAGATAGTCTAGGGGCTTCCCTGGTGGCGCAGTGGTTGAGAATCTGCCTGCTAATGCAGGAGACACGGGTTCGAGCCCTGGTCTGGGAAGATCCCACATGCCACGGAGCGGCTGGGCCCGTGAGCCACAGCTGCTGAGCCTGCGCGTCTGGAGCCTGTGCCCCGCAGCGGGAGGGGCCGCGATGGTGAAAGGCCCGCGCACCGCGATGAAGAGTGGCCCCCACTTGCCGCAACTAGAGAAAGCCCTCGCACGAACCGAAGACCCAGCACAGCCAAAAATAAATAAATAAATAAATAAAATAAATAAATTAAAAAAAAAAAAAAACAGGATAAGAGGGAAAAATATTAAAAAAAAAAAAAGATAGTCTAAAATGCTAATGTGAACTATTCAGTTTTTGTTACCTGATTTAATTTTTCTTCTCATTTCATTACTTGAAAAATCTTCTAGCTTTTAATATTAATTTATTACAACCTGCTGTATTCTAATCTTATTCAAGCCTGTCCCAAATACTAGAGTTTCTTATGTACTTTTTAAAAACTGAGATATAATTAACATATAACATTAATTTCAGGTGTACAGCATAATGATTTTTTTTTGTTTAAACATCTTTATTGAAGTATAATTGCTTTACAATGGTGTGTTAGTTTCTGCTTTATAACAAAGTGAATCAGTTATACATATACATATGTTCCCATATCTCTTCCCTCTTGCATCTCCCTCCCTCCCACCCTCCCCATCGCGCCCCTCTAGGTGGTCACAAAGCACCGAGCTGATCTCCCTGTGCTATGTGGCTGCTTCCCACTACCTATCTGTTTTACATTTGGTAGTGTATATATGTCCATGCCACTCTCTCACCCTGTCACATCTCACCCCTCCCCCTCCCCATATCCTCAAGTCCATTCTCTAGTAGGTCTATGTCTTTATTCCCGTCTTGCCACTAGGTTCTTCATGGCCTTTTTTTTTTTTTTTCTTAGATTCTATATATATGTGTTAGCATACTGTATTTGTTTTTCTCTTTCTGACTTACTTCACTCTGTATGACAGACTCTAACTCCATCCACCTCATTACAAATACCTCCATTTCATTCCTTTCTATGGCTGAGTAATATTCCATTGTATATATGTGCCACATTTTCTTTATCTATTCATCTGTCGATGGACATTTAGGTTGCTTCCACGTCCTGGCTATTGTAAATAGAGCTGCAATGAACATTTTGGTACATGACTCTTTTTGAACTATGGTTTTCTCAGGGTATACAGCATAATGATTTTATATGATCACAATAATTAGTTAATATTCATCACCATACAAAGTTACAACAAAATTTTTTTTTCTTGTGATGAGGACTTTTTTTTAAAGATCTACTCTCTGAGTAACTTTGAAATACGCAATACAGTATTATTACCTTTAGTCACCATGCTGTACATTATATCCCTGTGATTTATTTATTTTATAAATAACTGGAGCAGTCTAAAAGTTCATAAATTTGAACACATTCTGAAGCTCTACATTTTTACTCCCCTCCCTTCACGTTTTATTTTTCTGATACCACATTTTACATCTTTTGGTCTTGTGTAGCCCTTAACTAATTATTGTAGTTAGAGTTGTTTTTACTACTTTTGTCTTTTAATCTTCATACTAGCTTTATGAGTGATTAATTCACTACTTTTACTATATATTTACCTTTACCAGTGAGATACATACTTTCATATGTTTTCTTGTTATTAATTAGTGCCATTTCTTGCCAGCTTAAAGAAGTCCCTTTAACATTTCTTATAAGGCTGGTTTAGTGATGATGAACTCCTTTAGCTTTTGCTTCTCTGGAAACTGTTGCTCCTTCAATTCTGAATGATAATTCTTCCAGGTAGATGTTCTTGGAAGTTTGTTCTTTTAGCACTTTGAATATATTGTGCCACTCCCTCCTGGTATGCAAAGTTTCTGCTGAAAAAATCTCCTGATAGTCTTATGGGGGAGCGGGGTTCCCTTGTACAAAACAAGCTGTTTTTCTCTTGCTGCTTTTAAGATGCTCTCCTTCTTTAACTTTGGTTTTTTTTTTTTTTTAATTGAAGTATAGTTGTTTTACAGTATTGTGTTAATTTCAGGTATAGAGCATAGTGATTCAGGTTTTTGCAGATTATATTCCATTATAGGTTATTACAAGATATTGGGTATAATTCCCTGTGCTATACAGTATATCCTTGTTGCTTATCTATTTTAAATATAATAGTTCGTATCTGTTACTCCCTTACCTCTAATTTGTCCCTCTCTCCTTTCCTTCCCCCCTTGGTAACCACAAGTTTGTTTTCGATACCTGTCTCTTTCTGTTTTGCATATACTTTCATTTGTATTATTTTTTAGTTTCCACGTATGGGTGATATCATACAGTATTTGTCTTTCTCTGTCTGACTTATTTCACTAAGCATAATACTCTCCAGGTCCATCCATGTTGTTGCAAATGGCAGAATTTCATTCTTTTTTTATGGCTGAGTAATATTCCTCCGTGTGTGTGTGTGTGTGTGTGTGTGTGTGTGTGTATGTGTGTCACATCTTCTTAATCCAGTCGCCTGTTGGGCACTTGGGTTGCTTCCATGTCTTGGCTATCATAAATAGTGCTGCTGTGACCATTGGGGTGCATGTATCTTTTTGAATTTAATGTTTTCATTTTTTCTGGGTATATACCCAGGAGTGGGATTGCTGGATCATATGGTAGTTCTGTTTTTAGTTTAAGGGACCTGAATACTGTTTTCCATAGTGGCTATCTCAATTTTCATTCCTACCAACAGTGTATGAGGGGTCCCTTTTCTCCACATCCTCTGCAACTTTTGTTTTGTAGACTTTTCGATGATCGCCACTCTGACAGGTGTGAGGTGATACCTCATTGTGGTTTTGATTTGCATTTCTCTAATAATTAGTGATGTGGAGCATGTTTTCATGTGCCTGTTAGCCATCTGCATGTCTTCTCTGGAGAAATGTCTGTTCAGGTCTTCTGACCATTTTTGGATTGGGTTGTTTTTTGATATTGAGTTGTATGAGCTGTTTGTATATTTTGGATATTAACCCCTTGTGGGTCACATCATTTATAAATATTTTCTCCCATTCAGTAGGTTGTCTTTTTGTTTCGCTGGTGGTTTCCTTGCTGTGCAAAAGCTTTCAAGTTTAATCACGTCCCATTTGTTTGGTTTTGCTTTTATTTCTTTTGCCTTAAAGACTGATTAAAGAGAGTATTGCTATGATTTATGTCAAAGAGTGCTCTGCCTGTGTTGTATTGTAGGAGTTGTCTTTAACTTTTGACATTTTAATTATAATGTGTCTTGGTTGTGGGTATGTTTAACTTTTTCAGGTACTGCCATACCATCCTCCACAGCAGCTGTACCATTTTACATTTCCAGCAGTGCTCTAGGGTTCTGTTTCTCCATATCCTAGCCAAGTTGTTATTTTCTGTTTTCTGTTGATAATATTCATCCTAATGGTTGTGAAGTGGTATCTCTTTGTGGTTTGATTTGCATTTCCTTAATGACCAGTGATGTTGAGCATCTTTTCATTTACGTACTGGCCGTTCGTATGTCATCTGTTAAAGTCCTTTGCCCATTTTAAATCAGGTTGTTTTCTGTTTTGTTAGTTAACTCTAAGAGTTTTATAGTTTTAGCTCTTACATTTAGGTCTTTGATCCATTTTGAGTTAATTTTTGTATGTGGTATATGCCAAGGGTCTAGCTTTAAGGCTTCCATTTTTACCAAGTGGTCACCAACTGGAAGTGAATAGAATATGGAATTTGCTGGTTTGTTAGAAACATAGTGAAATCCTAGGATATGGTTGAGACACCGGTTTTATACTGTTGACATTTCCAAATGTTTTGGGAGTTCAAAGTATCAATAGTTGCAGTTGTTAGACATTTTCAGTGAACCAGGAAAATGGGTTGGGGACCAGTGGAGACCTGGTCACTTTCACTAGGGCCTCATTAGAAAATTACAGCATTAATGCCTATTCCTATTTGGATTTGTCACTTGTATGTTTTATTTTTCTGGCCATCAGATTACCTATTGTGTGTACATTCTCTTAAATTTACATATGTTCATAAGAATTGATTTTGCATGGACAGTGGTGATAGCTGTATAATAAATTGAAATATTATTTGAGTTTCTTTGTGGAGAAAAAAGTGGATTATACTCATTATTAGAGAAGAAATCAGAAGTGAAACATCAGTGAAATTTCATACAAGATGTAACTTTTTACCTTTCCTCAGGGATTGAGGAATGATCTGAAAGCAGCTTTGGATAAGATTGATCAGCAGTACCTGAATGAACTTGTGGGTGGCCAGGAACCTGGAGAGGAAGACACCCAGAATGATTTGAAAGTTCATGAAGAAAACACCACAATTGAAGAGTTAGAGGTGATCTCTCCCCCACCTTCCCTGATTCCCCGTCACGCCTTTCATTCCCTGCAGTAGGTGGTTGAGCTCCTCAGAATGTTCAGTTTACAGCGTGCTGGTGTCTTTGGTCACTACAAAGGCCCTTCTTCTATTCCGTGCCTTTTGTTTATTCACTCCCTTTTTTCTCATTTCCTATACACATTCCCCTACTTCCTGCCTTCAAAAGTATTCATTCTGATATGTTTGCTGTGTATCCTTTGATTTGTTGATGGTCTTGTAGAACCAGTAGTGTTTTGTCTGCATGTGTTTTGGTATGTACATACATGATATTTTACTGTGAAATTCTTCATTCTGTTCACTTTTTTTCCACTTAGAACTATGTTAAGTTCCATCCTTGATACCTTATGTACCTCTAAACCTTTGATTTTAACTGTTAACATAGCATTTCATACACTGTGGCATTCACTGCCTTTTACTTTTTGTTCGCCGTAATGACAGACAGTGAGATTGCTCCCAGCTCCGTGTTACCACAGACAGCTTTGTGACAGACAATCTTGCACATGACCCCTCTGGAGCAGAAGCAGGATTGCTTCTGATACATGTTTAACTTGTCTGAGTACTGCCAAATTGCTCTCTGTAATGGGTTTGCCAGTCTCTACCCTCCACCAGCACTGTGTGAGGGTCTTGTATCCCTGCATCCCTGCCAACCCTTGGCAGTATCTTGCTTTCTTATTTTTGCCAGTGTGTCGAATGTGGAGTGATATATGTAATCTTATTTAAAAGTTGTATTATCTAAATATCTAGCATGAGCAAAAATAATATGACTTAGTTTAAAGTTCTTAATGGTTAATAAAACATAGTTATTTTTTCTGTTACCTTTCGTTCCTGGCTCTTAACCCACATTGCATGCTGTGAGTGAGATTGTAGTTAAGGAAGATGTCGTTTTAATTATACCTCGACCCCCTAAATTTTACTGCAATAATTGGTGTGAGCAACCAGTTCTGGACATTTTTTTCCTTTTTCCTTCGTTTCAAACAACTTTGGAGATAGTCACATACTATACAATTTATCCATTTAATGTGTACAATTCAGTGGTTTTTAGTATATTCACAGGTCGCTACAACCATCATCACAATCTAGTTTTACAGCATTTTGTTCCCCTAAAAAGAAACCCTATGTTCATTAGCAGTCACTCCCTTTACTCCCTCTTTGAGTCATAAAAGATAACATGCTCTCTAAATTTAAATGACAAATTGTCTTTTTTTTTTTTTTTTTTAATCTATCTAGAAATTCCATCAGGGTTTTAAATCAAAATTGGACCATACGTATATGTAATAAAGAGCCATGTTTAGTCTGGTGTTGGTAATGTATGTATGCCGCTGTTGTTCTTGACTAATGAACAGAAGCATTCTTTTTCTTCAGGCACTGGGAGAGTCTTTAGGAAAAGGTGATGATCATAAAGACATGGACATCATTACCAAATTCCTTAAGGTATGTACTTTTTGGCTAGGAAAGGAGGACACGTTTTCTTTAGTTAAGAACTGGTCTTACTTTTTGTTTTTTTGTTTTTGTTTTTTTTTGGTTTTTCATTTTTGAATTGTTTAAGAGTTAAAGACTGGAAAGGGAAATCCTCCCTAAACATTTCTGCACGTACGGTGTTTATGATATTGCTGTGCTTGGATATAGAGGTTAAACAAAGAAAATGTATATTTACTTTCTTCATAGCACTTGTAAGGCTGACTTATTAATGTAAATACACTGAAAAGAATCATAGCAGTGGAATGAACAAGAAGTTTTAAGGATTAAAAAATTTATTTTAAACACTCTGGGAAGGAGTGCAATAAGGAGAAGCTTTTCTGAGAGATGATGACAGTAAGGAATGGAAGGAGGTGGGAAGACGTTGACAGGGAAAAAAGCACTCGAGTAACCTTTCAAAGACTTGCGATTAGCTCATTCATTCTTCCCGGAATTCCTCTCTTCAGTGGTTTAGGTAGAGTATGTGCAAATCTCAGATTCCTTTTAACATTTATTCACAAATTATTTGTGTTCAGAACAAGAGATATAAATGCAAGAAATGCTTTTACTTGTATTTACAGTTTAAATACAACACAGTTAGCCATCAGGATTCTCAATCCGTTGAGGATTTGGCATGGAATTAGCTAGGGCGTGGTGGGATCTAGCATGAACTAGAATTTCCTCTTTGAGTGACAGCCTCTCCCTATGTAGGACATGCATAGGTAACACCGCTAGGGGAGTATGGCCTCCTCAGCCTTCAGTGTTTACCTGCCTCTGGGAAGGATGCTCTTTGTGCAGTTTAACTCAGGGGGCACCTGGGTAGTTTTCTGGGGCAGGGTGGGGGCTGGTCATAGTTTCTTTTATTTTCGTTCGTTTTTTCCTTCTCCTTTGGTCAGGCACTTTAGAGGGAATTTTTAATTGAATTGTGGTCTCTACTGCAAAAGTAGAAAGTCCAAATACTACAACATCATCCTTGGAAGATTGATTAAATATCACAGCACATATGGCATTATGGCTGATGAGTCTAGGTAGGTTGAATTTTATGTAATAGAAATACAAGTAAAAGTTTATTTCTGACCATAATTCAAAAAGAGTCACGTACCAAAATGTTCATTGCAGCTCTATTTACAATAGCCAGGACATGGAAGCAACCTAAGTGTCCATCGACAGATGAATGGATAAAGGAGATGTGGCACATATATACAATGGAATATTACTCAGCCATAAAAAGAAATGAAACTGAGTTATTTGTAGTGAGGTGGATGGAGTTAGAGTCTGTCATACTGAGTGAAGTAAGTCAGAAAGAGAAAAACAAATACAGTATGGTAACACATATTTATGGAATCTAAGGAAAAAAAAAGTCATGAAGAACCTAGTGGCAAGACGGGAATAAAGACACAGACTTACTAGAGAATGGACTTGAGGATATGGGGAGGGGGAAGGGTAAGCCGTGACAAAATGAGAGAGTGGCATGGACATATATACACTACCAAACATAAAATAGATAGCTAGTGGGAAGCAACCGCATAGCACAGGGAGATCAGCTCGGTGCTTTGTGACCACCTAGAGGGGTGGGATAGGGAGGGTGGGAGGGAGGGAGATGCAAGAGGGAAGAGATATGGGAACATATGTATATGTATAACTGATTCACTTTGTTATAAAGCAGAAACTAACACACCATTGTAAAGCAGTTATACTCCAATAAAGATGTTAAAAAAAAAAAAAAGTTCTGTCAAGCAGTTGCCTGTGAAATTTGATAGCTCTTTCAGGGGAAATGGATTGCATCTGAGCTGGGAGAGGTGTAGAATAGGGAAGTCTGTGACTTGCCAAAGGTACTACATTAAAACATACGTGACGCACTAAGCAGAGATAGTTCATTAGTTACATATTGGTTGATGTTTTAATCAGTCAAGACATTTACTCTAAGGATGAGTGTATACTATTTTGTGCATCAGAGAACTTTTAAACTTACAGAACCACTGGGTGGCATTGTAGTCTAAATTTACCCTTTTTTCCACAGTTTCTTCTTGGTGTTTGGGCTAAGGAGCTGAATGCCAGAGAGGATTATGTGAAGCGCAGTGTACAGGGTAAACTGAACAGTGCTACTCAGAAACAGACGGAGTCCTATCTCAGACCCCTTTTCAGAAAGCTACGGAAAAGGGTGAGGTTTCGCAAAAAATGCTTTTGTTAACTGATTTTTTAAAAATAGAATATATAAAGTTAGAATAAATGTAGTCTGTAACTATACACTGTAGCTTCCAAAATTTAGTTATGCTTTTTTTTCTTTTCCAGAATCTTCCTGCCGATATTAAAGAATCCATAACAGATATCATTAAATTCATGTTGCAGAGGGAATATGTGAAGGTACATTACCATGCTGTGCATCAGAATTATGTTTATGAGCATACCTAGGTTGTGTACATAATATGTTCATCTCGTGTGGGAGTATTTTAATAGAAGATTTAAGAATAAATGTGAAATGAATTAGTAGTAAAAAAAAAAAAAACAACTTTCATTTTCTAATATATTGTCAGCTTTATTGTTAGGCATGAATAATAAAGTTTCAGACCACACTGTATTTTTTAGTCATTTTTAAGGAAGGTGTAAAGATTCTTCACGAACTGGATATAGGCAGCGTTCATTTCGTGAATGGGATTGAATTTCAAGGTTTTTAGATTGTTGATTATGGCTTGGAACAAATTTTCCCGTAGAAGCAATGTTACGTAGATTAGTTTCCCAGGCCAGCTATAAAAACCTACTTAATCCATAATATAGCTGAACCATTGTACTAATGATACAGTGGAATTTAACCGCCCTTTATGCTGGTTTCTCTGAGAAAATGTTCTAAGTAAGGCTGCCAGAACTTCTCTCTCCCATTTCAGTACTGCAACAATAGCAAAGCCCAGGAGGGGAGACTCTTCCCCTGCTGCAGTGCCTTTATTCCTGAACGGACTCTGGGGCCAGGTGGCAGAGGAGAGAGCTCTGGTGTCCACGTGCTCCTTGGGTAGACTTTAGAAAGGAGGTGGAAGGCCATCAGTCAGTGTGGCGAACAAGAAGAGAAGGGCCTCTTGCACCACTAATGGGATTGGAAGTGCACCCCTGCTCGTGGGCCATCAGCCGAGTGTGAGGAGGGAGGCTTCCAGTGGCTGTGCCTCCCAAGAGGGGAGGAGTGGGGGGGTCCGTGCAGCATCTCCAGTGACGGTTCCAGAGCCTCGATGGGGCTCTGCCAGAAAAGTGGGGGTGCGTTGCTTATTCCTGTGCTCTGAGTGTCTGTCCTCAGAAGGGACTGTGGGTGATCCTGGGTGACTGGAGGTCTCCTTGATGAGAGCCTCATGCTAATGGGCTAAAGTAGTGTTTTTAATCCCTCTAGATGAGAGCCTGTTGGTTAGTCAAAGAAAGCGTTTCTGCTTTATAGCTATGAGTTTTATTTTTGGATAGTTTCTATGAGTTGCCTGGAGCTTACCAGGGATGATTGCATTGGGATGGATGGATAAGGTCACCATCGGTGCAGAAGGAATTCACGGCACTTGCCTACTAGAGGCGATGCCTTCCTTCTTGTTACTTTTCTCATTCTCTGGTGAAAGTTTATATAAAGTACAGAAAGAACTAAAACTTAATATTAGGACAGTCTTCTTTGGAAATTTGGGGAAACTGAATATTGGAAATTTTATCAGTTAATATCCAGTATTAAACTTTACACACACAAGTATCAGTGATTTAAAAAAATGTGTATATGCTGTTTTAATTTCCGTATATCAGTCTCATAGTTGTTTGATTTTTAAATGAAGATCTCTTTGAGGCCTGGCTGTGTAAGCCTCTCTGAAACCGTTGGGGTCTTTTAGAGTTTACTTGCTTTCTGTTTTGTCCCCCACCCCAGCCCAGGTAGCCAGGCTTGGTTTAGAAAAAGAGCCATTTTTCTTCATTGCTTTCTCTCTTCTCATTTTGTCGCTTTTAAGGTTCTTGGCAGGTGGGAGGTTTGGGGGGCCAAAGTGAAATGATCTCATCCTTTAGCTATTTGGCTCGAGAGCCAGTATTTAATCTCTGTTTACACATCTGCTATGGGCCTGATGTGATGGTCCCAGCACACAGAGCCCACACTGCTTTCAGAGGTCTGCACTGCTGTGCAGGGAGTAGTTGTAGTTTCAGGTTGGATTATGAAAAACTAGTTAGCCTCTGTCTTCTCTGTGACCACCTAGGGAGAAGACTAGGTCTAACGGAAACTCAGACTAGAGTTTTTGTCAGTGCATCAGATTACCTGCCTGGTAATTCCAGATCTGAAATATATTAACTTCCAGTGCACCAGGGCTGCAAAGGAATGTTTTGTCTTTTTACTCACTGGGTTAGCGTTGGTTTCTGTTTTTCCACAGGCATTTGTGGTCCTGGGTAAGCACGTCAGTCACCCCATATTTTAGTTTCTTTTGTTCAAATAATGGGAATGGTAATATTTTCAACACGCCCAAGAGATGGATGAAAATTTCATCACGAAGGGCTGTGAAATACTAAATGAAAATTTGGACCAGCAGAATATTTCTGCTTTCCTGATCTCTTCTTCAACTCTCTTTTTAGGCTAATGACGCTTATCTTCAGATGGCCATTGGAAATGCCCCTTGGCCCATTGGTGTCACTATGGTGGGCATCCATGCCAGAACTGGTAGGGAAAAGATTTTTTCCAAGCACGTGGCACATGTTTTAAATGATGAGACGCAGCGGAAATATATTCAGGTAAGCAGTTTGGAGGGCAAAGTGCTCTGGAGGTTAACATTCCCCGGTTCTCAAACTAAGTTTTGAGAGGAGGAGAATTATAGTGATAGGATATAGCATAATAGGATGCAAGTCCACTCTTTATGTAAGTAGTACTTGTATTTAAGACACCTTCCACTGTACTGTAAAATAGAAACCTTTTAGGTTTCATATATGATGTAAGACAGGGTGAAGTGTTGTGCTTTAATTACCTCAGTAGTGAAATAAAACTATTGCTGTTCGCTTTGGGAGTTTACTAAAGAATGACGAATTTAGAGTATTTTGCAATAATTCACATTTTGTTACTTTCAGGGTAGATTAACATCTAGGCTAAAAAGGTATGAACAGTAAAAATTTGGCTAGTAAATATTTTTAAATAATTTATAACAACACTTCGGTACACAAATAGATTTACAGTATTTATAGTTTATTTTCTTAAAGTTATACCTGCCTCACATAAACCTGGTTACACTGCTATTGGGTTAAACTTTTCTTTTTAGTGGGAAAAAACCCTAAACTGTAATCTAGCTTTTGCCAAGGTGTCAAAAATCCCAGGTTGTGTCTGTATAATGACTTTTGCTGGATGTTAACTCTAAAACTTGAAGATGAAACTCTGAAAGTTTATTTGAAGTGTAAGATTCACTTAAAATGCCGCAGGTGCTTTCAGAATTTGTGCCAGACAACACTCACTATCATGTTCATGGATTATCTTTTTATTTCATTTCAATTCCAAGTGCTAAAGGTTATTTTGTGTCATGCTTTGTACCTTATTCATATATATTAGCATTTTAAAATATGATTTCAACCTGACCCCCTAGTGTGAACTGTAGAACTTGTAGAGTTCAAATATACTTGTGGAAATTCAAAACATTTCCATTTTCTTAATAACCACCATTGACCGTATCGAAGGCAAAAAGCTTTTAGTTGGGAAAAAAAAAAAGTGGTTTGGCTTTAACAATAGAAAACAGCTGCCAGTGATTAAATTTGCTAATTGTGTTCAGCTATACCATGGCCAAAGCTATATAGTGTGTATAAGAGTTCATATAATTAGATAAATTGTCTTAAAGACAGCATCTTCTTTAGACAGTGGTATGATTACCATCATCTTATAAACTGATTTTTCTGTTTAAAAATATGCCTAGTATTTTAAAGACTTCTGGTTTATTTTGGAAGCTATACAGGACCTATCCTCCCTCCATTTTTCTTCCTTTTTAACTCTTCTCTTCCCATTAAAATGTTTTTCCCCCCTTTTCCCAAGGTGATTGGGGAAAATTGGCAAACATACTGTATCTGAACTCTAGGAAGGTGTTTGACCTAAATCCAATAATATTCTTGTGTACAGATGTAAATACGATAAAATAATCAGGTGGGGCTTCCCTGGTGGCGCAGTGGTTGAGAATCTGCCTGCTAATGCAGGAGACGCGGGTTCGAGCCCTGGTCTGGGAAGATCCCACATGCCACGGAGCAGCTGGGCCCGTGAGCCACAGCTGCTGAGCCTGCGCGTCTGGAGCCTGTGCCCCGCAACGGGAGGGGCCGCGATAGTGAAAGGCCCGCGCACCGCGATGAAGAGCGGTCCCCGCACCGCGATGAAGAGTGGCCCCCACTTGCCGCAACTAGAGAAAGCCCTCGCACGAACCGAAGACCCAGCACAGCCATAAATAAATAAATAAATAAAAAAAAAAAAAAAAAAAAAAAACTCCTCAATTGGCATTAAAAAAAAAAAAAATAATCAGGTGGACTCAGCTTGCTGAGTGAGAGAAGCCATGCATACTAAATAATGGATCCGTGTCTGTTTGGGTGCATGCTAGGGACATGCCATGGGGCTCTTAGTGACCTCAATACTGTGCTACTCAACAATTTTTTTTTTTTTAAATGAAAGCTTCTTTATTTATTTATTTATTCATTTTTGGCTGTGTTGGGTCTTCGTTTCTGTGCGAGGGCTTTCTCTAGTTGCGGCAAGCGGGGGCCACTCTTCATCGTGGTGCGTGGGCCTCTCAGCATCGCGGCCTCTCTTGTTGCAGAGCACAGGCTCCAGACGCGCAGGCTCAGTAGTTGTGGCGCACGGGCTTAGTTGCTCTGCAGCATGTGGGATCTTCCCAGACCAGGGCTCGAACCCGTGTCCCCTGCATTGGCAGGCAGATTCTCAGCCACTGCGCCACCAGGGAAGCCCCTGATCAACAATTTTAATGACCAATTTGGATGACTGTACTGAGAGGTATATTTATCAGATTAACAGACAGTAAGAACACAAGGGATAGGGTGTGCGTTCAGGTGGAAAAGAAATTTGCATTCCAGAAGTTCTTGACAGACTGAAGAAAAAAGCAGATTCTAAAAATATAATATTTAGCAATGATGACCGTAAAGAAATTTGGAAGTCTAACCCAGTTAGGCTTCTAACAAGTCAAGTTAGACTTGAGCGAACAGTTTGAGCAATGTATATGAGGAAGAATTAGGGAATTTAAGTACAATAACAGCAGTACAGTATGGCTACTGGAAAGTCTAATGATAGCTTATGCTACATTATTAGATGTAATAATGTAGTATAAGTTCCACAAGGCAAGAGCATAGTTCACTGTCGTATCCGCAGAGTCTGGAATAGTACTCATGGTGGGTGCTCAGTAAATATTTGCCGAATGAATGAATACTCTAGAGGACGAGAGAGGTGAAAGTCTTGCTTTTTTTTTTCTAGTCCTTGAGAAAGGAGACTCTTGGTGGGGGTCTGGGTAACTATAGATAATGAGAGAACTTTCTGGTGGAAGAGGGATTAAACTTGTCCCATGCAGTTAAGGACCAGGTAAGGTATAGGAATGAAGGCACATTTCTAATCAGTGTAAGGAAAGGATTCTTTCTTTTTTTAATCTTTTTATTTTGAAACAATGAGAGACTGGTAAGAGGTTGCAAAAATAGTACAAAGAAGCTTTTTAACAGGCAGAATTACCCTAAAATAGGAGTAGGGCTGCTTTAGAAGATATGGGGGAGATCCCTACCACTTGATGTGTGCAAACATCCAGTTAACTGTTGCCCATTCTGGTCTGTTGATTTCTCTGACACTTCTCTGCCGTTTTCCCTGGAGGCCATTGCTTAAACCCGAGGTTGCAAACTCATACAGCCAGGATAGTCGGGTAGCAGGCGAGCTGAGTGTTAAGAAGCCCCTGACCCTCGGGCTCTCTTTTCTTTTCCTTTTTCACGTAGCCACAGGTAGAAGCAGTATTTTCACTTTCCTCTCAGCTCTGTGATAAGAACGGTGGACAGTTGATTACCAATGTTGTGTTAGTTCAGCTATACTCCAGTATAAAATAAAAACTTTAAAAAGTGGACGGCGCAAGCACAGTGTGAAGTGTCAGCGGAGTCTTAGCCTCAGCGTTACTGGAGTCGCTTTAGCTCGTTGTTACCTTGTGGAATATGGTGCTAGTGTTGTTCCATCTTCCTTTATTTTTTAGTGAGATAACTAGAATCCTTAATTTTTTAAAAAAGCATATGCTCCTATTTTTAAAATATTGGCAATAACAAAAACAAAAAATTAGCATTGTGTGAGGCCAAATAAAGTACCAGTTTTTGATCTGTCTTAAAATAAACCCATAGTGCAGCTCAAGGCAGAATGCTGCCACCCCCATGTTAGCGTTTTACGAAATTCTTGATTACAATTAACTGTGTGATTTCCTAAGCTGTCTTTTAAATCTCTCTCCTCTTATTTTGGTATTTGGGTGAGGTTGAGTTGAATTATTCCTACAAAGGGACAGTTTAAATATATTATTTGAAGTTTAAGTCAGGAAGTGACACACTTAAAGGATCAGGTAGTAAATATTTTAGGCTTTGGACTTCATAGGTCTCTGCTACAACTCTTCAACCCTGCAGCTGTGTGAAAGCAGCCAGTGGCCGTGTTCCAGTAAAACTCCATTTATAAAAGGGGTGAGTGGCCCGTGGGCCGTAGTTTGCTGACCCCTGGTAAATGTATAAACCCAAACCTTTTCTACGTTAAGATATTTGCTGAGGAGGTAATAGTGAAAGTCATTTAATAGGGTAATTTTTCTTTTTCTTCTTTTAATTTTTTTTTAACATCTTTATTGGAGTATAATTGCTTTAAAATAGTGTATTAGTTTCTGCTGTATAACAAAGTGAATCAGCTATATGTATACATATATCCCCATATCTCCTCCCTCTTGCGTCTCCCTCCCACCCTCTCTATCCCACCCCTCTAGGGGGGACACAAAGCACCAAGCTGATCTCCCTGTGCTATGCAGCTGCTTCTCACTAACTATTTTACATTTGGTAGTGTATATATGTCCATGCCACTCTCTCACTTTGTCCCAGCTTACCGTTCCCCCTCCCCGTGTCCTCAAGTCCATTCTCTACGTCTGTGTCTTTATTCCTGTCCTGCCCCTACATTCTTCAGAACCTTTTTTTTTTTTAAGATTCCAAAAATATGTGTTAGCATACAGTATTTGTTTTTCTCTTTCTGACTTACTTCACTCTGTATGACAGTCTCTAGGTCCATCCACCTCACTGCAAATAACTCAGTTTCATTTCTTCTTATGGCTGAGTAATATTCCATTGTATATATGTGCCACATCTCCTTTATCCATTCATCTGTCAATGGACACTTAGGTTGCTTCCATGTCCTGGCTATTGTAAATAGTGCTGCAATGAACATTGTGGTACATGAAGTTTTTTTTTTTTTTTAATAAATTTTATCTATTTATTTATTTATTTTTGGCTGTGTTGGGTCTTTGTTGCTGCGTGCGGGTTTTCTCTAGTTGCAGTGAGCAGGGGCTACTCTTCGTTGAGGTGGACGGGCTTCTCGTGGTGGCTTCTCTTGTTGTGTCTCACGGGCTCTAGAGCGCGGGCTCAGTAGTTGTGGCACACGGGCTTAGTTGCTCTGTGGCATGTGGGCTCTTCCCAGACCAGGGCTCGAACCCGTGTCTCCTGCATTGGCAGGCAGATTCTTAACCACTGCGCCACCAGGGAAGTCCTGAAGTTTTGAATTATGGTTTTCTCAGGGTATATGCCCAGTAGTGGGATAGCTGGGTCATTTGGTAGTTCTGTTTTTAGTTTCTTTTTTTTTTTTTTTTTTTTAATTAATTTTTGGCTGTGTTGGGTCTTCGTTTCTATGCGAGGGCTTTCTCTAGTTGTGGCAAGCGGGGGCCACTCTTCATCGCGGTGCGTGGGCCTCTCACTATTGTGGCCTCTCTTGTTGTGGAGCACAGGCTCCAGACGCGCAGGCTCAGTAGTTGTGGCTCACGGGCCCAGTTGCTTTGCAGCATGTGGGATCTTCCCAGACCAGGGCTCGAACCCGTGTCCCCTGCATTGGCAGGCAGATTCTCAACCACTGCGCCACCAGGGAAGCCCTATTTTTAGTTTTTTAAGGAACCTCCATACTGTTCTCCATAGTGGCTGTATCAATTTACATTCCCACCAACAGTGCAAGAGGGTTCCTTTTCTCCACACCCTCTCCAGCATTTATTGTTTGTAGACTTTTTGATGATGGCCGTTCTGACCGGTGTGAGGTGATATCTCATTGTGGTTTTGATTTGCATTTCTCTAATGATTAGTGATGTTGAGCATCCTTTCATGTGTTTGTTGGCAATCGGTATATCTTCTTTGGAGAAATGTCTATTTAGGTCTTCTGCCCATTTTTGGATTGGGTTGTTTGCTTTTTTGATATTGAGCTGCATGAGCTGCTTGTATATTTTGGAGATTAATCCTTTGTCAGTTGCTTCATTTGCAAATATTTCCTCCCATTCTGAGGGTTGTCTTTTTGTCTGTTTATGGTTTCCTTTGCTGTGCAAAAGCTTTTAAGTTTCATTAGGTCCCATTTGTTTATTTTTCTTTTTATTTCCATTTCTCTAGGAGGTGAGTCAAAAAGGATCTTGCTGTGATTTAGGTCATAGAGTGTTCTGCCTACGTTTTCCTCTAAGAGTTTTATAGTGTCTGGCCTTACATTTAGGTCTTTAATCCATTTTGAATTTATTTTTGTGTATGTTGTTAGGGAGTGTTCTAATTTCATTCTTTTACATGTAGCTGTCCAGTTTTCCCAGCACCACTTATTGAAGAGGCTGTCTTTTCTCCATTGTATATTCTTGCCTCCTTTTTCAAAGATAAGGTGACCATATGTGCATGGGTTTATCTCTGGGCTTTCTGTCCTGTTCCATTGATCTATATTTCTGTTTTTGTGCCAGTACCATACTTTCTTGATTACTGTAGCTTTGAGCTTTGTAATATAGTCTGAAGTCCGGGAGCCTGGTTCCTCCAGCTCCGTTTTTCTTTCTCAAGGTTGCTTTGGCTATTCGGGGTCTTTTGTGTTTCCAGACAAATTGTGAAATTTTTTGTTCTAGTTTTGTGAAAAATGCCCTTGGTAGTTTGATAGGGATTGCATTGAATCTGTAGATTGCTTCAGGTAGTATAGTCATTTTCACAACGTTGATTCTTCCAATCCAGGAACATGGTATATCTCTCCATCTGTTTGTATCATCTTTAATTTCTTTCATCAGTGTCTCATAGTTTTCTGCATACAGGTCTTTTGTCTCCTTAGGTAGTTTATTCCTAGGTATTTTATTCTTTTTGTTGCAGTGGTAAATGGGAGTGTTTCCTTAATTTCTCTTTCAGATTTTTCATCATTAGTGTATAGGAATGCAAGAGATTTCTGTGCATTAATTTTGTATCCTGCTACTTTACCAAATTCATTGATTAGCTCTAGTAGTTTTCTGGTAGCATCTTTAGGATTCTGTATGTATAGTATCATGTCATTTGCAAACAGTGACAGTTTTACTTCTTGTTTTCCGGTTTGGATTCCTTTTATTTCTTTTTCTTCTCTGATTGCTGTGGCTAAAACTTCCAAAACTATGTTGAATAATTTTTTTCTTTTTAAATTGAGATATAATAAACCTTAGTAAACAGTGGAGCCTGTAAAGTGTACTAATCTTAATTGTACAGCTCAATGATTCTTCATATGTATGTGATATTTATCAAGACATAAATTGAGGTCTGGATCATAGGAGATTTCAAGCAGCACCCCTGAAGTTTCCCTCATTCCTTTTCCTAGCCTAATTCCTCCTCCCATCAGAAATAACCACGGTTTTGACATGTGTCATTATTGGTTAATTTTGCCAGTTCTTGGACATCATTTAAATGAAATCTTGCAATATATAATATTTTTTTAATGTAGAAATATTGGTGAGAAGTAACTGTTTTCTGAAATATGGTAAAAACAATTCAGGGGGCTCTTTACTGTAACATGATTTCATCTTTGGGTTTTATGCAAACCTCTATAGAATTTAAACTCTGAAAGTTGTTTGAAGTGTTCTCTTTCTCACAAAAATTAAACACACCACAGGGAGGGTTTGCTCACCATGTAGCTCAAAGAGAAGTTGTATAGCTTATTGGCTAGCCTCAAATCTAGGGTGAGATGGAAATTGTTGGTAGGAACTTCAAGGACTTTGGTTGGTCTGCCAAATGCAGATGTAGCCTTTGGCCCAGATTTGGGTGAAGCTTCTTCTACACAGATTAAAGGAAGTTCTTGATTATTTAGAGTCTTTATAATTCAGTCATTTCAAGACATCTCTTGAAAAGGTTCATATCTTGGGTGTTCTTTACTTGTTGGTAAAGAAGAGCAGGAAGAAAAGCTGAAATTGACACCGCACGGTGATTTGTCCTCCAGACCCCCTCCATCCTTCCTCACCTTGTTCTGTGCCCTGGAAGCCTGGCTTTTATGAGCAACACGGACGGGCTCCCTTGCCCTCTGACTTCTGAACGGGGCAGGCGATGAGAGGACGGGACGGCGTTGTGTAGGTGGGGGAATGTTTATTTCCCTGGCTTCCTCCCTGTAGCGTCACTACACCCCTCCACCCAAGGCCACAGCTGTCTCCGTACAGTTAGTTACCCTCTCGGGGTTTCTGGTAGCCACTCTTCTCCCTTGCCCCCTTAGAAAACAGGCTAGCCACAGCTTTGCAGCGTTGCCAGCTCATGGGTCCCGGTCTTGCCCACGCCTTTGTAAAGTCCTTGGGACTACTACCGTCAGATTACCCAGTTTGAGTATGCCCTTTGTTTCCTGTGGATACCCTCCCTGATTCCTACAGATTAGTCTGTCTGTGTGCTGTGTTACAACACAGGTTTCTTTGGGGATTAGAAGATGAAGGAGTAATATTCATTCCAGATAATTTTTCTCGAGCTTTCACTGTTCCAAAAGGCAAAATGTCCCGTAATCTTCTCTGGCAAGTTGTGTTCAATAACCTTAAGTTTGTAAATTCCCTGGTAAAAACATCATTCCAGCATTTTATGTCAGGTATTTATATCCGCATTTCAGATTTTGGCATATTTCACCTGTACTAGAATTTGTCAAATTTAGTTGTTCATGGAACATTTGTAAATTTATAATATGTTCGTGAATTGCTGAAAATGGTATAATAGAAACATTACTGCAGTGAGTGATCACAACTGGATCCATGTGTTGTATGCACATGTCATGGTTAGCTGGTAAACACTCCCTATGCATCAGATTATATGTCACACGTTTGTGGGTAAAGTGGCCTTATGCTACCTCCTGGCATTCTTGGCTCTGATAAACCATTTCTTTTTTTTAATTAAATTATTTATTTATTTATTTATTTATTTATTTTTGGCTGTGTTGGGTCTTCGTTTCTGTGCGAGGGCTTTCTCTAGTTGTGGCAAGCGGGGGCCACTCTTCATCACGGTGCGCGGGCCTCTCACTGTCATGGCCTCTCTTGTTGCGGAGCACAGGCTCCAGTCGCGCAGGCTCAGTAGTTGTGGCTCACGGGCCTAGTTGCTCCGCGGCATGTGGGATCCTCCCAGACCAGGGCTCGAACCCGTGTCCCCTGCATTGGCAGGCAGATTCTCAACCACTGCGCCACCAGAGAAGCCCCACATCAGTTAGACTTTTAAGTGCAGAATATTTTCCTAGAAACAGTATTGACTTAAAAAAAAATCAGTTTTAGTTAAATATTGTATGGGGAGAAAGTCATTAAGGAGCCATTAATGAGGACTCTGTAGAATCTGGAAAGGCTCAAGACATGGGACTTTTAGGTACTTTTAAAAGACCGGACCAGGGACTTCCCTGGCAGTCCAGTAAGACTCCACCTTCCAATGTAGGGGGTGCAGATTTGATCCCTGGTTGGGGAGTTAAGATTCCACATGCCTCGTGGCCAAAAAAACCAAAACATAAAACAGAAGCAATATTGTAACAAATTCAACAAAGACTTTAAAATGGTCCACATCAAAAAAATCTTCAAAAAAAAAAAAAAAAAAGACTGGACCATGGGATGGGACTGAAAATGAAGGAGTGGTTGAGAATTACGATAAGTAGTCCAGAGGTTCCTTCTACCCTGTGCAAGTGGGCCCTCCTGCCTTTCTCCCTTATAGCAGAAAACAGGTTAACTTTCTGAGGGATTTGTAGTCTCAGGCAGGGTGAGATGCCCTACTCAAAACAGGCAACTCAAGTGAGGGTCTGTGTGTTGACAGATGAGACCTCTGGTTCCTTTTCTCCACTGGTCCCTCTGATGCTGGCAGCCAGGCTGTTATCCCACCTCAGGAAACAGGAGGGTTCTTCTCTGTGAACTGACCCAAGAGAAAAGATGTACAGTTACTAACAATTAGTATTCTGCTAATGAAAAAACTAACTTGCTGCCATATTGTCCTAAAATGAAGTTCCATTGATGAGCCCTGCGCATTAGGTGAGTTTCCTTTAGCTCCTTATTGCCTTACTCATAAATATGCATGTTCACCTAGGATCATCAGACATTCAGGGAAAGTTTCCAACATGAAAGACAGAGACCAAAACACATGGAAAAAAAGGAGTTGAGAGAAAATGAATTATAGCATAGGGAACAGAAAAAACCCCTTTGGTTAAAAAATTAATATCCTTAGATAAGGTTGTAACTATGAAATAACAATAGCTACAAAAAAAGAAAATTAAAACAAGCTTTCAGAAGTTAAACATTATAGCAGAAATTTAAAAATTAGATAAAAAGGTTATAAGATAAAGTTGAGGAAATCTCAGAACTATGAAAGATACAAGAACAAAAGAGTCAATTTATAAGGTCTGCAACTATTCAAATTCCAGGAAAAAGAGAACAGAGAAATTGGAGGGTAGGAAATAAAGAATTAATGCAGGAAAAATTCCCAGGGCTGAAGGACATGCATTTCTAGAATGAAAAAAGAGCTCACTGAATTCATAGCAAATGAATAGTAAGGATCTCACATCAAGGCTCAATATAATGAAATATTGGAGGCCAAGGATAAAGAGATTTTCAGTGCTTCTGGAGAAAAGAAACAGGTCACTTATGAAGACTCAGGAATTAAAATGCCCTCATACTTCTCATTAACGGTTCTGGAAGCTGGAAGACAGTGGAGCAATGCCTTTGTATTAGTAAGGGAAAAAGTCTCCAACTCAGAATTCTATTCCCACATGAGCAGTCAAGTGTGAGTATAGGTTAAAGATATTTTCAGACAGGAAAAGTCTCAAAAATGTGACCCATCTTGTGTCACATACCCATTCTCTGGAATCATTATCATTGTAGCTAACACTTATATGGTGTTCACTGTGTGCTCACTGCAGCAACTTAGCACATATATATTCTCTTTCTCTCACATATGTAGTAAGAGGATGATACTATGATTTCTTTGTTTTACAAGTGGGGAAACTTAGGCATGGAAAAGTTATTTCCCAAGGTCACACAGCTAGTAAGTGGTGGAATTGGGATTTGAACTTGGATAGTCTTAACTCCACTATGTTATATTGCTAATACTTGAGGATGTACTCCACCAAAATGAGGGAAGCAAACAAAGATCCAGGAAACAAGATCCAGCACAGGAGTAGGGCAAAAGGAATTCCCAGGTTGAAGGTGAAGGGATGCTCTAGGATTGTAGCAGTACAAGGAGGTTTGGAATTCAGTTGATCTAGAATGGAACAGATAAGACAGAGGGCTCCGGGAAAAAAATGGAACAGATACACTACCTGATGTGTTTGGTCATATTGAGAGTAGTCTCACTGTTGGAGAATGAATTGGTATCTACACAGAAAAGCAAAAAGATGGGGAGAAATACCTAAGAAAAAGGATATTGGCTCTGTTTTGGACAGTATTTGTGTAGACATTATGAGGTATATCCTGAACATCGTGTTCACTGAGAACTGTGACTTTGGGGAGGAGAGGGAGAGAAAGGCGTGTGTGTGCATACGCGGGGCCAGTGCACGTAGTGTAAGAGATGAAATCTTCACCTTTCATAGGAGATAGAAAAATAAAAACGGGGAAAAAATCAAGCACTGTCAGCGTGTAGTATTTAGAAATATGGCAGTAGATACCAGAAGAAACGCTTAAGAGGTTTGGAGTGGTTGCCTTTGGGGTGCTGGAATTAGGGATTGGAAAGGGTGAGGCAGGGGACTGCTATTATTTGATAGAAGAACTATGTGATTTTAAAAATACATACAATAACATGCACACAAAACATGGGATTACCCTTGGCTGTTCTCTCTGTGTCTCAGCCCGTGTCCTGTCAGCAAACCATGATTGTCCCATGTTCAGATTACATCTGGGGTGGTCCCTTCTTACCACCTGCACTGCCACCGTCTGGGTCTGGCACCTGCCTGTCTTCTCTGGATGACTGCAGTGTCTCCTCTCTGCGCTTCTTTCCTTGCCCCTCTTCTGTTCAGTCTCTGTACGGCACCCAGAGGGATCCAGTTAAAATACAAACCAGACTGTGATGCTCTCTTGCTCAGAGCCCTACAGTCGCTCCCTAGTTCAGGGAGAGCCAGAGCCCTTCCGGTCACTTCCCACATCCACACGCGCCTCTTGCCTGCCTGACCTTCTCCATAGCACTTGCCACCATCCAACACGTTAGATATTTACATATTCATTTTGTTTCTTGTCCGTTTTACATATTTTGTTTCTCGTCTGTCTTCCTTTATTAGAATATATTGTCAATGAGGGTGAGGATTTTTTCTCTTTTTTTTCTCCTGCTCTATTCCCAGAGCCTAGAGCAGTGCTTGGCACGTAGTAGGCACTGAATAAGGATTTATTGAATAAATGTATTGCTTTTATAAAAGTGAAAATTATATTTAAAAATACTACTAGTTTTTGGGCTTCCCTGGTGGCGCAGTGGTTGAGAATCTGCCTGCTAATGCAGGAGACACGGGTTCGAGCCCTGGTCTGGGAGGATCCCACATGCCGCGGAGCAGCTGGGCCCGTGAGCCACAGCTGCTGAGCCTGCGCGTCTGGAGCCTGTGCCCCGCAACGGGAGGGGCCGCGGTAGTGAAAGGCCCGCGCACCGCGATGAAGAGCGGTCCCCGCACCGCGATGAAGAGTGGCCCCCACTTGCCGCAACTGGAGAAAGCCCTCGCACGAACCGAAGACCCAGCACAGCCAAAAATAAATAAATAAATAAATAAATAAAATTAAAAAAAAAAAAATACTACTAGTTTTTAAAAAGCTATTTGCAATAAGCTGAGCTAAGCAGCTCCTTGTCTTACTGGTTTAAGCGTCCCCAAGCAATTTGAAACTAAAATCCTGAGGGACCTAACTGAAAAGTTTTGTTTCCATTTGGAAAATACTCATATGTTATCATCAGATTATGCCCCTTTAAAACTCTGTGCTGGGTGCTGTCAGTCCTTATGGCAAAAATTTACTGTAACGTTCCATGGTAACTGTTTATGATGGAGACTGTTGAGTTTCACACCTGTTTGACAGCTAAGATTTCAGACAGGGTACTCTTAATATTTACTTTTTAAGCATAGAGTCTGTTCAGTGAGTGTAAATAAGCATCACAGATATCTTCAATAAGGCACAGACGCCTAAAATTCTAATTCCTACAGTGTAAGGAAAATGACCCCCAGCCATCTTACCATCTGTTTGCCTTTCATTGGCTCATCATAATTCTTGCTGTGTTTTGCTGCAGATTAAAGCTGTTTAGTCTTTCATTGGACTGTTCCCTTTTCCTAGCTTTGCCTCTCTTCTCACCTGTTCCTTCAGGAGACTTAGGATCCTTTTAATGATATCATATACATTTCCATGGCTACAGATCCAGTTCTGCAGCCACATGATTAGAATTCCCAGCAGGAGAAGCTGGACTATGAGAGGGCAGGGCCTTTGTCCTAAAGCAAACACCCGATTAGGCGCTGTGGCAGAACGCTGAGCAGGCAGATTCCCCGGGCTTTCTTTGCACTGGCTGGCGAAAGTCTTCCTTCTTGGAAATCAGCTGAAAGGTAACCTCCCTCCACGCTCCCACTCCTTAAATAGCATAGTATGGACAATCTTTGAACCCACAAAGGGCTTGACGTAAAATGTCTGAAAACCATGTTTCTCTGATGTTGAATCTCTTAGATTATAGCTCACTTCATAGAAGTAATTTATATTTGTGTTATCTGCTTACTATGGTACCAAAGAGATTTGGCAGGCTTTTTACCTCATTGTTTTGTTTTGTTTTTGGTGATTTCACTTAGCTTAAGTGTTCTTTGAATATGTAGGTAATTACAGAGTAAGAGTTCTAGATCTTTGGTGATGCTTTCGCTACCTGTTAACATTAGTATGTATTTTGAGGGGGTTTACCCTTCCTGCTCAGACTTCTAGATGCACTTTTCTGTTGTTAGATGTATAATTCCAGCAACATACTCTGCTTTTCCCACTGGGTCATGAAACTCTTTCTTCTTTTAAGAGCAGATGATATTTCATTGTATCATTTTTAGGAAAGGAAATGAATTTGGGGGGAATACTAGTTAAGTACCAGGCAGTGTGCTATATATTTTTTCATATCTAATATAGACCTGAACATAGTCAACCTTTGGCCTCTGATGGGATTTCATTGTTCTTCTTGCTGTGATAGGAACTGGGCCGTTTCAGTTTTTGTGAATGCAAGGTGAGAAACCTTAAAATAGTTTGTGCCAAAAATTGCTTTGGAGATCATTAAAATTAAGTGCTGCTGTTCTTGGTTGTCGTTTTTAATAACTTATCAATATTGCTATAGATGTCCAGATTTCAGCAGGACATCTGACAAAGTCCCTCCGTGTGAACAAGGACATGTGTAGGCTGCTAGATAAAAGAGTAACTAGGACCCAGTGCTAGCTGTAAAACGTGCAGGATCGTTCTGGAGGGACCTGTAGTGGTACATCGCAGGTTCCTGCCCTTGCCCCTGGCCTGTTTGTGAATTTGGATAATGACTTAGAGGCATGTTTGCTCCCTGCTCGATGAGAAAGCTAAGAAGAATAACTGAAAGTAAAATGCCCACTAAGGATTTTAAAAGATCACAGACCGAAGGATGAGTTGAAAGGGACTGATTGAATCTTAATTGTGACAGTTCTTGTCATCAGTTAAAAATATCACTGTGAAGTTATAGACTGGATGAGAACTGGCCAAACCGTAGAAGAGATAGAAAGCGTCTGAAATTTGTGACATCATGGGAATTTGTGGTGTGTATTGCATTTGTCTAAAAAGAACCGAAGGCCATGGTAACAGATGCCAAAGGTACAGAACAAAAGCGGTGTAGTAGTACTAAGACTACATTCTGCAGAATTGGCCAGGTCATGTTTGGGGTGTTGTGCTAGTTTTTGTGATTATAGTCCAATTTTTTTATTGTGTAATATTTGGTATGTAAAAAAGAATACATGTGATATGTAAGTTATGAAGCAAAGAATAAGATAAATGTGTAAAGGCCTTAATCCCGGCGGCTTAAGAACTAGAACTTTCTGAAGATCATAGAATCTGTATTTTCCTCCTGTACCCCAGAAGTAACCATCATCCACAATTTGTCATTTCCTTGCTTTTTCAAAAATAATTCCACCATGTTATGTGTGTATTTCTAAGCAATATATTATTTTTAAGTTGTTTTTGAGTTGTATTGAAATGGCATAATAGTAGAAGAATCAATATTGTTAAAATGACCGTACTACCCAAGGCAGTCTACAGATTCAATGCAATCCCTATCAAAATACCAATGGCATTTTTCACAGAACTAGAACAACTAATTTTAAAATCCGTATGGAAACACAAAAGACCCCGAATGGCCAAAACGATCTTGAGAAAGAAGAACAGAGCTGGAGGAATTATACTCCCTGACTTTCATCAAAACATTATGATACTGGCACAAAAACAGACACATAGATCAATGGAACAGGATAGAAAACCCAGAAATAAACCTATGGCTTATGGTCAGTTAATTTACGACAAAGGAAGCAGGAATATGCAGTGCAGAAAAGACAGTCTCTTCAATAAGTGGTGCTGGGAAAACTGAACAGCTACAGGTGAAAGAATGAAATTAGAACATTATCTAACACCATATACAAAAATTAAATTCAAAATGGATTAAAGACCTAAGTGTAAGACCAGATACTGTAAAACTCCTAGCGGAAAACAGGCAAAACACTCTTTGACATAAATTGAAGCAATATTTTTTGAATCTGTCTTAGAGTAATGGAAACAAAACAAAAATAAACAAATGGGATCTAATTAAACTTATAAGCTGTTGTAGAGTAAAGGAAACCATTGTCAAAACTAAAAGACAACCTACTGAATGAGAGAGAATATTTGCAAATGATATGACCGATAAAGGATTCATACCCAACGTATATAAACAGCTCATACAGCTCGACAAATAACCCACTTAAAAAATGGGCAGAAGAACTGAATTGGCATTTTTCCAAAGAGGAAATGCAGATGGCCAACAGGCACATAAAATATGCTCAACGTTGCTAATCATCAGGGAAATGCAAATCAAAACCACAATGAGATATCACCTCACATCTGTCAGAATGGCCATCATTAAAAAGTCTACAAATAACAGATGTTGGCAAGGATGAGGAGAAAAGGGAACTGTTGTACACTGTTGGTGGTAATGTGAATTGGTGCAGCCGCTGTGGAAAGCATTAAGGAGGTGTCTTAAAAAACTAAAAATAGAACTACCATATGACCCTGCAATTCTACTCCTGAGTATATATCCAGAAAAACCCAAAAACGGCTTCCCTGGTGGCACAGTGGTTGAAAATCTGCCTGCCAGTGCAGGGGACATGGGTTCGAGCGCTGGTCTGGGAAGATCCTACATGCCGCGGAGCGACTAGGCCCGTGAGCCACAATTGCTGAGCCTGCGCATCTGGAGTCTGTGCTCCGCAACAAGAGAGGCTGCGACAGTGAGAGGCCCGCGCACTGCGATGAAGAGTGGCCCCCACTTGCCGCAACTAGAGAAAGCCCTCGCTTAGAAATGAAGACCCAACACAGCCATGAATAAATAAATAAATAAATTAAATAAAATAAAAAAAACGCAAAAACACTAATTTAAAAAGATACATGGGGCTTCCCTGGTGGCGCAGTGGTTGGGAATCTGCCTGCTAATGCAGGGGACACGGGTTCGAGCCCTGGTCTGGGAGGATCCCACATGCCGCGGAGCAACTGGGCCCGTGAGCCACGATTGCTGAGCCTGCGCGTCTGGAGCCTGTGCTCCGCAACAAGAGGCCGCGACAGTGAGAGGCCCGCGCACAGCGATGAGGAGTGGCCCCCGCTTGCCGCAACTGGAGAAAGCCCTCGCACAGAAACGAAGACCCAACACAGCCAAAAATAAATAAATTAATTAATTAAAAAAAAAAATCTATCTTCAAAAAAAAAAAAAAAAGATACATGTACCCTAATGTTCATAGCAGAACTATTTACAGTAGCCAAGACATGGAAACAGCCTAAGTGTCCATCAGCAGACGAATGGATAGAAGAGGTGGTACATATATACAATGGAGTACTGCTCAGCCATGAAGAGTGAAACTTTGCCCTTTGCAGCCGCAGGGATGGACTTTGTGGGCGTTGTGCCCAAGTGAAACAAGTCAGAGAGAGACAGTGCCGTCACTGACAAGTGGAGTCTAAAAGATGCAGCAGACTAGTGAACGTAACAAAAAGAAGCAGACTCACAGACACGGGGAACAAACCAGTGGTTACCAGTTGGGGGGCGGGGGGAGAAGGGCAATATAGGGGAGGGGGAGGTACAAACTGTTGGGTGTAAGACAGGCACAGGGATGTACTGTACAACACGGGGAAGACAGCCAATATTTTGTAAAACTGTAAATGGAAAGTAACCTGTAAAAAGTATATATAATAAAAGTTTTAAATGGTATAATACTGTATATAGCATTTTGCCACTTGCTTTTTTTTTTTTGGCTGCGTTGGGTCTTCGTTGTTGCCCGCGGGCTTTCTCTAGTTGCTGCGAGTGGGGGCTACTCTTCGTTGGCGGTGCACGGGCTTCTCACTGCGGTGGCCTCTCCTGTTGCGGAACACGGGCTCTAGGCACATGGGCTTCAGTAGTTGTGGCTCGCGGGCTCTAGAGCGCGGGCTCAGTAGTTGTGGCACACGGGCTTAGTTGCTCCGTGGCATGTGGGATCTTCCCGGACCAGGGCTCGAACCCGTGTCCCCTGCATTGGCAGGTGGGTTCTTAACCACTGCACCACCAGGGAAGCCCCTTGCCACTTGCTTTTTACATTTAACGTTCTGAGATTCATGTATATCCATTGTTCTCAACCAGAGTTCCTCATCTGGACCGTAGAACACAGAAGATGATTTGAGTGCCCGTTTTCTCATTCCTCCCAAGGCTGGGACACACGTAGCACCCTTTTAGGGTACGTCGGAGAGGGGCTGTCTCATTACATATAACGGATGCTTTAGGCTAGCCAGCAGGGCTTGATTCTCTACTGGAACCTGGTGGAGAAAGGCTGAATTGTAGCTCTAGGTAATTCTTTTTTACTGATGTTGTATGTTCCATTTGTGAGCATACTAAAGCTTATTCACATATTCTCCTATGATGGACATTTGGGTTGTTTCTGGTACTTTTGATGTTATTGTTTTTGTGAACAAGCTGTGACCATCTTGTACCTTTCTCTGAGTGCACACAATTAAATCTTTCAGTGTACATCTGAGTGGTGTTGCAGGGGACTGCTGCATTTTAGCGGGGACGTTGGTAAACTGGAGTGAGTACAGAGGAGGGTGATTGAGAATAGTTTAACCATATCATAACCAACCGTTATTTGTTTTTATTTTCTTAGGGATTGAAGAGGTTAATGACCATTTGCCAGAAGCACTTTCCTACAGATCCATCGAAATGTGTGGAGTACAATGCGCTATGAGATCTGTGTGCGGCCCGTGAATATCACAAGAAACTTAAGCCTGGCGTGGACTTGTGGAATTGCCAACAGGCACGAGGGAAGAAGAAAAAGGAATTTCTGGTCTCTGAGTTCTGCCTAATGCAACTCTTGGTTTTAAGAACTGTGTTGGCTCTCATGTCACATCTGACTGCCAAGTGATTTTTGTGTCTTGCTTTTATTTTAAATAGTCGAAAAATTAAGTTCTAAAGACTTTTCCTCATAATTTAAATGTGTAGACAACAGTCACAGGACAGGGTTTAAAATAACTTTTCCCCTCTAGAGCTGGAAGTTGCAGTTAGAGGATTGAAAAGGAACATTTGAGGATGGACTTAATTATTTCTGTAAAATATGGTAATTTTCACATTGCCTCTTATGAAGTGTTTATAGAAAAATATTTTTATATTTTCAACAAAAACATGGAACCATTTAATGAAACTTGATAGTCCTTAAATGTTGCTGAACTTTTGCCATCTTGCAATAGATTTGAATGTAAATGTTACTATTGTTACGTGTTATTTTTCTTGCATTTCAAAGCTTGCTTTTATCTTTTAAAGTGTGTAAATTTTAGTATTGGTCATCTCTCGGGACAGATACAATTAACAGGAAATAGAAGTTTGGAACACAGAGATGGTATATTAAACCAACAGAAGTTCAGATTCAGTAACCCCAGTGCATCCAGGTTCAAGGTGGGGAGATGGATTGTCAAGCCAGGAACGGGGATGTTTTGCTGCCGCTGGTTCTTCCTAGAATAGGACTGCCCGCGAGCGCCATCCTCCCGAGACCGGTGGTGGACAGCTGCCCCAGCTCCATCCCGCCCTGCAGGAGAGGAGGATGCCAGGACTCTTGGCCGCTGCCCGAGACAGTAGGTCCTGGGTCTGATTTTGCACAAACGAGGACTTCTTTTTGCACAGTGTCACCCCCAGATAATTGTGACGAATCACTGCGCTTTAGAGGTTGAGAGGACTCAGTGGATAGAGGCAGGTGGGGAAATAGAAAGTGGCCTGAGTAGGTGGATTGGCACTGCTGGCTAGAGGTGGGAGTGCGGCTCCGAAGTCAGAACTAACTCGCCTCGGACTGCAGCTCCGCACCCGTGCACGGAAGGGTGTGAGTATGCACGTGCGCCACGAGCGAGTCACTTCATCTCTCCAAGCCTCAGCTTCCTTATCTGCAAATGGTGGGGATACTTGTACATACCTCATGGCATCACTGTTGTATTTAAGCAAAAGAAAACGCTTAGCACGCTGCCTGGCAAGTAAGAGCTCAGTAAATAACAGTTGTGTCCTTGTTGTTAGAGTGAAGACAAAGTAGCTTTCCCCAGCCTGCCGTCAGGGTCAGTGTGGGCTCATGTGACGAGAACAGCGGTGGTGGCAGCAGCGTGCTAGCAGCGTCGGCAGTGCTAGTAGGAGCGTCTATTAAGCATTTACTGTGTCCAGGCTCTATAGCTGCTCACACTTTGAGCCAGTTCTGAGTTTAGAAGGATCGAGAGTGTGGTGGGGCTGGAGTCAGGTGCGCGGGTGCAGGTGGGCTCACAGTCACTTCTTCTGGCCCTTCTTGGGAAGCCTCGAAAGCCAGTTTTGGCCACTGGTGGGGTCTGTGGCTGTGCCTGGCCGATCGTGTCCGCTGGTCATGTGTGCGATGGTGGCTGAGGCCTGCTGTCCTGAATTGAATCAGGGTTCCTTGCCTACCTTAGAAGCCGTTTCTTCTTACTAAATTACAACCGAAGAGAGCTTACTAGAGCAAATAAGAGACGGACGTTCATAAGATATGACAACAGTCTAGACTTTTCTTGTGTAGTCTTGTTGTATAGGACTTGTTTATAAATATTGTTGAACGAACACTCCCCAGGTCACTTCTTTTTAATTCCCAGTCAGCATGGTAGTCAGCTGATTTCGTGTTGTCTTCCCATTTGCTGTCAGTTAATATCCCACCACAAAGAAGAAACTGTGTCATGTGACACCAGTATCTTCTAAAACTGATCAGTGTGGATAGATGGTTGGAAAAAAGAGTTGTACTGTATTCTACAGTGCTGTGAATGTTGGTCATTTTGGGCTTAGGTTGAAAGACGTAGATCTTGTGGAAAAGTCTTCCGTTTCCCTGAAGTGAAAGATCTTCAGAGGACTGCAGATACCATGGGGGTGTGTTAAAAAATGACCTCTCACAGTCTCCAAATCATGAAAGTTTTAGTTCACCAGATGCTACGTATTTCTATTTTTTAGCTATTTCTAAAACAATAAAGGCCTGTCTTTTAAAATCAGTCACAATCCTGAACTAAGTATATTTTTCCCTTTCTATCTCCCACCTGCTCAGACTCCTTTCCAAAGGAGTCGTGTCTTTCTGGATTCAAATTTAGTAAAACACTGGTTTTCCCTCAGAAGTAAATACTGCTTTTCTTAGGAGTGTTCTTGCCAACTGCAAAGACTGAGCAGTATTTTTCAGCACTGCAGCAGGGGGCTGCGGCCGTCTGGAGGTCATGGCTGTGATTCTGGCCTTTGGGGAAAACTAGGAAAAGAAGGCTGAGGCCAAAGGCAATTGACACACAGCGGGGAGAGAGAAAGGACGTCCTGATCTTGTAGGAAGGAGGAGGAGTCCCGAGAGACCAGAGCTAGGAAGGCAGCTGTCACTGGCAACAGCATTTAGGATACGCTGTGACTCTGAGCTCTCAGGAAGAATTTGGAGGAATAGAAAATAGGGTTGATAGCAGCGCGACTTCTTAAGTTTTTCCTTCTGGTGATCTCCTGACCCACTCTAGCCCTTTAGATTGTCCCGGGACTTGACACCAGTAAATACTGTAGAAATACAATTGTCTTTTTATATGAAAGAAAGTAAGCGTTTGGTAGCTTTGAACTTGGGGGATTCCTATCACTGGCTCCTTTTCAGCCCTGCAATAACCCCCTTTATTGCTTCTGGACCTGGAAGGGTAGTAGAACTAAGTGGGGCAGATTCAGTGAAAGGGGAGCTTGGGTTGAGATGCGGCCGTTTCCTTTGTGCAAATATCTCCAAGAGCGTAACTTAGTGGGTCATGCCTCCCTCCTCCCCGTCCTCACCCATGAAGCCCCGGGAGCCCCTGGAAGAATGTTTATCCCATAGAAATTCACGGTACGGAGTCACATTGGGAGGCTTGAACTGAAAGCACTTTCTCATGGCAGGTTTATGTAAGAGTTTCCAGCTGTCGAGAGTGTCAGGAGCCAGCTCCAGTTCCCGGAGGGTCGCTGTGGGAACACCATTACGGCAACTGGTTTCCATCACAGACTCTGCAGTTGGATTGGCTGAGTTACAACTACGCAGTAGTCCTGGAATGGTTAACAGTAACCTTAAAATCTTTTGAAATTTAAAAATAAGTTCTGGTGGTGTGGACCAACTGGGGGAATGCAGTGTGGGCGGCGGCAGCTGTGGTGTGAGCCGAGCCCATTCAAGATTCTGGAACCAGGCTCGTTTAAAAAAAATGTTTTTTACATTTACCAAAACAGTTTATTATGAAAGCATTGATTATTTACTTATTTTTCCACAAACTCTTACACAGCTTGTCCAAACTAGTCCTTGTGTTGATGGTAATGGTTACTCTGTTTAACTAGCCCACTTCCTTTTGTTTAGTCTCTCCTCTATGTCCTTAAGCACCAGCTTTGAAATAATTGTCAGCCTTCTCACAGCATTCAAGGTGAACCCATTACTTTGACCACGGAGGGCAGCTAAGAAGGTTCGAGCTGCTTTCTGAGCATCGTTGGTGATCACAGATGCAGTCACCGAGCTTCCTGCCACCACAATCCAGTCACTGGCGTAGACGGCTCTCCTTGCCCTCTGCACGCCCAGATTTTACAACTTGCCAAAACCAAATTGCCTTTGCTCTCCAACTGCCCTCCCCCTGAGGCTTAGGAGACATCATAAACCATGAGTGTTGTCGTCGGAACCTGGTTTCGAGATTCTGCCATCCTGTGAAGTGGGAGGATTAAAGTTGTAGCTTTGAAGCGTTTTGACCACAACTCACAACAATAACAAGTGCGTGGAGACCCAACATTCCTTGCATATATGCATGTGTAACGAAAGCACTGACCATGCCACGTGCGGTACGTTCTTATGTTTTCTGTTGTGTTTCTTAATTTTAAAAAAAACCATGCTGGTTGTGACCCTCTAAAGTGGCTCACAGCTCATTAATATGTTGTGACCAGCAGTTTGAAAACCATGGATTAAAAGGAGTTATAAGAGTTATGGAAGGAAATGACCTGGTGGATAAATTCAGGGCAATAGGACTCTACTTCTTTTTTATTGTTTTAATTCAAAGAGAGAGAACACTTAGCTCTCAAGGTTAATGTGAAATTTAGCAGATGATAAAACCTCGAGTGCTTCAAATGTTAAATACTTTTGAAGTAATAATTCTTAGGTTTCAAATGGGGAGACTTGTCCATAGAAGAAGCACCAGGACAAGCCTCATATAATCCTGTAAGAAATTTGGCAGTAAAGATAGATACAACCTTGGGCTGGCTGTACATTGTATACAGCAATAATAAATAAGATATTATAAAATAAATAAGAGGTTTTTTGAAAGCATGAGTTAGGATTGGGGCAGAGATACCAGGAGTCAGGTATTATTAATAAGTTACCCGTTGAGGGTTTGTTTAGCCCTTTGAAGACTATTTCCCAAGACTCAGGGCTAGATTACATTTCCATTATTGTAAATTTTTTTATTGAAATGTAACATATACAGAAAAGTGCACAAATCAGAAGAGTACCATATCATAACTTTTTTCAAAGTGAACATCTCCCAAAGTAACTAGCATCCAAGTCAGGAAAGATAATGTTATTAATGCCCCAGAAATCTCTTCATGCCTCATTATAGTCAGAGCCATGGTCCTGATTTTCATCAGGACATTTTCATCACCCCAAAGAGAAACCTGGTACCCATTAGTAGTCATTCCCTGAATGAGTTAGTTTGCTTGTTTTGTTTTGTTTTTTTAATTTAATTTTATTTATTTTTTATACAGCAGGTTCTTATTTATCTATTTTATACATATTAGTGTATACATGTCAATCCCAATCTCCCAATTCATCCCACCACCACCCCCCCGCCCCACCCCGCCACTTCCCCCCCCTTGGTGTCCATACGTTTGTTCTCCACGTCTGTGTCTCGATTTCTGCCCTGCAAACTGGTTCATCTGTACCGTTTTTCTAGATTCCACATATATGCATTAATATACGATATTTGTTTTTCTCTTTCTGACTTACTTCACTCTGTATGACAGTCTCTAGGTCCATCCACGTCTCTACAAAGATCAATGGAACAGGATAGAAAGCCCAGAGATAAACCCATGCACCTATGGCCAACTAATCTATGACAAAGGAGGCAAGAATATACAATGGAGAAAAGACAGTCTCTTCAGTAAGTGGTGCTGGGAAAACTGGACAGCTACATGGTAATAGAATGAAATTAGAACATTCCCTAACACCATGCACAAAAATAAACTCAAAATGGATTAGAGACCTAAATGTAAGACTGGACACTATAAAACTCCTAGAGGAAAACATAGGAAGAACACTGTTTGACACAAATCACAGCAAGATCTTTTTTGATCCACCTCCTAGAGTAATGGAAATAAAAACAAAAGTAAACAAATGGGACCTAATGAAACTTAAAAGCTTTTGCACAGCAAAGGAAAGGAAACTGTAAACAAGACGCAAAGACAACCCTCAAGAGTGGGAGAAGATATTTGCAAATGAAGCAACTGACAAAGGATTAATCTCCAAAATATATACAAGCAGCTCATGCAGCTCAATATCAAAAAAACAACCCAAGCAAAAAATGGGCAGAAGACCCAAATAGACATTTCTCCAAAGAAGACATACAGATGGCCAAGAAGCACATGAAAAGCTGCTCAATATCACTAATTATTAGAGAAATGCAAATCAAAACTACAATGAGGTATCACCTCATACCAGTTAGAATGGGCATCATCAGAAAATCTACAAACAACAAATGCTGGAGAGGGTGTGGAGAAAAGGGAAGCCTCTTGCACTGTTGGTGGGAATGTAAATTGATACAGCCACTATGGAGAACAGTATGGAGGTTCCTTAAAAAACTAAAAATAGAATTACCATATGACCCAGCAATCCCACTACTGGGCATATACCCTGAGAAAACCATAATTCAAAAAGACACATGCACCCCAGTGTTCATTGCAGCACTATTTACAATAGCCAGGTCATGGAAGCAACCTAAATGCCCATCAACAGACAAATGGATAAAGAGGATGTGGTACGTAGATACAATGGAATATTACTCAGCCATAAAAAGGAGTTTGCTTGTTTTTAATTTGCCCATTTATAGATGAGGTCAGTTATACGTGACTCCTTTTACATTTTATTTCTTTGTCTCAACTTACAGTTTCTGATATTCATCCTTGTGTGTCTGTGTGGTTCTTTCATTCTCACTGCTCTCTCCAGTTCTACTCTTTTTTTTTTTTTTTTAAATATTTATTTATTTATTTATTTATTTATTTATTTATTTATGGCTGTGTTGGGTCTTCGCTTCTGTGCGAGGGCTTTCCCCAGCTGTGGCAAGCGGGGGCCACTCTTCATCGCGGTGCGCAGGCCTCTCACCATCGCGGCCTCTCCTGTTGCGGAGCACAGGCCCCAGACGCGCAGGCTCAGCAATTGTGGCTCACGGGCCCAGCCGCTCCGCGGCATGCGGGATCCTCCCAGACCAGGGCCCGAACCCGTGTCCCCTGCATTAGCAGGCGGACTCTCAACCACTGCGCCACCAGGGAAGCCCTCCAGTTCTACTCTTGATAGACATTTGAGTTGTTTCCAGTTTGTGTATGAAGGTTGTACATGCACTTTTTGGTGAGTATAAATTTCTGTAGGGTATATACGAAGCTGAGAAATTTCTGGGGCACAGGATATGCATGTACTCAGAAGGTATCACTGCAGAGGTTTTCAAAGGGCTTGTGCCAGGTTACCATCCCACGTGCAGGATTTGAGGGGTCCAGGCGCCCCACATCCGAGCCTCCCCTGGTATGTGCTCTGTCATTTCCACTTCAGCTCTTCTGGGGGGGGTTAACATGGCATCACATTGTGGGTTTAATTTGCATTTCGCTGAGGACAAGCAAAGTCGAGCATTTTTCATACGTACTGAATGGCCATTGGATTTTATCTTTTGTGAAGTTTCTGTTCAAGATTTTATTTTTGTCCACTTTTTTCTGTTGACTTCCCAGCCTCTTTCTTACTGACTTATAGTTCTTTATATATTCTGGCTATGAGTCCTATGATAGATATATATATATTACAAATACTTCTCCCGCCCTGTGGCTTGCCTTTATGCAGGGTTTTCTATGCATAGGGGAAATAATCTTGTAACTAGCTCAGGCATAACCTTTGTCAGCTATCTTTGCCAGATAGATTTTATAAAAATCAAATCATGTGAATCTTAAATAACAATCTTTTCATAGTGGCATGCCTGAGTGTGGGATTTGAGAGAAGAGGAAATCGTGTGAGTTTTTGTATTTTTGTCAAACTTTGTAGTTTTATTAGATTACTGTTTCATTAAGACTTGGTTTGTATTTTTCTTCTTTAGGTCTGCAAGTTTATGGACTGTATATGTGTGGTGTGGACACTGACAGCTGCTTACCCTGTTTTCATTCTCCTCTCCTTTACCAACAGAGCCCTACTTTGTGCAGAGCTGCAGTGAGCACAGTAAAAGCTACTTGCTCTCCTGGGACCCTTTGAAGTTAGAGTTGGTTTTGTGACAGGTTCTACCAATAAATATGGATAGAAGTCTTTTGGGTGGGACTTCCAGGAAACCTATTGCTTTTCTAAAAAAGAAAAAAAAAAAAGAGAGAGACTTAGTTAACAAAAATGTTGCCCTTTCTCTCTTCTTTCCTAAAAAGTGGTCATGATGCTTCAGTGCTTTGCAGCCATCCTGCAGTCTTGACAGTGGGAGACCCATGCTAAAGATGGTGGAGTCAGTTCTTTAATGGCATCGTGGGGGTCATTGTTCAAACCTTGAACCACTGTATTAGTCAGGGTTCTCCAGAGAAACAGACCTACAAGGAGATTGTATATATGGAATTGATTCCTTTGATTATGGAGGCTGAGAAGTCCCATGATCTGCTGTCTGCAAGCAGGAGAGCCAGTGGTGTAAATTCCAGTCTGAATCCAAAGGCTGGAGATCCAGGAGAGCCTATGGCAAGTCCCACTTCGAGGGAGGGAGAGGACCAGCGTTCCAGCTCCACGGTCAGGCAGAGAGAGCAGCTTCTCCCTCACCCCACCTCTTGTTCTATTCAGGCCCTCGACAGATTGGATGAGGCCCATCCACACTGGAGAGCAATCTTTTACTCAGTTCACCGATTCAGATGTTCATCTCATCCAGAAACACCCTCACAGACACACCCAGAGTAACGTTTAACCAGACATCTGGGCACCCGGGTCGCAGTCATGTTGACCCATAAAATTAACCGTCACAGCTGCCTTCCTCTGGACCTCACGTTCTCTGAGGACAGTATTGGGTAAGCTCCTGCAGTTGTGTTTCCATATATTCTGTGGAATTCAGTCCCTAAGCAATATACACGTTACTCAGATTTCTCAGCTTTCAGAACCATTGAGGCGTGTAGCAAGTGTGTCCCAGTGCCCTGAGGTCCCGTCTACCCCAACGGGAACAAGACCTGACTCTGCCACGTCCACATCCTACTATGATACACGTAAGTGTAACAGTGTTTGCGGGAATGAGCTCTGGATATCGGCACCAGGTCATTTCAACTGCAGAAAAGCCATGAACCAAACGGACGTTAAAGGCAGCTCAGAGACAGCCAGGTTTCAGAGCAGACAGGTCTGGCCTGTGGTGGAGATTCTTGTCACTCCGTTGGACAGAGGCATCTAGATCTTCTTCTCTTGTGTTACTGCCAAATCTCCATTAGACTTAGAAATGACTTTGAGAGGAATAAACTCCTGAATACCTCTACGGATGTGAAAGGTGTTTGAGAAAATGCACGATTGTGCTTTCCTCTTTTGGGGGGAAAGTATCTTTTTTTTTAAATTTATTTTTGGCTGTGTTGGGTCTTCGTTGCTGCACGCGGGCTTTCTCTAGTTGCGGCGAGCGGGGGCTACTCTTCATTGTGGTGCTCGGGCTTCTCATTGCGGTGGCTTTTCGTTGCAGAGCACGGGCTCTAGGCATGTGGGCTTCAGTAGTTGTGGCTCGTGGGCTCAGTAGTTGTGGCTTGTGGGCTCTAGAGCGCAGGCTCCTCAGTAGTTGTGGCGCACGGGCTTAGTTGCTCCGCGGCATGTGGGATCTTCCCGGACCAGGGCTGGAACCCGTGTCCCTTGCATTGGCAGGCGGATTCTTAACCACTGCACCACCAGGGAAGTCCCGGGGGAAAGTATCTTGATATGCTTCCACCTGTTATTACCACGGTCCCTTCTAGAACAGTAACTCACATTACGCTAACGTGGGCCGAAAGGGTACATGTGTTTTTTGCAAAATTATAAAAAATTGTGTTTGCCTCTCCCGCAGCACCTGCCACACCCTGCTTCGGGATGAGACCCTGCAAACCACATTTCTCCTTTGCTGACTGGCTTTTTGTTGGGTTCTACCGATGGTGGGGCGCACGGGAGATGGGAACCCCGAGGAGGGAAGAAGGGGCCTGTTGCTCTCTGTTTGCCTCCTGTCCCTGGCGGTGTTGGCCCAGCCGCGGGTCGCAGCCCAGCAGTGACAGTTCATTCTTGGAGGAGGAGGTCCTGGCTCGCAGGATTGCCACACTTTCATAGAACCAGCTCTGCCTCTCGAAAATCGCAGCGCCGTCAGCCGGTGCCCCTTTCAGACCTTTGGATCCCGGCTCCGTGAGGTCCTGCCACGTCGCGAGGCACCGGTACCAGCTGCGCGGTGTCCACGCCTCAGAGGTCTGACTCCCAGCTCCGTGGGTGCCCCCTTCAGCTTCTGGGTCTTCAGAGTCCCTTGTCTCTGTTTCCTAGCCCTAAGGGTGCAGGCTGCTTCCCTTGGTTATCACCTCTGTCGCCGCTTCACTATCCTGTTCACAGCCCTTGATATTCAACCCAGGAGGCGTGGTCTTGGCCTCCTGATTGAACAGCCAGCCGGATTTGCAGTTCCTGCGCGAGAGGGAATGAAGCTGGGTCCTCTTCCGGCACCCCCAGCTCAGGTTGGCTTCCCACTGGCATGCGTGGCCTTTGCTCCTAGATCCTGGGATTCACCCCAAGCGCGGAGAACTGAGACGATGGAGAAGCGGGTATTTCACCTCCTGTGCGGGCGTGCAGTCCTGTCCTCGTGCCCCGTCTCCTCCGTTCCCACCCTGCTCATCCTCAGTCTCTTCAAGACCTTCTGTCCACTCACTCCTCCGCTCGCTGCTACTTCATCGTCACCTTGGCTTTGCTTTTCTGTGTAGTCCGTCTAGATCCCATTGTCACCGCTTCACTCAATCACCAGGACCGTCTACGCTCCTGCCCTGTTGCCCTCTGGCCACACTGCACTACACAGCCCGGGCCTGGCACGTTCCATCTGTCCCCTCCTGCGCCCACCAGCAGGTGCCACTGGAGGGGGTGCACACGCCAAGCGTCCGGTGTCAGCTGGGCCCCAAGTGATGCCTGGAGGGCATTCTCCACCTCCTCTCCTCTTGGGGCTGTTCTCACCTGTGACTCTGCTCCAGCCCGACCCTACCCTCCTTTCCTGTCTCACCTGGAGGGTGGCCTCACCTATCTTTTCTCACACCGGGTTGAGTATGGAGGCAAAGCTTCAGGTCTGTTTCCCACACTCACCACCTGTTCTTACCTTACTTGGAGGAGAAGGGGTTGCTCCTCCTGTCCTGGGCTAGATCTTCCACTGACTGACCTTGCTTACCCAATACTGTCCTCATGACACATCTCCTAATGTAATTTGCTTTCATTTTCACCCCCTCCTTCTACTCCCAGGAGAATATATATCTTCCGAGAGCAGGGATTTCACATCCATTTGGTTGACCATGAGGTGAGAAAGAAAGTCATCATGGTTGATTCCAAGGGATTTGGCCTGAGCCCTGGAAGATTGGAGTTGCCTCTGACTCAGCTGAGGAAGGTCATTAATGGAGCAGGTTTGGAGGGAACGTCAGAAATTCAGCTCTGGACGTGTTAGCACGTTAGACATCCATGTGGAGCTGTTGAGTGGGCTGGAGGATTGGACCCGTTTTAGAGCTGAGGTCCAGGGTACAGGGAGAGACACAGGTGTCCTCAGCATAAGACACTTAAAACCATGGACAAGAGGAGAGCTACAGGAAATGACTGTGGATGGTAAAGAGGAGGCCTTGAACTGAGCTCTGGGACACTCCAGCGCCCAGACCTCGGGCAGATGAAGAAAAACCATCAAGGAGGTTGGCGGGAGGAGCCCTGACTGTGATGAGGAGGAAAACCTGGAGGATGCGCTGCCCTGGGTTCAGGTGGCAAGAGTGTTTCCATGAAGGACGCCAGAGGGATCAGCTGTGCCCATTGCTACGGGTAAGTCACATAGCACGCGAACAGAGAATCAACCATCGGATTTGGCCTTGTGGGGAGGCATCCTTGACCTTGACAGGAGTGGTTTTGGTAGAGTGGGAGGAATGGAAGCATGATTGGAGGGGGTTTGATAGAAAAAGGATGAATGGGTGAAAAACAAAAGGAACCTACTCTTTTGTGGGGATAAAAATGTATGGAGAGAAAAATGGGGTTTTCTGATTTAAAAAAAAATCTTGGTGCAGTTGCACAACATGGGCCCTATCAGCTAACCTGCTCGCTGTTTATACTCCTGAATTGCAACCCAGGTCCTTCAGCTGTTACCTGAACAGATACTGACTATGCTGGGGGTGTGATTTTGTGCAAGACAGAGGTTATACCTCTGCACGTCCTTTCACCTTTTCTCTACCATCTCTTTGACCAGGCAGCTCCTTGAACGAGAGACGAGCGAGAGATCTCAATTACACACTTGCTGACCTCTTATCCATGGGGCTCATTTTACTCTCTTCCTTCTATCTGTTTAATGCTGGTGACCTAATTTCCCCTTATGTTGTGGTCGTGTGCCTGTTTGTTTAGTCCGCGAGAATGTAAGGTTTTGAGGACCTGGACCCATCACACAATGTGGAGTGAATGACTGGCTTCAACAGCGGGCCCCTGCCTGCTTGCTGGCCCACATCAGGGGTTCTCTGGTGCTCTTCTTTTTAGAGAGAATTTCGTGTCTGAGCCTTTTTGAACTGGTATTCTGGGAGTAAGGAAGGAGAGGCCTGGCTATTTCTAGTGCTTTCTACGGCAATCAGGTTATTTACTGTGTTCTCTAATAACCAAAATAATGATTGTTTGGAATTGCCTTGTTGACACAACGTAAGGGGAGTGCATGTGTGTGCTTGTGTGTGTGTGTGTGTATGGGTGGTGAGAGGTAGGAAGGAGTGGGAAAGAAACGGGAATGTCCCAGCGTCCTGTGGGCCAGCTGCTTTCACGTGATAGAGCTTAATAGGAGATAGATTTCTTTCCTGAGCGGCGACATATTTACATGGAAAATGCTTAACGGGAGATCCTGTTTGTTTGCGATCAGTGTTGATCACCTCGGTACAGAGGCCCTCGTTGCTTTGCCAAGGACAGTCTTAGGAAGTATAAGATGCTGTCCTGATGGGCTTGCTTCCAGACGTGCTTCAAGCTCTCAATGGCTTGTTTCCATTTTGGTTAACCCACACCGGTGGCAAATGCTTCAGCAAGGCTTTCCATCCCAGGATGCTCTTGGCTGCCAGATTTCTAGTTTCATGCTAGTGAAGAGATGCAGTGTGGGTTAGGGGGCCAGGGATGTAGTTGCAGCAAAAGCTCCACTAAAGTAAGCCAGTCACCGATTTGCCCATCAGTGTGGGCTTTTTGTACCTGCGGGCCCAGCGGGCTGTTGCTTTGGTGATAGGATTTAGAGGGTGGGTGACAGGAGTCTGAGCTGTGGTATGAACAGCAGTGGTGGTAAAGAGCCTGAGCTTCCTGCCTGTCTCCCCAGTTGGCCCTTTCTGTCCTACACAGAACCAGGGACCACAGGGGACAGAGACGAAGGACGATGACCTCCAGAGCCCAGACGCCCTTGGTGTTTCTTCCACGTGGCACTGTTCGGTGGGAACAGTACCCAGCCTAGCACATACTGCACACAGGTAACTATTTGTCATGAGCAGTGATACAAATACTAAAATAGCATCCTAACAAAGGCTGACCTCTCATCTCAAATCCTTTTTGTAGTAGGAGGAATACCTAACTAAGAATATATTATCTTTGTATAATTAAGAAAGGAAACTAGAATAAGAGGGAATTAGCTTCTACTAAACAAACCAAGCTTGTCTACATCATGGAGTAAGCCACTGAGAATATCACCTCTATAGACTGACTTTAAAAAAGGAGCCAGATGGGGCACAGGCAACTGAATGACAGATCCCCGGAGCGTGCGTATTTATCACTTAGAAACAAACAGAATGTCCAAGAGGCAACTGAGATCTTTTCATTTTGAAAATGCTTTAATAAGTGTTGACAACACTGTTTTGCAAAATGTAAAGGTACTATACAAATTCTTAATACAAAAAGAATAAATTAAAAGCAGATTTCTTTTTAATTCTGCAACTTTGTCTACAACATACATCTTTGTCATTGATTACAGTTGAACAGAATCCAGTAAAATCATTTTACATGCTCTACAAGTCAGTTTCAGGAGCGACGACCTAATCCTTTCTTCCCCAGTATTAAACTAGAGTCCATTTTACACGACTTGTAATAAACTATTGACATTAATGTATATGTAAAACTTTACACCTAGTTAATTAAGCAGTAACTGGTCATCTGATAGCACCTGGATGGGGTTTGCTATATGTAGAACTAAACTAATACCGAATGAAAACAAATTGGAATTTGAACGGTTTCAACACTCACCTGCATATGATCAAATTAGAAAAACCCACCTGTCTCACAACAAAGTCTGACGTAGGTGTTTTCACCAGCCTTCTGGCTAAACAGGCAGTTTCTTACACTATCCAAAGAATCCAATAGGGGCTTTGTATCAGACCAGGGGTTTCATATTTCATCTTAATTTGCTTTAAAGAAATAGGGATATATAAAGAGCTTGCCAGTGCTTGTGTACAGTAACTATATCATTTCCCACCACACTCATCATTAACCACGTCAGTCTCAAAGGACCAGCACTTTTACGTACATCCTGTAGGAACTGAACGCAGCTCAACAGTAAAACCTGTTTTACTTAATCTCCGTCTTTACTACCGGACCATCATTACTGTTTGCCTGAACTGTAATTCTGCCCCTCTATCCTGCCTCCATTCCTTTCTGCCCCCCAAATCCCACACCCAAGTGTTTAGAAAGAATTTTCGTCTCTCAGTCTTTGTAACCCAACTGGGCTAAAAATTTGATCCGACTGACTTCAGACTTGATTTCAAACTACTATCCCTGTTGTATCATGCGCAGTATGTAACCTTGCCACCTCGTCTATTTCCCTTTTGACTTTTCCTCTGGGACAGAGTTCAGTTTGATTATTCATGTATCTTCTTTTGGGAGAAAGAATCTGGCCTAATACAGAATGTTTCTGAATGGGGAAAGAAAAACCTGCCGTTTGTAGCTCTGAGCATCAAAATAAGAGCAACACCCCTGCCCGTGTCAATCCCCAGAATTGTTTAATATCATCATAACCAATTTTATTTACCCTGCAGGATTTACCCCTAAAGTGTTCTGTGAATATTAATCCCTTCCGCAAGCTGGTATCACCAACCCAGCCCGTGCACAGAGCCAGGGAAGCCTGGCCCTGAGCCGTCCAGCCTGGCCCCAGCCTGCCGTGAGCCCGCAGGGGGAGCGCCGTGGGTATTTCCTGATAGTTCATTTTAACCAATGCTAAGTGTCCGTTCTTACCCTCCTGGTCTGGTAGAGTCTACTGTTTATTCTTGGATTACCTATACATAAAAAACAAAGCTTTTTCTTGTTACGCTAAAGCTAACTTCAACTCTGCTTGCCCACAAATCTCCCCCACCCCAGCTCCTGTCTCTGGCTGTCCACTGCCTTTCCAGTAGGAAGTCATTACAAGTGAGGAAAGAAATTTCCCCCCCGCCCCGCCACTTGCGCCAATAAGCACAGCATCCCACCTCTGTGGAGACCGTGTTTGTGCCATTTGAAATAACCCAACTACGAGTGTGCACTTGTTAGTATTATAAAAGTATTTTTGAGGCCTTTGAAGATGGATGGCTTTCCAGTTGTGTATTAAGCATAGCTCAAAACACATGTAAACGTGCAGCTCCCACACACCTTTCTTCTCTCTTCCTTTTTTGGTACCTGCAGACCGTCGTGACACATCAAGGTCGCTGATGATGTCGTAGGCACATGGGCCCTCTGGGAGCTGATATATTTTTTCAACCCTGCTCTGCCTGCCAGCTAGTAGACATGTGAGTGCGGTCTTCCTACCTAGGGGCATAGTCGGGTTCCTGGAAGAAGCGGCACGTTGGTAACCGGGTGCCATCGGACCTGAGCTCTTCGTCACACGAGTGCTAACAAACAGAAGATGGGCCACGGCAGGTAAACACCTGAATGGATCGCAGTGTGCTTTCCCCTTGGCTTCCCATACAAAATCAAATGAAACACCTTGTGAGAAATAAATAGGGTACACTTTTACGGGTTGTTTTAATGAGAGAGAACCACTTTTGGCAACCATCACCTTACGTTTCCTACAAATCCGCAAAGGAAAGCAGCTTTGTGTCCTGGGCTGAACCCCCCATGCAGGCCGGGGCTAAGCGGACACTCCGCTACTCCCCGTGGGTCTGTTCTCCTTGGGGTCCAGACTCGTGGAGATCCAAGTCAGCAGTGCCAGCCAGGGGTCCCCCGACGTGGCCATCACATGGGGTTAGTTTTCAGGCTCTCGATGGAGCGGGGTGAAGAGGGGCACCCGTCACAGATGGCTGACTTTCATGTGTGGGATGCAATAGCAGTGGAGGATTTAAAGGAGGTCTCATTGCAGAAAGAACGTCTTCCTCTTGGCCCCTCTTAATTTTTTGTGTTTTTAGTTTTTAATTTTTTAAAATCTTTGGCAGCATAACTGACTGTGATCCTTGGATGCTTCTCTGACGTGTTCAGCTTCTGTTTCCGTTCTCCCTGCTCCCGCAACAGTCACTCCTCCCAGGAAGTAGTTCAGCTGTCCGCTGAATGTTCGCACGAGGCATCTTCGTCACCAAGGGCTTGGTGGGCCTCCAGGGGGGCCCCAGCTTTCACAGTCTTTCTGGATCGCCCTGTACATAAGTCCCCTCTCCTGGTCTCCACCAATGCCACTAGCCCACAGGAATCCAGGCCAGCCAGCTTCCCTGATGGTTCCCGGCCAGGGGGCTGTCGCGGCAGGGGGGAGCCACCAAGGTGCCGTTGAGGATTGGTGCCTGGCTCTCTGGGCAAGGGAGCCAGGAGACACACAGTGGGACCGGAACCTTCCAGAATGTCTCCTCAGTCAGGTTGTTGGAGGGTGAGGGGGACGCGGAGACAGGAGAAGAAAAGTGCTGAGGGCCGAAGCTGGTGCAGGGTGACACTGCGTCTGGGTAAGGCAAATGAGAGGCAGTGAGGTGATCTCAGAATGGCGTCGAGGCGGCCAGATTGAGGCCGGCTGGCTCACACGAGGGTCCCGGGCTTGGCTTTTTCTTGCCCGTACCACTGGACATCAGCTAGTTCTGGATAGAGGGAGGAATCCAGGAAACAGCTATCGTTGTAGCTCCTGCAGGGAATCCAAGGACGAGAGGAGACGGTTAGGGGGGAATGCTACTTAGCAGTCTGCGTTCAGAAGTACGTGTTCACAGGGGGCCGATAATGATCGCTAGTCTTCCCTGTTCATAAGGAACCAGGCCTGCGACAAGGCTGTGTACAGCAGGCTCGCGCCGACGGGAAAACATTCACACAGAGGGGACCTAAACCTTGCACAGCTGTGGAGGGAAACGGAGCTAACACTTACGCGGTGGTCCTCAGGCTTGGCTGCATGTGGGAATCACCCGGGAACCCCCAAAACACTCCTGTCCGGGCCCACCGTGGAGATGCTGGTTTAATCGGTCTGGGGTGTGCGTGAGTGTCAGGAGCTTTCACATCCCCCCACGTGACTCTCCCATGCAGCCAAGGCCCAGAACCCCTCCGGCTGGAGTCCGCAGGATTTTTTTTTTTCTCAGACAGTGGCTTGCTTTGTCCTCCCTGAGATCCCAGGTGTAACCAGCGTCCCCCAGATATTTATTCTGTCCCGGAAGCACATGCGAAATGGCAGGTTTCCCTGTAGGGAAACTGAGGTGATATTTTGAATGGAGTCTTACTGCTGTTTATTTGAAATAACATGTATTGTTGTGTGATTATCAAAAAAAGTATTGAAAATATACAGAAAAGCGTATAGAAAAGACTTTGTAAAAAAAGACTTGCAGCTGTGCGTCACGACGCAGGTTGGGTACAGTTGTCCCTTGGTATCTGCAGGGAATTGGGTCCAAGAGCCCCCCTGGTTACCAAAGTCCGAGGATGCTCAAGTCCCTGATATAAACTGGTGCAGTACACTTGGCCCTTCGTATCTGTGGGTTCCTCATCAGTGGATCGGAGGGCCAGCCGACTGTATTTGTTGGAAAAAACCTGAGTGTAAGTGGACCTGTGCAGCTCCAATCTGTGTCGTTCAAGGGTCAGCTGTGGTTTTTACATATCAAGAAGCAATCACATGGATATGCTGATGCCCATGATCATTACTAGGCATCATTATTAGGGAAAACGGCCCCTCCCCACTGATCCTAAACTAGCTCTTTCAGGGCTAAAGATCACACTTCATCTCAGTGAATCTAGAAATGGGCTGGAATTTGCCCAGGAGGCGCCCAGACGCTGGCCCGAGGAGATGGGGTCCTACCTTCCTCTCCCCGCCCTGCTGGCCGCACGCAGCCCCTGACGTGGGCATGGCTGACCTCGGTGCCCTGTGCAGGAACAGCTGCAGAGTGGCCTGGATTACCGCCTGTGCTCTTCCTTTGTTTAGAGCTTTTACTCCTGGTAACTTCTGAGTGTTCATTTGTGCTGATTTCTAAAGGGATGAAACCTGTAGGCCTTTAACCACAGCTTTCAGTTTTTGGAATAACATTCCTGTGAGGGACATGGGTCTGTGCCTCTGAGTTAGTAGGTGTGGGTTTGTTCAAGCTGGGTTTTCAAGTTTGACCTCCCCAGAGCACACGCCGTTTCGGGGGTTGAAATACCTATTTGGAAACAGCATCAGGACTTTGCATAAATGTCAGAAGGTGATTTCCTCCCCTGCCGCTGATCTCCCCATGCCCTGCGCTACCGTTATGGTTGTGGACGGGTGGCAGGAAGAGACTCAAAGAAAAGCAGGTTTCAGGAGCGTCTTCAGCACAACCTTGTGAACCAGTTTATGACTGAGAATGAGCCGTCATCGCCATTTTTCTATTTGATTTGCTGATTTCTCTAGGAACAAGTGGATGAAGGCATTCTGGATTTCATGAAGGTTTCTCATCTGGCTTTTAAAAAACCCATCAACGTTGGAAAACCCAAGGCCTCTGTGAGCATACCATGGCCTTTAAAGAGAGTCCTGTGCCTGGAACCCCTGAAATATATACTGGGGTTAATACGCTTAAAGGTGGCTTCAGAAGCAAAGTAACATCAAGGCCCTAATTCCGGAACTGGCCCTGCCCATCTATCACGGTCTTCCGGTGGTAAGTAGCTGATTCCATCCTACCCACCCTGCAAACTCTCTCTCCACCCTGATAAAACTGACCTGTGCCATTGTGCCTGAGGGATTGAGAGACTTTTCGTGGCAAAAGGTGGTTGGACCCCACGGTGGACATATGCTGTTCATTGGGGGACAGTCTCTCCCTAACTCTGCGTCGTCCTGGTGGTGTGTTCCACCAGGGTGTCTGCCCTACCCTCACTGAGGGTGGCCAAGTGGCCCGGGGGGGCCAGAGTCCTCTAACCCCAGTCACTGGTCAGAGACGGGCAAATGCCCGAGCATGGCCAAGCAGCTTTCACACCACAGGGCTGTGCGCTTCCTCCCGAGGATGTGAACACCAGGCGCAGGAACTAGAGGCAGGGATGGAAAGAGAACACGCAGGCTCCGTGTTTGCCCGCAGCCATGAGGCAGGTGTGGTCATGCAAATCCCACTAGTTTATAAAAGAACAGTAGAATCCAAATCGTGTTTCTGGAAGCTGGAATCAATTAAGGTTGCCTGCTCAGCTGTGGAGAAGACACTTAAGGTTTTTCATTCACCTGAGCTCCAGAGAGCCTTGCTTTTCTTTTTTCCTTCTGGTAAGAATTATCTCCCCGAAGTTTGCGTTTCTAAGAGCTGGCCTAGGTAAGAGTTCCTGGAGGAGACCAGGTGGAATATTCACAACTCAAAAGCACAGGAAAAGAATGGGAGTTCCTCCAAGAAAGACTTTACTTTCCTAAATCCAGTCTTTTACAATGTCTGCAAGCCTTTTGACATGAAGAAGGGATGTTTGGGGATTGATAAAAAAAAAAAAAGGATAGGTGGGCTTTGAATTGCTTCTAGAGCTGCATTTCCGTTCTTGTAAAGACTAGGTTTGTAAGACAAGGACAGTTTCTAATTCCATAAGGAACTGGGTTGCAACTTGAATGAATGAAGCCAACAAGATCTTTAAACTTTGAACTTGTTTTTTTAACAGTGGTGGCAGCCATGGGATCCAAAGGAGACTTCTGATTTCAAGCTCCCTCCTTTTGGTTGATCTGTCCGACTTTATTCAGGACTTAGGCAAGGACAGATTGTCCTTCTGGTGAGTACTCTTTTGGTTTCTGAATTAGAATGCACTTGGTTCACATTCAAACGTGTAGTTTTCCCGAGAGCAAAACTAAAACAAAAATTGGAGGGCATGGGTCAAACACCTAACGAGAGACAACTGTCTGCAAAACACAAGGCTCCCGGGTAAGGATAAGGTGGTCACAGCCAAGCAAGGTTCACAATAGGTCACTGGCCACCTGCAGGAAAATTCCATGTAATGAGACCCCTGGTCATGGGCAAAGGCTGTCCACCCGGACAAACAAGTATCCTGTGAAAGGCAAACTGTCAAACAATACCCAAGTCCCAGCCCTAAGCTCATGCCTTAGGCTATCGAGGATTTTTTCTTTGTTCTAGGAAAAACTCTGAAAATGGGATCCCAGTCATCAAAATGCTTTAAGGGTGCCCCCCCCGCCCCCGCCCCGCCGGCCTTAGGAACCACCCCCAGCAGTTTTGTGTTAAAAAAATTTTTGGTCTGTCTGCATGCACATGGACCAATCTTACTGAAGACAAACTAAAATGGCAATGGTCACCATGAGGAATGTTCCAATTAGCCAAGACTGTTCACTTCAGAAGTGCACCCGAAAGCAAGGGCTCCCAAATCAAACAAGTGGAATGGAATACCTATTTTAATTGGCGTGAGGAAGCCTCCAAAAGGCTTCAAAATTCCCAAATAGCTTCACTGAAAGATTCATTGCCAAAGGATAATAAAACAATTAAGATACAAGAGATACCCAAAATAAAAGACTGTAAGACTGATGTTAACTCCTACTCTCCCCTCTCTCCACCTTGCCTCATTATACTCGTCCTCTGTCTGCACTGTCTCCCCACTTTGAAGAGACTGCATGACTGTAAACAGAAGCCCATCAAGTTGGTGGCCTTACGGACACTCCCATATCTACCCTCAAAGAAGGACCCCCATTCGGGCTCTTCCAGGGCTGATGGGACTCCATGGATTCTTCTGTAACTGCTACCAGTTATTCCCTTCACAAGCCAAGGGGAAACTAAAATTAATGGAAAACCTTGCCAAATTCTGGTAGATTAGTGGAGCTATACTCTCTAAACCTTTGTTGTTCCAGAGCCTGCAGATGGGATCCTGGTAAATCTGGCAGAAGCTGGAAGGGGTGAGAATTCTGACCAGAGTCAGCTCTCCTGAATCTCTATTTGCATTGCCCAGTTGAGAGAGAAAGGTAAATGTTCATGTCCCTTCCTTTCCAAATCCACACCCATTGGTTGATCTTTTCTCTCCCAGGGACAGCTGTTGCCTTCTCGTTTGTCTCGTTTTGTGTCCTGAGAATTTGGCTTGGCGACCGTCAGGTTGGGCAGCTATAACAGAAGTGTTAAGTTGCACCTTACATTTGTGGCTGAGGTCCTATCGATTAGTGCCAGCCCTCAGGGGAACTAAGTCTTTCCTTCTTTTGGTTATCTTTGGGAGTGGCTCTGGAGCTTGGGAGAGTGGTGTCCTTTGCACCCTCATTGGGAATGCCTCTTGCATCCATGGGGTCTTTCAATATGGCCAGGAATATTTACTGTTTGTCCCCCTGACAAGATATTTAAAAGGATTGTTTAAGTAGCTCTATGGTCAGAAGTTGGCCAAACTGGAAGCTGATATACAGAGCCCGTTAGGAACTTTTTAAAGGCTTTGTCCCCTAAGTCAAAATGAAGCTATGTACCCAGAGGGAAAGAAAAACATTCCAAAGACAAAGCTCTAAATCTAGAGCATAGGAATCTCTTGAATTCCATCTTAGTTGAAGATCTTCTCCCTGATCTAAAGAAGCAAATAGAAGATAATGCAGTTGGATGGGCTATAATGTCCTTCACGTTGCAACCCAATTCCCCGACTGTCCTTGTCTTACAGACCTAATCTTTACAAGAACAGAGATGCCGCTCTAGAGGCAGTTCAAAGCCCACCTATCCTTTCTGTCAATCCCCAGACATCCCTTCTTCATCTCAAAAGGCTTGCAGACATTGTAAAATACCTGGATTTAAGAAAGAAAAGTCCTTCCTGGACGAACTTCCATTTTTTTTCCCTGTGCCTTTGAGTTGTGAATGTTCTACCTGGTCTCCTCCAAGAATTCCTACCTAGGCCAGCTCTTAGAAACACAAACTTCAGGCAGGTAATTCTCGCCAGAAGGAAAAAAAGATGGGGAAGGCTGTTTGGAGCTTAGGTGAGTGAAAAATCTTAAGTGTCTTCTCCACAAATAGTAATGAAAAGCGTTAGCCATCTGAGCAGGTAACCCTACCTTACTCCAACTTCCAGAAACAGGATTTGGATAAAACTGTTCTTCTAATAAACTAGTAAGTTTTGCATTATTGTACCTGTCTCATGGCTAAAATTTTAAAACAAAAGCTTTACGATCTCTGCATCTGTCTGTATGTTTATCTATGTACATTGTATATTTGTAATGTTTTTCTACCTCTGAGTGGTATTGCCAAAATTAATTTGCAAAAGAGCATATTTAATTGGCTTAAAGAAAAATAAGCGATTATCAAATTAAGTATTCTAAAACTCTGAAATACAGAAACTTAACCCAAATGTTTTTCAAGTTCAAGCATGATCTAGGAAAAGTCTTTAGTAAATGAAAGCTAACTTAAGTTTGTTGGTTTAATTAAAGTAGGTATGTTAAATATAATGCATATGTACAACTTTTATTGTACCTGGGTTTATTAGTCAAATAACTTCACGTTAATCTCTATTACAAAATTTGTCACCAAGGAAGAGAATTTAAGATGTTGGCTAGCTGTTTAATGCCTCGAGAAATTTTCATGACTATTCTAAACAGAATTGTTAAGAACAAATGATCTGTATGTTTCTCACTGGGTAGAAGCTTTTTCCTGTTGATAAGTAACTGCCTCTTTTGTAGCAAAGAAATTACTTCAAAACATCTTCCCTATAGGGGGCACCCCCATCATTTTTGCATAGTGACTGAGGAACTCATTTTACTGGCCAGGTAATCCGAGAACTCTGGAGAGTCCTTCTTATGCTATACAGGCTGCATTCAGGACTAGGAGAAAAGACTAATGACATCATTAAAATCCAATTAGGAAAATTTCCTGAGACTTTGACCAAGGTGCTGTCACTGGTCCTTTTGCATCTAAGGTCCTTGCCTTTTGAAAAACCTAAGCTCACTCCCGATGAAACAGTATCTGGCAGACCCATGCATCTGCTTCAGTCTCCATACTGTGACCCTCAAATTGCCCAACAGGACCTATTAAAAAATTGCTAGTCATCTATTCTCTATTCCTCCTACAGGTTAAAAAGCTTATGCTGAACAAGATTACAGCCTGACACTGACACCTCTCATGACCTACTTCCTGGAGAATACATCCGCTGGAAAAGACCCCAACAACTAAAGGACTCCTGCTTTGCTCCTTGGAAAGGATCTTTTCTGGTACTGCTCGCCAGTTCCTGCACAGCTAAACTTGAAGGCATCCGGCCCACCTGAAAGGAGTAACAGGACCAGAACGAACCAGCAAAGCCACTGGTGATCTCACACTTAAGATCTCCCGGCACCAGAAGCAGACGACATCAGACATAGACAGCTATCCCAAGACAACGGGCCAGGCCTGTATAACTTAACTTGATTTCCACCACTGTTCTCTTTACTGTGGAAATCACGATGGGGGAAGTTAACCAGACTCCTCCACTTACCTGTTTTCTCTCTGGGTTGCCCGTGTCTCCCAGGCAATTGCCAAGGGAGGTGACCTTTCAGACTCTGTATTTGTCATTTAAAACTCCGATCTGTCTGTAAGGTTGGAGACTCCTTGGTCCTTCCTGTAACCCGATTTTTCTTCTCTCATCCTTAGTGCCATCGTAAGCAACAGCTGAAGTCCCTTCGATGTCAGCTACAGTGTTAAACTTTTGCAGCCCGGTTTCCCAGTGCCTTATTTTTACCTTTCTCTCATCATAACTCTCCTTGCCCAATTTGACACAAGTATCTTGTAAACCGTAGTACATTTGTGCCCCCCATGTTCTTATGGTTATCTAAATCAGATTTCAAAGGATTTGTCTCTTACCTCATGAGAGATGTTAAACTACTTAGGTTTATTGTTCAGTTACATGGGAAGCATTGCCAACTAAGTGATGATAAATCATCTTGGGTTATTTGTATTTTAATAACAATTATTAATATAATTAAGTGTTCTAGAAATTGTGTGAAATTCCTAGAAATCTGATATGTCTTGGTATAATGTTATCAGTCATAATTCTTGTTATCTTAAAATATTGTCTATCACAGAAATAACCAAATTTCCTTGTCAATTCCATTCTAATGAACTCTCATCAGATCTTTAGCAATGGGCATTTTTAAGTTCTTTTGTCATTTACAGATATTGTTTTACTCTGATGCTTTTGCAAAAGTGAGATTCATGGCAAGGAACCTACCAAGAACTCTTGGCCACCACATGGCTGCCAAATCACAAGGGGTCCAACCTTGGGTACATATTTCACAACTGATGAAGGCTCCACCTGACTTCTGGTCCCGTGCAAAAAAGCTGGAGATCTCAAATCAATCAAACCGACTGGCAAGAGAAGAAGCCACCATCAAGATAGAGACTGCCTCCTCCCAAGATGTCAGATCAAGAACATGTCTTTCCATTCTTCCTTCCCTCTCTGACCATCCTTTTCCTAATTCTCACACTGTGAAGGTTTTTATGATTTCTTGCTGTCCATCTTTTTTGCTTTGCTCTGGCTTGGAAATATAATGCCATTGTTCACATACCTAAGGCCGTTGCAAAGGGGGGTAAATCTAACCTCAAAGACTGTTTGAATTATCACGATGCCGGGGATTACGCTGTTCTGTCCATCACGAACTGCTCCCTGATTTCCAATGCCTCCGATTCTCTGGACCAACCTCAGCCAGCCCACCTTTCTGTTGTGTCCCACTCCCTAACCCTGGGGATCTGCTTCCTTGTCTCTGGTTAACACCCCGGGGAACCCTGCATCCAGGCTCTGTACAAAGAAAGGGACACAAGGCAAGGGAAACGAGAATAAAACCACCTGTGCTGTCTACAGACCCTTCAGGTGTACTGGCCTCTACGGCTGTCACCTTTTGGGGCCCGAGCCACAGACGGAAACAGGAATTACCGCGAAGCATTCAGTGGTTCAAAATCTGCTTCCTTTGGTGCAGCCCTACTCCGCCGGCCAGGAGCTGATGCAAATGAGGCCACGACCAGGAAGCTCTCCTTACCTCTTGAAGATTCCAGAATCCGCTGGTAAAGCAACAGCTGCCCAATGAAAATCCCTAGACTCTCTGGCCAAAGTTGTTCTTGATACTAAGAGAAGCCTCTGGTTGATTATCCTTTAGCTGAACAAGGAGATGTCTGTGCTGTGACCACCACCACTTGCTGCACCTGGATCAACACTTCTGGGGAAGGCGAGACTCAGCCACGTAAGATTACTGAACAAACCAGTCACTTTCTTAGGCCAACAAACCAGCCAACGGGATCGATCTTTGGGGATTATTCTGCTTATAATAGTCACGGCAGTTGCCGTAGTGTGCTGTATTCTCGCAAAAGCTTTAAATGCATTTTTGCAGCCACTAGCTACCAAGCAAATGATCTCCCTCAGAACAGAACGTCAGAAAAGGAACAAAGAGAATGACCGACTGAAAGACCGTGAACCCAATGCCGTGACCTGTGAAGACCACACAGAGATTCAGCAAAAAAATGGTAAGAACGCCAAAGCCATAGCTGGGAGTAGCGCTAATGACTTAAATTTTGATCACTTCTCTTAATTAGGCTCAGAGCCTGATGAAAAGGGGGGAATTGTTAAAAACAAGACAGCAAACCCAAAATGAAGTCGCTTAGGCTAGGTTCCATATCACCAAACCGAGACGTGACGTTATAGTTTCCGCTCCCCCAGAAAGGAATCTTTAACCAGTCAAATCGGGACTCGCCGATCAGCATGAGGGAGGGCGTCCGCCCGACAGACCCCTGCCGCCCCCTAACGGAGATCGAGTGGGCTACAGCCAACCCGCGTTTTCACCTGGTGTAACTTCCTCGTTCCTGCTCCTTTCTGCCTGCATGTCTTTCGTTTTGTACAGCTCCCCAGAGCTCCTTTCTATCTGCCGGACTGGCTGCTGCCTGATTCATGAATCACTGAAATAAAGCCCGTAAGCTCTTTCAAATATGCTCAGTTGAATTTTTTTAACACCATCATCTTCCTCTCAAAGGCTCAGCCCCTGTTTTCCGAATCCCCCATCTGCCAGCGCAGGGCACTTGCAGTAAAAATTGTTCCACGTCTCCCCGCTTTGGTTCAGGATCTTGTCCTACCCTACTTTTCAGGCTAAGTCTCACTCTTTCTCTACAGCAAAATGACACTCTGCTGTTCCCCAGACACCCCTGCTTGTTTCTGCCTCTGTGCTGCTTTTGCCCTTGAACGGGCCTCCACCCTTCGAGCCCCCTCCTCGCACCCCGGGCCTTGGAAGGGATCCCTCTCCCCTTGGAAACCTTTCAGCATTTTGTTTAAAGTCTCAGGGCATTTAATACGTAAGTGCTGCAAGAGACATTTTTTGATTGAGTAAACTTACCACTTTTTTTTAGCCACTTCTGAATGGTATGCTTTTTAGTTAACCCTTGAAATGCTCTCAATTTCAATACCTTGTCTCCCCCTGAGGACAGGAACCAGACCAGGTGTTCATGTTTTTATGCCCGCTGTAGCAGGGCTTTGCAAATTCCAGCGTGCATTTGATTCACCCAGGGATCCTGTTAAAATGCAGATTTGAATTCAGTATGTCCAAGAGTCTGCCTCCTAACAAGCTCCTGGGTGATGGTGAGGACGGTGCTCGTCTGTGAATCACGTTCTGGAAAGCAGGGCCCTACGGCGCTTGGTAGAGTGCACGGCCGTCACTCAAGCACACTGGGATGAAATCGTGGGTGATCACGTGGCTCTGGACCAACTCAGTCTGCCCTTGGCGCCTGGAGATATAAACTGCACGATGCTGTTCTTTTCAACAAACATTGAGCACTAAAACCTGTAATAGCTTCTACAAGCATCTGCATGTACGAAGAGCCTGGGAAAGTCTAAAACATACTTTGTGGTCTTTTCTGGGAAGCAGCAGTGGGGATATCTAACACACACCTGATGTAAAAACATACATATAAACGTCGACTTCCACATGTATCTAGAAATAAGACATGAAAATAATGGCTTCCACACCACTCAGATGTTTCCTTCTGGAAATTATGATACATACGGGCAAAGGCAACACAGATGCAGCACATCTGAGATCACAGACTCATGAGCAGTGAAGGGGGAAGGCTGTAAGAACGAAACATGCCCTTACGATACCTCTATTCATCAGTACTTTGGTGAGTTGGAGACTCAGACCCATCCATAATGGGCGAGCTTTCTGTTGCTTCTCTGAACAAAGGAAAGCAGAAGGAAGAGAAGAGAGGTCAGGTTAAAGAGAGGGGCTGACACAGACACGATTAGTAGCTTATTAATGCATTGCAAAGCCCAGCTGACTATGCACCCAAGCGCTGGTGACACATGACACAGGCCTTGCGCAACTTTCAGCCCCCTCGCGGGCGTCAAAGAAAGACCTCTTTAGTTTTGTTAGGAAGGCAGCCAGGCTTTGGCACTTTTGACCCATGTCTTATTTTCTTATCACATCACAGAGAACAGTTATTGTTCGTTAATGATAATTCAACTCAATCCGATAAAAGTTTAAGGACCAGAATTCCTTTTTGTTTCAAATTGGTCTCGAATCCTCACTAGCTGTGTGTGATCAAACATAGGCATGTTCCCAGATCCACTCCAGGGGAAAGGCAGGTGAGGGGTGCTCGAAAGTTCCAAAGCCTGCTGTCAGTCAAGTAACAATCATGTATTTAGATCAGGTGAGACTGGGTGTGATCCAGAAAATTTGGAGGAGCCAGAAAGTCAGCCTGAAATCTGAAGGTCCTTATTCGGGGTGAGATGGGTTGGCCAGTGGAGGTACCATATTCACAGAAGATCTGTCATTCTTTTATGAATCCATCTATCTATCTATCTTCTTGAAACTCTTGGGCCCTAAGCCCTGCAGCAGCTGCCTGACCACACGAGCTAGAGGTGGGGTGTGGGTGGCACGTAAGGTAGTGTTATAAGGGTGTGTAATAAGGACGGGGGTAGCTGCTGCCCTACAGACAGACAGTGGGAGTGGACACAGAACACCGGCAGTTGGGACCGCAGGGTCTGTTAATTCAAGAGAGTAAGGGGCGGCGTGGGGTGGGTCGGTGATGGATCGTCACACCTGAGTGCATCAGAATCCCCTGGAGGGATTGTTAACACACAGGCCGCCGGGCGCCACCCCGAGTTTCTGATTCAGTGGGTCACGGATGGGCCCGACAAGTGCATTTCTAACAAGACCCCAGGCGATGCTTATGCTGCTGGTCTGGGGTACCACATTTTAAGAACCACTGGCTTGGTGGAAAAAGACGAGGCTTTGGTGTGGGCTCACAGAGTGCAGGGCTGAAATTCCAGCACCATCCAGCTGTGCGACATTGGGAAGACACTGATTTTCTCTGAGCCTCGTCTATAAAACGAAAAAAATCTGGGTACTTCCCTTGCAAGATTGCAGTGAGGATTATATGAGCTCAGCTATGTTAGAAGAAGCTTCCAGCCTTTGAGTACACAGCAAGCAGTCAATAAATGTGAGCTCCCCTTCTGTCAAACACTAAGGCTGAATAAAGCCTGGTTTAAAATCGCTAGAGATAAATATGCAGCAACAAAAAATGTCTGCCAAGAACAGAGCCTGAAAGGTGGAGCCAGTTTGGGTCCTGTAGTTTCCCTCTGGTGTAACTCACAGCTGTCAGATTTCCCCAGACATCCCGACAGATGCCCCAGCAAACGAGAACCTGAATAAAGCTGGATAAAGGGACCTCTTATCCCTTCAGCCACTGGATAACGACAGAATAGAGCATCCGCTTAGAGGCCACGTCGTAGGAGCAACGGAAGAGGCAGGGATGGTGAGGGGGGCAGGGAGCAGGTCACGTGCACCTGCCGGACTCTTCTGTACATGAAAACATCCTAAGTGTCCATGAGATTTACTGTTCTATGTGGTGTTCTCTGCCTACATTTAAAGCTGAAAAAGGAGCTGAGTTTTGGTTTCATCATTTTACCGTGGGCCACCTCTTCGGGTCTCAAGGTACCCGACCCCCTTTGTTGTTGGTTCTGAACAAGGGCTTGGCCGGGACTGAGATAGAATCTGAGCCTTCTGCTTTTTTTTTTCCTTAAGAAGCATCCTGACACCAAGACAGTGGACACACTGCCAAGCATGCAAAGCAGCAGGCTGGGGCTCAGGCCGGGGGTGGGTGTGGGTGCATTCTTGAATCTCTCCTTGGCTGGCCTGGGGTGATCGCAACCCAAGTCCAGTGCTGTGTGGAATTCTGGCCAAAGAAGCGCACTCGGCTCCTTCCACATTTTCGGGACCATCACCAACTTTGAAGGAGAGTAGAGAGAATCCACCCGAATAAAGGGACAGCGCCGGAAAGGAGGGGGTGGAAGGTAACAGCAGTGCCTGGGGCTTCTCCAGAGAGGAAGAAGTTTCCAGCGCTGTACATCATTCCCGGTTTCCCAGTACCTCACCCTTCTGCCGATAAGCCCTCTGTCACTAGGATCTTATACCTGCTATGCTCTAACTGACGAAGAACGCGGAGGATCACTGCAAACCAGGAAGGGAGGGTCGGAGGTCTGAAAGGGGAACTCACCCAGTCCGCCAGGTTAGGATGTGGTGAGGGCTGCCGGGGGGCGTCGCTCCAACTTCACTGGACGGCGTTGAGCTTCTCTGGCTTTGAGGTAAGGCAGCTGCGTGTAGGTGGCGCAGAAGAGACACGGGTCAGACACGGGGCAGTGAAGGAGCGTCTTTCCAGAGATGCTGCCTGTGACCCCGTGGCAGGGTCCCCGTGGGAAAACGTCCACCCCTCTCCTCTCCCCACGTTTGGCCAATGACGTTTTCTCCCCCCAGCCGTGCAGCTCCATTCTGAGTCAAGCTCGCTTGGGGTCCTAGGTCCCCGCTTTGCCACTGGGAAGTGGCCACAGGGATGGCGACAGCCCCCACTGTCCTCGGAGGGGGACCTGGGCTGGCCTGGCGCAGGGAGGACCTGTTTCTCTGGACACGGCATTTCCAGATACGGCCCCAATGTTAAAGCTGTTCTTTATTACGAACAGAAAACCTCCAGAAAGGTTCTCTGAGCTTGTTGTCTCTGCCGTTTCAGGCTTATAATTTACCACGTTAGGACCCTTCAAATGGGGCAGGGCTTTTCAAAGCTCATCCAAATCTGACTACTCGGAGCTTACTGATGTGGGCAGGATTTTTTAGTTGGGAAAACTCAGTAGGAAGTAAATCCTACTTAAATGCATCCCTCTGCTTCCTTGGGAATGCAATCTTTTTCATTAGGATGCTTAGTCTAAAATATGTTCCAAAAGATTTACCGAATCTCTTTAGGTAAAGCAAATCTACTAGACAAGTGCTACAGTTTCGACAGAACATAAATACTCCTGACCTGTCCAACCTCAGCTTCTCCTAATAGGGTTACAGGGGACCATGGTCTTTAAATGATATACATAATATATTCATTCATTACTCTCAAAAATCCTCCTAGGAAGTTGATGGCATAATTCACTGGGCTGATTTTAACAGATGACAGAGGAATCTGGGGAAGGTTCTCGGACCTTGAAGTCCACGGTTCTCTCACCCTTGCCTGAACCATATTTATTCCTGTCTCTGCAACTTGTCATTCGGCAGTGACATAATAAACGCCATAATAAACGAGTCACTGGGAATCGGGGGGGAGGACGCAGCAGCCCTGTGAGCTGGCACCCCCGGGCAGCCGGCCGGTCCTTCCTTTTCGCCCGGCTCTCCCCAGGCCCCAAGAATCTCCTTCGGTTCCCCAAAGAGGAACCCCCCCACCCCCAGTTTCTGTCTATAAGATCACTCTCCCTTCCCTGGATTTTTGCCCGCCCTTAACCTTCCTTCCAGTCACAAGTCAAATCCTGACTTGGACTTCCTTTCATTTGCTGCTCTCATTTTATTCTGATACTTTAAAAATCATTTTTCATTATGTCTCAAAATCCTCTCCCACTTTCTTTCCTACAGTCAGTGTGATGTGGTCTCTCTTTTTTTAATTGGTTTTTATCAGGCGATTCATGATCGGGCAGCATCCCATCTACCAACTAGAAAGGCGCTCCGATCAAGTCTCTCATCACCGCACAATCTCCCCTCTTTGTGGGCGCTAAGATATATAACTGAGTTAGCGTCTGCTGGCGCTGAAAACCCCGCAGGGACGTGGAGACTGCTGGACAAACACTGGTTTTTTTTTTTAATCATCGTTATTCTTTCTTGGAGACGGAGTGGGAAGGGGATTAACTTAAGGAAGAGAAGGGTTTCTTCCATTTTTCACTTGATTCGGTACTGCTCGATGCCCTGAGTACAAGCATATGCGGTAACCCTGCCTCTGATGATGAAAACTTTAAGATGTAACAACGGGGCATCAGAAGCACTTTACAAACATTACTTTGGTCAGAACATAGCATCATTGAAACGGGATCTCGAGGAGCAGTCTCGAGTTTTCCGTGAAGTCACCAGGGCAAGTCACAGGCGGAGCTCGCCACTTCATTCTGCAGCCGGTCTGCGCCACCTGGGGGAGACACTGGCCAAATCTCAGGGCTTCAAGTGTTCCTCTCCCCTGCAAGGGTACCGCTCAGGTCTCTAACCCACTGCTGTCTCTCACCTACTACTGTCGCCCCCTTCACCAGGGTAAAGGCGCACCTCTGGATAAACCCTGAAAGGCACGGACTTCACCACTGCTTGGATCTCCGTCCTTACAAGGACAAGTGGCTGCAGGGATGGTTTGCACCCCGCTGGGCTGGGCTGGGGTTTAGGATGCGCTGCCCCACCCCTGCCCAGGTCTTCCTCACTCGGCAAAACCTAGGCTAGAGTGGGAGGGGTGAGGAAGGAGGGGAAGGAAGGTCTCACACATCTGACAGCTAGGTTTCTAGCATTAACCGTCTCTCCTTCCTGCCTGCTCTAAGAACACCTTCAATCCCCACCAGTTCACCTCCAGACCGACCAGGTGCGCGCCGCGCCGACCGCGCCGACCACCCCACCCCCTCACCTGACGTGGCCTTGCACATCTGGGGCATCCTGGTGACCCTGCTGTGCGCCACGAAGGTGCTCTGGGAGGAGGCGCTGTACTGGGAGCCGCTGTCCGAGGAGGCGGAGCTGGCGTGCGACAGGCGGCTGTGCTCCTTGTGCGAGGCGCTCGAGCGCTGGTACCACTGGCGCAGCTCGTCCGAGACGGCGGCGCGGCCCGCGCCCTTGTCGTGGGCGCCGCCGTCGCGGCCCAGCGACGGAGTCCGCAGGATCTGCGAGCGCGAGGGCGTCAGGCGGCCCGCGTCGCTCTCGTCGCCGCCGCGCCAGCTCTCCCGGAACAGGCCGCCGGCCGTGTACGAGTTGGAGGTCTTGAACTGCGCCTTGACGCTGTAGTGGCCCTCCTGGTCGCTCTCCAGGCTGCGCACCACCACGGGCGTGGCGCCGCCCTCCACGTACAGCGGGTACTCCTTGATGCGGTACTGCGAGCTGGGCTGGCTCTGGCTGTGCAGGTAGACGCCGTGGCTGTGGCCGTGGCCGTGGCCGTGGCCGCCGCCGCCGCCGCCGCGCGCCGCCAGGTTGGGCATGCTGCCCGAGTTCGCCGCGCCCAGCGCGCCCGCCGCCCGCTGCCGCTGCCGCTGCCGTGCGCGCGCCTTGGATGGCGAGTCCTCGGCCAGCGTGGAGTAGTTAGCGTTCATCTGCGCTGGGTAGTAGTGCTCCGAGCTCGAGTGGCTGGTGCACGACGAGCAGTCGTCCATGGGGTCCGAGCCGTTGCTGCTGCGCGTACGCGGCGTGTAGAAGTCGGGGCTCCCCGTGTCGTTCTCCGAGCCCAGGAGCTTGCCCTGGGACTCCAAGCTGGAGCTCCGGTGCCGGAAGTGCAGGGCGAGGCTGTGCAGCCGCGTGGGGCTGAGGTCCACCGACCTGCGGGGAGACCACGGCGCGCTGGGTCGGGGGCGCCCGGGGGAGGGACTGGCGCCTCGGCGATGCTCCGGTCGTCGGGCTCGGAAAGAGCGCGCAACCGCAGGGCCCAGACCCTCCCGCAAACGCGCATCTAGGAGAGCGCGTCTAAGGGCGGGGACCCTGGGGATCTAGGTGCTTCCCATTCCTCCCAGGTGAAGACGGGCCGGGAGGGGACGCTGATCCCCGCCGTGATTTTCGATTCCGAATGGGCGATGGGGACAAAGTGCCCACGTAAGGGCTTCTGAAAAAAGTATGCCAATAGCCAGGTCTTTTTTTTTTTTTTTTAAGGTGGAAAGAGATTCTATAGACACCAGCGAACCAAGATCATCCCCGTTCTGGTATTATGTTAAGCCAGATGAAATGCCCATTTTTGTAGGTCAAGAAACAGCCCAGCAGAAGCAATCATATGGTTCCACCCAGTACTATGATGAGTACTGGACAGATTTCCATTCCCCCATGAACACTTGTCTAAAACAGAAGGTTGGTGGCACATGGAACCCTTAAAAATGCCGGCCGCGAATACTAACCACTTCTTTGTTTACAATCCATTCTGCTTATTGGAACCACACGATAAATATCCATCAATATGGGGGGGGGCAGAGTACAAGGACTGCACAGAAGTTCACCATGGCTGGGTTGACCAAGTACAGGAAGAGGCGATTCCCAGGGCTGACTGTCACTCAGGGTAGCCTGCGAAGTCCCCACTGTGTGGCCCTCCTTGACTCGGGCCTCAGTTTCCTCTCTGGTCCCACCCCACTCCATCACTTTGTTCTGGCCACACCGGCCTCCTGGAACATGCTGAGTGCAGGCCTGTGTCTGGGGCCTTGACCCTGCTGTTCCCTGAATATCCTTAGAGCTTGCTACCCCCCTCCATCCAGGTCTCTGCTCAAATGTCACCCTATTAGAGAAGCCTTCTCCGATGCTCTCCTTTAAACGGTTTCTCCCTTCACTCACTTGCCCTGTTCATTTTTCTTCTCAGTACTTGTCACCACTGACTTATTTCTTTACTGTGACTCTCTTCCTACTAAAACGTCAGTCTGATGAGTGCACAGCGTGGTCTGTTTTGTCCACGGCTCTATGCCCAAGAATAGTACCTGGTACATACAGGCACTTGATAAATATCTGTTGCATGAATGAGTGAATGAGAATGAATGGACAAGAGACTCTTGCCTGGAGAGCTTAATCGTACCCTACATAAATGGTTCACCACTTACAGAAGATCACACCATCTGTCCTTCGAGCTGCGGTCCCTATGGGCTTAGTTTTAGAGAAAATGGAGTGATGGCTTTGGTTTTGCCTCTTTTTAGGAAAGGAAGGTGTGATTCACCGAAGCCTCACGTTTGCCTGTTCCTTTTGCTCTTGAATGAATTTACACCTTGGGGCATTAAAGGAAGTCCAGGATACATGAGGACTGTCCAGTAAAGACCCCCCGACCAGGGCAAGGTTGTCTGGTCCCGGTGCTCTTCCCTGCTAGCCTGGGTAGCCGTTCCGGCCTCCACTTTTGTGGCTTAGGAAAGCTCCTTCCATGCCCACTGTCTCCAGGGGATGATCCGACCAACTCCCGACCAACTACCCACTGGGTGTGGACAGTGGGATATAACGTGTCTCTTGGCTCCCACGGGCTTCCGGCTGCCAGCTCAGTTCTTGCTTCTGCTTCCCTTAAAGAAGAACCTACCTCGCTGGTTCAGTCCTGACTCCAGCTCACGGCTTATCTGGGCCAGCGTGGGTCCAGCAATGCCAGATTCTACAAAGGCAGGTCTGGTCTAGGGAGGGAGATGGATGGACTCACCTCGTGGAATGCACGTAGTGGGGACTCCGGACTCGGAGGTCGGGTGTGGACGGCATGCTGCACTGCGAGTTCCAGGGCGGGAGGCTGCGGATGGGGCTGGTCTGCAGGGAGCTGCCTCCCCCGCCCGCTTCAGCGCAGCTCCCCGTGCTGGGGAAGCGCTTGTGGCTACTGCAAAGCAGAGGAGGCCACGCTGGTCACCGCCAGACAGAGCTGCACCTTCTCGCAGGTCGCTGACTATGTATGGCCTTGGGCCTTCAATCTCGGTGTCGGGGAAGCTTGCCCGGGACTCCCCCAGAAGTGGGTGAGCCCTTATCCCTGACGCCCAGGGCAATGTGCGATGAAGACCCTCACCAGCCTTCTCCGGGACAGGCAGTGTGACTGTTCTGCGAAGCCCCTGCCCTGAGCCACAGTTTCTAAGAGACAGATATTTACCTGTCTGGGTACCCACTGGGAGCTTTACAGGACATAATGAAAGGAAAGGAGAAAAACAGAGCAGCTGTCCAAAAACGCCTTCCCAAACCCCTCTCTCCCACATCAGCTGAGTAACGAGCTGCTGATACACAGCTAAGATTACAGCTGTTTGGCTCCAGAATTCTCTCGGCTGATAGTTCAGGGTTCTGAGCCACTCTGGGATTCTTAACGAGTGGGCTCTCTCATTTGCCATTTCGGAGTACTGCTGCCTAAGATTTCCTAATTAATTAATTCCCAGGGAATTTAACGACATTCAAGCCAGGGGCCAACACGTGGATTGGGAGCCCAGACCCCCGTTTCCCTGGGAAGGACGAATCTGCACCTCGGGCAGGTCAGCAGCAGAGGGCGCTGTGGCGCAGCCCTGCTGAAAGGCAGCCCCAGGGCCGCGCACCCAGGGCCGTGGGGATGGGTGACTTGCGGATGCTACTTAGGACAGCCCTGGGAGTCTGCCCAAGCGTGGACAGTGACCTCGTGTGGCCTTCCCGGCCCAGCTCACCTGGAGTGACCGTGGGAGGAACGCTTCTTGACCTTCTCGTAAGGCTCATCTAAGGAGGACTCGCTCCACATTTTGGGCTTTATGGGCGATTTGTCATAGTCGTTGCGGTGATAGTGCATCTGCCTGAGTCCCTCCAGGGACTGGGGAGGGGGCGGCCGGTTGTGCGACGGTGGCCGAGGAGGGAGCCCTTTGTGAGGGGACTGTAAGGGGGACAGTGTGCTGGTGACCTGAGAGTCTTCTGCACGAAGAGGAAAGAGAGGAAGTGAGCAAGGGCCATCCTTCCCGTCCACCCCCCAGACGCCGCCACCCTACCCCACCTCCGCCCAGACGTCAGCCGTCAGCGGGCATGTGCTACAATTTCACTCTTTTACCCTCAGATCAGTAAGGAAAGAGCCCCTGGCAGGAGCAAGCCTGCGATGGGACTGGGGGCCCACGTGAAGCAGTAATGCCCCTTGGGAGGTCCGGGGTCTGACACATGGGGAGGAAACTGATCACAGGCGCTGCATCAACATCAGCTAATGACAACCTATACCTGCCCCGTCACAGAGGAGTCTCCCTCAAACTTTCCCGTTTCCCCCCCTGCAGAGACTGGCGTGCACAGAGGCCACAGGCTGGATCTCTGATACTCAAATCACGCCCCCTGCTCCCCTGCAGGCCTGTCCTTTCCTCCCACCAGTGTAATGAATTAAAATATGACAATCTGATGGCAAAGAGCAGGGCCAAGACAACTGGGTAAATAAGCCGCCAGCCTTTCCCCACATCAATGTCAGTGATTATTATCCTTGCGGTTATCATTATGGCTAGGAGCCACGCAGATCTTTCATGTTTTCTGTCTGAATCGCCACTTACCACTGCCCGCCTGAGGTTTCCCTAAAGCGCAAAAAAAGTAACTGCCACAGGACTTCCCTGGTGGCACAGTGATTAAGAATCCGCCTGCCAATGCAGGGGACACGGGTTCGAGCCCTGGTCCGGGAAGATCCCATATGCCGCAGAGCAATTAAGCCCGTGCACCACAACTACTGAGCCTGCGCTCTAGAGCCCGCGAGCCACAACTACTGAGCCTGCATGCCGCAACTACCGAAGCCCGCGTGCCTAGAGCCTGTGCTCCACAACAAGAGAAGCCACCGCAATGAGAAGTCCGCGCACCGAAACAAAGAGTAGCCGCGGCTTGCCACAACTAGAGAAAGCCTGTGCAGCAACGAAGACCCAACTCAGCCAAAAATAAATAAAATTAATTAATTACTTAATTAAAAAAAAAAGTAACTGCCACTTAATAGATTTCCACGTCATTAACGCCTTGACCTCCCCAGGTTGGGTTTAAATCCATGGGAACCTTCTCAGAGATGCTTCTGGGTTTGGCATCCCTTCTTCCCCGATGTGTGGTGGTGGTGGTGGTGGTGATGGGCTGCGGGGAGGGGACGGGTCACTTCTGTTTTTGTAAGAATCTCCCAGGAAAAGATTCTGAGAATCACTAGGTTTTTAGAGGTCAATGGGAAAGAAGAAGACAGTTTCCTAGGCCTGACCAGGAGTCTAAAGGGACATCTCCCCTTCACTTTCACTATTTCTCAGGAAGGTGCAGAGGCTTGTTTGCTTCTGGCTACCCCCAGGCTCTGCTAGCAGGTTTCAATCTTTGTGACCCAAACCAATGGCCACCTCTTTCCTCCAGAAATTATAAATACTCCAAAGGAAACTATGCGTGGTGTTTAAATTGTCTGTTCAGGTAAAAATGTGGTTTTGGCAACTAAAAAAGTAGAACACCATTCACGATCACCTTAAATCTTACCTCCGGGCCACAGGACATAATAAAATTCCAATAGACATGTGTTTCTGTAGCTCCCACCCACTCTCAGCCAAACAGATGACCAATGGGAAATGAAAGAATCACAGGGAACCTGGCGCCAAGTTGCTCTGGCTCCTGGCTTCCCACTGGGCTGTCCCAGACTACACACAGCTTAATCCCAGTTGCGAGTTCTCAAGCAGGAAACAGACAACCTACCATCTTCTAGAACAAGGGCATCTGACAGGGAACTGTCTTCACTGGCAATATTTCCATCTGAGAAGACAAAAAGCAAAAGTCTATGAGGTGAGCACATCCCTTAGACAAAGCCCTATCTGTGAAAAAAGCGGGTTTCCCACCACCCCATACCCTCCTCTATCAGAAAACAACCCATGAAACACAATCAGAATGCTGTTGGGCATTTCTTTTGACAGTCCCTGTGGTGGGTCATGACTCACCCCCCATCCCTGACACTGCAATGTGCCTGGTCTTTGTTTCATTGGCAAAAACAATGCTCAGCAGTTTAATATCCAATATAAAGGCCACCTGGCCTGGCCAAGCCACATCATCGTCCCAGCTCAGGGCGTGTTCTGAGTCAACCCAAGGAAGTGAACTGCCGTTTGTTCTACACAAGTGAAACTAGGGCGAGGAGCTTGGTTTGGCTCATATGGCAGTAAATGGCTTCTCAATAAACTTCATGAGTCATTAGCAGACAAAACAAGCTTCTAAATAAATACAGCTTCTCTCTCCAAAGCTTATTTTCATAGACACTATTCAATTAACCATGAGAACACACCCAGAGGGAGACAGAAAGATGATCCTCCCCCTTTAACAGCTGGGGAAACTGAGGGACGTCTAGGGGGGAGTGGTTTGTCTGAGGCTACGCTGCTCTCCTGGCTAAGTTAGCAAAAGGTCCCAGGTCTTTAGATTCCAAGCTTAATGTTTTCTCTCTTCAAATAACAAACCAGGCTAAGGCGAGGAAGAAGAACATGAATCACTCCTCTAATTGAAGTGGGCTCGTCGTGTGATGAAACGTTATTTCAAGGAGGCAGCAAAATGGAGAAGGTCCATCCTTGAGCGGTTAAAAACGAACGGCTACGGGCACAGATGGGACCAAGCTGGTCAGATAGCGATTTACAAACAGACTCTGCTGGCCGTCCTCACCGAATGGCCCTCACTGGGCAGGCCGGCAAACCACGCTCTTCTGTGGTCGACCAGCAGGACGTCCATCCCTCCGGCGCCCTTCCCAGGCTCTGTCAGCCTTGCTGACGTTTCCACAGTGCTGGGACCCCACCAAGTCCCTTCAAGGGGGCAGAAGGAGGTCCCAAGAGGCATTAGACAGAGGAGGGCTGGCTGAATGCAGCTCTGTTAGGGAAAGTGACAAAGTCTTGGCCAGTGACAAAGGGACGAGGTGGGGAAGGATAGTTATTCCAAATTACCTAGAGCAAAAGGATTTTTCTTTATGATCTCTCTCACTTTTAACTAGGAATTCGCTTTATTCATATCGCTTGATGAACTATGAACAATTAGGAGACACAGCCTTGACTAGCATCTTGGAGTCACCAGTAAATCATCCCTCCCCCAGGATACCCACATTTTTAGGCTGCAGCAAAATACATCAATATATGTAATGGTGGTAGAATACGCATAATGTAAAATTGACCATTTTAGCCATTTTTACTGTACAACTGTTCAGGGGCATTAAGTACATTCACATCGTTGTGCAGCCGTCACCTCCATCCACCTCCAGAACTTCTGTCATCTTCCCAAACTGAAATTCTGTCCCCATGAAGCAGTAACTCCCTGTTCCCCTCTCCCAGTGCCCTCTCGTAACCTCTCTTCTACTTTCTGTCTTCCTGGAGCAAAAATATTTTAAATGTGTATAAACTATGAAAGAAGACTTGATATATATTTTAAAGAATTTGGTAAACAATAAGCTGTATTCAGGGAACTATGTTAAATTATCCTGTAATAACCTATAAGCATCTGAAAAAGAATACACGCATCTATTCTTTTGTGAATCACTTTGCTGTACACCTGAAACTAACACAGCGTGATACAACACAACTATACTTCTATTAAAAGAAAAAGAATTTGCTGACTTAAGGAAAAAAAAAAGGATCATAATAGTTGGAGAGACTTGACGGTTGGTGGTGAATTCTGGGGTATCTCTTACTCATGTTCACTGAATATAATCCCCACCCACTCCTAACCCCTCCTGATCAGAGTTTGGGGCTCTAGACTACCAGAGGGGGGCAGCCCAGTCTTCCCTAGCTTAAGCACTGGGACAGGAGCCCCTGGAGACAGAGGAGGGCTACGGGGATGCCGGCCTCAGGGTGCCTGAGCCACCTGGCTTTCCTTCCAGACCTGGGTAGGGTGACCAGGTCTCTGAGGACCTTGGAGCCTGGGCTGGCCCCGGGCTCAGCTCCCGGTGAGGGCTGAGAGGAGCATTCTCCCAAGAGGCCATCAGGAGGAAGAATGACCATTTGATTGGTGTAACCCCTTTCATCTCTGGATCTGACTGCATGTTACTGCTCTCGTTGTGCTCAGGTCTTTCTAGTTTCATTTTATGGATGGAAAGATTAAGGCATAGACTAGTTAAGCAGCTTGCCAGGTCGCTCAGGGGGCTGGGCTTTCGGTTCATGCCTTGGACGAAGACCCAGTCCTCTGAGGGTCGGTGGGGGAGGGCGGCGCCCACAGTGGGGAGTGGGCTTGGCACTGACCTTCGATGATCAGTGAGGCCCGCTGGGTGGGTTTCTTCCCAGACTTGACGCGGTTCTCGTTGATTGCGCTTTCAATCTCCTGCAGCTTCTTCAGCGCATTCAGGTAAGAGGTCTTCCTCTGCTTCTTCAGTTTCTTGCTGACGTTAGGGTCACTGGCCAGGCGGCGGGCAGCCTCCGTAATCTGGGACTGAATGGCAAACTCCCGCTCCAGGCGCTCCAGCTCGGCTTCCTGTGAGAAGGAGACCACAAGTAGGGGGATGCCGAGCGGGTGACACCCGTCCTCCTGCCCCCGCGCCAGGCCAGCGAGCCTCCGTCCCTGGAGACACGCGTACAGGAAGCCAGCAGCCTCGGCACCCACGCCAACCCGGCCCCGCCCCGCAGCGCCCCCTCCTCCGGTCCACGGCAGCCAGGGCCCTGGACACGCCCACTTTTGAGACCCTCGGCCCCTGTTCCATCCTGGAGACACGCACCGTCCCTGAGAAGCTTCCTTGTTGCAGGCCTGGAGGTCACTGGGGTTCATTTCCAAGGTCTCCAGCAAGGCTCTCAAAGACCCAGCCTTCCTGGAGATCCAGAGGCCACTGGGTTGGTGTTTCCTTCCCATTTGGGGCAGAGGGGGCAGCGCTATTTTCAGAGTGGCCTCTGTCGTGCTTTACTGGGGGTTTGCTACCAGGGGGCTCCCATGGGCGCCCCCCCTGCACACACGCCCTCTGCCTCTTGCATTTTGAGCCCTGCACGCTGGGCCTTACCCGCACTCACTCACGCCTCCTCTGGAAGCTCTTTCTGCAAGCTCCGGCCGTCCGCTCACACCTGCCTCTATGTAAAACTTCCACTGGGTGACCAGCGGCCGCGCCCCAAGTGTGGACGGACGGTGGTGGAGCCGGGTCCCCTGCCTCCTGGACCACTCTTGGGCACTCCTTCCTCTCCTGTGTGCTTCCCTCCCTCCCTCCCTCCTCTCTACCCCTCACTTTGGCCGAAAGGACCAGATGGATGAATGTTCCCTCAAAGGGAGTTTTGGACCCGGCAGAAATGCAGCTGTGGCTGCCAGAAGATGCCCAGTGGGCCCAGAGGACGAAAGCAGGGCCAGCGCACTAGCTGCGGCTTCTCTGCGGCTCAGCTGGTGCCTTTTTCAAACGCCGACCGGCGAGGCCAGGGGAGCCCAAGCGCGCATCTTGCTCTGGGGGGGTCCCCGGTCTGGCTAAAGCCCGAAAGCAACGGATTTAACCGTGGAGGAGCAGGTCACCAAGTCTGCTGGGGCCAAGAGACCTTCCGAATTACAGGCCGATACGAGAGCCTCGCCTCTCAGCCCCACGTGCCAGGCTGGGCACCCCCATCAGGCACACAACTCTGAGCTGGACTTCACCTCCTCCTGAGCACCGAAGGGAGGGGGCCCAGGGGTGAGAGGGGAAGGTGAGGATTAAAGGAACTATTATTAACATTACGGGTCTAATAAACTCCCCAGTTCCTGCAAATGCCCGCTGCGTTTCTTCCCGGGAGAAGAGTGACGAGGTGGACTCCTGCCCGGGGCCTTGAGACAAACAAGTCACCAAGGACAAAGCCTCGCAGCTGCTCGCGGGCTGTCAGGGCAGCCCTGGCCCAAGACACCGACCCGGAGTTTTGTGGGAGCCCAGGACAAACTCTTGCTACTTAAACCGAGCCAAGGACGAGGCCGGCAGCCCATCTGTGCAGATGGCTGCCTGCCGTGTGAACAAGGACGTCAAGGGCATTCTCAGGAGAAACAGGCATTTCCCAGCGATGTCTGCAGAGGCAGGTGAGGAGGCAGGGATGCAGTGGGATTCTCAGGGAGCCTAAGTCATCTTTTACTGGAAAGTGTAGAGGAGGCACCACGAGTAGGTGTGATGGGACCTTGGGAAGAACAACGGGGTGCAGGTGGGTGGCGCTCATTCATGCAGGGTCTCCCCTGGATCCTTTAGTGCAGGTGTCTGCCCAGCACAAGAGGACTGGAAGTTTCCAGGCAATTCGGATGACAGCTGGGTTTGAAAAATACTCCACCAGAGGGTTTCCTAAGTCCCACCGGCCCGCACCCCAGTTCTGACCCCGGTAAAATCCCAGGCCCAGCCCCAGCCCAGCACACCTTCTCCGACACCTCCTCCTGTTTACTGAGCGCCCAGCAGGTGTCAGCGCCGAGTTGAGTATTTTCCGTGCACTGGCTCTCTTAATCCCAGCGACAGCCAGAGAAATGAGGGTTCCGAACGTCATTTTACAGAAGAGGAAAAGCGCCTCCAGAGCTGGGTGAGGCATTCTGGCGTGTCCACCAGTGCTCCCAGCACCCGCGGACGGGGCCCTGCTACCACAGATCTCAGGAGACCGAGCCACCCCTCCCACTGTCTCCAGGGCGCGTGAGCTCCCCTCTCAACTCAGCCCCATGCTCGCCCACTGCACGTGTCACGCGAGAACGTCGGTTCCCCTCGCTTTGTAAAAAGACTAAATACGCACAGAACTCCTGTCTCCACCGGCTTCGATTCCTGCCCTTTTAAGTCCTCTGCTCAATAGCATTGTAATGAGTAACTGTATGCGGAATAAATCTGGAAAGACATTTCCTGTACGTGCCCCTGGGGCCTGAGGTGTGCCTGGCCTTGAATTTCTCTTGGTTTGAGACTGGATCACTTATTAACCAGCTGGAGACCCAAGGCTCTGCTGCCCCCAGATCTGAACTCTCCAGTCCCAGCCCCCGCCGAGGTTTAGTCCAAAGAGGGTCAAGTGAGGGGTGCTTTGGGAAGGCGCAGTGTCTTGCTCACGCTCGGGCAGTGATTTTAGCAGCCGGGTGGAGTTAGGACCACCGAGGGCAGGCCCGACTGTCTTTCCCCGGCCAGTGGCATCGCTGCACCTGCTGGCGTGCCCTCAGTGTTCTTTCTTCTTTGGTCGTTTTCTGTCATAGATCAGACAGTACGCTTGGCTCTCAGTGACAAAGAGCTGGGAGAAGAACACATGAGTGTTACGGACTATTCTCCCATTAACTTTGCTGCTTGCGACAAGCCTGTTGACTTAGACACACAGCCTCCACAGAAATCAAAATGCTTACAGATTAACGCAAGGTGGCCAATCCAACCAATGGGAGCCACATACTGACCAAGCAGCTAACTTAAGAAAAGGTAAAAGGAGAGCAACTCAGGAGGAAAGAGGAAATGGCATCCGGTAGAATGGAAACATCCTTAATAGAATAGCGAGGCGCCCTCACAAGCGGGAAAGTGAGGCGCGTGTAAGAGAATCCAGCCACAGAGAGAAGCACGTACCTCTCCTTTGGGCAGGATTTTCTGCTCGTCCAGTTTGAAGGCTGTCCCGATTCTTCTTCGAACAATGGGTGGTTCCTCTCCTGGATCCAGGGGATACTCCACGGGCAGTTTGCCCGTCAGCTCCTGCAGAAGTGTGACAGCACGAGGGGAGAAGGAATCAGAGTGGGGTACACGACTGGCTTCTAGGACGTACACACACACTTCAAAGCACAGATTCAATGCACAGATTCGAAACCATAATCTTACGCAATACAATTTCATTTCTCCAAGAACGTAGGAGAATACAGTCCTTCCTTTCCAGAACAGAGGCACTTGGAAAAGATTTCCCCCAAAGTAAATTCCTGTCGGGTAAATAAAATCACTACTGATTTTCATCATAAAAACCCGAATTTCATTCACTTGTTAATTTCACATGTCTGGCATGTCTACTACGAACCTGTTGAGGCCACACAGCCAGTAAGAGCAGAGGCAACATGAGATCTCTGGTCTTTCCGGCTCCATACTCTGTGCTTATTTCACTGCACCAAATATCTGAGTTTAAAATGGGTCTTTCAAATGAGTTTTCTTAGGAAGCGTGGTATCTATATGGCAAATTCCAGAAAAGGGCATTATTATATAATTTAGAAACTGAGTATGAGTAATAACTATTCTACTCTGGCCAGATGCTCAAGGAACAGGCTGAGTTGAAAAGACATTAAATGTGTACAAATACGAGTTTCAGTCGAAACTGAAAATATAATCCATATTACTGACATGGCCACTTAAAAAAAATCTGGTGTATGTGCGTTTGGGGCTCTGGAAATCTAACTGTTGTTGAGTATAACGACAGTGGATTTAGTTGACAGACCACCGTGGTGACAATGGTCCCGGGCAATCGCTGAAAGGTCTGTGGGATGATTCAGGGTTAGAATTAGGCTTTATATGAGCAGCTTATGTCTGGGCTCAATAGAGATCAAATCTGAGTCAGCAGCTAACCCACGTGGTAGAGTCCAGGCGTCCACTGCAAGGAGACACTTCCAGGGACCAGAAAACCCTGGGAGACCCACTGCCTGCCTCCAAGGGACCGGTGGCCCTTCCAGGCAGAGCCCAGCCCTGGTCTCTAGTCCCAAATCAACACAGAGGTTGCACAAAGACCCAAGGCAGGCTCTTCTCGGGAACTCCATCACCCATGCAGAGAGCTTCTGTGCCGGGCAGCCTCGTAAGGGCAGGAAAGCCCTGATCATCAGATTCCACGGGCAGTCTGACCTTCTAACAGGAGGAGCGACATGGCTTCTCTGTGCCACTGCTGTGTGTACACATTGGGGTGTGTGTCTGTACACACTGGGGTATGTGTGTGTCGGGGGGGTACACCCGGCATGTACAAGCACACCCACTCCCTGCGATCCTGGGCCTCTTTCCTCCTGGGTTCAGGCCACTGGGAAATGACCTCTTGGACTTTTTATTCCTCACTGTTAGCATTTCAGAGCACAGTGGCCAACTCTTTGAGTATGAAATGCTCTGCAATTTTCTTCCCTGTTTTTTTTCTTCTTTTTCTAAACGTGGTTCAAATGTCTCCCAAGTAGTTTGTGTGTTTATTCTGCAACATTTTATTTGCTTCCCTAAAAGTCTGCCTATAAATAACATATTGAGGATTTTATACTATTAGGACTTTCTTTTTTACTTTGAAACTTATAAAAAGGAGGGAAAAGTTGTTAAAATGGCCATTGATTTGTAACTCTAAAGAGCCTGTGGTTTTCTAACACAACATTGCAAATCAACTATAGTCTAATATAAAATAAAAATTCTTAAAAATCTATGAAAAATTTAAATGCTGTCTCTAAGTTTGTGAATTTAAGCTACTACAACGTAAAAGAAAAATTGAACAGCTGTATTAGTAATTAGTGCAAATTGAGAATCTGTATTGTCCCAGCGAGAGTACCAGGTCTCCCTAGAATAATGAAATAAAAACTTTAAAGAAGAAGAAGAACAAAAAAAGAGTCTTTGGTTTTAAAACAAAATATCTTTTTTAAAAATGAAGCTACTGATTTTCCACCATCTGCTTGGGGGTATCTGAGTCCAGGCCTTGATTCTCCATATTTAATCTGACATCACGTGTAACGAGAGCTGCCTGGGGAAGGAGGAATTTAACACACTCTTGTGGAGGGCTCGGCCTGGTTCCCTTTCTCTTCTTATGTTGGTTATATTTTGCCAGACGCTCCCACAGCACCTCATTCTGGCTGCCCCACACCCCAGGGGACAAAAAGTACTTCTGGATACCCTGAGCTGAGGGGGTGTGTGTGACACAGAAAGAGCAGGACAGAGTCAGGACAGAAGTTCTCCTGTCCCCTAACCTCAGAGGAGTCAGGACAATGTGGCCGGCTTCTCGTGAAGTTTCTTCTGCTGCTCAAGTTCTGTTTTCTGGTGTCCACATAGTAAGAAGCAGGAGCTCTGTTTTCCTTATTTTGCTTTTATTTTTACGAGAGGCACAGAGACCTTCACCAGACATGTTAACCTTGCCCGGACATGTTTCGCCAGTTTTCTGATGCTGATTCCCTGCTGGGTTTGGGGATGCTGCCTTTATTAAAAACACAACAAGGCTTTACAAATTATTAAATGCAGACACCCACACCCATGTTTTCTCAATCCTTCCAGTGTATTCTTTACAAAAAGATTGCTGATATTAACAGTATCTCAGAGCACATCCCCCAGCTGGGACAATTGCTTTCCCAATATTTGCAAAGGATTTGCGCTAATGTGGGTCTGCTTTGAGCCAGCTCCGGTTTGAATCAATCCAGAGCATAATTAAGCCAAATTGAACTGTAATATGATCTCATTCTGTGGCCCCTTGTTTCATTCTTCCTGGGGCAAGGCATTAGGATTGGGGGGAGGGGAGTAGGGCTCTTCAACCTAGTTTGGGAACCTCTTTCCACTTCCCTTTCTGAACTGTTGACCAGCAGAGCTCCTTGTAATGTTATATACAGAACACTCTCTCTCCTGAGGGCTCCCACCCCATGGTGTCTGCGTGCAAGCACATGCACACGTGTGTGCATACACACATACGCACAATAGCGCGAGATGCATTAAAAAAGCAAGTCTTCAAACATGATAACAAGGAGTTGTGGAATAAGCAGAAGGTGGTGGAAATAGATGTTCAAATAAATAGAGACAGTGACCTGCCACAGTCTCTAAATCCCAATGAGACATGAGCCTTGTGTATATATACACTTGAGGAAGCATTGCTTTGCCTAAAATTAAAAGATTTTTTAGATGACTAGGCTAGGATTTCATTAACAAATAACTCATATGGCCCAATATCCAAAAAACAAACGACCCAATCAAAAAATGGGCAGAAGACCTAAACAGACATTTCTCCAAAGAAGACATACAGATGGCCAAAAAGCACATGAAAAGACACTCAACATCACAGAGAGAAATGCAAATCAAAACTACCATGAAAGGGGCTTCCCTGGTGGTGCAGTGGTTAAGAATCCGCCTGCCAATGCAGGGGACACACGTTCGATCCCTGGTCCGGGACGATCCCACATGCTGTGGAGCAACTAAGCCCGTACGCCACAACTACTGAAGCCTGCGAGCTCTAGGGCCCGTGAGCCACAACTACTGGGCCCACGTGCCACAACTACTGAAGCCCACGCGCCTAGAGCCTGTGCTCCGCAACAAAAGAAACCACCGCAATGAGAAGCATGAGCACCGCAACGAAGAGTAACCCCCACTTGCCTCAACTAGAGAAAGCCCGCATGCAGCAACGAAGACCCAACACAGCCAAAAGTAAATAAATAAATTTATATTAAAAAAAAAAAACTACAATGAGATATCACCTCACACCGGTCAGAATGGCCATCATCAAAAAATCTACAAACAATAAATGCTGGAGAGGGTGTGAAGAATGTAATTCCTACTGTTGGTGGGAATGTAAATTGGTACAGCTACTATGGAGAACAGTATGGAGGTTCCTCAAAAAAATAAAAATAGAATTACCATACAATCTAGCAATCCCACTCTTGGGCATATATCCGGAGAAAAACTTGGTTCAAAAGTATACATGCACCCCAATGTTCACTGCAGCACTATTTACAATAGCCAGGACATGGAAGCAACCTAAATGTCCATGAACAGATGAATGGATAAAGAAAATGTGGTACATATATACAATGGAATACTACTCAGCCGTTAAAAAGAATGAAATAATGCCATTTGCAGCAACATGGATGGACCTGGAGACTGTCATACTGAGTGAGATAAGTCAGACAGAGAAAGACAAGTATCATATATTGCTTATATGAGGAATCTAAAAAAAATAATACAAATGAACTTATTTACAAAACAGAAACAGACTCACAGACTTAGAGAATGGACTTATGGTTACCGGGGGGGAAAGGCGTGGGAGACAGATTGGGAGTTTGGATTGACATGCACACACTGCTATATTTAAACAGAAAAGCAAGAAGGACCTACTGTAAAAACAAAACAAACAAACAACAACTAAAGGAAAAAAATGCATCATCTACCAAAAAAAAAAAAAGTGAAAGATTCACCAGATCATGAGTTTTGAAGGGGATTTTATATCAAGTGAAATCCTGATTTCCTCGTTGATGCCCAAAGGTGCTCCTCACTATGATTTCCAAAGATAAATCTGAAATACACTCAAGAGAAACAAAAGCCACCACAAGGATAAACTCAGGCACAATATCTTAGGAAGCTGGCAAACCATTCCATCCAGCGTGGGAACTATCATATGAGGAAATGCTTTATAAACCATGGGGCACCATGCAAATGTTGTTGTTTACAATTGTTATTAGGACTGTTATTACTACTTGGCATTTGGCCCCTAGTGGGGTCCCTTTTGGGATTCTGCCAGGACCCACTTTCACTGCTGTCAGAGTGTTTTCATTATGGTCCAAGACTCCTGTTTCTGATGGGGCTCATCCCGGGGGCTGGGGGCCATCAACAGAAGAGGGCTGGCTTCCCTCTTATGCCCTTTATGACGCCGACCCTTGCCTTTTATAAATATGCGAAGACAGATGAGGGCACAGACAACACAAGAGTCCCACAGGACGAACCAGCGATGCTTACCGCTTCTCGGAGGCAGAGTCTCTTCAGCTCTTCCAGCCGCTGGCGAAGCGTTTCCTCCAGAGCTTCCTGCCTGGATTTCAAGGCTGCCAGCATGTCTTTCTTGGCCGACTGCGAGCTATCTGACTCCTGAGAACCTGTCAATTAACAGTGGGGTTACTAGGCCAGCTGACGAGGGGACGCACATCTGGACCACAAAGGAACTGAACCGGAGCCCACGCTGTGACTGTGGGATTTACCCCAGGAATCAAGAGAGTGTGAAATAAAACAGGTGCCCAGAGCTCCAAGGGTGAGGGGCGGATTCTCAGCACTTTGGGTAATTTACAGCTGGTCAGAAGGACCGGCGGGAAAATTTACACGCCTCTTCTTTGATTATCTTAAGATATGTCACACACCCATTTCAATTTCACTAGCAAATTTTAATAGACTTTTTATGCCGTGAAGGGGAAAGTAAAGTTTAAGCCAGCCATTTTAATACAAAGTTTTAATTTTTTCTATTTAAAAACGCTTATTTTTGCTTAGTACAAAGATAACGCATGTTTATCATAAAAATTTTGAAAATGTAGACATGTACAAAAATAATCCATAAGCTAGTCACCCAGAGATAACCACTGTCTTGCATTTTCTTTTAGCCCTTTTACCTAAGCACATATATTTAAAAAATAAAATTAGATTTGTATTGTATTTTTTGAACTCGAGACTGTAACATGAGCAAATTCCCTCCAAATAAAAGTTATACATATTTTTATATGCAGCACAGAACCATCTGCTTGACGAGTCAAATAGCAGACTGCTAGATAGGAAACCTCTGTGGAAGGCAAAAACTGTAAACCAAACAAAAGGAAAATATGCTGAAATGCCAACTGGAGAGATTTAGGGTAGACCAGAGAATCATTTCTGGGCTGCAATGTTTGGATTCTGAAATAGGTTTCCTGCAGTGAAGCTATTATACCTTTTCTACCTGGACGGCTAGACAAGGCGCCTTGACTCCCTGAGAAAGGAAAAGCTGATTATTGCTTGCTTCTCGTGTCCATGGACAGCGGAAGTCTTAGAAACGGATGGGCATTACTGGGTGTGCCTTCAAGGGGCTCACATCACGCCATCTGCGACAGCATCAAACGACATCGAACACCTAGGTATCCATCTAATGGAAGATGGACAAGATCTCTACAATGGAAAGTATAATACTCCGCTGAGAAAAACGAAAGACCTCCAACAAGAGAGAGATGTAGTCTGGTCATGGATTGGAAGCCAGACGTTGTAATGATGTCAATTCTTCAGGAACTAAATCAGAGAATCATTGCAATACCAGTAAAAATTCTAGCGGGATTTGTTGGAGGGAGGGGTAGGAATTGTATTTCCTTAGGAAACATTTCGGGACAATTCAGTGAATGAATGACAGATTTGACAATGATCCAATCAGAATTCCCAGAGTCGATTGTTCTGTTTCTTCCAGTGGTTAAAGAAGGCGTCTCAGAATCACAAGACTAGAAGGGACTTCTATGCTTTTGTATCAAAAACTCTGTGATGGGGACTTCCCTGGTGGTCCAGTGGTTAAGACTCCGCGCTCGCAACGTAGGGGGCCGGGGTTCGATCCCTGGTCAGGGAACTAGATCCCGCATGCTGCAACTAAGAGCCTGCATGCCACAACTAAAGAGCCCGCATGCTGCAACGAAGATCCCCCAGGTGGCAACAAAGTTCCTGCATGCTGCAACTAAGACCTGGTGCAGCAAAATAAATAAATAAATAAATAATAAATAAAAACCAACAACAACCCTGTGATGCTCAAATCATCCCCATAAATATAAGATTTGACTCTTATTTAGGCTCTGAGCAGGAATCCCCATATTCCCTCAATTACCAGGCACCTAAGTTCTTATAACCCTAATCTTCAAGAATTCTCAGTGTTTAGGTACAATACATTTTGACTCATTCTAGCTTGAAATAGAGAATCTCCATCACTGCGGGAATGTACCATCTTTATGCCTCCACAGTAGCTAATAAATATTAGCTTGAATAAACAAACGAATAAATGTTGTCAATCGTATGGTTGGATGCTATAATTAAGTTGTATCTCATCTCCGTAAAGAAATCTAGTACCTGTAGGTTGTTTCTTTATAGAATCGACCTTCCAAACTTTTAATCATTTTTGTAGCTCTTTCCTGGATTTCGTCCTGCTTCAATTGCATGTTTCCAAATTCAATAGCAAACTCAAGCGAAAGCTTGACCCTCACGAAGGCTCCATTACCTCATGGTTCTCAGATACTAAATCCACATGGTGTCGTACTCATGTGACACATGGCTGGACATTACTGCAGGCTCCCCGTTTTGAAATGCTTCAGGTTTTCTATCCCCATAAGTCAATTACCCTGAGCTTATTAGTCCTGAACTATCTGCAGTCTACATTCATCTAATGTAACACAGCTAAATCATTTTGAATCGTAATCTTGTTCCCTGAGTCACAGTCACCAATCACAGGTGAAGACGCAGGAAAATTTAATGAGCTACGCTCTATTATTCCATCATCTAAAGAATTAATAAGAAGGTAAAATAATACTGGAAGGAAGTCAGACTTTAGATTAAAAAAACAGACCTGGGGAAACTTGGGTCCAAGAAGATGAAAGGATTTCTAGCACAAATGAAAAATTCATTGTTTTCCCTCTCACCCCTGCCTAACCTCTCAATAGGAGATGATGATTTATGAAGTCAAATCTAAGAATGAACTATATTCAAGAATGGCAAAAATCACAACATTAAACTCCTGGTGGTAAAGCCCAGAATTTTTGGATGATCTGATCTCTAGTTATGGATTAGTTAAGCTTTGGTCTTGAGCTCATTAGCAGTACCTAAATTATGATTACTTATAATAATTAGCCTAAATACCAAACCCATATAAGACAGAGTGATGGCTCAAGAGGCCTTCTCCGTATCTGGCACCACTAATGCTGGCTGGCTCTGCTTCACACCTTTATTCTTGAAGTTGCTTCACGAGGAATATGGTGCCAGGTACCAAGTCAAGTCTTTGCAAAGTAAGTGAGTTGGCCTGGCCTAGACATGCAGAGTTCCATTTTCATCTAACCTGGATGGTGGGTAAAGGGTAAAACGATCTGGTTTTAATGCGCTCTAAACCACTCACTAGACGGGTGACCTTGGACAAGTGACCTGCCCTCCTCAATCTGCTGTAAAGACTAATGAGATCACGCACATTCGGCATTTAGCTTGTACCTGGGACAGGTAACCCCCCCCCCCCCCCCCCCCCCCCCCGTATCTAGGGTGGACTTAACTTGAGTGAGTGCACATACCCACACAGGGACATTCCGGCTAGAATTAGAAAGACAAAAATGATTGAAATGACTTCCTCACCATTACTCAAGGAGCCATTTGCCAAAGAAGAGAAGCTCTGTGCAACGCAGCTACCACTCGGGCTCCAAAGCTCATCTTTAGAAGGAGCAACAGAGGTCTAGGCACTGTTTTCAAATTTCGTTTCTTGAGCCCCTGGGTTTGCATTTATGCCTTTGGTGCGCCTGTGGATGAGGCTGGGACGGAGTCAAGGGGTTCGGCAGGTTCTGGGGCCCCCCACTCCACCCTCAAGCTAGGACAGCTCTGCAGTGGGGTTCTTGTCACAATGCATTTGAAAAAGAGGTTCCCGGTGCCTCTGTTTCTGTAAAGGAAATGTACCGTCTGGGCAAGCGTGCTGAGTGCTGAGAGCTGCTCTCTTTTGGAGCTTGTCGGATCTGAAGCTGTCGGGCGATTACCTGCAACCAGGCCAATGTGGCAACCCTGGGGGGAGGGCAGCCGAGTGCCCAGGGATGAGATGACCACACCAACAGCACAGAGCACTGACGAAACTCAAGAGTATCAGAAGAAGGAGCCCCAAGTGCTCTGAGATGTTGACGCTGTCACCCTCTAGACATCCCCTGAACGGCACGCGTGACATCTGAAAGGAAGGCCAGCCAGAGAGGCAGAAATCGGGAGGCAGAGAGTCACTCTTCATCCTCTCAAGTGACAGAACAGAATGAATCCAGGGAGAAACGCAGTCAGAAGAGCCTCAGGGGCGCAGGGCAACGAGACTCTTGCAAACTAAAGGTTTGTGAGCACATCTAAAACGATTCTAGACACAGAAATAATTTCCAGTCGGCAGCTGCACTTGATGAACGGTATAGAAGCTCTCCGTTACTATGATTTGTCCATTTCCGGTTACGTGAACACACACATGCCTTTTCACAGGCAACCCCACTCCAAGGTTATACGTGCAGCCCCCTAGAAATTAACAAGATGGAAATCCGCTCTCTCTGAGAGGAGCAGTGAAGGATAAAAGACACCTGGATTTCCAACACGTGTCAGCTGTTAATTGGTGTCAGATCTCGGGTTGTTAACCTCTCAGAGCCATGATGTCCCCAACTAGAAAATGACCAGTTAACTAACCCCCAAGATTCCGCCAAACTCGAAGAATCTAGTACTGAAATAAACAGCTTACTGAGGCAGTTCCCTCTCACCTCTAGCAGTCAGGTTTGCAATTTTTACAAAAGGACCCTTACATACAGCGCCATCTTTCTCCTCTTTTCTTTCCCATCTCCGCCTCCAGAACAGACACGCATCCCTCCAACTCTGGTCCTTCTCCCAGCTATTGCTATAGTTTGCTTCAACTCAAAAGGAAATGTCTAATTATCAACCAGCACCTAAAGGACTGACCTCTGCATCTTATCAACAGGCCAAAGCAAATTATCTGTAAACCTGAATACTAAGTAAGAGTTTAATCTGAGCTTTGTTTGGGATTAACGAAGTACGAAGATGGACGGATGCTCTCTACCGAAGCCAGAAGAGTGAGATTTCAAAATGTAGAGAGTGACAGAGCAGTAGCCAAGTGCTAGCTGGAAAGGACTGTCCAAGCATAATCAATTGGTGCACGAATCCAAGGAAAACTAGGAGTGATCTGAATGCCTTTGAAAGATCTAAGTAGCGAATAAATACTTCGTTGTTGGTGGTGGTCAAACTTTCAAGTAGCACCAAGTTTGTAGGAAAGAGTGATGTGAATACACCTCGGGAAACGTCAACTGGTCTGGTAGCTTCCGGAGACTTCTGGTAGTAGTTCAGAGCTAACAAGTCAGGGCTTGTGTCCCAGCTCTGTGCCATACTAGCTGTGAGGACTCGGCAACGTCACATGACTGCTCTACATCTGTTCCCTCCCTTCTCATGTGGGAATGAAAACAGGACTTCTGGGCTTCCCTGGTTGTTCAGTGGTTAAGAATCCACATGCCGGGCTTCCCTGGTGGCGCAGTGGTTGAGAATCTGCCTGCCAATGCAGGGGACACGGGTTCGAGCCCTGGTCTGGGAGGATCCCACATGCCGCGGAGCAACTAGGCCCGTGAGCCACAACTACTGAGCCTGCGCGTCTGGAGCCTGTGCTCCGCAACAAGAGAGGCCACGATAGTGAGAGGCCCACGCACCGCGATGAGGAGTGGCCCCTGCTTGCCTCAACTAGAGGAAGCCCTCACACAGAAACGAAGACCCAACACAGCCAAATAAATAAATAAAAGCAAACAAATAAATAATAATTAAAAACAAAACAAAACAAAAAGAATCCATCTGCCAATGCAGGGGACACAGGTTCGAGCCCTGGTCCGGGAAGATCCCACATGCTGCAGAGCAACTAAGCCCATGTGCCACAACTACTGAGCCTGCGCTCTAGAGCCCATGAGCCACAACTACTGAGCCCATGTGCTGCAACTACTGAAGCCTGCGTGCCTAGAGCCCGTGCTCCGCAACAAAAGAAGCCACCGCAATGAGAAGCCCACACATCGCAACGAAGAGTAGCCCCCGCTCGCCACAACTAGAGAAAGCCCGCACAGCAACGAAGGCCCAATGCAGCCAAAAAATAAATAAATAAATAAATAAATTTAAAAAACAGGACTTCTTCAAAAGTTGGGAGAATCAAATGAGATTGATTCGCATTGGCTTGCAAGATGCTTAGAACAGAACGTAATAGGCACTACATGAGTATTTGTAGTTATTTGTATTCAGGAGTGTCCCCTGGCCTTTGTTAGGAGTTGGCACCCCAATTCTGGGGAGCCTCATAATGTAAAAGAGGAAGAACAGCGAATAGGCAAGAAGCTAGAAGGCTGGTGGAAGGTGCACATGCAGGAAACTCGGGAGAAGAAGGGAAGGGAGGGGATTTTTACAGAACTCCTGGTAGGAGCTTCCCACACGTCCTACTTCATTTCATCCTCACAGAAACATTATCCCCATTTTCACAGAAGAGGTCATTGGGATGTTAGGAGGCAGAGCTGGGATTCCAACTTGGCGGTTTGGTCTGCTGCATCCCTAGAATGGAAGCACCATGAGGGTAGGAGAACTGGGTCTGGCTGTAATAAACACGGTTACTGTGCCAGCCTATCTGCCTCTCCAGCCCAGACCCTTTCTGCGGGACCGCACGGAGGAACACGTAGGCAGAGAGGAGGAGCCCACGGGTCCTTCAGGTGCGCCAAGGAAGCCACAGAAGTCTCTGAAGCACCTTTTGTGTGCAAGGTGGGGTGGGGGAGACAGGTAACTGGACGTGGGTCCAGCCCTCAGAGAGCCTGGGGTCCGGCCATGAAAAGCTGTCCAGTGGGAGGAAGGAGATGAGCCACGCACTTGAACGGGAGAGATGGCAGCTGCCACATCCCGAGGCCAATTAGGCAATTAACCTGCAGGGCTGACGAGGTCTGAGGAGGCTGAGTCGCCCTGTGGTCCGCTGCCAGGATGATCAGCATCAGATTAGTTCTCTGGAAAACCTTTCACCCTGCTTACTGCTCAGTCAATATCTCTTTGAATGAACCCAGACTGAAAATGTCTTTTGTTTTTGGCTCTCTGATGATCATTTTTCAATCCACATCCTTTATAGAAATAGGTCACTCCTCAGCTGGCTGGAGAGGAGGATAAAAAGATCTGACCCCAAAGAAGACAATTCCAATCCAAACACAGCCGGGAGTGTTTGAATGATGCACTGAAGATCAGAAAGTCACTTTCAGTGGGTCTTTGGAAATCTCCCGAGTGAACTCCCGGATGCTAGGGATGTTGTTGGCGGAGATATTTCTGCCACCTCTGGAGAAACCGCCTCTTGGACTTTCTCGTGCTCCAGCTAGGGAACTCCAGATGTCGCCCAGTGGGCAGCTGGTGCCCTGGGGCAGGATGCGTGGGGAGGGCCAGCTCACACAAACGGCAGCTCCCCTCCCAGCCAGCAAACGTGGGGAAGGATGTCCTCATCGGGCTGAGATGGAGAACGTGCTCCAATCTTTCAAAAGACTCTGGGCTACTCCGCACCGGATATGAGAACGCATCCTCTTAAACAGAATGTTGTCAGGAACCGGGGCTCATCTGTTTTTACACAGATGGAATTCTGATGACCAGCCCCGCTGATCTCAGGAGACAGAAGGGGTTCTTTCCTCTCTGAAAGCAGGGGAAATTTGAAACAAACAGTACCCCAAAGAAGAAAGAAATCTGTTGTCCTAAAAGTAAGGGAAGGAAATGACAATCTGTCTGTTTAGACTTTTACGGAAAAAAAAAAAAAAAAAAGAAAGTAGGCATATTCCCAGCAGATCTACAAAAGCTGTTAAGGAAAAGTTTTGGCAGACACCCCAGGAATAAATACAAGGGAAAAGGTCTGAACCCTTTATGATGAAGAGATATTTATTTGCCTTACAAATCCTCAATTATGAATTCCTTACAGAAAAGATATCCTAAGAGAACATGGGAAATAAAGCCACCTGGCAGATTTCAGGATAACTGTGTGTGATCTCTGGAGAGCATCTCAGGGAATGAAATGTGATTTTTTCACATGAAAAGTGCACGCCTGGAGAACTTTTCATTAGGGTCGGATATTTTAAAAATAAAACAGTGCATGTAAAAGAGCAGTGAAATGGGAGCGCTTTGAAAATAAACACCATTTGGTGGCAGCGAAGAGTCTCTGGGACTCAGAAAAAAAAAAAAGTGCTCAGTGGCACTTTCACCAAAGGGTGAAGGGTACAAAGATGATTAAAAAGAGAAAGGTTCGGGGTTGGGGGAGAGGGAGGGAGGGAGAGAAGTGAACCACTGATTTAAAAAATTAGCAGCATCTGGTAAATTATCTAGCTGAAACCACTGTTATGAGTTAATTTATACGGTTTCCATTTCTTATACTGTGAAATAAGGGGGCTTATCCTTCTGGCTCCAAGATTCTGTGATTCGACTGTAATATTGAGAAGGCTGGTCTCAATAAATGGGAAGAGAGAGCAAAGGCTACGGGAGGGGACGGCGATATTTCTTTTTCAGTTTTTAAAATTCCATCAAAGTCGTTCACTAAGGTTACAGATTATCATTCTGCCCTGGTTTTCTTTAGCAGGCAAATATTCCTTTACACGGGAGGGTGTAACTATATCAGTATAAATGGCTTTATTAGGTTTGTTTTTACCCCCAGTGAGAGAGCAGAAAGGGACAACCATTCTGTCTTCTCACAATTTTGACTCAGGCCTGTCCTGCTCAAGCCACGGCCAGAAACATCCATCCCACAGAAAGAGATTTCGCAGCCCTCACCGGTTACACAGTCCCATATAAACACACCCTGGCAGAAGGCGAGCCCTCTGGCAGTGCTGCCGGCTAAGCCCATCTGCAGGGCACTGAGCCCGGGACCAACACGAAAGGCCCCTGGAATCCTGGGCATCATTAGACTTAAGAAGAGACAGGCAGCCGATAACAGAACCTTTGAAAGGCTGGAGAGAAACAGAGGGAAGAGACAGAACGAGAGCCAAAAAGAAAGGATGGAAACGGCACTTCCCTGGCGGTCCAGTGGTTAAGACTCCACGCCTCTAATGCAGGGGGCGTGGGTTCCATCCCTGCTTGGGGAACTAGGATCCCACGTGCTGGGCAGCAAAAAAACTGACAAAGTTCCATCGACAGACGAATGGATAAAGAAGATGTGGTACACATATACAATGGAATATTACTCAGCCATAGAAAGGAACGGAATTGGGTCATTTGTAGAGACGTGGATGGATCTAGAGACTGTCATACAGAGTGAAGCAAGTCAGAAAGAGAAAAACAAATATCGTTATGTTAACGCATATACGTGGAATCTAGAAAAATGGTAGAGATGAACCGGTTTGCAAGGCAGAAGTAGAGACACAGATGTAGAGAACAAACATATGGACACCAAGGGGGGAAAGTGGCGGGGGGTGGTGGTGGGATCAATTGGGAGATTGGGATTGACATGTATACACTGATGTGTATAAAACAGGTAACTAATGAGAACCTGCTGTATAGCACAGGGAACCCCACGTCGCTGTACAGTAGAAACTAACACAACACTGTAAAACAACTATACCCCAATTAAAAAAAAATTGACATAAAATAATTGCAAAACATAAAGGAAATAAATTTGAACTGTAGGAATAAAATCTGTATTTAAAAAAAAAAAGGATGAAGATGAAAAGAAGAAGAAAAAAGCCCCCAAACATCATGTGATTGATACCAACTTCAGGCCGTGTATTTTAAGCTGAATACAGCCCTGACCACAAAGCTGGCAGACCCCTATCAGATCAGTTCTCTGGAAGGAGAGACAGCAAACAGCTGGCACCCTCGTTATTATGTTAGTTATTAATAAACTGCCCAACAATGGCAGGAAGTGCTGGCATTCAGAGAGGGCGAACGTGTGAAGAGTTGAGTCATGGACGTGGATGGGTCCCAGGCAGAGCAGGCCCTACACTCAGTACAACATGTTTTTCTACAGAGCGGAAAGGGTCAGACAGAGCCGGGGGATCCCAGCAGACTGCAGGGTTTTGTTATATTTCGTTTTTTTTTTTTTTTTTTTTAACCAAATATCCATCACCACATTCTTTGCAATCCTGCCCTTGACAATGACGATGACTCAACTGCTGTATCATTAATCCCACAGCCCAATTCCTATTTATAGACACAACATGCCATTTTGTTTTTGGAGACAGTGGGTGGCTTCTGGCCCTGTATTTCCATTCAAAAAGCCAGCATCAGTCTCATTGTTCTATTCCTCTAAGAAAGGATGTGCAGTAACATTTTTTTGTTTGGGGGCAGTTAATGCACAACCCACATGGGCCTGCAGAACACAGGGTGTCTCCTAAGCCAGTCTGTGCCATTTTCTTTAAATCGGCTGAGAGCAAAAACACATCTCCCTGAGCCCCTCCCCTCCTACTAAAACCAGAACTGTTCTGGGATGGCAAATTCCAGAAGCAACGCTGGGACAATCCTACACTTTTTCTCGCTTTCAGAGGAGCTATGGAAAGGCCATGCGTGTTCAGCATGCAGTTGTTTTGTTTTTTCTTTTGTCATTCCATTTTTTTCCCCTTTCCCATCTGTTTTTGAGATTTCAAGAAATGGGGGTAAGGAAGAGAGGAATAAACCCTTTAAAGTTCCCACAGAAAGGATTTCGGATGCTTTTTCTGAATTCTGAAATCATCATCATCAGCAAATGTTTTGAATTCACAGTTGTCCTCTCAAACTCTATCTGAACCCTGGAAAATCTGGAGGCTCTCCTAGGGCACAGTGACTACATCGTCCCCTGCTTGTCACCACCCCGCCTCTCCCACCCCGCAGTGGTCAGGCAACAGGCTGGCTGGTTACCCAGAGGTGCAGAGCTTGTGAGGAGACCAAGATGGGGGCGGGGGTGAGGCTCTGCCGGCCTGGAAGGGGGGCTGCGCCCTGAGCTGCCTCAATGTCCCTTCCTCCAGGGGATGCTCTGGGACAAGGGTCCTCACCTCCTTTCAAAGCCTGCCTGCCGGAGTCCCTTCACGAATGGATTTGGGACGCGGGTTCCATAACCTTCCTAGGGTCTGAATCTCATCCAGTGCAATTCTGGGAGGTGAGGGCTTGACCCCTTTTAATCCGACACAGCTCAGAAGGCTCAGTACCTCTAAGGGTCTCTACTAGGACTACAGGTCTCCCACGGGACAGCCCTGGGTGTTACCACCGAAGAACTCAGAGGGTCTTGGCCCCGAGCCTTAGTAAATCATTTCAACTCTGCAGACCTTTTCTTTTTGAGATGTTAGCCCCTGGCTCAGGTCATTAATAAGTGTGGACTTCTGACTTCTTTAATGATACCAATAACATTTCTTTAGCATCTGAGACCTCAGATAGCTTTAAAATGACTGAAGTCCAGTACTTTGTAATGATGTACTCTTGTTAAATAGGAAAATCACCTTCAAAGTTACTAAGAGTTGGAAATATTTTATCTCTGTTTTACATCAGTAAATAGTACGCAAACTCTTTGAGGAGAGAAGCTGTAACTTTTTAAATGTTATGCATAGTCCCTAGCAAAGTTCGGGAGCTAGAAAAAATGTTTATACAGTAGCAATATCACAGTGTGGTTACACGGCTCAGTTACGGCACAATTTGGGTACAGACAAGGGTGGAAGGATAAATGAAAGATAATGAGGAAGGATGGTATTTGCAGGAGGAGCCTGGTCTGACAAGATTAACCTCTGAAGGTCTGATACCATCATGACAAAAGCGATACAGTACAATTTGAGGGAAAATGTTAGTGGCAGGTTTATGAGCGATCTTGGCAAGGAACGAGGATCTTACCACACACTCTGGGAATGTAGAAGTTTCTTAAAATGCAGCACATGCAGGATTCTTACTAGTATCCTTCAAAATTTAATTTTAATAATCGTGTATCATTGACATCAGTCTTGGTGATGATTTTTTTAAATTTGACACCAAAAGTAAAAATAAGCAAATGGGACTACATCAAACTAAAAAGCTTCTGCACAGCAAAGGAAACCATCAACAAAAGGAAAAGGCAACCTACTGAATGGGAGAAAATATTTGCAAATCATATATCTGATAAAGGACTGATATCCAAAAAATATAAAGAACTTATACAACTCAACAACAAAAAACAAATCCAATTAAAAAATGGGCAGGGGCTTCCCTGGTGGCGCAGTGGTTGAGAATCTGCCTGCCAATGCAGGGGACACGGGTTCGAGCCCTGGTCTGGGAAGATCCCACATGCCACGGAGCAACTAGGCCCGTGAGCCACAACGACTGAGCCTGCGCGTCTGGAGCCTGTGCTCCGCAACAGGAGAGGCCGCGACAGTGAGAGGCCCGCGCACCGCGATGTAGAGTGGCCCCCGCTTGCCACAACTAGAGAAAGCCCTCGCACAGAAACGAAGACCCAACACAGCCAAAAATAAATAAATAAATAAATAAATAAATAAATAACTCCATAGGTGAGTCCCACGTGCAGCCGAGGTTGAGAACTACTGCAACTGGCCAAGAACAGGGGCTACATTTCAAGTGACAGGTGAAGGGAATTAGCATTTGATAAGCACCAGCTGTATTTCAGGCACTCAGCAGTCTGCATAGTTCCTAAATAGTAAACAATGTAACAAAGTAATAATACCTGACACTTGTACAGCTTCTTATAAAAAAAAAAATGGGCAGAGGATCTGAACAAACATCTTCCAAAGAAGACATACAAATGGCCAACAGGTACATGAAAAGATACCCAACATCAGCAGTCATCAGGGAAATGCAAATCAAAACCACAATGGGCAATCACCTCACATCTGTTAGAATGGCTATCATCAAAAAGAACACAACAAATGTTGGCGAGGATGTGGAAAAAAGGGAACCCTCATACCCTGTTGGTGGGAATGTGAGTTGGTGCAGTCACTATGTCAAACAGTGTGGAGGTTCCTCAAAAAACTAATAATAGAGCTACCATATGACCCAGCAATTTCACTTCTGGGTATTTATCTGAAGAAATGAAACAGTAACTGGAAAAGATATCTGCACCCTCATGTTCATAGCAGCGTTATTCACAATAGCCATGACAAGGAAACAATCTCAGTGTCCACCAGTGGATGAATGCATAAAGAAATTGTAACTATAACACACACACAACGGAATATTATTCAGCCATAACAAAATAAAATGAAATCTTGCCATTTGCGATATAAATGGACCCCAAGGGCATTATGCTAAGTGAAGTATATCAGAGAAAGACAAATACCATTTGATCTCACTGATACATAGACTCTAAAAACAAACGAACTAAAACCAAAAAACCCTGAGCTCATAGATAAAAAGAACAGACTGGCGGGTGTCAGAGACAGGGGGTGAGGGTGGGTGAAATAGGTAAAGCGAGTCAAAAGGTACAAATTTCCAGTCAGTAAATAAATGAGTCATGGGGAAATCATGTAAAACATTTTAAAAATCGTGTATGGAACATCTACTCTACTGAGTGTTAGGCACAGGGTTAGAGGTAGCAGAAAGAATTCTCAAGTGATGATCAGTTTCTCAGAATGCTTTTCAGGACTATTTATCAGATACCATCTTTTTTTTTTTAGCATGAGGCAGTAGGTGAAGGAGAGACAATAATTGATCCAATAGGATACTAGGTTATTTGTATCCTATTTCCTGAGTGAGAGGTAGATCATAGGGTCTGGAAAGTGTCATAAAAAGAGTACTTAGGGCTTCCCTGCTGGCGCAGTGGTTGAGAATCTGCCTGCCAATGCAGGGGACACGGGTTTGAGCCCTGGTCTGGGAAGATCCCACATGCCGCGGAGCAGCTGGGCCCATGAGCCACAACTACTGAGCCTGCGCGTTTGGAGCCGGTGCTCCGCAACAAGAGAGGCCGCGATAGTGAGAGGCCCGCGCACCGCGATGAAGAGTGGCCCCCGCTTGCCGCAACTGGAGAAAGCCCTCGCACAGAAACGAAGACCCAACACAGCCAACAAATAAATAAATAATTTAAAAAATAAATAAATAAATAAATTTAAAAACCACTGCAGTTACTTCCTCTATCAAAAAAAAAAAAAAGAGTGCTTAAACCAAGGCCATCCCGAAAGAGCGACGCCCTCTCCTTCTCTGGGAGCCCATCACTAAAAGGTGTTCTCCCCACGCAGTCAGGCAGGACGCACTAAAGGATGAAAAGCACGGGTGGGAGGCTAGCCTAGATTTCCATCTGGTAGGGGATGGAAAACTGTCCCCTCCAGGTGGGACTGCAAGGCCTCAGGTGAAGGCATCTTCTCCTGCACATGAAAAGTCAGAGGGGCAGCAATCGCAGACCTGGTGGCAGTGATGGCCAGATGGACAGGTCCTAGAAGTTCCCCGAGTTGACTGATGGAACACTTGCCGTGCAAGGTCTCTCCTTCCACTGACCCGTGGCCTTTCCTAAGTCGGAGCGGGGGAAACCTCCCCACGGAGCCTAGCAGTTAAGGACCGTTCTTCAGGACCTACCTTGCAGGGCTGGGCCGAGTTTGAAGCGCTCCCTGGCCTGGTCACGGGGCACGGCTCACACCTCTCCACCTCCTCCCCCGTCTGCCCAGCTTTCCTCTTGCTTAGCTGAGCAGCGGAAGGGGGGCAGGGAAAAGGCCGAGGGTCCCGGTCCTAAGGATGCAGCCACTGCAGAAGTGGGGCAGGCAGGGGCCCTCAGCTACCTCCATCGATGCCCAAACAGCTTTGCCCGGGGTCCTCGTCACTAAGTTATCAGACATGAAAAAATTGCTCTAATATCCTGAGATAAAGATGCTTATAGTAGGTGCGGGAGTGGATTCAGCAGGAAAGTTTTCTTTTGATTCATCTCCTAGCCCACGGGATTGATTATTAATGTCAAGCTGTTGGCGGTAACAGAGAGGAATTGCTTTCCAGTCTTGAAGATGCCTGGATCTCGGTATCTCATTTCTTTTCCTTTTTTTTTTTTTTTGGCCGTGCTGCCAAAAAACCTGGGGATCCCAGTTCCCGCACCAGGGATCGAACCCGCACTCCCTGCAGTGGAAGCTCAGGGTCTTCCCTGGACCACCAGGGAAGTCCTTGGATCTCATTTCTGACAGTTGAATGGTGTCAGTTCCGTGTTAGACGCTTTGGGGCTCCTGTTCACCACCCTCCTCTCTACCTGCTATTACGTTTGTACCCTTGGCGGCTGCCAGAGACAAAGGGCCCGAGCAGGTGGACCAGGACACAGGTGTAAAAGCGGGGAGACCTAGGTTCCTTGATCTTGAGCTGCACACCCACCTCAGGCTTTTATCTCTTCTTCACCAAGAAGAGTGGCTCTCAAAGTGTGGTCCCCAGACCAGCATCAACATCACCGGGGAACTTGTCAGAACTTGCTAGAAATGCTAATTCCCAGGCTCACCCCAGACCTACAGATCAGACACTCCGGGGCTGGAGCCCAGCTATCTGAGTTGGAACGAACCCTCCAAGGGGTTCCGATGCACTTGGAGGGCAGGGAACCCCTGAGCTGGAAGAATCTATTCTCCTGGGTATAACACGCCACATTCAGAACGGACGCAGATTTCCAAGGGGATATTCAAACCACAGCAGGGGTGCACCCCTCACTGAGGCTGAAGGAAGAGGCGGGCTCATCTGTGGCTGGATTAGGAAGACAGTGGACAGATTAAATCCAGGCTCAGATCTGAGACTCTGGGCTTTAACGGGGGATAGGCATGTGTAGAGGACAATCACAGGGCTGACTCTGGCCCTGCCCTTCATCATTCTGCAGGGGATAGGAAGTGGCTGGAAATCGAGGCAGGGGTCTTGGACTTTGAACAGCATTCCCTTTGCTACAGCATTGTCCACGGTCTTCACTGTAAACCTCTAAGCCTCAGAAACCATGATTACTTGGCCCATTGTATTGATGAAAACTTTTTAAGAATCCAGGACAGTGAGAGGTTTACTTTACAGTGAACCTTAACGGTGATCTGGCAGAGGCAGAAACAACTTTGTAGAGCCTGAAACCTACATATAATTTTGGTGGCTCTATTTAAGAAAAAGAATGCAAAATGTGTTACGTTCACAGATTTTATAAAACGCCTGGCCCCGTGCACACATGACCTGGGTCCTCCCAGGACCTTAGAAAAGCCTGTCCATCTTCACCCTCGCCCTTCAGGTCTGAAGGTTTTCCCTGGCTCTCATTGGACTCCACCAGCCCAGGAGCTAACTAGGCAGCTTTCGGCTTTCCCCACCCCCTCCTGTCTTTTTCCTTTTATTTTATTTTGTTACCATCTGCAGTCACCACATGTACAGAGATGACCCTGGAAAATGAGGTAGGGCAAAGACTGCTTGCTTTACTCTCTGGCTCGGAGGCAAGGAAGTGTGTACTGGCTCCCAGAATAATCAGGCCTTGACCACGTGGCCTGGGGAGTGAACTGCATTGTACTTTTCTAACAGTTCCAGACAATTTTTGCCTCCCTCTCACTCCCTGCCCAACTCAAAACCGCTCCCCTTCCTGTCACCCCAGCCAATGGCATCCCTCCTCCTGAAGTCCAGCCCCATCTCAAACCTCGGGGCATTTCTGCCCCTCCCGACACCTCAAGACAAACGACCCAGGGCCCCGCACAAACAGACGGCAATCAGATCCCTTGACCCTCCCTTTCAAAGTGCACCAGACCACACTCTGCGACAGGTCTCTCCCTTCCAAACGATCAAGGGTTTTCTGTACTTTGGAAAGCCTCGAGAAGTCCCCCGGGAACAGAATGTAGGTCACTCAGCAAGCACCACGACCCTGACCTTCAGCCCCTCCTCGTCTAATTCTCCTTGAGTGACACACAGGCAGCCCGCGCCTTCAGTCCTTGGAGCCGGCATTCCTGCCGCTCAGCCATCAGCACTGGGAAGGCTCTGGGGGCTGTTCGAAGGCACTTAGGTGGCCTTCCCGCACCGTGAGGCTCTACTGCCGCTTCTCCCCCTCCCCTGCTTCCACGCGGTGATAACTCTTGGCCGTTTCCTCCGATCCCCGTTGGGCCGCAAAACTTGCTCAGGATGTGAGAGCCAGCGGCTCAGCCCCGCCTCCTCGGAGCACGCCCCCCACCCCGGGGGCCCCTCGGGGGTCCGCGGGGGACGCCGCCCACCTGAGGACAGCAGGCTACCGCTGCTGCCGCTGATGATCTTGCCCTTGCTGCCCATGTTGGCCAGCTTGGACGTCTTCAGCGTCCCCGTCTCCGTCAGGTCGATGGCGATCTCGCTCAGGCTGCGGGCGGCATGGATCTTCGACTAGAGAGACCACCGGGTTGGACAGGTTAGACGGGGGACGCTCCCCTCCCAGCCAGGACACGCCGACGACAGCGATCGCTCGCTCGCCCGCCTGTCTTCCCGAGATCTAGCAAACGGCCTCATGGCCTGCGAACTGCCGCATTTTTCTGTGTCCCCAGGGCCCATGGCTCATCCCCTGAAGCTTCCCGGTGGGAGCAGATCAGGCTCCAGAGGTGACACGGCAAGGAATTTCGAAGCCTGTTATCCCACAGGCTGTATGTACAGGGCTTACAAGTGTGGACTTCGGAGTCAGACAGACCTCGGTGGAGTCCTGATTTAGGGAAGGACTTAACCTCAGGGAGCCTCATTACTCCCAAGTATAAAACAGGGAAAGCACCACCTACCGCTCCAGGTTCTGTTAGGGTCAAAAGAAGTAAGGCAAGTGAAGGCCTCCCTCCACCCCTCCCCTCCCCCTCTTCTTCCCTCCCTTCCGCCTCCTACATAGCTCTCAACGAACAGTAGCAATTTTACGTGATTTTGTGCTTAAAAGAAGGGGGGAAAATAATTTTCAGCTTTGTGAATGATTTAAGAGATGTCTGAAGCAAATTTATGAAGTTCCAGTAAATTCTAAGGTGGTTTAAACTCTTACATTATTAGCCACGGAGCCATGAAAACTTAGAGGGTTGGGAAGTGACCACACTGTCAACCTGCAAGCGTGGTGTGTAAGGGCTTCTGGCACAAATGCTCATCTGGATGCTCGGTTCCCACCAAGGGGGCACCTGACACGGTGCTTTGCTTCTATTTTGGTACCTAAACATATGAGCCAAAGTCTTCAGATTATGGTTAAAAGTCCACTCCATTTATTCTACAAATTAACTGGCCCACTTTGTCGAACAGTAACAGCAAGTTAGAGCAATTTGAAAAGGACTCTGCATTCATGATTACGTTCCTAAAATCAACTGTTTGCAGTGAAGCTTTCTGCTCTAGTTCCCACCTTGGGAGGTAGAGGTGGGTTTGCGTGTGCCCTGCGTGTGTTGGATGTTTTTTTTTTTTCTTTCTTCAAGGAATCAATTTGTGACAATGCTTCAGGAAGCGGCTTTCGCTGCACTGCGGACTTTTGGAAAACAACTATAAATCCTAGTGTAACCTGTACATGTGCTAATCTTTCTGTGGCCACTGGTGATTAGGCAGGGATGCGTGGATGGAGCCAGCTGAGGGTCCCAACTGAGGTTCTGATGCGTGTTCACTGGTGTGAGACTAGGTCTGTCCGCTACACAGCAGAAGCCACGGAGGATGGGCAGACCAGTGCCCACTCCCTCTTATTCGCATCCTGAGCCCAGGTGCCCGCAGTGGTCCAGCAGGGTCTGTCTGAACCCTGAGGCCTTGCCCTTCCTCTGGCCTCCGTGTTGATGCCAAAATTGGTGAAAGACAATGACTTCTGACCGCCAAGTACTTTCCTCACGTGAATGAGATGAGAGTCTGAGGGGCAGAGGAAATGCTGAGACTTTCTGCTTGTTTTGTTCACCGGGTCTGACCCATTTTCCTCCTTACCCTCTTCTATCTCACTGGTCCTTCCTTGACTGATGTCTCCTCTCTGACCTCAACTTTTGTCCCTGCCTTCAGAACCAGGCTGCCTTCCTGGGGTGAGGGCTTCCTTGCTCATAATATAATCCCAGCTGCCAGACCCTTGCAGGGTTTTCTGGCTTGTAGCGGAAAGCAGGAACGCCTCTGCTTCATTTTGACACAGTATATCAGTTGCATCCACCTGGCTGAGTTTTATCCTCTGAGCAAAGCACAGAAAGCACAATCCGTCACTTCCTTTCTTTCAGCACTATTCTTTTACCAAGGCCCAGGCTTTACCAAGAGAAGCCCACACTTGCACTTATGCAAGAATAACTCATGAAGACACAGACCACTTCAGCATGCTGAAGGACCTGGGCTCTGAAGTAAGAAAGATCTGGACTGAAATCTTGGCTCTTCCCAGTGAATCACAGTTTGACCTTGATTTTCAACCTCTCTGATACTGAGATCCCTGCTTGTAAAATGGAGCTGTTAAAACCCACACCACGGAGGTGTGATATCAGGACGAAATTAGATGCTAGACATCAAGGCCAGTGACACTGGAATAGGAATAGGATATAAATCAGGGCCTGGCAGGAATTTGCTAAGTGAGGTTCAATGAATGACTCAACTGGAGATTTTGGGGGATCTCATTAATCTCAAGGAAGACCTGTCCCCACCCCACCTCCAGCCCTGCCACACCAGTCTTGGAGGCAGGAAACAAAATACAGAAAAGGGACAACTGATATGCTTCCCAAGGAAGACTAGAGTCTTAGAAGTTTTAGGAAATTACTGGCTTCTCTCTAGAATGGAAATATTACAATGACTGAATAGACCAGGTGGAGAGAGACCACTAAGAGGAGATGAACTGATGGGGAGATTCTCTCCTTATAAAGTCAAGTCTTTGTGCCCAAGCAAAAGAGTCTCCAAAGTTTTGGATGTTTTGCTCGGAGGGTCTTGCTGTACTAAGTATTATTATGGGTATTCTGTAAGCAAGGTTTAATTGGCTCCTGACGTGCTTTCACTTGGCTTTTGATCTAGATGGAATGAAGAATAGCAGACTGGATCAGGAAAAAAAAAAAAAAGATTAAGAAGAAGGAAAGATGTTTGGACTGGGGGCCAACTCAACAAGTCCTCAATCTGAATTCAGAGGAACAGTGACTAAACAATTTAAGCTTTCAAGTATTTTCCTCCGAACTCTACAAGACATTCCTTGGCTCTGGGGTTCGTACGTTGGCAGGATCTAGCTGACAACATTTCTGATCTTTGGGGTCAGCGGATATAATTTACCAAATGTGACTGATGCCAGCACAGCCCCTCATTCTGAATGAGCTGCCAGAAAGGAACCAATACGGCCTCTTTCTGCCCTGTCTTTGGTGATGGAGGGTGGGTGGGCGGGCGTGTGTGTGTGTCATGTGTGTGTGTGTGTGTATGTGTGTGTGTGTGTGTGTGTGTGTGTGTGTGAGAGAGAGAGAGAGAGAGAGAGAGAGAGAGAGAGAGAGAGAGAGAGAGAGAGAGAGAGAGAGGTACAAGGAGAGAGAGATTTTCTTAAGTGATTTACACTAGGACCCTGAAAGAAGAAAATAACCAAGTGCCAGGGGAAGGACACTAGACTTCTCAGCTACCCACCCCTGCTGGCTCCAACCACTAGATTGCACTTGTTTCTGGGGTTCATGAGCATCCCTCGGGAGGCCTGGGCTTTGCTGAAGCACTTCAGAGAAAGGAATGGTTGGCATGGCCTGATACAGTAGAGTGTGAAGCGATGGCCAGTATGCCAGCCAACACTGGCTGTTCAGAAATATTTGAAAACACTTCATTCCAGGCCTGCCAGCCATCACTCACCCTGAACCATCCTGCCCACTGCAGATGGGTCACATCACTGTTGTCTGAAGAACATTCCAGAAATGAAAGGTGTTGTAACACAATTCCTAAGGTGAATTTGATCATCTCTGATTTAATTTGGGGGAACTTTTTAGAGAATTTAAACTTTACACACAGGTGTCGGCCAGGGAACAGTATGTTGGATTAGTAACGATAGTAGTGAGAGACAGCACACATCTCCTAAAGCAACTTCACCAACACTGTGTCACTGGACTGATCAGTGATTCTGGTCAGGAATTTCCTTTGCTGTTCTCTAACTGTGGAAAGCAAGCAGGAGCGAGGAAAGACTTGCCCGGGGTCAGAGAACTGGAAGGCAGAGTCCTTGGACTTCCCTATGGGGGAACTTGTTCCTCACCAGTCACCACAGGCTGAGCAACCAGTTCCAACAAGAAATACATGGGCTCCGGAGCACTATGAACATTCAGAGCTTATCTGGGGAAAATTATCCTGCTCCTGGGAGTAGGTGCATTTCCTTCAGTCCCCCAGGGGTGGCCGAGCTGAAAGTTCCCTATTGCTGTGAGCATTTGGTTTGGTCTCTTGAAAGACACTTCTTGTTAATAAGTGATCTTTGATAGTTACTTTTTGAGGTCTACTTGTTACATCAATGGGTTGACCTGTAAGCCTGCTGAATAAGGCTTCTCCAGCTGCAGAGTAAGACCATCTTTGAGAGCAGGGTTGCAGAGCCCTAAGGATGGGCCTCCTGCCTTACCCCATAGATCCTCTAATGTAAAAAGCCAGCACAGGGAGGAGGAGTTCTAACAGCTAATATACCATCCTTAGGGTGAGATAGGTTTTTTCTTTTCCCCATTCAAAATCAGTGTGTGTAGGGTCTGCCCGCAAGAGGAATTGGCAGTGGGGTTCAGGTGGGTTGCCAGACTCTCTACCCCTCATGACGCACTGCCAAACAATACGGAGGATGGAATCAATGTTCTCAGGTTTTGACCTCCAGCTCCTGCCACTGGAGGGCAAAACACTGACACCCAACCACTGTCTCAATCTAAAGCATGAATCAAAAGATTCTGGCCCCGTTTCTTTGGATCTAATCGGGCCTCAAATTCCTGTGCCAATGCCCACCATCACCAGGAGCGATGTAGAATACTCTCATTATTCCTGGCAACAAAAATATTCCACACTGTTCCCATTCACCCCCCGAAAATGACCAAAACGGGGGGGGGAGGAAGAAGACTTAGGAGAAGAGAAAATGTGTTACAAAGGAGAACGTGACTCCTACATGGGAAAGGCTGTGATTGAAACTGAATTATGGCTCGAGGGATTGTTTGCTTTCTTCCTGTCCTGTTTTCTTACTATCTTTCTCTTACCTCCCACTCAACCCCAACTCTCTCCCTTCCAATCCTCCCCCCAAGCCAGGGAAAGAGCAACTCCACTCAGAAGGAAAATAAGGCAAAAGAGGAAGCCACAAGCATCCAAAAGGGCACCAATCCAATAAATCTTGGGTCCAGTAAGCCCAGGGTCCTGCCACTTCCTCCCCTCTCTAGGACGCAGGGGATGGGATAAAACCTCCCACAGGTGGTGGTATTGACTAGACCAGGGGCCAAGGTCGATCTCCCTCTGAAGCTCTGTATTCCACTCCCCACCTGGCCCAAGCCAGCAGGATCCTGAGAAAGGTGCAGAGCCCATCTTGATATGGCTCTTCACCTGAGGGGTAATGAATGGGAGTGGCTTGTGCGGGGAAGGCAAGGGAAGCACGGCAGACAAGGCTGGAGGAAGAGGGGGCAGAGGGTTGATATAAGCTGTGTGTGAACCAAGGAGACGTCATTTTCCCACCGCGCCCATGTGTGTGTCTGAACTGGGGCTGGGTCGAACCTCCCTTGGAGGATGACTGTTTACTACGGCCTGAGGCTCCAGGTCTACCTTAGGGAAACAGACTCGTTGCCTTTTTTTTAATTATTATTATTATAATGTTTCCGGTTTTGCATTTTTAAGAAATGGAGTTGGCAGTTGGAAAAGCCTGGAGGGTTTTCACAGCAATTATCCTCAACAGTTAGGTGGTGTCTATTAGTTGCGAATGGTTCCTTTTTTTTTTTTTTCCCTCAAAAGGAAAACAATATGCCACTGTTTACACACCCAAAAGGACTTGACTGCTTACTTCCAGGAGAGGCTCCTGAGGTTCAGAAGCATGGGGGGGAATTCCTCAAAAGGGCCCTACTTGGCTGCAGCAAATGGTCTGAGTGGCTCTGACCGTGGTTGACCAAGTCGCTGAGGACATGTTGTTCTCTTCAAGAGCTGATCTCAGGAGCTGCCTCCTATGGTCCTAAAAGGCCAGTCTCACCTGTGCACATCTCAGAGCAAGGGATGCAGGGCCTCCCCAGCCATCCAACTCCTAAACCCCCAGCTACAAGATCCAGACAAGGGCCCTCGTCTGCTCACAGCTCAGGGGAAGGTCTGGTCTTGTCAGAGGCCCTCCCAGTTCCAGGAAAGGGACTTACCTTACTCTGCTTTCTGTCCAGATAGAACTGGTGTTGGCTAATGGCCATAGCCCAGATGGACTTGATCAGTGCCGGACACGCGTACCACGTGTGCACTGCGATGCCGCTGTGTCCAAACGTCCTCCTCGTCACTGAAGCCCTGGGAGAGCAAGAATCAGAAGGGTCAAACATGCTTACAATGAGGGGCTATGATCCTCCGTCAACAGCTTCTACCGAGAACCCACTGGGTCCTAAAAGCTCTGGCATAAAGGTAACAGATTAGCACGCGTGCACGCACACACGGAACTGGCTGGCGGAGCCCATCTTTTCATTCTATTCTTTAAATAAGAGTTGATTCTATTTAAGGTACAGAACATGATGATTTGATGTACTGATACATATACACAGTGAAGTGATCACTGCAGTCAAGCTAAAGAACATTTCCTCTCCTCACACAGTTACCATCGTGTGTGCGTGTGTGTGATGAAAGCACCTGAAATCCACTCTTAGCCAACTTCCAGTATATAATACAGTGTTATTCACTACAGTCACCAGGCTGTACATTAAATCTCTAGGCTTATTCATCCTACATAACTAGCACTTTGTATACCCTTGGACCAGCATCTCTCTCCATTTCCCCTACTTCCGCGTCCCTGGTAACTCTTGTTCTACTCTCTGCCTCTGTGACTCTTTTAGATTCCACCTATAAGTAAGATCATGCAGTTCTTGTCTTTCTGTGTCTGCTTTATTTCACTTCAAAATACCCTCCAGGTCCATCCATGTTGTTGTAAATGGCAGGATCTTCTTTTTTTTTTTTTTTTTAAGGTTGAATGATATTCCGTTGTGAATATACACCACAATTTCTTTATCTGTTCATCCATCAATGGACACTTAGGTTGTTTCCATATCTTGGCTACCGTGAATCATGCTAATCTTTTGATTTACTGGCTCCTTAGGGTTCAGAATTTGGCTAAGCCTCTGCCTTGTCTGGAATCAGACAGGTCATTCTAGGTCACGGGACGGTCTTTTCTGGTCTTCAGCTCCTGGCACTGGGCCAAGACAAACTTCAGAGACAGGAAAAGCCTTTGACAATGTCCTTTATTAACCAGGCAAAGCTGCCTACGGTGAAGGATGAGTAAATTCTCTTCTAATGCCACAGCATCTAAGGCAATCAGGGCTCCTTACATGACTCTCACGCCATCTTCCTCGAAAGTTGGTTATCAGTTTCAAATATATTCAGAGGGCAGGTGGGGTATGAAGAATCAGGAGAGGAAAGGCAGAAAGAAATGAGCCCGGCCAATGCCGACCGACTACCCATGTCCACATACACGTCTGTGTAGGAGATGTGGAGGACGTACGCACGGAGCTGAGAGGCAGTCAGACTTTAAATTGAAGGTGGGAAAGAACGGTCCCAACATAATTCATCACATTAGTGGAATCAAGGGGAAAAAGAGTTATATGATTATGTTCTCAGTGAAGTATACTTTACAGGATGGGTACATGATTTTGCAAGTGAAATCTGAGAATGTGTTTCCATACATGTGTGTGCATGTGCATGCGTGTGCGTGCACGTGTGTGTGTGTGCGTGTGTGTGTGTGTGTGTAGGGCAATGTGATGGGACAGTGGGGTGAGGTTTGGGGTATCTTATGTGCACATCAGAAGAACAATGTGTGTTCAAGATTGAGCTATCTCATTTGGATGAACCTTGGGGTAGTCAGGACTTGTGAATAATCACATTATTTTCATGGCAAGTTTTCCCTTGAAGATTAGAAGCTGCTCTGATCACCTTCCCCTGGGGGCTCAAGATTTAACAGTAGGTGTTCTCCAGACCAACTTTTAAGGAGGAATTCAAATCTGGTGGTTCGTTAATGCTACTGATTCTAAGCAGGGTGTTATTCTTCCCTTTGGTTATAACTAAAGTTAAGAGAAAATGCCAGCTCACAAAGGAACACACAATTAAAAATAATGGCAAAGGAGCCAGCAAGAGAGTGAGGAGGAAACCCGCATGGTCTCTGCACGCGTAAAAAGAAACTGATCTGAATACTCGCTCTGGCTTCCGTGGCAATGGCTGATCCTGGGAGTAAATTCATTTTTTTTTTTCTCCCAGAAAAGGTGAATTGGAAAGGAAAAGTAACTTGAAATGTATTTCAGGGGCGGTAGTGAGAGCAGTGCCAGGCTAGGTGTGTTTTTCAGGTAAGGTGGGGGAGGGGAGGGAAGAGGCTGGCTGGTCTGGGAGTTCCCAGAAGCACCTAAATCAGATGCTCTCAAAGTGTTTCTCCTGCTTGATTATGAATTTATCTCTTCTCTACACTGTTTGCTTCAGGCTCTTCCCATCCCACCGACTCTTCTGCTTTGCCAAAACCTTAGAAACGGAATATTTGCCAAGCCCAGAGAACCGCAGAAACAACGCTGGGTATCGATTAGGACAGCGGTCCAGGAGAGCAAATCTGGAAGCATCTTCTGGGACAGCCAAGCCATGCCCTGCCCTCGCAGTGTCCCAGGACATCCATCTTCAGGACACGATTCTGCACCACACTTGCCATCCTATAACTTTGGTCCTGGCTTCCTTCCTGGTTTGGGGGAGGGGATGACCCCTGAACCATCCCAACACAGTACAGTTGATTAGATGGCTCTTCTGTGTTCAAATAAACAAGGCAACAGCAGCAGGATGACAGGTTTAGCTGGAGCAGAGCCAGGAGGCCGTAGAGCAATGCTTACTGCAGCGCCAGGTGGGGCTCCAACCCCCCAGAAGACGGGGTTGGAGCTTTGGCTTGGCCACTAAACTAAGTAGCTAACCTGGAACAATCCCCTTCGCCTGCCCTGGTGAGCATTTGGAAAAGGTGCCTTTAAAGGCATTGTCAACCTGGGTTTCCACCACTGCCATCAAGGAAGCCACGTCCCTGGCCTCTCCTTGTCTCCCCTCACCTCTCCCTGCGTGTCTCTAGCTGACAGAGGACTACTTTCCTTGAGGGGACGTGCTCACGTTCTGTGCTCAGCCTGCCTCTGGCTCCTGCACTTCTCTCTTAGGCCCACCTGCCCGACATCTTTATCCCCCTGAGGGCCCACCTTGAGTTTTACATCCTTAGCTAAGATTTCTCCTTCGCGAGAAGCCTCCCCAGACCAGCCTGGCCACCTTCAGCATTTATAGGCTGTGCCGTCTGGCACTTGGTACCCGCTGTCTGTGTATAGCATGGCGGTAAGTCACATGAGCTTTGGAGCCAGACTCCCTGGGTTCATATCCTGCCTTTACCCCTTAACTCGCTTTTTGTAACCTGGAGCCGGTTACTCTGCTTCTTCTGTGCCTGTTTCCCAAGTAGAACAGGAATACTAGTACCTATTTTCTGGGGGTATAGCAAGGACCCAATGAGATAACTATCCAAGTGTTTAGAACAGTGACTGTGCATAGTAAACACTTAATAAACATCAAGTTCCTTCTTCTGTCTCTCCAACTGTGCTAGAAGTTCTTTCAGGGCTTCCTTCTATACCCCAGGACATGTAACTGTGCCTGGACATAGGAGCTACTCAACAAATGTGAGATTGATCACTTTCATTTAATAGGCTAAAAGCCCACATGATAGTAACATGAGGTTTGGACTGTTTCCAATATCCCTGGGTCTTGGGAAAGGGAAGGGAATTTAGTATTACATCACGAATAGGACAATAGACCCAGACACAGAAAGAACACGACGAGTACACGTACACACACACACACACACACACACACACACACACACACACACACACCGCCCGCCGCCCACTCACTCCAGGATGCGTCCAAGGTGCCTCCGCATTAGCAGAATTCCCAGCAGAGCACAGGCCTGGAGAGTCTGGCTAGTCCTACGCTCAGCCTCTTAGACCATCCAATCTCCAGTCTTTATTTTGTCAGTCATCCGCTTTCTGCATCTGACCCACTGTGGCAACATTCATGCTGGGACATTACTTTCAGCATCCCTCGCCCCCCTACCTGGCCTGAATCAATGCGTTCCTGCTCTGCAGAGACAGGGTCTCTGGATCCTGAGACCCTTCATCACAGGACCCTGAAAAAACGCTGCACAGGCTGTTATACTGCCAACGCTCTCTATCATCACCTGACAACGAGACACGAATCTCTAAGATGTTCTCCGCTTGCCTGTTGCGTAGTAACCACGGGGTGTCGGGGGGAGTTCTGTTTCACGCAGATTACGTGGCCAGGCAAGCGGCACAGCAGTCCTCCTGGGTTATCACTGGCTGCAGGAACGGACATCACCCCACAAGCCTCATCCTCTGATGGGGCAAAATCTTATTCTCATGCTGAGAACTTTCTGGGAGGCACCTCGGCTTGTCTGAGCGCGGAAGCCATGTGTGTTGAGGGACTGACGGCAACAGCCCCTCTTTCCCGAACCAGGGCCGCTGGGGTACGGACAGCACCTAACAGCCACACCTTCTCCTCCACAGGGCCTCATCTTTCCACTGTCTTCCCAGGGCTACCTGCTTGTTCTAAGTCTGCTTTTAGACCTATCGAAAGCGATTTATCCTTGAGCCTTAGGTCTGTTTTTAGGGAATTTTGCTGCCGCTTCTGGGCTGCCTATAACTCTAGGACTAGCAGACAAAGAGAGGAAAAGCCACGGTACATGCTGCCCCGAGAACCTTCCACGCCGGGCTTGCTGCATTCCAAAATGGGACCCTATTGTTTGGCATTGGACTTGGAGAGCATTGACTTTGACCCGAGTGCCCCCTGGGATACAATGTGAGGTGGAGAGAAAGACTTGTATTTCTTTCACATCTACCCACCACGGCGAACACCCTAAAATCACAGCTCACGGAATGAAACAATTTAGCACAACTCTTTCCGCCGTAGGTTCGTTCTGCTGCTGACTCTTCAACCTGACACGTTCTCAGGAGCTCTGACAAGCCATCCTTCAGACTCTCCTCTGGCAGAAACTTCCTAGAAGGACTCAGACCACCGCTCCCTTTAATTTGGTGATTGTTCCGAAGTGCTACAAATCTTTCCTAAAATGCCCCGGCTTGTAAAGACAACTCCACGCGTATGAGCAAGTAATACGTGTAGCCAGATGAGATGACCGTGGTACTGCTAATTTCACACACGCGCGCACTCACACACACACACACACGAACTCACTGTATTTCTCAACACATAGAACTAAACAAAGCTCTGCTGTCTTATTTGAACTCTATTCTCCCGATCAACCATCCTCTTCCCCCCCCAAATTAACATGAACAGTGACAGCACAGAAACAGTAATATAAGTAATATGCCGGCGAGGCCACACGCTCCCAGAAGAAAAGGACTTGTCTAGCTTACCTGCGTGGGTCATGAACTTCCACAGAAAACTTCTTCTCTCTGAAATACAGGTTTTCCAACTGCCTCCATTGGAATATCTGGACAGAAAACAATGCAGTTGAAGTTCAAGAGTGGGCGGTTCACGGCTGTAGTCCTCCCTCTGCGGCTGAACTCACAGCTGGCAGTTTCCTTATCAAAGCTGAAACAGTAGTTGTTTGCACCTCCTGTGCCTCTTGCTTGACACACACACACGCACGCTGCTCTTCAGTTCAAAACCCCAGCAATGTGGCTGTGGATTTTCCTGCAGGCTTCTCAACGGGAACAAAACAAGTTCTTTTCAAGTGGTTCCCCGGCTCTGCTTGGCCTTTGTTGAATTCTCCAAGACAGTTCCCAGCTCTGCAGACTTTTCCCTCCAAGGAGAGGGGGAGGTGGGGGGAGAGGAGGGCGGGCTGGCGGGGGGAGGGACCAGTAGCCATCTGCCTGCACGCGGAACCAAGCTTCCTCCCTCCAGGGCCGAACTGGGAAGGCGGTCACATTCCCAGCCTCCCCTCGGGACTCTACACTTCCTGCCCATGAATGTGTAAGAGCCCAGCTCGCCCTGGTGATCTGGGGCGCCTGGGGAAGCTTCCCCGAGAAAGGCAGGGGGGGGGGTGCTGCTAGGACTCTATTTGGGGGCAGGCAACTCAAGATAACAATACGAGCCTGTCAAGCCCGGCTTCTTTCTGCAGCACAAAGAATATCAGGAGTCCTGGGGCTGGCAGGACTCTGCAGCCAGGAGCTTGCTGCGCTCAGGGAGGCAGAGAGCGAAATTAAGGCAGTTCTGAACAGTGGGAGCTAAACAGAGTTCCTGGCACTGCCTGATGGGCCCCTCTGGCCCTGGTGGACATTCCTCCTGGGACGAGTGCGCCTGTTAACTAAGATGTTTGGGAGTAATCAAGGCTGCAGCATTACTCGGGAAGGGGGTTCTTTCATTGGATGAAAAAGAAAGTTACTTAAACTCTCTGAGAAATGTCAAAAGAGGTTCAAGTTATGCCCGTAACATTCATAGTTATATTTGATGCATACTGTAGCCCCTACTATAGACTGAGAATCTGAGTTTATTGAGCCCAAAGAAGGGTCAAACAGAGTTTCATCCTGGGAGTGGCCGATTTCTCCCCTGATCCTTTCTTCACCCACTCGGTTAAGGCAAATGCTTTTTAGGGTCTCATCCGAGACCCAGCATCTTCTCAACGGGGGCCCCTGACCCTCTCTGATCTGCTCACATTTTCTCCTTAAAGATGACAATTTCTGTGTCCCAGCCACCCGGCCCTGCTCTACCCAGGACATGGCTCCTCGCGGCTTGGCCAGAGGACTTCGCCCCTTTGTCAAACTGGGCTGGAATAAAAATTGTTTCTAGAATGGCTGCATGCTTCTCACAACCTGCTCTGCAGAATTTTACAAGTATTTTGTCTGACTAATAGGGAGGAGGACATGTCTTTTTTCTGATTCCAGAGCTACCTCTTTTGTTCCCAGCTCAGAGTACATTTTGCTCTGAAGTCCAAGGAAAACTGTACTTCTTTCTCTCCTTTCAGGTCAGTTCCAAGGAAAGCAAGTCCTACATGAGCTCACATAGCCTTGTGTCAGATCACAGATGAAATGCCACCTGTGTAGTCGGTTACTTGAGTCCCAGGTCTGAGTCTTATGCTCTTATCTGATGCTCTGCTAAATCCCTCAGTGAAATGTGAAAATTTCCTCTCTGACCCCCCCATTGTTAGATATATACAGATAGTCCACCTGAACTTAGCTACAGACACAAAAGCACCGGAACTTACAGCTCCTTAACCTTATAACCTGGAGGTAGTACACAGAACAACATGGCCAGACACATGCTCTGGACTCCGACTGCATCCGTTTGAATCCTGACTCCCCTATATCCAAACTGTGTGACCTTAGGCAAGTGACTGCATTTCCTTCAGCCTCAGTTTTCCCGTCTGTAAAATGGCAATAATGCTCCTCTAAGGTAGAGGCAACAGATCCTTGGCACGGTACCAGTACAAAGTAAATGCTCAATGAACTCGGATCTCAGTGCAATTCCTAGTTGTTCTTACTTCTCCCAAATCCTGGCGAATAAAGGAGATTAACTCCAGAACAACCGAAATAATTCTTAAGTTTTTTTTTTTTTTTTTTAAACTCAAGCCCTGTTGTCAGGGTTTAAGACAATAAAGGATGATGATCTGCATCCTGGAAATCTTCAAGGAAGTGTACAGATTTAGTGCCCTGCCCCCCCTTTCCTCTGAAGAGAGGGGTGACTGGTAGATGGCTTGTCCCTGAGGGGGACCCGCAGTCCCTGTGCTGCACCCACCTACCCAGGACCCACTTCACAGGTGTGTGACCTGAGGGCCCCGTGCTTGGTTTTAACGTTCTGCTGTCTCCATCTTGAAATTCTCAATAAGACTGATCAACGGGCCCTGCATTTTCATCTGTCCCGGGCCTGCAGATTATGTCACTGGTCCTGACCGGTGCTAATGCCACGGGCGCTGTCCTGGGCTGGGCAGCGCTTGGGGGAAGGTGCATCTGATGGGCACACCTCCACAAGCTTTCTCTTTGTGGGTGTGCTTGCAAGTACCTCTCTTGGGCCTTGGGTCGGAAGCCCCCCCCCCACCTGGTGAAAAACCCCAAAGCCCAACACTCAGGGAGCGGGGGGTTCCCTGGCAACTCCTCCCTCCCCGACTTTTTGCAAAACAGAATACACGCCGGGCCTTCCCCGGAAGTGCTCCCCCATGCTGCTGGTGTGGAGAGCCTCACGTCTGCCAAGGACCGAAACAAAACCACCTGGGCTCTGTTGTGGCCCTCCCACCTGCTGCCCCTGCCCAGATTCCTGCTCTCTCGGCACTGAACCCTGACGGCCTGGCTCCTGGCATCTCCCCAGGAGGATGGATGTACTGTCTGCAGACATTTCCAGCAGCGGGTAGAGCAGTGGCTTTGCCTCATGTTTGCTCTAGGCAGGGATCTATTTATTTTTTTTTTTTTCAAATGAAATATTGGGAAGGGAGGGAGGGAAGGAGGGCAGTTTTCCAGGACAGGAAGGTCCCAGGATCCCAAGAGGAGGTGCTCACGAGGGAACAATGGCCTTGTCCTTTCCCCCCCACTTCGGGGAGACAGGTGTTGGGGAACAGGAGGATGAAGGCAGCTGGACGCCCCCACGCACCAAGGTGGGCTGATGGTGGGCACAGGGACCCCACCTACCACACCCTCCCCTCTGACGCTGGCAGAGTTGAACAACAAGCAGATAAAGAGCAGACGCTTGACCGGGCCTCCCTTTATGAACAGGGTACACTGGGCTCCGATGTGCTGGTTTGGGGACGGCCCCTGATCGTCTGTGTCACTTCAGGGGAGCCTCCCGGGCTCAGTGCAGCCATCATAACCCATCATCACCAGCTAAAGACACCCCATAAAGACTCGCCAGACACACAATGATGATTACAACTGGGCTAGAGCCCTCAGGATTTTGCCTAATTTCTATGGCCAATTCTGCCCAAGGAGGTACCTAAAAGCTCAAACACACGGTCTATCAGTAATCAAAGGGCTTATTAATACCTATGAAAAAGGCCTTTCTAATGCACTTCATCTGGGCATCTTTAAAAAGCAGATGTCTCTTCTTTGATCTTTTAGCATCCCCCCAAGAAGACCAAGTGGGAAATTTTCTTCTTGGGGAAAACGCGGCCCAGAGAAATTATAGGAAAATGCCTAAGGCCACACAGCAAGTCAGTGAAGGAACCAGAAATAGGAATCAAGGGCACCTGGCCCATTACTCTAACCTCTAACTTGTTCCTTTCCCCACAGGTCCCCCAATTAGTGGGAACAGCTCTTACTCACTAATGCATGGTTAACTTTATGAGTGGAATGATTTTTACAAACAAGCAGCAATGTGACTCTAGGTAGGAAGTATAAAGCCACATCTTTTCCGTCCTACACACTGGATTTTCTTTCCTTTACAGGCTGTAAACGATAATACATATCACTCCTTTCTTGTCTCAGAGACCTGGGTTCTTCTGGTTTTCCACACAGAGATGCCTCAGTATCCGTAGCTTTCCATCAGGGACTAACAAACAACAAGAATCATGATTAAGAACAGCCTTAATAATTTGGCCTTGCCTGGAAAACAAAAACACAGAGAAACCATCCAGAAGCGGTTTCATCGAGAGCGTGCCTGTCGCCATGGCTGGGACCATGGCTGGTCCTGGATGTGGATTCGTGGCTTCTGACCCAGATGTGTGATTCCCAAGTGATCACAGGCCCTCCACTTCCCCTTTCCGGGCCCCAATGTCATAATGTATAAAAGAGGAGATGGGAAACGTTTATCCACGGAAAGCAGACAAGAGTGGCTAATAAACAGAGCCTTTGAGCCCTGCACAGCAGGATGCACTAAAAACACTTAACGAGCAGGACCAGGTTACTGGGTCCTAGTAGCTGCTCTGCCAGATTCCCACATCCTGTGTACGCTGAAGGTCAGGGCCAAGAAGGACTCATGTCCTGTTCTTTCTCAGTGGGTGAAGGCACAGCGGGGACAGGCAGAGGGGCCTTGGATCCCTGAGACTTCCTCCACAGCCAGTGTTTACTGGGCGCTAGCACAGCACGTGGGGTGGTGGGTGAGCTCTCGGAACGAGGCGGAAATAAAGGCTTGAGAGGAAGCCCGCTCTAGTGGCTCTGATTCTTGACCAGGACTTGGGGGAGCCTCGTCTTCCTCCTGTCTCTGAGGCTGAGTCACCAAGCCTCTTAATGACCTCTCTCTGACTAACTTCCTGCTGCTTCTAGAGGGACCATTATACTGAATCCCGTCAGCCATCTGGCCAGTCCCCCATCTCCCACAGATAGAGCAAGGCCGGGGTGGGGGGCAGAGGTTAAATAAGTAATTGATGCCGGGCCCACTCTTGGGACTTCTGTCCTGGGCTCTTTCTAACGTACCAGGAGGACCCGACGATGAGCAAGAACAGAGTTGTTTCGAGCCGATCTTGAAGTGATCACTTCTCCAAAGGCTCTTGGCTGCCTGCCTTCCAAACACCAGCAAGGAGTTCTCTCGTAAGAAGAATCAGACTCACAGCCAGGAATAACCTCTGAACTCAGGATGAAACATACCAACTAAAAAAAACCCACTTCCTGATTTCATTTCTGCTCTGTTCACCCTCTAGAAGTAGGGCTGTCACTCACTCATCTCCAGGTGTATTTATGCACTTCGGCAAATAAAAATGAGCTGCCACACATCGTGAGGGATACAGGACAAAAGGAATCACTCAACCCCAACAGGATGGACTTGAATTAAAATGGGAGCACAACACAGAAACCCCAAGCCTGCACGTTCAGAGAATTTTATCAGGTGTCCCCTGATGAGGCTTTACTGTCACGCAAGAACTAATTCTAGGGAACAACAGAAGCAGTGCTGTTTTTAGCGGGTTAACACCATATGTCAGAGGTTTCTATATCGGTTGCATGGGTATTCAATACATTTTACCTTATGCTCAAAAAAGAGAGAAACAAGGCCCTGGGGGTTTAGGTAACAACCAATCCCCAATCCTCTTCCAAATATTCAAGTTGTGACATCTACGTTGCATGAACCTATGCTAATAGGACAGAGAAAGGACATGACGCCTCACATACGTTTATATGTGTAAGGCGCCTACAACCTAGTTGGGAGCATGCGACATACACAAAGCAGACTGTATCCATGATATAGGAACTAACTTCATGATGGAGTTTAAAACCATCTATAGCTTCAGGCTTTTAAAACTCTAGGGAGGCACCCCACCAGCTTATGAAGATAGGTCTCGTGCTTCTGTTTCAGAATCAACATTCATGACCATCGCTGAGAGTCTCCTGGGTTTCGGTTCATCGTTTTTAGCGATGAGAACTCTGACTTGGAAATCAGGAGGCCTCAGTGATAGTCCTGACTTTGTAAGTCGCTCTTTATCTTGGCTTCCTTTTCCGCAGAAGGAGGGGCATGTGTGTGGGCATTCCGGCATCCTAAGCACGGGTTGAAGGTCAGCATTGTAAATCCTTGGAATGCCACCCTGCTACTCTTTATTTTTAAATTCCAAAGTAGCTTGTTTTAAACATTTCCTACTTATGGGAGGCAGTACAGAATACCGTTGTCCCTCAGCCTCCTCAGGAGCTTGGTTCCAGGACCTTCCTCGAATACTAAAATCTGAGGATGCTCAAGTCCCTTATATAAAATGGAGTGCTGTTTGCATATACCCGACATGCAACCTCCCGTACACTTTCAATCATCCCTAGGTTACTTACAATACCGAATACAATGTAAATGCTATGTAAATAGTTGCTGGCACGCAGCAAATTCAAGTTTTGCTTTTTGGAACTTTCTGGAATTTAAAAGTTATTTCTGAATATTTTCGATTTGCAGTTGGTTGAATCCACAGATGTGGAACCCGCAGATAAAGGAGCAGACTGTTCTCCTGATTAAAAGCACGGTTTTCCAAGTCACACTGTCTGCCACTTGCTGGCTGTGTATTCTTGGCAATGAAATTTCTTTGTGTCTTTCTTTTCTCGTCTTTGAAATACAACTCCAAACAACACCGGTTTTACTTTCACAGGGCTGCTGAATTGATGAACTAATACATACGAAGTGCTTCAAGTGGAGCCCGGTAAGCAGTTAGCACTCAAATAGCAGCCATCATGCTCTCTTCCCGCCATCATTCACACGCTACTCTTCATGAAAAAAAAAGTTCTGATTACTTTGAACACGTAGCCCAAAGCACAGGTTTGTGCATTTTTTTTTTTTTTTTTTAAAGATGGCTAATATGGTGCCACGGGCATTTTAAAAAATGTTTTTTGTTCCTTGGATTTTTCACGATGCAAGTGTAAGCCTAACCCAGCGTCTCCTTCATCCACTGGAGTTGGTGTTTGACGCATTCTCTTCAGCTTCTTTGCTTCCAATCCTTCTCCAGTCAATTCCTGGGTCCACCACAATTTTGACCAGAGTCAGTTTGGACCACTTTCCTGCTATGACGTTTTTTGGCCACTCGCCTTGTGGGAACTTAGTGCCCTGACAAGGGATCAAACCGGCGCCCCCTGCAGTGGAAGCACGGAGTCCTAACCACTGGACCACCAGGGAAGTCGCCCTGCTGTGACTTCTCATCTCACAACATTCGCCCAGAGAGGAAAGTACCCTCCTGTGATACAGCTCAGCAGTACCCTGAATGGGCCAGACTGGGATCCAAATCAGAGCCTCCAAGACAGGCAATCTATGTCCAAAGATTATTAGCTCGCAAAGTGAGCCTACCAGTGTCCTCAGGACCTGTGTTCAAGGAGGACTCCCTGGCTTCCACTGTCTTCCAAGAGGACCACATAACCCAGCAAAGAAAACAACAGCTAATTTTTCTGCACAGCCAGACCTAATGGAGTCAAGATGTTCTTCCGGCCGGCTGCCTACTCCTCAGTGTCAGACCACAGGAGCTCTCAATTGATTGGTTAACTCAGTGACAGATGCCCAGAGCGCTGGGCCTTGACCCTTTAATGGATGGCCTCTTTTTAACCCATCAAAAACCTTTTAGCTTCCTTTGGCTTCAGAGTCGTTACTAGGGGAAGACAGAGGGAAAGAAGATCCACAGATATTTAACAGGCCTCCGGAGAAAACAGGCCATTTTATTTGTCCCCACTGGACGCAATTTCCTTTTAATTTTCTCCCTAGGGGGGGTATCTCTCTGTATCATTTTCTTGTGTGTATTTTGGCTTTTCTTGGGGAAGAACCTGACCATAAAGCTTTGGCAAATGTAAAATCTTTCAAGAGAAGCTGAAAGTGTTTTTCCTTTCTTATCCTTGGCCTCCTGATGGAATTTTCTTCCCTCCTCTGTGTGCCTCTGGGGGATGGATGTGAGTTAGTATCCAAAGGGAGAAAGAAGCTGGCCAGGGATTCACGTTACCTGAGTCCAGCTTTGGTTTTTCTAGCAATGAGCATGGTGGCCCAGTTTGGTGTGGCTTCACTTCTCTGGGCTCCAGCCTTTCCTTTAAAAAAAAAAAAAACTTCAAGGCTAATCACACCTGTGAAGACTTCAGTGAATGGGATGCTTCAAAGAGGGAATTAGTCTGAGAAGTAGTTGGTCCATCTCGGGTGGGGAATTATGATGGGCCATTCCACTTGCAATGGCAAAGATCTCTTGGATTGCTGTAAGGGTTTTTGTTTTGACTACTTTGGAGGACAGACTTTGGGGAAACCTGTATTTTTCTATATTTTTTTGCGGGGGGAGAGGAGTTGGCAGTTATCAGTTGTCTTACACCTGGTGGCCCTGCCCAGAGGTGCGGCATCACAGTGAGACCCTGATGGGGGCTGGCTGAAGCCGCGAGAGACAGGGTAGAATGCAAAACAATGGATTGGCAACGAGCTCTACATAAATAAAGGTAAACAATCATAACTAAACCCCTGCTTAATCAAGCTTAAAAAAAAAATGACAATACTCTGTTACACTGTGTTATCTGGGAAACAAAAGTTAAAAAAAAAAATTAGTCAACTAGCAAGGGCTCCATGGGGATAATTATTTAAGAGCAGCTTGTGTGCACTTTAAACTACCCAGTGCTTCAAGGGTTGGCTCATCCTCTTGGGGAGGGGAAGGCCTTGCAGATCCTGGTTGCTGTGGGTACCAGGAGAGGGGCAGACCACTGCTGCGGAGACGGCAGGTGTGAACCCCAGGCTCTCCTGGTTGGAAAGTGTCTCAGGGGGTGTGGAGGACGGAGAGGCACGGGGCCAGGGCTGGGAGGCTTGCTCGGCGAGTCACACTGCTGCCGAGACCACGTGCGCTCTAGCCGGCTGCTCTGTGACGGTGGCCGCAGCCAGCAGGAGCAGGGAGGCCGGTGTTACGCCATCTCGGCAGCTGGCACCCTGGTTGACTTTGGTCATCTCTCTCTCTCTCTCTCGGGTTCCTCTTACTAAGCAGTGCTGTATCTGCTCCGCCTTTTAGCCTTCCCAGAAAGAAGAAACATGAGGGGATGTTTTCTTAGAGGTAAGGACAGAAATTCTAGAATTTCTGTCTTCCCAGGAGGACTGCTCCTATTTCAATATTTCAAGCTCTGCCCTTGTTCCATTTTCCTAGAGGAATCCTGAAGTGGGCAGGTCAATGTGGGGAAGTGTGAATTTGGGGGAGAAGGGGTGAGGGCAGAGGAGGAAATGGGTACTTCTCAGCAGCCTGTCCTAAACCACTTTCTTTCCATGACTGCTGTCCCCAACCCCCCCCCCCCGCCCTGACTTAACAGGCCTAACCTGGGCTAGTTCTCCCAGAGATTCATGTACTACCCTCTGCCAAGCAATTTGCATCCTGTGTCACAAGCGTCTTTTTTACTCAGTTATCTTTCCTACCCGACTCCAGGCTTGTTGAGGCTATTTTCCTGGCACCTAACACAATGCCTGGGGCATATTAGACATTCAGTAATTGTTGAGTGAATAAGTGAATGAATGAAAAGCTCTGTGAGGTAGGTATTATGGAAACCAAAGTTCAGAGAGGTTAAGTTACTTTCTCCAAGTCACACAGATGATAAATGGTGGCAGATGGTATTCGAACCCCTAGGTGCTCAAAATTCAGGTAACTTCCGTGCCATGAGGAACCACCAGCCCTTGAACCTGCACCTCTTGTTAATACATTTCTAAGCTGCACAGGATATGGCGACAGGGAAGTGGCAGTGAGGGCCAGCCCGAGAGCTGCAACCCAGCAACCACAGCCCTTCCTTCTTCTGGTAATTCTGTCTGAATTCAACTCTCCTCCGAAGTGAATGGGGGAAGTTACGGTCTCCAGGAGCTCAAGGGCTCGAGCTGGCATCCTAGTACAGACCTGGAGTGACTCCTCATGCCACTCCGCTTAGAAACTGCCTCGATTGGCTTAGGGCTCTTTGACAGGCATGATCCAGAGCAGGACCCTCCTGGTAAGAGTCCCCCAGCCCTACCTGCAGGCGCTGGGAGTGAGAGCTTGACACCGTTCTGGCTGTGCTAGGGTTTAGTATTAAATAGGTTCACACTTCAGGAAGATCAGTTCAGCCCGGGTTTCCCCTCTGAATCATGCTCATTAAAAAAAAAAAATCTCACAGAGCTCCCTAAGTATCGTATGGCTCAGCAGAAACAAGCTGAGATTCCCTGAGACAAAGCAAAGGTGACTGGATTCAACAAGCAGGGTTTCTCAGCCTAACATTTCCTGCTTCTAAGCAGGAAAAGGCATCCAGATGAACTGGAATAGTTCAGTGGTCTGTGTCCTCCTGCAATTCACTTTCGACATATAGTTACTAGTAGCAATTTGGGTACTTTCGCTCCAAGAGACAAAAAATAAAATCAAGAGACAGTCTAGATGGACTGGGGGGGAAATTTTATGCTTTTGTTTTCCCCCCAATCAACAAATCTAACCTGTAAAAAGCTCTCATGCCTCCCTCCTCCCTCCCTTTCTTTACAGACGTCTGGCCTTTCACGTGGAGCTTTCTCCAACCCTTCCTTATAGGAGCTACACTATCCTATCTCTGAGGCCACTACACACATATACATGGAGATGACCTCAAAATTAGTGGTAGCTTCCAACAAGCTAGTAGATATTCTGCTCTGGCTGCTTTTGTTCATTTAACCAGTATATGTTATCTACCATGGGTCAGGCACTGCGCTACCAGCAGGCATGCAATAGAGAAAAAACAGACAAAAGTCTCTGCACATTTTTGTGAGGGGCCAGGGAGGCAAATAAGAGAACTATACAGTGAGGAAGTTAGAGAGTAGCAGGTTCTGAGGAGGCTAGGACAGGGGTTGTCACAGTTTATAAAGCGGTCGGGGAAGCCTTCACCGAAGTGACAGCTGAGTGGATACCAGAGGGAAACTGGGGCAAAGCCGTACACCCACGTGAGGGAACACAGGAAGTGCAAAAACCCAAGGCACCATTGTGTGTGTGTGTGTGTGTGTGTGTTTGCTATGTTAGTGCAGAAAATGCTGAAGTTAACAGGGAATGATGGAATCTTATTTAGCCATAAAGAGGAATGAATTTCTGATTCATGCTACAACATGGATGAACCTTGAATACATTATTCTACATCAAAGAAGCCAAGCACAAAAGGCCACAAATTCTATGATTCCATTTATACTAAATGTCTGGAATAGGCAAGACCAGAGAGAAAAGTAGGTTCGTGGGGCTTGGGGAGAAATGGGGAGTAGTCAAGAGCTCCCTTGAGGCCTTTCCACTGTTTTGACTGGTAAATCCTACTCTGCATTAACCATAAATCAGAAGATGCTCTTTGGTTAAAACTCAGTAAAACTAATTACTTAAAAGGAGCCAGCAGTCCAGGCTAAAGCCCCCTAATCCCAGGGCCGCCCCTTCTCCATAAGCAGCCCCCCACTCCCCCTGGTCGGATGGTCCTCCTATAGAGCTCTCCTCTCGGGTCCCCTGGGGTGGGCTCTGCAGGTGCCAACTGACCTCCAGCCTGACCGCTTTGGGCTGTCATGGCCGAGGCACCTCTGCGGGGTGTTCTCCACCACCGCCATGTGAGCAATCTGGCCAGGGACTGGGTTTCAGATGGTTTTTCAACCCTCACAGCTCCAAGTATCAGCTCAATATGTATCAGTAAAGATATATACGTGTGCACGCCCATGCACAGACCATTCGCTCAGCTGTGCCTCCTGAGCCTTGTTACAGGCAGGGCTGGGGGCTGGTTTACGGTCCGGGAGGCCTGGAGAGACGGGCATCTGGAGCTCCCCTGGCTCTTCGACCTCCTAATAAAAGGCCAGAACAGGGGCACCCATCACAAGGAGGCTGGGTCTGCCCTGGGTCTGCCCACGGACCACACTCAATGCCCGTGTACGCTTTCCAGAAAGATTCTCAGGATTGACGAGGAATCTTTCAAATCCCCATGAAGCATCAGAAACACCTGTTGCGAATGCCAGAAAGCCCTGGGTGCCGGGATGGTCTACAGGTTCACTGGCCGGGGCTCTCTGGGGTTGCCCCAGTTCTGAACTCAGCACAGTTGGTCAGGAGTTATGCCATCGGTGGGTGATGCCACCACGGCACAGCCAGAGCCATAGGATATGACAGTGATGTACCGGCCGAGACTTTACGATGATCGATCTCATTAAAGTGAGTAGTGAGCAGACCACCCAGTAAGACAGGCAAAACCCAAACAAACAAAAGGGCCAAGAGCCCGTTTCACGGGTCACCCCCCTGGCTCGAGAGGCCACCATGTGCCCTGGTTTGCCTGACGCTGGGGTGTCATCATTAACCAGTGCCCTCTTCCATTCTCAAAAGTGTCCTGGTTTGGATATTAAAAACCCTATGGTCACAAAAATAAATATACTCTATGATTCCAGTTATATGAGATCTCTAGAGGAATCAAATCCATAGAGAGGGAAGTAGAATGCTGGTTGCCGGGCGCTAGGGCTGGGGAATCATTGTTTCACGGAGACAGCTTCAGTTTTGCACAAAGACAACGTTCTGGAGACGGGTTGCACAACAGTGGGAATATACCTAATACTGAACCACTAACCAGTGGTTCCAATGGTAAATTTTATGTTATGCATACTTTATCACAATTTTTTTTTTTTTACATTTAAAAAACATTACTGTTTACGTGACTCTGAAACCTCTCACCCTCCATTGGGGTATGAAGTGTTTAGGAAGGTGGAAACTGAGGGAGGATTTGAGAGGGAGAGAGGTGTGCTGTCAGCTTCCCTGACCCAGAGGGGGGGACGTGGAGGACGCCTTCTGCAAACCTAGTGAGAAAAGGTTCGCTAGGGTGGCCTGGAGAGCTTGACAGGTGTCTCCTGAAGTTAAGGGCCACTTAAGACTGCCCCTGGCTCCTGCTGACATCTACGCCACGAGAAGTGGGCTGCTAGCTGCCCTCCAAGGAGCTGACGGGGAGATTGAGGCAGTCCAGCTGGGAGAGGGGGCAGGATTTAACTTTAGACCAAGTTTGGAACTTTGGTTGTTATCAAGGACCGGACACTCTCATTTCTTAATAAAATTAACTTTGCTGCTTAAAGCGACTGCATGACTCTGTATTACCTGGGAGTGATCAGAGAAATCACGGGCTGCCTGCGTTTCCCTCTAGGGAAGAACGCTTTTAAAAGAACGGTGGGAGATAGAAGAAATGTGCCTTTTTGAGTCCCAGGTGGTCGATGTTCTTGTTAACCTGGCCAAGTCTTTGGTTTTTAAGCCAGAGAAAACCCATCAACTCTTAAGCTATGACTGGCTCAGGGCTCACTGGAGTGGGCGGGGATTCTGGAGGCGCCTCTACTCAGGACGGAGATCCAGCAACAGCACTGGGTTTTGATGTGCATCTGCAGATTGCACCCAAGGTCAATGGGGCGCCCTGAGAAGTGGGAGTCTGTTTCTGTGAGTTATTTAGAAGCTCATCAGTCTCAAGGGGGCCGCTGGCCTGGCTGCGCGGGTGTTTATTTGCATGTGATAAATACAGACTGTTGAGTTTGACCCCTACTCTCCGTCCCAATCCACGTGGCTGTTTATGGCCATCCTAGTGCTGTCACACGAGGAAGAGCCCCGGGAGACCTCACACCCCACACAAGGGACAGAGGCCCCAGCTGGTGGGGGGTGGGGGGGCTGGGAGACTATTTTTGGTTGTCTGCTCAGATCTAGCTGGCACTTTGGCTAACGCGAACAACAGTCAAAGACAGACAGGGATTTACCCACTTAGAAACTGGCATTTTCTCCCTCTACCATTTTCTTCTGGGAAAATGTTGCTTTTCCTTTTATGAAGGACTCCCTTCTGGCTTTACAATGAGCTTGCCCCTTGCTTCATTCCTCTCCCCTGTTTCTCCTTTCCTGCTTCTCTCAACCTCAAGATTCACCATCACCTGTATCATTGCCTTGTTGATGAGGAAACAGGCCCATGGACGCGACTCAGCTTGCAGACCCGGAGCTAAAACTGAGGGGGCTTGACGACCAGGCCAGATATCTTCCCACCAGATTTAACAGTAGGAGGTGGGCGCAGGAACAGAGCACCCAAAGGGTGATGCCAGGTCTGGAGATTAACCCTTGCAACCAGAGAACATTTGGGTGAGTTCTTCAGAGCAGAGTGTACTCCCTCTAAGAGCTACCTCCAAGCATGTCAGCCCAGGAGAGAGCTGGACCTGCCTCTCTTAAAGGGAGAGTTGCATTTCTCTCCTCCTGTACCTCCACAGAGAAATGACTCTCACGTTATAGCTTCTAAGGATTATCCACCTGGATGGAGGCATGCTTTTATTTTCTGCTCACGGGCATCGTTTTCAAAAGGGACAGTCTGATACCAGCACGAATATTATGGAGACAGTTTCAACAAGGATACAAGTAGGTGTCCTTGGAGGGGTGGCTTACTCAGGACCAGGCTTGGAAACGGCCTCCAGAAGAACCTGTGGGAACCAAGGGACCCTGGGTTCCCAGATCCAATGACCAAGGAAAAAAAATCAATCCTCTTAACAAAGGGATTCTGTTTGCTCCTCGCGCTGATCCTGCCTCTGTGTTCAGCGTAAGAGAGACTGTAACGATATTTGCTATGTCAAGGGCAACAGCGCTTTTATCTTGGGGAACAGGCAACTCTTTGAGATGCAAACATATTCAAGATGAAGATAATTAGACTATTACTCCTGTTTTAGGGTCTCCATTTCACAGACATAAAAACAGAGGCACAGAGAGGTTAAACAAGTTTATCACAACTCTGAATACCCTGGGAGTGAGTGAATAGCCCTCAAATTCCTCCTTGGTTGAGATTTTGAGATTTATTTTGGGCCTTTAAATGGATATGGAGGCCACTGGCTTACAAAACATCTTTTTTTAAAGGCATAACTGTTACAAGAAGGAATTTGATTTTAACTCAGACTACAATATCTTAACAACAAAACAACAAAGTAGGATCACAAAGAAAGTTCCCGTTACCTGTGTGTGGAGCAATGATCCTCAAACTCTGTAGCCTGTCTTCAAATCGCCTCAAGGGCTTGTGAGAACACACACTGCCGAGTCCCAGCCTCTGAATTTCTGAGTCTGGAAGTCTCAGGTGGGGACCTGGACTTTGCAGTTCTAACGTGCTCCCAGATCATGTAGCGGCTGCTGGTCCGAGGGCCACACTGGGGGAACCACTGCAGGAAAAGCTACTGCATCGACCAGCCTCTCCTTCAGGACTGAAGGATTTATCCTCTCTCCGGGAATTGCCCTCAGCTGTAGAGAGCCATCTTGCCCAAGGTCACAACCCCACGCCTGTGGCTCACCTGTATCTAATGATTGGTTGATGCTGGGCTAAGGCGATGGGTCTGATGATTGACGGCCCATTGTTGCAGCTTCACAGCTTTCCCTAAGGTTGTATCCCAGCTCAGCTTCTCCCTCTGCCGGGTCCTGTCTCCTTCCCTTTGCTCATTGCTGTTGATTCCAGACCACTTCCCAATACACTTCCTGCGCGAGAATCCCTAACTCTGCTTCCCAGGGGATGCAACACTCGGAGCGGAGTCCCTTAAAGTCACCTCCTTGGCAAGACCACCCCTGACCATCCCCCTCTTCCTTATTGATTGGTTGTCTCTTCGTAGAATTCAATACTCTGACACTCTACGTTACAGATTTACCTAATGCGATCGTTTGACCGTCTTTGCCACTAGACTCTAAGCTCTTTGAGGGCAGGGACCCGTCTCTTTTGTTCACTGTAACACCTGCAGGGCCTCAAGCAGGGCCTGGCTTACGATAGGAACTTGGTAATTCTCCTACGGGGTCCATTTTATTGGAGAGGATTTCACATTCAACACCTTCTACTGGAGCTGGTCTAAAGCTCTAGCTCAGCGCTTTCAGGGGACGGCAATTCTTGGATGGGAGGAGAGACTGCGGTTCCCGTTCCAAAGAGAGAGAACTCAGCCATGCCTAATACACGTGCTTTGAGGAGAGGATGTCTATTGTCTACTGATGCTTTCAGAAGAGCGTCTCAATCTTCCTAGAATACAACTGCTTTTTTCTTTCTTGGGGACTTATTTTAAGATGGCAGACGCTGGTGACTCTCTCTGCCCCCCTCCCCTGCCCTGCACCCTAGCGTCCCTCCGGCAGGCCTGCCCCTCAGCTTTGAGGCTGGCTCTCCTTGATGACCCATGGCCAGGGCCTGTCACCCACAGGCATGGAACCCTTCCTGGTCCACTCAGCGCTGAGTGAGGTCTGAAGGAGGCAACAGAGAAGCCCTACGATCTGATGATGAAAAAGCAAAGGCTGCAAAACGCTAGGAATGCTAAAAGTAGTCCGTGGAGCTCTTCCTCCCCGGAGAGCCTAGGGTGCGGTTTCCCAGGGGAATACAGATAACGGAATGAGGGAGGCACCCGCCCAGGGCCTGCCGAGGCAGAGGGCCCGGCAGCCCGATGATGAGTCAAGTGCATCCAAACAGAAGCTGAAAAATAAGTTGGCAAAGCACTTAATGGCGTGCTTATCACGCTGAATAATTCAGCAGGCTGACTGCGCTGGGAGTCGGTTCACAGTTAATGGAGTATTTCCTGTAAATATTATTTTCTCTTCCTGTTTCATCATCTCATCCAGTTCAAAAATCTTTACTAATCTGGGGAAGTGACAGCAATGCATCAATTCTCTGAGCTAATGCCCCCAATTCTGAAATACTCTTAGGAAGCATAGGAAGCTACATTGGCTGCTCTGGGGAAAGGGGCGACCATTTACTCTGGTTCCTTCTCCTAATGTCTCAGAGGGGAGCCCTCTGTGCACCTAATTGTGCACCTAAGTGAACATAAAAGCGCTCCTAATTGCACATCAAATAAATAAGTAAATGCTGTCTGCTGAATACGTAACAAGGACCAGCACTACCATCCCTCCCCCCATGGAGAGATTTCATTAAATATAGGCTGGCGAATGGGCTGCAGCTGTAGATGATGATTTACAGATATCGAATACGCCTTCTAGGGAGGTTTTTTTGGAGTTATGTGTTTCACACTGTTCGTTCTTTAACGCGTATGTTCTCTGACACAGCCTGCAGGACGGATCTTCATCCTAACTCTTCCTGGCACCCCATTCGGAAAGCGTTTTCTGTTGTAAATGATAACGTTTTCTCATGATTCGATGGCTGGTCTGGCCACAGGTTTGGAAAGTGCAAATTCCAGCGGGCGGACAGAGAAGGCAGCTCAGCTTGGCACTGCTGGGGGTTGAGTCTTGAGTGTGGGAGAGGCTAATCGCCCAAAGCCTTGGGTCCTGGTGCTACAAAGAAGAGGCAGATTGTCCCAGAGATCAGAGCTTTCGGATTTTTCCAGGCTCTGATCTAAGGAATGCAAGGTCCTCCTCTAAAAGAGGGAGCCCTTTGTGATCGATTATGTCCAGCTTTATTTATCTCTGCCCCAGCTGATCCCGGTTCTGCAGGAGTTAATAAGCAATGCCTTTTCAGTACATATCATTTGATTTTCACTCAAATGTTCTCAGGGAAGAAGAAACACTCTTGCTTGTGCTAACACAACTATCTGAGACTGACGAGCCAGCGGCTCTGCGGCGTGTCCCCACGGATGGTCACTTTACGTAGCTGGCATTTGCTCTTTTTTGATGCTTGGGTGTCTTTCCTTGGCCATAAATGCAACCTAAGACGAAGCTTGGGATTTACTTCAAGTTCCCAAATGCTGGTCTGACAATGTTTCATGATTCCCTGAAGCCAACAGGACAGTACCTGGTGGAATAAAGGACCTCTCACCTGAGAAGAGCTCCGTTCCTACACACGCAAACACACTCTAAAAGGGAATGTGGTACATAGGAGAAAACAGGGTAAGATCATCTATGTAGCTGCAAGGTTTTTCTTTCTTTTTTTCACCACTGTGACCCTCTTTGCACGTTTTTCACTATTGCTAAACCCAGACAGTTAGACATGTAAATACTGCCATTCCTGTACTCTTGATACCTCACTCACAAACGGTGCCTAAAATTATCACCCCAGAATCATGGGGAAGAAGAGAGGCACGTTTTGCAGTGTGATCAGTATTTTAGTAGGAACAAGAGTGCAGAAATGGGGAGGCAGGCCAAGTGAGAGGGAAAACATCACTGGGTGAAGGAGGGAAATAGGAGGATTTAGTGAGAGTTGATAGGGGGATAGTTAAAAACTTATAAAAATTCTGCAATCTGTCCTTGGATACTGTTTGGGATTCTGTCTGATCTTTTAAAAGAGCTCATCTACACAAGCAAGGGCCACTATCCTGGTGTATGTGGATGTACTGTATATTTTAACTGTTTTTAGTCCTATGTGTGGGTTTTTTAGGGATTTGGGGGGCTATTCTTGCACACATCATTCCGAAATACCTCTGAAATTGGCCTTGAGCTTCTGAACATACACAAAAGCCAAAACGCCCTCTTTGGGTGTCCACACGTGTCTCGCTGTTCCTGACACATGTGCCCTGAGGGCAAAGAAGCTGTCTTTTTTTTTTCTCTAACATCAGCAGCTTGCATTTTCGGCTGTGCTTCTGCAAGGCCAGGCGTCTGTTTAGAAGATCCAGGTAGCAGATAGGGGCACGTGATTGGGAGGGGCCTAGAATGCTCTCCCTACTCCATGGGTGAGGGACCCTGTGCTTTACTCCATCCCCCCCAAAGCCCCCAGGGCTTCAGAGTGAGGATTAAGCAGTTTAGGGTAGACTCTGCCACCAGAGTGGCAAACTGCACGCCACCCGGGGAACTTGGAGCAGCTACGGTGCCGCCCGTTTCTGGACACTCATCAGCCACCCACCCCTCCTTTCTTGGTGGCCCATGTGGAAGCACTTGAGCGCAGTCTCGTAGGAGGCTGAGCGCCGCTTGCTGCGTGCATTATCTGCTGAAGCTCTGCAGCTGTGGATGCCAGACAAGGCCTCCAGGCCCTCCGAAGGCGAGGGAGTCGCTCACCCTGACCCTGCCTCTACTTGAATGTTGGCTCTTAGCATGGTGGTACCATGTGACACAGCTGCTGTAACTGGGTCAGAGTGTCAGGGAGGCCTGTGCCTGGGCCGGAGGTGCAGCTGTTGCTACAAAAAGGCCTTCAGGTGCCCAGAACTGGGCGTCACTCCCAGTTTCCCGAGCACTGCCGGGGTCCCGGGTGCCAAGCTCTGCCTGGCCCCTTTTGCGAGGGTGTGGTGCCGCCTGGAGGGTCACCCATCCCTCAGGGCCGGCCCGGACTTGAGCCCTGTCCCCAGCTCCTCGAGTGCAGAGGCCCTGCCGGACGCACCTGCTGCGCCTGGCTGACCCTCCCCCGAGTCTGAGTTCGGAAAGGAGGCCCGCGGCGGCGGTTCTCAACTCTGCCCGCACGTCGGAATCATCTGGGAGGCTTTCTAAACGGTCAGCGGCCGGGTCAGAGATGGCAGAGGGTGGGGCCAGGGGAGACTGGGGCATCTCTTCATCCCGACAGTTTCACGTGAGTTTCTGATTTTTAGCTGAAGACAGACTGGGGCACTCGTGTGTGATGTGCACCAGTGGTCACTACCACGTGCCCGCGTCTCTTTAGATTCACAGGTCCGGAGCCAGGGAGTGTGCCCTGTGCATTCAGGGACTTACAGGTGCCTTCCACGAAACAGAGATGGCCTTTTTATGAAGGTGATGACACTGGCTGTGAGCGGAAGGAAGAGACGCCCTGCATCCTTCCCCCTGCAGCTGGGACCTCTCACCTACGGCTCAGGCGAAGTCTTTAGGGCCCATGGCAGGTCTCAGCAGAGGCGGATACCCCTCGGGCTAATGAAACTTTGGGTCTCTTCCCCTCGTGGGCCCCTCCCCTCCCCTCCCCTCCCCTCCCCTCCCTCCATCCTTCCTTCCTTCCTTTCTTCTGCGCTAGGCGGCTTGTGGGATCTTAGTACCCCGACCAGGGATCGAACCCCAGCCCTCGGCAGTGAAAGCTCTATGTCCTAACCGCTGGACCACCAGGGAGTTCCCATCATAGGCTTTTCAAAGGCCCGTTCTTAATTTTATATGTAGATTGCACATTCATTTCCTAAAGACGGCTCCCCAGGTTACAGAAGGGCCAGGGTGTCCTGGTCCCGGCCCTGCCCTTCTGCCTCACAGGGGATGTCACGATGGGGAACTGAAAGCCACTCACAGCTACTGTCATTTTTCCAGCGTGCCGAGTGCCTCTCCCGTTCCTCTCTCTGTTCAGTCTCTGGTTCGAAATTCTTGATACTGTCGAGCTCCAACTGAATACCCACTGCCTATCTGCCACCACTACCTGGATGTCCCATCGGCCCAAAACTCGGCATGTCCTAAACTGAACTTCTCTCCCCTTCTCTTATATCCCAGGCTTTGGTCAATCGAGAAGTTGTTCTAGATTCTCCTCCTGCTCCAACTTCCACCCTGCCGCATCCCGCCATTGATCAGTCACATCACCTTCTAAACATCTCACTTCCAATTCCCCTTCTCTATCCCGGGCACAGAGAGCCACCCGCAAGCCACGCCACCAGCTCTGGCCTACGCTAATGTAACGATGTCCCGGTTGGCAAGTCTTGCCCTGTATCACTCCACTCAACCTCCACCAGGTGCCAGAACGATGTTTCTCTGACTATGAAGGTCTCATGTGGTCACTCCTCTGTCTCAAAGATGAAACCCTCTTAGCAAACCCTCAGGATTCTGTTTGCTGGGGCCCCACCAGCCTCCCCTCTGGCTCCTCTCCCACTGCGTTCCGGCCCCAGCGGTGCTGTGTGCTTCTCCATCACGCCACGCTGCTCTCCTTCACGGCGCTTCCATGCACACCTGTGTGCCTCCTCACCCCATTCGTCCATCTGCAAAACCTCTGTCCGCCCTTTAAGACTCAGCTCCTACTTTGCTGCCTGTGAAGACGTTTCTCCTTAAGCCCAGCTGATGACTCTCTCCTTTAACTCCCCACCAACCCTCACACAGACCTCTCTTATCTGTAAGATGCAATTACCACACCCCTCTCCCTGATACCACGCGCAGGTCCTGAAGACCTGATGTGTCTTAATTATCTCAGCACCTGGTGGTCTGCCTTGCATATAACAGGTACGCAATAAACATTTTTTTTTTTTAATAAACATTTCTGAATGAATGACTAATGACTCTGATGGCTTGGTTGTCCCTCAATTAGCAATAGACTTGAGAATCCCAACTACTTCCTTAGAGGCCACAGAAGCGTGCGTTATTTTAAATAACAACTCAGTTTGAATAGAGGCAAAATCCGGAATAAATGTGTTGACCTTTTAACATTTTTAATCCACTGACCTGCATAAATTCAACCAATGAGAGTAAATTCTCTTATTCAAAGGCTGATTATTCACATGTTGCGCTTCCTACTTTTCCATATTTTGAAGTCCGTTTTGGAGTCTGACAAGAATAGTTACAATTTATTGAGCCCTTGCGCTGTGTCACACCCTGCGTTTTACATATATCACATACATCAAGCGCTACCTCATTATCTCTAAAATCTTCATTAGCACCTCAATTAGAAAAACAAAGCGAGCTTAAACATATTAATAAATTAAACTGAACACATACCGATACTTGTAAGCACGTTTTTCAAATACATTCAGAGGGAGAGAAGAATTCAACTGTGGGATTTTAATGAACTCCACTGTAGACCCCAATCGTCCAAGCTGGCCTTGGTCTCCACCAGTGTGGGCCATCAAGAGCTGGATACATTGTAACCAGGACTGGGTTAAAAGATCTAGGAGTATCCGTGGCTCTTGTGAGCAGAAAAAAATGGCCAAGCAAGTTGGAGAGAGGGGACAGTGGATGGAAGAAGAAGGAAGGAGTAAAGAGAGAAGAAAAAGCACAGAAACTTACAAAGGTCATAAGGGAAAGAGGCAGAGAGAAACAGAGAGTGTGGAAGAAGTACAGACCCAGTGACTGAGAAAAACAAAGAGGGAAAAAATAAGAACGCAGAGTCCAAATCACGTCCTACAGCAGGGAACTGGAGGGGTTTTGGAAACAGTCACGAAACAATGGTCCCCGAAACGGCCAGGTTCCTACGGAACTGTCCCCAAGGAAGCATCCCTCCATCATATGCTCCAGATCTTTTCACAGAACTTAACTGACTGACGATCAATTGAGTGAAAATCCTCCTCAACACAGGGCCATTTTTTTTTTTCTATCAATTTAATAAAGAAACTGGCTAAAGGCAGATGTTAACTGGATAGACTACAATAAGCTCATATATGTAGTGTGGATTTCAATCCTGTTCGTGGATAAAGAAGCTTGGAAAGCATTATGCAATAACATAATGAACCTATATTGCTTTCTCCCTCCGAAAGCAAGTGTGGTTTTGATAAACTTTTAATATGTATTTCAGGGTCTGAACCGCATACCGTCTCCCCATTTTTCTCTGCCGGAGGAGTTGAATGACAGCTCTCACCTCAGAGATATTTTTCCATTATAATTTTTCAATTTGTTCTGGTCTAAAAAATGTGTGGAAACAAAAACAGAGAAAATTCAAGCCCTGTGTCCTCTTCAAACATTCTGTTTTGGCTTCACTGTGAGTTTGCAGACTCCTTTCTGCTTCCCTCTCTTTTTTGGCAAATGACCTTATTTCTTCCAGATTTCTGATCACTTCTAATATGCCAGAAAATATTTACTGGATTTGCAGGAAAGCCTCTCATGCGTCTTTAGTTTTCACCTCTTTTGGGCCTACAATCTCTTCTTTTAGTTCCCCTTGTCCAAAAAACAAAAAACAAAAAAACAAAAACAAACCTTTGGGAAAACTCAGATTAGCCTCAGGATTCAAGAGAGATGCTCCCTCATGTTCTCAAGCACACGGCACCCCAGGAAACGAAGGAACAGGACAGTCTCTCAAAGTCCTCTGGTCCATCTGCCCTGGGTGAGCTGATCTAGTCTTCTTACCTTAAATAATTTTAACAGCTTCCGTTTCCTTAGTGACGGGGAGGAAAAATATTTCCCCAGGGAACGCAGGCTGGATGACTGCGGAGGAGTTTGCATACACCCAAAATTAGCAGGAGACCAGGGGGTGCCCAGAGGCCCTGAGGCTGCACGGGGTAACATTTTTAGTCACTTCTCTGCCTGTTTCTCCCTCCACCTGAGTGCCATCCTCCCACAAAGGAGAGCACACTTACCTTCCTGGGCTTGACTTTATCGTGGTAGTCATACTGGAAGATGCCTTTGTAGCTCAGTCCCAGCCACCACGGTATCCCCTGCTTGTCCTAGGACATCAAAAGGAGTACGGGTAAGCATGGGACCAGACAAGACAGACAAGAACCAAGAGATCTCCTGATCACCTGAAGACAAAGGGAAATGCAAATTCCTTGAAGTGGACGGAGCCCACCTCTCTGTGCCTTACCTTAACGGGTGTGCCCTGTCATCAAAGGATGCTCAGTAAAGTGACTTAGACAGTGCCCTGGGGTGGGGACCCAGCTCTGCTCCTAACCACCTGGGGTCCTTTCCCCCTTTCTGAGTAAGAAGTGGACGCCTTGTTCTTTGTTCTCCTTCTAAGACTTTAGGTTTTCCGAGCTGGGCCCCTCACCTACTAACAGGGAAAATCTGAGAGATGCTGAACATTCTAACAGAACGACCTTCTGAGCCGAGAAACTGTCATCGACTGTCAGAGCTGGAAGGAACCATAGAGACTACGGAAGCTGACTCCTCTAAAAATTTTGTCTTAAAACATTTTATTTTTTTAGAGCCGTTTTAGGTTCACAGCAAAATTGAGAGGAAGGTACAGGAGTTTCCCATGTACTCCCATCCCTACACATGTGTAGCCCCCCCGTGAAGAACATCCTGCACCAGAGTGGTACCTTTGCTGCAAATGAGGAACCTACACTCACCCGTCTTAATCACCCAAAGTCCATAGTTTACCTTAGGGTCCACTCTTGCTGTTGTACATTCTACGCGTTTGGACAAACGTATAAGGGCATGTATCCATCATATACGTAGTGTTACACAGAGTATTTTCATGGCTCTAAAAATCCTCTGTGCTCTGCCTATTCATCCCAGCTTCTGGCAACCAGTTTTGCCTTTTCCAGGATGTCATAGAGTTGGAATCATACAATATGCAGCCTTTCCAGATTGGCTTCTTTCACTTAGTAATATGCGTTTAAGACTCCTCTAATTTTATTTTTTTAATTTTGTAGCTCATACGTGCATATTTATTTTATTCCTACCAGAACAGTGGAAATGCTCTCAAAACTAGCTCAAGTTTTCTATATCACTTTTTTCCCCTATTTGAATAAATTTATTTATTTATTTATTTTAAAAGTTTTATTGGAGTAGAGTTGATTTACCATGTTGTGTTAGTTTTCGGGGTACAGCAAAGTGAATCAGTTATACATATACATATATCCACTTTTTTTTTTTTTTTTTTGTAGCTTCTTTTCCCATATAGGCCATTACAGAGGATTGAGCAGAGTTCCCTGTGCTATATAGCAGGTTCTTATTAAGGACTCCTCTAATTTTATAGACAAAGAAATCATGCAAAGGTTGCATCCTACTCTACTCAAGACCCTCCCCTTCCCCCCAGCAGGCCAATGGTAGTGCAGGGTAGGCAGGTGCTCATAAGGTGTGTATCCTGTTCACCTCATGAAGACAGTAGCTACCTGGCAGGACTGCGGAAGCAAAATCGAAGCTTAGACACTCTGGGAACTGAATTAAAAACACCAATACCATCTTTATTCCTATAACAGAGACCTCTGGCTCCCCAGACTGTAAGTTGTAAATCTACATTCAAGACTGTTAATTAGAAGCTCCCAAATGCTAGGAGTTGACAGTGGGCATATCAAACAGCCTTTCCCTGGATTTGTCCTAATTGCCACATGCGTGAATGATCTAACATACCCCATGGTGGATGTCTTGAAAACTCACAATTGGCTTCAGCATTTTCAAATATATGTGGGGCAAGAGTTAGTTCAAGGTAAGCACAAAGGTAAAGGGCAAAAGAAATACATTTTGAATTTTTACAAAAGTTTCTGAATTTCTTTAAAGGTATAAAACCCCTGTCTCTGGAAAGTGCCCGGGTGACTGCAATGGTTTCAGAGAACAGAACAAGAGGAGAGATGAAGGCGACTGCAATTTCAGTTTGTCGAGGTAAGAGCTCTCATCACACCGTGAAATGTGGCATTGTGAAATTTACAAGGCCACCAAACAGTGAGTCTTGATATAGTTAATTAGGCTCTTTCTCCAAATAGATAGGAGAGCAATCACTCACGTCTGGAGATTCCAAGAGCCAAACACACAGGCACACTTGGCACTTGGAAAATCGCAAGGTCTGCTTCTGGCCTCTAACAAGCTGCAAAGGAGCATATTTCTAAAGTTTGATTGGAAGGCAGAAAGCATGCATATCAGAGGTTGCCTTTCTGTCAAATTCTAGGGCTGAGGAGGAAATGGAACACAGGTTTAAGCAAGTAAAAGACCAGATGAGGTTTTATCTCAAAGCCTTCCCATCTAGCTGTCTCAAGCCATCTCAACAGTCTTCCAGCATCTAGAAAACTTCTGTGGGCTAGCTGGAGAAGCAAATTTCATAATCTCTATTTTAATTACGAGTGACGGAGGTGAGGTCAAGCTAAGAACAAACAGCAAATCAGAGAATGGAATGGAGTCGGGGATTCTCGAGTTCCTGGCTCCCATTCCTGAATGCAGACCCCTTTGCTAAACATCACCGTAGAATATCTCCACAACTGAGGGAGAGACTCGCAGTTTGATTTCTGTGACATGCCTCTTGTAATAACGTCAGGACTACTGCCGGACCCTTCTGTTTCCTTTTTGGTAGCAAGATGGCAAGATGGACATGGGCTCCAAACTCTCACTAGCAGTGTAAGAGTTGAACCCTGGCAGCCAGAATGGGGGATTCTGAGCCTCTTTTCGTGATCAATTCCATTTCCTTTTGGGGAGCTGACTGCCCACTGGCTCCAGTGGCCGCATCCCCAGGGCACAGCCAGCTGTACAGGGGGTAGGTCTCCTTAGAGGATCCATCCTTCTCATGTGGGACAGAAGATAGCCCAGGAGGCCAGGTCACACTTCTCATGACAGACTATAGCTTAGGCTTAAGCAGGGCAGGGATGGCTGTGATGGTCCTATGAGGTCTGTGCATCATGGTGAAGAGGGATGAAGAGCTTCCGTTGGTGGGAAGGGTGTTGGAAGGACATCAGGAAGAACTGAACCACTGCAGGCTCTGACAGATCCTGGACTGAGCTGCTGGGTGGGACTGCAGTCCCCATACATGCCTCATAACTGAGCTCCACAGATATCATTCTGACATTTGTTCCCACCACGGAAATGTGTACATCCAACTACTCAATTCAATTCTCAATAATGGTACTTGGTAAATATTTACTGGGTATCTACTAAGTGCCAGGCGCTACACTGGGTTCTGGGAAAATATAACAGAGTGCAACAGTCTTTGCCATCAAAAGGCTGCAGTTTAGAGGAAGATACAGGCCATTATGTTAAAATGCGTACCAAGGATGTGCAAAGTGCCGTGCAAACTGCCGTGGGCGACACAACAGTGAATGAAACACGGTGTATGTTCTGGTCTAAAGGAATTAAAGATATAGTCGGGGGCTTCCTGGTGGCACAGTGGTTAAGAATCCGTCTGCCAATGCGGGGGACACAGGTTCGAGCCCTGGTCCGGGAAGATCCCACATGCCGCAGAGCAACTAAGCCCGTGCGCCACAACTACTGAGCCCATGCGCCACAACTACTGAGCCTGTGCACCACAACTACTGAAGCCCGTGCACCTAGAGCCCGTGCTCTGCAACAAGAGAAGCCACCGCAATGAGAAGCCTGCGCACCCCAACAAAGAGTAGCCCCTGCTCACCGCAACTAGAGAAAGCCCACGCAGCAACGAAGACCCAACGCAGCCAAAACTAAACAAATTAAAAAATAAATAAATAAATAAAACTTCACCTGAAAATATTTTAAAAATATATATAGTTGGGTGGAAACACGGGGAAGGAAACCGGTGGAAAAGCATGGAATCTCGGGTTGGTTGGTGGGACTGTCTTGAGTTCAGAAGTGTTTTCTGCTCTTTTTGTCTGGACTTTGGGCAATGACTTTGATAAACTTCACATTGGGGTAAACGAAGGAAAGGAAGTTATCCTTTCTCAGGATAGAAAAGGGTGCGTGAGGACATCATTACCTATTATTTCGAAGAGGAGATCCCAGTCTGGGACATTATGGATAAAACGCAAGAGAATTTAGAAGGGGGCCTGTGTTACATTGGACTTGCCATTGCCCATAGTCTTCTTTAAGGAGACAGAGCCTGTCGATTTGTCAGCCCATAGTCCCACTTCTCCTATTAAGTTGCCTATGTGGCATTTGACCACCAAGAAAAACACTGTTGATTCTGCTTAAAGTTTTTGTTCTTTGCGCTTAGATGGAATTTTCCTGCTGAGAGGCTCTGCAGTCCTGATCTCCAGGATTCTTCTGAGAATGAAGAAGTAGGCATTTACCACACCCACTTCACAAAAAGGCAAGTGAGTTTTGGAGAGAACCCGAATCAAGTCTCACTACACTAGGGGAGGAAGTTCCATTGTCCCAACGCCCTCTAGTATGCGATCTTCCTGTCCAAGTCCTCCCCACTCCCCAAAAAATCTTCAGTAAGATTAAAAAGAAAAAAAAATGAGAACTTTTTTTTTTAAGGGCATGGTGGCAACTTTCACCAAATGAGTTCACTTACCTTCACTGCGTAATAGTGAACCCCGTAGGTTGGGAGAGACTCCACGATGCTCATGTAGCTGGGAAGACAACACAACACACACACCTGGTTATTCGGCAGAACTGGTATCATATACGTATTGGTGTGTGTGTGCATGTGATACAGTTCTCAGAGTAATCATTTCCGTGAAAAATACAGGGAACCACCCGCCCCCGGAGCTACATCTCTCCCAGCAGAACTGAACAACCCTGACATCCACTATGTGAACGCACACACACGGCCTCAGCAGCACTGTGGGTTGGGGGGTGCTTACTTGACGATGGCTTGGCCTCTGGTCTGGCCGTTCAGTTTCTTGTAGTGCTCGATGACCCGGTCCTCGCTAGAACGAGAGGAAAGGAGCCTCTGTCTCAGTCCCCAGGGCGACGGCCCCGCTCCCCGCTCACGGAGAGATCTGTGAGCCCCAGCATCCTCGTGAGAAGCTCCAAGGAGCCAAGAGCTCCTGGAAAAATGACTTGTCCTGAAAGTAGCATGTCCGAACGCAGCCCAAGTGAGATGCCTAGGGCGAAGGATGTGCCCAAACCTTCTGTCTTCCCCTCAGAGGACTCGCGTTCTCTTTGTCTTGGGCTTATCATCAGTAAAAGGAGAGCCCGGGGTTTGCGGCTTGGCTCCTTGTAAGAAATGATACTGTGGGAGCAGAGAATGAAGTGGGGAGTGTGCGTGCCAGCAGGGGGTGGGGGGTGGGGGACACGGGACAGAGGACAGGGAGAGGGCTACTGGCCGGAGGTCCGCGTGGACGCTCTGGCCGACCTCCCTCGGGTCCTCCTCCCCCTCCTGAGCTCCCGCATCCCGTCGGCACAGGGCCTCCGGGGTGGGGCAGGCAGGCGTGGACTCTTGACAGGACGCCCATGGCCTCCCCACCCCGAGTTAGCAGGCAGGGTTGAGGGCGTCCAAGGAGGATGGGAAAGTTCTGGAATCTGGGGCCGGTTAACACAGACCGTGAAGCAATAAAAGGCCCAGAGGAGTGCTGGCGAGATAAGAAGGAGGCAGAAATCAGAGGGCCACCCCGGAACCTTCTGAAACCTTAGTTCTAACACAGCAAGAGGCCAGCTCGCTCCTTGAGGGGCAATGCAGGCCACACCCTCCTGTGACAGGGCGGACGGCAGCAGGGGCCCCTCTGGGAAGTGACCCCGTGCCCCGCTGCCTTTGCAGGCTCAGGAGCAACCTTGGGAATCACAGGGGAAGCACATCCCACTTGCTGAGGGGTCACGGCCAAAGGCCTGGCCTCTGGGACCGGGCCGCACGGCCTTCCTCCTCACGCCTCTGCCTCACGTTCCTCCCCGCTGGCCCGGGGACTCCGTGACAAGGAGGCGACCCCAGGGACAAACCCTCGAGACCTCCTTGGTTGACCTTTACGAGCTATTATTCATTTAGTACCCCGGAACTGATCAAAAGCCTTCTTTCACCCCCCTCTTTCTTTGCCAGCGAGGCCACCTCTGGGGGGGGGTCACACATTCTATGTGTTCATCACCTAGTACTTGGGGCTCATTTAGTTATCTTCTCGTTACTCTCCCAATCTTCCATGAATCTCTCTTCACTGTAGTGTTCTGGAATTTGACGCACGTAAGGCTGGCCCCTCACAGGAACGTGTCTTCTCTAATGCCCCGGATGGGGAATGGCTGCCTACGAGGGGCCTCGGTCTAGTTGAGGGTCATGTCTATGGGGTCCGGGCACCTCTGTTCAGAAGGGGGCAGCTGCAGCCCTGTTTCTCCTCGGCTCCCACACACCACGGAAGTTCTACGCGGAGGGGGACAAAGCCCTCTCCTGACAGAGAATTCTCCAGAAGCGTCCTCTCTGGGGTCGACACCAGCCTCCCAGAGCATCAGAGTCGTGTCAGGACGTTCTGGGGTTACCCTTCCAGCTTCCTCCCCAGCCAACCACTGAATCAACAGCCGGGTGGCCACACGACGTGGCATCTGGGGAGGTGGACTCCTAGGCCCGGGGTCCAGCCACGCAGCATAGCCACAGGCCTGCTTCCTTGGTACAGAGCTGCAGAGAGGGTCCCTGGCTCCCTGGGCGGAGGAGGGGAGACGGAACTTAACACAGTGCCGTGGCTGTGAACATGAGCACGGCGTCGGGAAAAACACCAGCGGTGTCAGCAATACCGGTGGGCAGCTGTTCAGCTGTTCACAGACTGACTGGTCCGAGCCTGGGGGGTCTCACCGTGCCTGACAGCTGTGGGGATCGGTCACCCTGCCTCGCCCGGTTCCTCCTGCTGTCTGAGACCCACCGCAAGGCCACAGTATCTTCCTTCTTCCTCGGCTTTTCCCACCTCTTCTGCCCCAGTGGAAACTCCACGGGCTGGCGTGTGACAAGAGCCGCCTGAGACCCACTCCGCCCCCGGCCCCGCTCCTGCCCCTCTCCAGGCTTTGACAGATGACTCACACGCACCAACTACCCCAGATGCTCGGCGCGGACTAAACGGGATTATCATCAGAGACCCGTGAGGCAGAGGAAACGGGATCCCAAAGCACGTTTGGAGGACACGGTGTTACATGAAGGAAAAAGGCAAATGACCAAGGCTGACCGTGCCCCAGGCATGGGATGGCTGGTCCATCTCTGCAGACAAGGAGCCCTGAAACAAGGCGATGGCCACAGGGCTCCCTGCCTCGGAGGAGCCGTCGGCCTGTGACGGGAAGAGGTCCCCTGACACCTGGAATGGGCGGTATGAGTGGCCCCGCATTTGCAGCGGAGGCGCTCCAGAGAATCCAGCTCGGGGCCCTGATGCTGCCTTGTTCTGTGGCCCTGGGCACTTTGTGCCTCGGCTGCCTCCCCGATAGAGAAATCACGTGGGGTGAGAAGTCCAAGCTTGTTGAACGCTTGGGGGAAACGAGCAGAAAGGATTATGACGTGATGACTCAGCATCACTATGCACCGTTCCCCTACTTCCTGATGGCATTCTGTGCCTTTTTATTTCCTCTCTTAATTACAGCCTGAATTTGGTCGATAGGGTTAGTCCCATTTTAGAGATGGGAAATCGAGGCAGCAGAGAAATCACACGAGCTTCCTGGACTATCATTACCCCACAGTTCAGAGGCTTGGCTGGGATTCTAAAACCCACTGTTTTTGCTCACTAGGCTGTAATGCCTTCCCTGACTAGTGGTGGATGGGCTCCCAGTGGCTTCTTTTGGCCTGAAGGTTGTCCACTGCATCTGTGAATGTGTGTGTGTGTGTATACTTTTTTTTTTAAGCAACGCATCATCAGAATGGTTCATGCTACTGGCTTGTTTGTGCATAAGCTGAGCTGTAGAGCAGCTGAGGGTACCTGCTTCAGGAACATCCCTCCCTCGGTCCTGCCATCCTCCCAGTGCATTTAGACAGTGACACAGGCACCTCTGGGTCCAAATGAGGCCTGGGGAAAGCGCTGGCCTGGTCACAGAGATAGAGGGCTGTTCTGGCAGGACAGCTACGGATGTAGATTTGGATGAAGCTCTTCATAACGGCAAAAGAGAAAGCATAAGCGTGAAGGAAGGAGTCTCTGTATTGGTGATAATGTTTGCATACAGAGCAGACTGTGGAGGTAACAGAAGAAAATCCAGAGAGAGAAAGAGGAGAGGAAAGGAGGTGTTCATAGCTCGGAAATGAGCACAGGGTGTAAAAAACGTTTGGAAACAAACACATGAGATAATTGAGGGAGGGATTAGGCTGAAAGCAACTCTGATTCCAGACAACCCAGCAACACTACAGCCCCCGCTGGCAAATACATTTCACCAGGTAGGATCTACCAGCTTCTCGAGTTACTTCCTTGCATCTCGAGCTCCTTCACCACTGGTTTCCTGAAAATGAACCAATGGGAGGATAGAGAAGGTAAGGCCCAGGGAGCATAAGGAATTGGGGAGAGGCCAATTGGGTTCCACGAGCAAGGGAACAGGAGTGCCATCTGGGGGTGTTCGTATGTGCACGCCGCCAGGTTGGAAGTCTGGAAATTGACACATGCAAAGTCTTTGCACGTTAAACCAATTTTGCTCTTTGGGGGCAAATTAGAAGGATCTAAAGCCACTATTTATGGACACCTGTGTTACCAAAAAAAAGAATGGCAACAGAACAGTTCAGAGAGATGAAACTGGGGATGCCAGCGCACGGGTGGGAGCTCTCAGCCTCAGGGTTCAGCTCTTTTGTTTCCCATCCAGCTGCCCCATCACTTGGTCTCTTGGCAAGAAATGATTTACGTACTGGAGTTTCATCCTGCTAATGCCCTCTGCAGCAAGACGCACCCCATCCCAGCCAAAGGAATCCCTTAAAGCCACCCGGATCACTGAATAACTAGTCTGTCGACTGGAAAGGTGTCTGGACAAGATGAAATGTTAGTAAACTGGCAACTTCATAAAGCATATTACAGAAGTGCTTAAAAGTCATATGTTATAATTCAATAAGATTGACTTGTTCTGCGATTTTTGTTTTATCTTATTATTGTTTTTTAAATAAAAGCCGTTACAGTGCTTTTTGTCAAGGAGTCAGAAGGACGACTGGGGGAGCGGCATTTTGCTTTCAAAGGACAGTGGTCAGGGCTCGCTAGCCCAGCAGTATTTCAACACACTGCCCGGCAATGCAAACCCCGCTCCACTGTGACCCGAACCACAACCTGGGAACTGTTCAAGTGCGCGATTCATTCAGAATCAGTAATTTAGGGCCCGACAGATGAACTGTGGTGTAATGTTACACGGAAGCTAAATCAGGAGATATTAAACATTGTGGGAAAATAAAAGAATCAATCTCTCTCCTCTGCAAAGAAAAACACCCTGCCCTGCTCCCACATCTCAAAACCCCACACATCCTGTCATCAAATGACAAGGATTCCAAAGCGAAACTCTAGGAGCTCATGAAAGAATCTCCAAGGAGGCAAAGCATCCAGAGGGAAATTTTAGAAGGTTTTTTTGTTTTTCTGTTTTTTAAAGAAAGAAAATAGGGAAAAGAGGTCTCCCACATTTCATGTTATTTAAATAAATGTAGAAAACAGTTTCATGAAGACTCAAGCCACCCGATACAGTTTGGAGTCGCTGTCTGATTGGGGTGCAGGCGGACCCGTGGTGGCGGGGAGGACGGACAGTCGCCCGGAGCCCCCTGCATCCCTAGAAGGGGCTCCCTCCTGGAGGGGGGATGCCTGGGGCACGCAGAGAAAGGGGGCTTACCAGTAAGCCAGGGAGGGGTGCTCCTTCAGAGCCTGCGTGGGAAGTGCTGGCAGTTTCTTCAAGTCCGTCCTCACCACTTCGTTGCTGGAAGACAGGGCAGACAGACAGACAGCACGGCAGAGACATGATCAGACTCGGAGAAAGCCACAGCACCACGCGAGGCGACCCGGCCCAGTCTTGTCCTCAGACCCCGCATCTGTCCCCCTTTAGTGAAGAGTGGTGCTTTCTTTGTACTTATTTACTTAACAGAGACGCAAAAGAACACACAGCACGCAGAGCCCAGCGGCCTTTCCTTGTAGAGGGCAGGGCCGGGCAGAGCCGTCTCGGATGCCTGCGGGTTCTTTTCAAGCCCTGCATGCCAAGGGGGCACGGATGAGTGTCCCCGGGCAGCAGGAATGTGGGCAGAAGGGTCACCACTTTCCCCACGGGGGGACCTTAGGGAGGTCTTGAGGGCCCCGCCGTGGGCTTTGAGAATGGACAGCTCAATTGTTTTCTCCTTAAGCTGTTTCCCTCACTAACCCACAGGCCAGTTTTCTTTGCCTGGATTGACCACATGCTAGAAAGTGTTGTCCAAAATATGACAAATGAATAACATTTGCTTTAAAAAAAATTTTTTTTGATTGAACTATAGTTGATTTACAATGTTGTGTTAGTTTCAGGTGTACAGCAAAATGATTCAGTTATATATATATATATATATATATATATATATTTTCCCACATTCTTTTCCCTTATAGGTTATTGCAAAATATTGAGTAGTGTTCCTTGTGCTATACAGTAGGTCCTTGTTGGTTATCTATTTTGTATATAGTAGTGTGTATCTGTTAATCCCCAGCTCCTAATTTATCTGCCCCCCTTCCCCTTTGGTAACCATAACTTTGTTTTCTATGTCTGTGGGTCTATTTCTGTTTTGTATATAAGTTCATTTGTCATTTGCTTTTGACAAGATCCAGAAACGACTTAGAAAGTGTGAAGTGGATTATCAGGCACTAGGAGGAGGTCTTATGCGTCCGGTCCCTGGACCAGAAATTCTTCCTTCCTTTCGGATTCACATGATCTCAGGTTTGGGAGGTACTTTAAATTCCCCTAATTTAACCAGGGGGCTTCAGAGGCTTGACTCCCCTGTGGGCGCTCAACAGACCCGCACCCCTGCTGGGACAGGGACGTCTGGGCGTTGGCCCCCACTGTCTACCTCCAGAGCCAATCAGCAGCATCCACTTGGGATGGCTCTGCTGTGTAAAGGTGTCTCCCTATACTGGTCCACCAGAGCGCCTCCTGGCCCTTGCTGGGGAGCAGAGGTCACCCCGTGAAGCCTGCATGTACACACAGTTCTAACCTAGGCTATGGGAGCAGCTTCTGTTCTGCTCATGCAAATCAAGGCAAATATTGACCACCGGGACCTTGGGCAGTAGCATCTAAAAAGCAAGGAGATAGGAGCTCACAGGTAAATACAAAGGAAGGAGGGAACACCACAGTCACACGCCTTTCCGTGAGCCCCCGCCCAGCCAGATACACTGCCTCCAGCTAGGAATCAGCAGCTACCCTTCGGATGCCAAGTGCCAGTGGGCAAAACCATTTCCATACTTCATGTACCTGGTGACAAAGAAACACGTGGATGTGACCTTATAGCTGCTCCCAGAAAGGGTGTTTTTCAAGTGGACTAAGAAGCAGTGACAGTGAAGTTTGTGAATCTTGACTTGGGACAACCAACCGGAAGGAAAATCTCAACTTGTAACTGTTGAAATCAATAACCTTGAATGGTTATCACGTAGGTGGCAAGGATTTATTGATTAATAATCAATAAGTTGAATGTATTTATGGAGCCTCTGATATAGGGATATATAAAAAAAGGATAAGCCATAGTCCTCATTCAAAAGGTGCTCACAATTCAGTGCAGGGAGTGAGAGGTGCGAATAAAAAGAGAACTGATTACATGGGCAGCACTGGATCATGTCGATTCAAACAACAAACTAAAAAGTTTGCAGGAAAGGAAGGCCCCTGTGGGCTCTGTTGTAAAAGCAGACTTTGGGGCAGGGCCCACATGGAGAAAAGGACAGGAATCTTATTTTTCTGCTCAGTGGAATACAGTAGAGTATGGAGGCCAGGAACTGAAGAGATCAATTAGAACGGGTGGTATGGAAGGGTTAAGCAGACCAAATAAATGGCAGATTAGGCATAGGATTTTGAGGACCTTCCATGCCAGGCTGGTAGAGTTCAAGTTTAGCCAGGAGGCAAGGGTCAGCACTGGAGCTTTTCAAACAGGTCACCTCCTTGTGTTTAGGAAAATTCAATTCCCAAGCAGAGTTTGGAATTTTTACTAGCATGTTATTAAGGCATAAAGGAATACTCAGGTCCCCGAACACCCAAGAGCCTACAGTGATGAGTTTCTGGGTCTTATCTTCCCTGTTTATTAACTATAAGCTCCCTGAGAACAGGGATTTGTTTCATGGACTCGTCAGTACCTAGGGTGGCACCTTATGGGTTGAATGTTTATTGAATGGAACTGTGAGAAAGACAATTAAGCTGAAGCACGAGTGTGGGTTTAACTCACACTCATCACATCTAAAGTATATTTGGGGAAGGAAGGAACGAAGAGAGGAAGAGATTATCTTACCCACTAAACACTCATTTGTTGGCAAACAAACGTCCCTGATGAGAGTCCCAGGTCTGACTTCCTGGCTGGAGCTGCAGTGGCTTTTTTTTAGCGCTCCCCCAGGGCCAGGTGACACAGACAAATACAACAAGAAATCACGAAGGCGTGAAGCCCATCCAAATCCATTACATTCTGGAAGGGATCCAGGGCTCTTAAACCGTCCCAAAGGACAACTATGTAGAAATGTCCTATTTGCCTTTCTGCTGTCTGTAAACATCTGTAATGACTTAGAGGGGGCCAGCCCTGTCAGATGATCTGGCCATACCCTGGCTGCAAATCACAAAGCTGCCTTAATGGGAGACCTGGTCACTCTATCTCCAGAGACTTGGGAAGCTGAAACTGAAAGAATGTGCTAGAAGTTCCCAGCTTCCTCTCTCAAGATCTTCTACTTGGACATTTCCCCCAGAGTCAGGACACATGATAAATGCCAACTTATAAAATACCCTAAAACAGTTCCTTGTTCCAAACAGCGGTCAGTTTCCATTTCTAGCCAAAGAAAAAAGGTCTCTTGGAAAGTCACTTGCTAAACTGAGAGTAAAACTGAAGTCTTCTTATTTTTAATATTAACCAGATTTTATTCACAACTTTTAGGTAGTGATTAATGCTGCCAGCAAAAAATTGGTCTCTCAATGAAGTGTTAGCCTTTGATTTGGGTTTTTTTGCTTTTTGTTTTTTGTTTTTTAAGATGATGGATCGTGGTTCTACTGTCCACCCTGCTCATAAAACATGGGAAGTTTGAATGATCTACTGTGGAAAACTAAGGTTTCTAGCAATATGCGTCAACTGGGGGATCTGTCACAAATAACAACAAGAACAAATTTAACCAAGACACCACAAAGTGAAGAAAGCAAAAATGAAATTTGATAGGATGATTAGCAAAATCCACAAGGTGCTTGTTTTCCTTTAAAAAGTGACAAAATGCTTTTTCAGAAGATTCCCTTTGGGTTAAATGAGATGTCCATAACTTGCAGGACAAACTTGGGGCAGACAGAACTGGCTTCGTGTGGAAGAATTCTTCCTGAAACCAGTGGTTTTGAGGTGTCCTGGTACTAAAACACTAGAGCACTAAAGCCAGAAAGTTACACTAGTGTCACAAAAAAGGACTAACACGAAACTCAGAGACAGTAACATGATGCTAGTGTCCTACTAACTCCTCCGTATTTCATGAGTGTATCATGAAGGGCAAGTTCTCCAGGGAGAGGGACTTCCTAAGTTAAAAAGAGTATTACGGGTCCTCATTATCCGCAATTACAAAATCTGAAAATCTCTAAGATATAAAGCCTTCTAACCAACTTGGTGGTGAACCTAATGCTTGACCTTTCTCTCTCTCTTCCACTTGGTGTGAATATCCATAATCTGGTGCAGAAGCGTGAACAGACTGGATTCCAGGAGCTGCCTCAGACGCTGCCGTGGGTGTTACGGAATACTCCGCATTACCCATCTAAACCCCACAAAGTTCTGGGTTCAGAAACACTGGGACCCTAAAGTTTCAGAGATGCATTGTGGATCTGTACTACTTTATTCAATGGTACAATACATCTAGAAAACTCTGAGACAGATGAATAAGGAGAGCTGTAGATTTTCTCTTCTTTGCTTATCTTAATAACCATGCAGGAAACAATTTCTCTCCTTCCCTTCCCTTCTTCCTCCTTTTTTGTTTTTTTTTTAACCAAGTTGGACTTCAGGTTCAAGCAAAGAAAATGGGGACACTTGGCTATCTCCTCCCTATCACATACTCTCCTTCAGGGGTACAGGGAGGCTCACAGAACTGGTGGCTGAGGATGACACTTGTGGGGGTTCTCTTGTAGTTGTGTGACCATTTGCAGACACCAGGGAAGCACCTGCGGGTCCTTCTGAGATTTTTCCAGCAGAGGATTCTGGATTCTGGGCATGTATCATGGATAAATATGCCACACTAATTTGCCACCTGTACAGAGGGGCAAAATTACCAACATTTATGAATTATGTGCCTTTATTTCTGATGGTAATGGCTACTTTATCTAAGTAAAGATTTCTTTCTTGATTAGTGAGTTTGGTTTTCTAGGATGACAGGAAACCTTTTTTGAGTTTCTAACATAGATGTAAACTTGTAAAAATTCAAAACAAATTTTTTTATAAGCCTACAATTTGAGACAATAATTTTACTCAAAAAGCTGTTTAATTTTCTATGTTATCCTTTTGAGTCAAAATCTTAACTCTGAAAAACTGACATAATGTCATAGCCGTGAACCTTTTTGTTATTACCAAGGTCAACTCAAAATATGATATTGATATTAAAGAAATGCTTAGCAAATGAGACAAACTGTCATAATACAAAATTTCCTCCTTTACTGTATATCTAAACAATTCCCATAGGATTGGAAGAATATCATCCTGCAAAATACCCTATCTGAATACTTTTCTATGCTTGGAAACTGTGAATTACACACTTGAAAAGCTCAGTAAAATGGACTTTTGTGCACAAAACAAAGCTCTCTGTAATAACATTTCCACTTGAACATTTTGTTTCAAAATTTCAGATTCTGTTCCTTTCAAAAGGTCTTGCTGGCATGAAAGATTCCAGCTGCTTCTCCCTCTAAGTCCTTTAGAAGTCATGGGAAAACATCACACACCCCATTCTCTCTCTCTCTTTTTTTTTTTTTTTTTTGATAAAATAACATACGAGAATTATATAAATTTAAATTCTTCCCACAAAAACTCTCCTTTGGGCTGCATGTATTTCAAGCTTAACAGATGACTTTTTTTCTAGTCATTTTCCAATAGGGAAATTTGCAAGTTTGGGTATTAAAGATACTATTAGGTTATGTAAGTTGTATTCCAAATGTTGACTCTTCCAAACACAGCTGTCTGAGTCTTTTTTTTTTTTTTTTTTTTTTACTAATTATCTAAAAGTCTCAGCAAATCGATTTCTCTTAGTATATGATCCTATCAGCTGTTTTCTTTCAAGAGGCCAATTAAAACATTGTAGGAAAATATACCCCAAATGATCAAATGCTCTAATACTGCTTTAACCCTCAGCCCGCTATGACTTGCAGTAGTAAAACCACTTAGGTAAGTGCAAAGTAATGATGTTAGTAGACTCAGAATTGTGATTTATAGACCACTGCCTGAGATTAATCAACTTTCAACGCTGTCTCCTAGCAGGGCAAGAAAATAATGTTGTCATCTTTTTAAAGATAGTAATCTGTACAAATGTTTATGTTACCAAAAAAAGTCTTTTAGAAGAAAATCAGCCCTTTATCTTCTTTTCCTGTTGATCTTCTAAAATTCTTCCTTTAACCTATGACTGCCTAAAAGGCATCATCTAGTCTGACAAAAAAACAAAACGAAACAACGAAAGCCTACAAATAGGGAATTTTCAGATACCAGTAAGCCAAGTTTCATTTGCAGTAATTCACAAATGCTCTTAAAAAAGGCAGACGAGATTTCATACAAAGAACACAAAAATCAAGAGGGTACTTTTTTTTTTTCCCCACAGAAATTTCATTTTATCTTTCTGGCTTAGTGAACACATGGTCCCATGGTTTACAGAAGAGGAAATATTAAAAGGTCTTCACCTTTTTTTTTTTTTTTTTTTTTTTGCTTCTAGCTGCTCTTCTAGAGACCTAAGTAAGACCAGGCAGTCCGTGGAAGCTGAAAGGAATTTTTCAGGACAAAAAAATACTCCAACTCCTTTTCTTTTCTTTTTTTTTTTTTAATATTTCCTCTTATTTATTTATTTATTTATTGGCTGTGTTGGGTCTTCAGTTCGTGTGAGGGCTTTCTCTAGTTACGGCAAGTGGGGGCCACTCTTCATCGCGGTGCGGGGACCGCTCTTCATCGCGGTGCGCGGGCCTTTCACTATCGCGGCCCCTCCCGTTGCGGGGCACAGGCTCCAGACGCGCAGGGTCAGTAATTGTGGCTCACGGGCCCAGCTGCTCCGCGGCATGTGGGATCTTCCCAGACCAGGGCTCGAACCCGTGTCCCCTGCACTGGCAGGCAGACTCTCAACCACTGCGCCACCAGGGAAGCCCCCAACTCCTTTTCTAAAATGGAGGTAAAACTCAATTTCCCTGCTACTCATTTCTATTGATGGCGTAACGTGTTGCTCTATTTCTAAAGCATTACTATTATTATTATTAAGAAGCAGAATTGGAACCCTGTAGGTTGATAAATCAGGGTCACGGTGAGACTCTTACCGACCCTGGCACTCTGATAAGCAGATATTCTCCCACTGGCACCAGCCTTTAACTTTGTACGGATGTCACAGAAACTGACCCCTCTGTACTCAATCACAGCGTTGCTTTTTTGACGTTGGTTGCTGTGTTTCCTTGGAACAGACAACCTGCAGATGGAGGGCAGCCTTCCATCACCTCTAAAGTACATGATGAGCTTTGCCTAACAGGTAAGCAAAATGTGACCCACAGAACTGTACATGGGATTTCCTTAATATCAGCCCTTTTCAGGTGCTGTTTGCTTACTGGTCCTTATAAGTCTTTTAATGATCAGCATCAATACATCCGGTTCTCTGTAACAAAGATATGTCCAGGTCCCAACAGACGGCCTGGAGGAACCGAGCTTTACCGGTCTGGTTTCAATAAATCTTGTTAGCAAAAAATTCTACAGAACAGATGTTTTTTTACTAGTCCTTGTTAATCTGTGGATGATTGTTTATATCAAAGGCAGTGTGATTTGGGAATGTATTTATGTGCTTCAGCATAAAGTATTTTTAATCAATTCACCGATTTGGTAAAGTGTTGTTTAAAATGATTTTTTTCCCTCCTTTTTTTTTTGGTGGCCCCCTTTCAGAAAGGCTGACAGAAAGTAAAAAGTGAGGCTATTCTCAAAATCAGAGTATGAAGATTAGCCACTAGGGTTTTCAGTTAAGGTCCCCTTAGGGGAAAAAAGCAAAAAAATCAAATTCTTTAAGTAATACCTTGCTTAGTGCAGTGTATTAATAAGTCTTCTATTACATTAAATTAGAATGTAACTATACAGTTTGAATGTCCTGTTCAGTTGACTAAATTAGGTGTTCCCTGAACTGACCTTTTTAAAGACAAGAGTATTATTTTTCTATGGTAACTGAATGTATAAAATAATTTTTTTTAAACATCTTTATTGGAGTATAATTGCTCTACAATGTTGTGTTAGTTTCTGCTGTATAACAAAGTGAATCAGGTATACATATACATATATCCCCTTATCCCCTTCCCACTTGCGTCTCCCTCCCACCCTCCTTATTCCACCCCTCTAGGTGGACACAAAGCACGGAGCTGATCTCTCTGTGCTATGCAGCTGCTTCCCACTAGCTATCTATTTTACAAGGAATTTTTTTTTTAATAAGAAAAATCAGTGCTCGGCACTTAAACCACTGCAGAGTCTGTGATGAATAAAGTATGTATAAATCCTAGAAAATGTGTATTAGCTGACTAATGCTCAGGAGTGATTATCAAAGGAGAACTTCTTGTTTTTAAAACTGTGTTGACCCTTTTCAACCTAATACTTGCTTATATAGCTGCCATGATGAACAGTTCTTAGGCTATTCAATTGTTTTTAAACAGAAATGCCAACTCCACTGATTTCCTCATTGTTGATGGACATTTTTTTTTTTTACATACATATGTACCAGGAAATGAAATACGATCACTACATGCTGTGCTAAGGAAAATAATACAAGGGAAAAAATATTTTTAGATAAGATGATTTCCTCAACCTTTCACGATACCTTACAAATTTGTCTATGCTAGAATATGAATATGGGTGACATATATTTCTTCCTATCATGGACAATACTTCCTATCTATACCTCACTCATTTTCTTTCAGCAACACTGAACCCAAGATTTCATTGTCAAGCTCAATAAGACAAGGAAGTGAACATTTCCATTAACTGGAAAGAAAAGGGGGTTACATAAGAATAATCCTTCAAGCTCAATAAGACAAGGAAGTGAACATTTCCATTAACTGGAAAGAAAAGGGGGTTACGTAAGAATAAGCCTTCAGGGGTCTGCTGAGCAAAAGAGTCCAAAAGGAGAAACAGAACAGCTTGTGAGTTTCATGAGAAAGAGTAGTTACAGCTCTAGGTTGACCTTACATAGTTCTCGTTCTATTAAAGTAATATCAGCACTTTCGACTTCTCCTTTTTGTAAAAAGAACCCTTTTCCTCTTGTACATCAAGGAACTTGCTCCCATAATATGTAGATTTTTTTTGGCCCAACTGAGTGGCTTGCGGGATCTTAGTTCCCTAACCAGGGATTGAACCCAGGCCACAGCAGTGAAAGTGCCGAGTCCTAACCACTGGACCACCAGGGAATTCCCATAATATATAGATTTTTAATACTCATTCCACATAAATGTAATCTGCATATATTCATTGAAATGTAAACATACAGGATAACAACATCCTGGGTAAAGAAGCTTTTTAGGAAGGTAGAGATTCAGGATCATCAGGCTATGAAAGAGTTACTTTGCCTTTTGTGTGAGACCATTAATTTCAAAGGTTATTTGATCCTCTAGATTCTAGAAGATCTCAGAATTAAGCCCTGGACCACGTGCTATATAAAATGCTTCCCCGGTGCTCTGTGTGTTCTAAGTTGACATCTTACGTTATGAATGCTGCTCAGGAAAATGTACTGTATTTACAGGGTATGTATATAAGTCAAAGCCATTCAGTTAAATACAATTAAGGTTGTAGAGCCCAGCATTCATTAATAGAGCAAAAACAACTTTCTACAATACTAAACTATGAGAACGGGACATCTAAAATGCCAGACGTTTGGCCACCAAACCAAATGTGGTCCATTTCAACGTTATGGGGATTTTCCCAGATGTGGATGGGAACAGGTAAAATCAAGGAATTCTGGATTACTTCTCTTGTTCCGAAACTCCGGGCCACTCAAGCATACTAACCGTGGGCTTGTACAGAGAACAGTGTTTATCAGGGAATCCCAACTTCTGTGACGTGAGTTTTACACTGGGAGATAAACTGACCTTTTGGATAAGGTGTCTGACCTCTCCCCTCCCCTGACAGCTATTTCTCACCCCAGACAGCTGCTGTTATAAACAAACTGCGAGGGAACACTTTGACAAATGAAGCCAAACCAGGATCCTTTGTTTCTCTGCAGCCAACAAGCTGGAATTCCACAAGCTCATGAGGGGGCCATGAGTTACGGGAGGCCAGGCCTGCCCTTCCTCCCCACCGACCATCCCTGTAGCCCCACGTTCCCAGGATCTGCGGGGCCAGATGACGCTGTCCCCAGCTCACATTCCATCCTGTCAGGGGACTCTCAAAAATAAATAATATTTACAGCGGAGTTCAGAGCCCGTGAAAGAAAAGGCGGGGAAAAGTATCTTCAGAGTAAGTAGACCAGACAATGGAATCCACTGGATCTGTGGTTATTAAACCATTTTTTCATGGGACTTCAGAGCCCTTTGTAAATAGATATGAACCTGCACTTACCAAGAGCCTCAAGTCCAATACCAAATGAAAGGCATAAAAAACTAACAAAGGAAAAACAGAACAAAGTATAGTTTCTAGATCCTGAAAATGCTGCATTCGGTCAACAGTTACTGGCTACCTACAAGGTCTCCTGCTAAGGCTATAAATAAACCTTCATCGTCCCCCCAAAAAAAGGACTACCTCTGTTTCATAGCAAGAACTTGGGAAACCTAAATCAAAGGGGCCTGGAGGCCTCCTTCTACAAATAATCAAACTGAGCTGAAGGGACTATATTTTAGGATCAGGGGTCAGCCCACTACAACCCACTGGCCAACCCTGCTTGTTTTTATGTGGCCTGTGAGCTAAGAATGGTTGGGAAAAAAATCTTAAGAAAAAAGTCTTAAATGGCTGGGGGAAAAAAAATCAAAAGAAGAAGACTATTTTGTGGTACATGAAAATGTATATGACATTCAAATTTCTGAATTTATAAATAAAGTTTTATTGGAACACTGACATACTCATTTCTTACCTACTGTCTCTGGCTGCTTTTGCACTTAGAAAGGGAGGGGTGAGTAGTTGCAACAGAGACTGGGTGGCCTGCAAAACCCAAGTATTTACTGTCTGGTTCTTTACAGAAAGTGTTTGCTGACCCTTGTTTTAGATTGTCAAAGAATTTTTTTGGTTTTGCTGAGATATCTGAGTGAGAAAATATACCTCTGCCTTTGCTAGAAAGCCTTAGAAATGCATGGGGAGCAGAGAGAAGGCAGCTAAGACCTGAAAAACCACTCAGCATGAAGTTGAGAAAGCTGGACAAGTAGAGGTAGACCACCAGGTGAAGTAGTTTAGGCTGCATTTGCAGATCAGATCCCCCAAAGCAAGAGAAAACACCCAAGTTCCTTCACGGAGCAGAGGTATAATCTGCATTTCTTTTTCATACCAATTCTGCTAATTTCCTAATGATGGGCCAGGATCCCACGCCCTGATGCTGTTCTTGTACATGTGGTTGAGTCTTCATATCTCTAGACCTTGATTCTAAAGAATGAGCTATACTGGACTTCCCTCAGGGGAGTTCAATAAAACAGAATCCCAGGAATGATGTCTGTCTCTAAGCAGACAGTCCTGTTGGTGGATGGTTACAACCCCTACTCTGTCTCCAGTAATGATCAGGAGAGACTGGCAATTCAGCCCTACTGGTCAACGGGCCACGCTTAATGAAATGAATGACGAGACTGAAGTTTGTGGATCGACAGGGTTATTAAAGCAGGGCACATTTTTCCCCATGGTTAAGTCTGTTTATGTTCTCTCCCTAACATAACATCTGGAAAAGGAAAGACAGTAGAAGTGGGATATTTATATTGTAACACTTTCATGAAAGACATCTTCCTGCGGGCTAGGATTTTGTACCTTCAGGGTTGGAACTAAAACAGAGGTAAAAAAAGATGTGTGCATCCATGGGGTTATCTCTAGTCAAGTTCATACCACAGTGATAATTCAAGGCTCCACGAAGACACCTGGGCAACCTGACACACCTCAATACAATGGCCATGTGTGACAGTGGGTTCTAATCTCAGCCTTTTAGTAACTTTCATTTGGTACAGAATATCCTCCTATTACTACGCTTTCTCTGCCTGATGTATCTATTTCCATTGACAAGTTGGGAATTGGATTTCAACATTAAGATATAATATTAATAAATTGTCCTCCTACGAAGAAAAGACAGAATAGTTTCTTTTAATAGAGATGCAACAGACTACTTTTTTAAGCCAAAAACTTTTGTAAACTCACCTAGAAAAGTCTCCCTTTGCCTCCTGTAGAAGAAGAAAATTCAGCATCAGTGACACATTCTGATCCCGTGTTACAGATTTTAAAATACATTGTAATGAAGTCCTCTACTGAATCAGTCCGACTGACTGCTGTTTCGTCCTATCAGCTATAGTATAATTAAGGAAGGACACGTGTATTTACTGCTTGAATATGAGACAATTAAACTTTAGAAAGTTATATACAAAGAAAGTGATTCATAATGACAAAGGGAAAGTTTCCATTTCTAAGCCCTGATCTAACTTTTTCCAGTTTAAAGATTCTGAACCTGGATGTCTGTCTGGATAGCACTGTCTATGTGTCTATGTCTTGTGTTATTTGTTGTTTTATCTTGTATTGTGGGCTTTTGGAGGCAGGGACCATGGAATCTGTAATGCATTAGCATAACACCTGGAACATAGTAGTTGCTCACTAAATCTTGCTGAAGGAATAAATTAATGACATCATTTTAGTTCATCTTGCCAGTGTTTCTAATATTCCGTATGCCTCTTTTTCACATAAGCTAAGGATCTTTTCCTTGTCTTTCATGACAGTCATTCTCCTGGCAATTAATTCCTGCTTTTTACTTGGCTTTCTCCAGTGACCTGAAGAAAAGGGGGTCACTGGATGGTCTCAGTTTCCCCCAATCTCAGGTTATACTCGCAATTTTCCTTTGCAGAGATATACAGTCTTAAAATTTTGGAGAAGAACAGAGAATAGAGAAGACTCTATTTGCTGCCATGGTGTAGTTTCCCCAGTAGCTCTTTCCTGCTTGTGGCTAAAAATAATTAAGAAGTCAAACAGCTAGTGGATATAACAATTGCCATGCATGATAAGTCTTATTCCTCTTTCTTCTGTGTATGGCCCTGGCATACAAAGACGAGGGGGAGACGACTTACCTGTAAAATATACGAGGCTAATTCAAACACCACTTCACTGTCAACATCAATCAGCTCCTGAAAGGAAAACCAAGGAAGATAAGTTTGGTCCTTTAGTGATGATTTCTTTATGATCTCTCCCCAAAGAGGATGGGTATTTCTTTTCTAAGGTGTTCCCTAAAATCTCAAGCACTCATAGAATGTCTTCTCTGAATTACTTGGACCTGAATGCTCCCTGACATGCTTTTTACAGCTTTTAGAATGAATCCAGTGGTCGTGGGTCTACAGAGTTGCCTCCAGGGCTTCATCTTTGTCTTCATGAGAAATTAAGGGATGGGCCAGTCCCCAGCTTTTTACAAATCTGTCAACCTGATTAATCAGTGGAGTAAGGTTACTTGATAACCACATGCATTTTTCTCTCTAAACTCTACTTCAGAACCAGGAATAAGGCTTTATTGAAGAAAAGGTTACAGTGGGATTGTGACTCTTTTAAAATTAAATAAGATGAAAAATATAATTCCCCAGTTGCACTAGCCACATCTCTTTCATGTACTCAATACTTCAAGGTAGCTGTTGGCTACCATGATGTCAGAGCACATGCAGGGCACTTCGCTCATTGTAGAAAGTTCTACTGGTCCACACTGTTAGAGAATCCAAGTTTAAAAATACTCTGTTCTCTAGTTCTTCCCCCAAATATTTAATTGTGATCTATGGACATGGTCTTAAAAGGACATCAGGCTCTCGTAGGTTTTTAAAAACTCCTATGTAAATATATTTCAAAATGTATATAGTCCACATCTCCTTTTATCTAACAGCTTGATTGAGGTATAATAGATACAGAAAGAAATTGCACACTTAATATATATAATGTGTTAGTTCAGACATATGCAAACACCTGTGATACCATCACCATGTTCAAGGTAATAAACATCTATCACCTCCAAAAGTTTCCTTGTGTCCCTCTGTGTGTTTTTCTCAGGGGGAGGTAAGAACACTTAACGTGAGATCTACCCTCCTAACAAGATTTTAAGTGCACAACACTGTATTTGATCTACAGTTCAGATCTTAAAGACAAAGGGAAACCTGGAGTCCACCAGCACGCAAGAAGAATAACCAAATTCATTGATGTTGTACTTCTGTTATCAAGTACAATTAGAAATGCCCGCCTTTCTTTTCTCTCCTTAATACCACTAGATCCTACAGTGAGTGACTGGAGCACGAGAAATTAGAGCTAGCACCGACTTAGACCTCAGCTAGCCCAGTCACCCGCTTTCATTGAGAACAGAAACCAAAAGCCATCAAGGGACCCCCCAAAAGTCACAAGGCTGTAGTGGCTGTGATGGGGCTGGAAAGCACCCCCAACCTCTGGTCCAGCGTCTGACCTTCTGGAGGGCGTGCTCTCCCCCAAACCAATCAGGTCACAGTCTCAGCCAACATGGTCTCAGGACCACATGTGGCATCAAAGTTAGCCAAAACAAGGGTTACTTTTTTTTCGACGTATAAACCAAACTCTGATTCACAAATTTTCTAATTATTTTTGTGTGATCCAGAAGTGGCCCCTGTAATTCAAAACAATTCATTGAAGCAAGCCTGTGTATTTCGAGGGAAGGATATCCTGCAGGCTCTTTCGAGCTTAGGAATTTCAAATATGGATAATAATGTCTGCCACCGAACCACCTTGGAGCGCGGGCTGAGAGAACTAACGAGAGACATGGAAGGATTGGGGACAATAATTCTTTATGCTTAACCAGCTGAAGGAGCTTTACGGACACTGTAATTGATACAGACTGTCAGTGCTGGAGTGTGCAGGAATGCTTGGAATTGCAGTCCTGGGATTACCAGGTCCCATCAGAATGTAAATCATTTAACAGTGGACAAATGATTTAACAGAAACACCGTACAGGGTTTCCACAATGGATCATTTCTACTCGCACTATGTGCCTTTCCATTCCCACCAGTCGACTTCCTGAAGTCACTGGTGTGTACTTGTCAGCGTACTCCGTCAAACATTTACACCGAGGTTGCAGGCAACGGTCAATGGTGGCTAATAGTTAACGTCCCAGGAGAGGCCAACTCAAAACCAACCATCGGGAACAACCCTGTTAAGTGTGAACATTGTTTTTAGCTCATTACTTGACTCATCTGCTAAAGGGAAACATCTATACCTTTGGGAAGGGGGGCAGGAGTGGGGAAGGCGGAGGGCGGTCGTTTTCTATTTGATTTGATTTTACACAGTCCATTCTGCAGTTCCAGGAGAGACTGTCAGACGCTAATCGCATGGCAGCATTAACTGTAATGTACCAATATTCAGAATCAAGCTACCAAAGATGCCCATTTAAACATCGAACCTGATTTATACGAGTTCTCTCTCACCTACCGTATGTGTCCTCAGGGTAAGTGGGAACTAGTGCCTCTAACTGGGGTGAGTTTCCACCTTCTCTGACCTTGACCATCTCCCAGTGAAGATATTAAAAACAATGAGAGCCAGAACATGACCGGTAAGAGGGAAAAGGATTGAAGAATGAGGTGGCCCAGACATCCCCACTCCTGCAAAATCTGATGGGAAAGAGAGCTGCAGTATTCCTTCTCACCGTTTCCATTTAGTATTTATTGAGTTCAAGAATCATGGCATCATCTGTCCTCAGAGCAATCAGTACAGAGTCTAAATGGTGTTTATAAGACCCAATCTAGGAACGGGGATTGGCGTGGGGGAAGAGATGCTCCTAATGGCGAAGAAAATGCTTTCCTACCTCACAGCCTCTGCCTGATTTCCTGATGTCTCCTGTTTACAATACCTTCCCCCTTTTATACCTCGTCCTCCCGGGTGATTTTATCCCCTGCGATGGAACAGAGCTCTAGATTTCCTGCCCACACCACACATCTCCCGTTGTACCTCAAACCCTGAGAGCTGAGTCCCCGTGGGGAGGAGTGGACAGATGTTTCCAGGGATCCGCCTACCATATAACATTCCAAGGATCACTCCACCTTTTTCTCATCTGGCTTCTCTCAAATGCAGAGGTGGCTATTTTCAAGTGTTTCTGCTCAAGCAGAGCAAATAAACTGAACAAGATCACAAAGAGTGCATGCAAAAATCCCTTACTTTCCTGGGGCACTGGGTTTTCCCCCGACCGAGGATGAAATGGAGAAGGATGGGGAGTAGAAGGCCCTTCAAGGAAGACGTACGGGTGTTTCCCATCTGGCATCACCCACAGGCTGGACGTGGGACGCTCCTCTGTGCCCCCAGTGCTCTGAGAGCCATTTGAGGAGGGGTGTCGGCAGGGCTGTCTGCTGAGCTGGAGTCTTCCTTGGGAATCTAGGGTGGTCTGGCTGGCATGGAGTCATTTTCTCCTGAGACTCACGGGTAACAGGGGGATGCTGATGGAAGGGAAAGTGATGTCATGGAGTTCACGTGTCCTCTGGACATCTGTTTTACTTACTACTGAATCATGTGTGCCGCTTTCTCTGATCTTTTGCCACGTGGTATGGATAGACAAAACGTGACTCTCTGCAGGGTGTGTGTGTGTGTGTGTGTGTGTGTGTGTTCAGACAGGGCTGGGGAGGATGGCACTCTGCATTGTTCTACAAGTTGCTGAAGGAGGAGGCCTGAGGTCATATATTGGCAGCCTCACGGTTAACAATATGCTCAAAAAGATTTCCATTCTGAGGGTCTCTGAATGTTCCAGAGAGGCCCCATGAGAATCCCCAGTGACAGGTGTAAGGACGGCCTCCAAAAGTCCTGAGAGCTGGAGGAACTTGTCACGACCCCCTCGATCCGAGGGCCTTGGTGGTGGTCTGCAGACTCAGCTGAGAAGCTTAATGAAAAGCCTTCCTCCTTGGCCAGGAATGAGAGAAATTCCAGCTTTCATGGAAGATTCATGAGAGCTTTATAACAGGAAAGACGATGAGCAACCACATGGTAGGTTGAAAAGATTTCAATGAGAACGACCTTTGCCAAGTCCAAGCAGAACGACCTGCAGGGCTGCCCGATGGTTTTCCTGGTAAATCCTCACCCACTGTAACCATCTTTCTTTGTACCCACAAAACGCCTGAAGAGGATGGTTTCTTGCCATCCTCTTGAAGACTATTTCTACTCCGGGGCATTGAATAAATACATCCCTGGACCTCTTTGAGTTTCATTTTCCTCGTCAGTAGAATGGGGAGAACAATTACTTTTCCAATTATTGTATTGAGTCTGGTGAGGCGGAAATGTAGAGGTGATTTGGAAACTCTGAGACTCACTACAAATATCGGGTCTGCATTATTTATTTTCACTTACTGGTATTTCTGAATCATCTGAACTCCACAATTTTGTCTGTTCTTCAGCATTTTATAGCATTTATTGCAATCTTTTTTATTTTTTTTACACTTTATTTTATTTTTTAAAAAACTTTTTATTGGGCTATAGTTGATTTACAATGTTGTGTTAACTTCTGCTGTACAGAAGTTATACATATACATATATCCACTCTTTTTTAGATTCTTTTCCCATATAGGTCATTACAGAGTATTGAATAGAGTTCCCTGTGCTATACAGTAGGTCCTTGTTGCTTATCTATTTTATATATAGTAGTGTGTATATGTCAATCCCAATCTCCCAATTTATTCCTCCCCCCTTTTTTCCCCCCGGTAACCATAAGTTTCTTTTCTATGTATGTGACTTTATTTCTGTTTTGTAAATAAGTTCGTTTGTATCATTATTTTAGATTCCACAGATAAGTGATATCATATGGTATTCATCTTTGTCTGACTTACTTCACTTAGTATGATAATCTCTAGGTCCATCCATGTTGCTGCACATGGCATTATTTCATTCTTCTTTGTGGCTGAGTAATATTCCATTGTATACACGTACCACATCTTCTTTATCCATTCATCTGTCAATGGACATTTAGGTTGCTTCCATGTCTTGGCTATTGTAAATAGTGCTGCAATGAACATAGGGGTGCATGTGTCTTTTTTTTTTTTGGCTGCGTTAGGTCGGTCTTCGCTGCTGCACGCGGGCTCTCTCTAGTTGCGGCGAGCGGGGGCTACTCTTTGTTGCAGTGCACAGGCTTCTCATTGAGGTGGCTTCTCTTGTTGCGGAGCATGGGCTCTAGGCGCACAGGCTGTGGTAGTTGTGGCTCGCGGGCTCTAGAGCACAGGCTCAGTAGTTGTGGTGCACAGGCTTAGCTGCTCCGCGGCATGTGGGATCTTCCCAGACCAGGGCTCGAACCTGTGTCCCCTGCACTGGCAGGCAGATTTCTAACCACTGTGCCAGCAGGGAAGTCCATGTATCTTTTTGAATTAGAGTTTTCTCTGGATATATGCCCAAGAGTGGGATTGCTGGATCATACGGTAGTTCTATTTTTAGTTTTTTAAGGAACCTCCATATTGTTCTCCATAATGGTTTTTGGACTCTATAGTAAGACTTATTTTTTAAAGAGGTGGGCAGCATTGTGTGTGTGTCTACATGTGTGTGTGTATCGGTCAGCACGTATACCATCCCAGTGGGTCCTGACACCCACATTCAGCCTCGTTGAGCCCATGTAACACCCTGCCTCACTGCACAACCTACAGTGGCTACGGGAAGGTGCCCGAAGGCCATCAGGGGCTGAGAAGCAGGATGAGACTGATGTGATCTTGCACAATTCCTCTCTGAGCCCTTTGCTGGTTTTTCATCAGTCAAGTCCCTTCATGTTTCTCTGGGCCACATGTTTGTCTGGGGCACTCTCTCTCTCGGTGGCCCGGGTATTTCTCCCGCTGTCCACTGCATAGAGTCCATTTCACGATCCTGAGGAATCTCTCCTGTAGAGGCCACGGGCACAGCCCAGATAAGGGGTCTGCGTACGTTTATTTCTAGAGGGTTGAAGATGGAAGTCCCTCTCTGTCCTCCTCCCCTTCCTCTCTCTGTCATGTGAACACACACACCAAGCTGGCAATCCTCCACCTAAGAGATAAGGACCAGGATTCTGTGAGTCTGAGACAAATGTTTATGTTGGTTCCTTTGTCCTGTGGGACTTGATTCTGGGCTTTTGTTTCTCTCATCTTCAGATGAGATATCCTCTGCTCATTAGCAAATCTCTTGGAAGATCTTGGATAAAGATTGCTTATTTTAATTTCAGCAAGAGTGATGGTATTTAGACCAAAGCAGCAAACTTGGCCCAGGGATGACTGTTTGAACTTCAATCACATGTGACGCTCTTAGTTCAATGGGGACGTCTAGGCACAGAAGGCTGGACAAGACCCCCCAGCCCACAGAAAGGAGGAATTTTAAGTTTGTTTGTTTTTCTGACATGATCTGCTCTCAGTGGGTACATGTAGGCTCCAAACTTGGTAATTTCCTAGGAAATATGCAAATCCTTTCTCCCTGGGATTGGAAACGAAGCCATTAAAAACAATTTACTGAGCATTGACTATGCGCCTTGTTTAGTGAGAGGTCAGTGGAAGGTGATCGTCAAAATTCACTCAGAAAAATGCTGGTGCCCACTTCTCCTCCAACCCAGGAGACATATTTCTGTGCATCTTCAGATGGTGACCATGGGCCCTGTTTCTTTGGTTATCATTTCGGACAAGATAAATTTTGAGATCAAGCATTTAAATGTGACGCGTGTATATAAAGAGTGGATGGTCAACCCCTTCCGTTCAAACGTGAGATTCATAACAGGGCAGCTGCTAGTTATTTTGACCAGTCCCTTACTTCACCCAACTTAAATCATCTAAAGATCAAATTGCTCCTCTGAGGAACTGAACAGCAGTGGAAGGTCCTTCAGCGTGGGGGCCTCTTTTCTGTCATTCATTCATTCATTCATTCATTTATGGCTGCATTGGGTCTTCGTTGCTGTGCGTGGCCTTTCTCTAGTTGTGGCGCTACTCTTGGTTGCGATGCGTGGGCTTCTCATTGCTGTGGCTTCTCTTGTTGCGGAGCATGGGCTCTAGGCACGCGGGCTTCAGTAGTAGTGGCGCGCGGGCTTAGTTGCTCCTCGGCATGTGGGATCTTCCTGGACCAGGGCTCGAACCCGTGTCCCCTGCATTGGCAGGCGGATTCTCAACCACTGCACCACCAGGGAAGTCCCGGGAGCCTCTTTTCTTATCTCTCGGAAGGTACGCCTCTGAAGATGACTGGAAGCTGGATTTCAGAATTCTATGTTTCCCTTATAACTTTAAGATCTATCATCTAAGGGAATCCTTCTTTTTAAAAATTAAAAAAAACATTTTGACATTTTATGACCTAGCACTTGTTGTCTGCAGAGCTCTTGAAAATTATTGTGGTGCCTAATTTTGACAGCAAGCTCACTTTGCCGGTGGAGAAGTCCGAGCAGGCAGGAGTCAGTCCTGAAGGCGGTGGAAGTGCTGAGATTAGGGTCCACGCCCACCCCAGCACCCCCTCCAGCGCAGCAAGTCCACTGCCCCCCACGGGGCTGACTGATGGGCCTTCTCCGGTTGACAGAGGAAGCCACATCCCAAGAGAGAAACGGCCAGATGGAAAACTTGGCAGGAGAGCTCTGCTTTCCCATGTCGCTTCCCAGGAAGCACACATCATCCCAGGCTCACTTCCCATGGGAGTTTTCCTCAGAACTAGACACACATTTCTCAATGAGTTTCATCCATCCCTTGGTCATAAGTTTCCTTTCCATCACCCCCCCGTCCCCTGAATGAGTCGAAACACAACAGAAATGCTGGTGAAGGCAGCGGCCACGTGGGGTGTCGATGACCCCTTTTGATACCTCCTCCTGCTCCACTTAAAGGAGACGAGTAGAGCCCGGCTCGTTCCTGACCAGATTCTAACTTTCTGCATCTTGGACAGATTATGACTGTAATTTCCTGCTCTTTTGGTAGAAAATAGGGGGATTGTCAAGCAAGGAGAAGTGAGAGAGAAATCCACTGCAGTTCTGCTTTCTATCTCCTGGTGAAGAGTGGAAAGTGAGAGCTGGCATTCGTGGTTTGCGGAAAATGACAAAACAAATGAACAAAGCAAAACACCTTTCCTCGCTTTTGTGCTGTTGAAGAGATCAGAGGTCTGCTCTCTGGAGAAGATGATGCGTAGGAAGCTAGGATGAAGTAGACCGAGAGCTCAGGGATTAAAAAGGGGGCCTACACCCCAATGGAGGTCACTCCGTCCCCAAGACCCTTAAGTGGGAGGAGACATCCCAGGAGGGAAGTAAGACATTACATCCTCTGGAGACAATGAAAAGCCACGAGAAAAGTCACCAAGCACTGATACTTGGGGTTCCCACTGAAAGAAACAGCTTGCCACTGGGACACTCCACAGGGACAGCTACAGAGGACCACCCCCACCTGGGCACTTGGAGCTTTTGAGTGCCTCACTCTTAAATACGGATGGAAAGCCTCCTACATGAAAGACAGAGACCAAAATAAATAAACAGAAAAAAAAGAACTGGAAAGAAACACAAAGGAAACAGAACATGCATGATAATTAATATTATTGGAGTGATAAGAGGATATTAGGCTCAAAGACAATAATAGGATTACATGTATATAAAGAAAAATCAGATAATATGAAGGAAGTCTGAGAAATTCAAAACATGATGGCAAAGGTTAAAAAGTCAATAGAGGAGATTAAAGATAATATTGAGGAAATCTTCTAGAAAGTAGAACAAAATGACAAAGATGGAAAATAGGAGAAACCAGAGATCGAAGCAGGAGGCTGTGCCCGGCATCTGAGTAACAGGAGCTCCAGAAGGAGAGCACAGAGGAAACAGAGAGACATCACTAAAGAAACAATACAAAAAACCTCCCAGAACTGAAGAATACGAATGTCCAGACTGTAAGCGCCCACTGAATACACAACATAGTGGGCTTACAAAGACCTACTTCAGGGCGCACCATCCTGCAACCTCAGATGAAGAGAAATAAAGAAGAAATCCTAAAAGATCCCGTAGGTGGTCATGGAGGTGGGGAGAGCCCGCATACAGTGTAGGGACTACAGACTTCACCAGAGCAACTCTCAAAGACTCTGAGGCAACACCTTTGACTTTCCGAGAGAAGTCATTCTGTATTTCCACATCCAGTCAAACTATTAACCAGATATAAAAGTAGAGCAAAGGCTTTTTCAGATATGCAAGGACCCAAACAGTTTACTTCTCATATACAGTTTCTCTGGATTACTGCAGGATGTTCTCCAGTGAAACAGTGGTGTAAAACAAAACACAGGAAGACTCGGGATCCAGGAAGCAAAGCACCCAGTCCAGAGCTGGGGTGAAGGGAAGACGGGACAGGAAAGGGGCACCTTGGGCTGAGGTCTATGAATGACGCCATGTCCAGACAGGAACAGAAGGACAGAGGACTCTAAAAGGGAGGTGCCTGGAAAAACAACAAAGGCAGCAGCAACAAAAACCAAGCTAAAGAGAGGAATGGATGAATTATCTGATGCATATGCAAATTGACGTCAGTAGACATTTGGGAATCTGTAGCTTTTGGAAAAAAAATGATGGGTACATAGAAACTAAAACAAGTAACAGCAAGGCAATTATTATTACCTTTAGGTAAAATAACTGGTTGTCTAAAAAAGGAATCACAACCTTAGGAGGCTACTTGGATTAGTCATAATAATGTAATGCTGATGGGTATGGCTTTTGCCCAGAACTGTGCTATCACCATACTGGGAAAATGGGAAAAGGAAAGTGTGGGTGGTTGCTTAGGAGACCTCAATCCTCACCTACCTTACGAGGAATTCAGTACATCAAAAATGGATAAATCAAGGAATAACACCCTGTGCCCATTATTTAGAAACAGAGAGAGGCAAATACCAGAAGAAACAGCTAAAATTGCTGGAAGTGGCAGGAGTTGCGGGGGGTGGGGGGACGGGGGGCAGGGAGGGGTGAGATGGGCTCTTTTTCATAAACAGCCTCCTAGAGCCATGTGGCTTCTAAACCATGGCATATATTACTTAGATAAAAATAAATGTGAATGCGTTAAAAAAAGCGAATAAAATAAGGACTTGGAGGAAGCAGGAATAAACAGCTTATGGTATCCGAACAACTTAGATTCTAGTACGTTGTAGGAATCGCTCCCCAAGACACAGGGAGGGTGCTGGGTCAGCTGGTATCAGCATCACCTACCGGTTACGTGTCTGGCACCACTCTCAGGTCCACTGAGGCCTCCAAAGTGCCAGAGGGCAGTGTGGGCAGCACACAGAAAATCGCAGCCAAGATGAACTCAGATCTGATTCCAAGCAAGCAATTCTATCTCAGCGGGAGCTAATAACGTGCCTGGTTGGGTGCTAACCACCTTCACGTCTATCTCGCTTCATCTCCCCAGGAAGGTGGTGGGTTGGGTCTTTTAATATCCTTGTTCAACCGAAGAAGAAAATTAAGCTTGGAGACGTCACAGAAGGTGTCCACATTTATTGCAGTTGCTAGGAGGCAGAGGTAGGAAGGGAACCCAAGTCTGTGAGCCACGGAGTCTAAACCCCTAATCACAATCATTCTGCTCCAGGGCCTTCTGCCATCTTTACATATTTACAACTGTGCCAAGCCTGTTCCACCACTTCTGGTTCCTTGTCTTTCACTAAGTTACTAAATCTCTCCAGCATCGGTTTCCTCCCTCAGTAAAGATGACGATTCCATCCCACTCATAAGCCTCAAAAAATGTAAGATAAGTGAAACAATTTTTATAGACTCTAAGTGTCAACTTATGCAAATGAAAATATTATTTTGATGACGGGAAGGAGACGGGTGGCCTTGTGACGCGATTCTGTCTCCTATGTAACCTTCAGAAGAGCCATCTCGGGCTCACTGACGCGACTCACTAAGCTCCAGGACAGATGCTGAGAAGAGACAGCTGGGGTTCTAGAAGGGCACACACCACCCAGGTCAGCAGGCAGGCTGATGGCTGTGGGCACCTGGACCCTCAATGTGGCTGGCTCCAAATGCATCACCTCTTTAGTTCTGGGGATTTTTTTAAAAAATTTCCCATTAGTCCCAGAGTCCTCTGTGATCATTATGTTCAGAAGCACTGAAATCTTCACCTTCAGCTTAGCATCTGTGACGAGACTGAACTGAACAACTCCGAGAAAAACCATGTCTGCTCCCTTAACCCAGGGGTCTGTATAAGCACAGTTTGGGGCAACTTTTTACTTGCTGGGGTTGAGGGCGATTTCACCCCATCAGCAACTTCCCAGGCATTTATTGCCCAAGTCTGCCCCCTGGTGGACAGTCCTCACTTTTTATTCCTGAATTCTTCCAAAGTGCTTTCACATGGATTAAACAAACACCATCAGAGACGCTTGCCACCTATGAGGTACGTAAGACTGGTATTATTATTTCCACTTTATAATGAGAAAATGAGCGTTTAGAGAGAGGAAGACATTTGCAAGTCCCTGGAACTACATGCAGCGTCTTTGTTCTTCCATTCAGCAAAACCCCCAAATACTGTAATCTGAGCGCTCTGGGCTTGAGCCCAGGTTAAATCTTGGTTCAGCAGCTGTCACCAAGCGAGGTTCTTTCACAGAACTGAATTTGATCACTACCACGCCCTCCATGATTTTGAACATTTGCATTCAGTGGAACTATTCTGTGCAGTGATGTGCTGAAGAACTTCCAGAAGGAAACGTGATGGCCGACAGACCGCTTCACCTGTGTGTGTGCTTTAATGTGTAGTCAGTTGTTGCAATCCCCCAAAACTAGGTTTAGTTAAACAGGAAAATACAGGCAGTGGGATGTCCTCTGAATACAGCCATTGACCATGTTACAACAGGTGTACTTGGCTTTGAAGTTCTCTAAGGAGAGTCTGCCCTCCAGGGCACAGTGCAGCCCAGTGGGTGAGATCTGTGATCTGGAATCAGGCTGCCAACTTCAGCTCTGACTGACTCTGCCATTCAGCAGATATGCAGCCCTGGGTGAATCTCGTAACCACCCTGCGCCTCCCCTTTTTCACAGGGAAAACTAAGATAAAGAATAGTCTTCATCTCAGAGATGGTGCAAAGATGCAGCACACAACTTACAGAAAGCACTCAGCACCAAGCCCACCACGGCGCCACGGGCATTAAGTATCAGCCGTCCTTTTCCCTGGTCATTAATGAGCTGACCTAAGGCTGCACTCCTGAGACAGGAGGGGGCGTGTTGGGGGGGCGGGTGCAGAGTGGGTGTTTACTTTAAATACATTCTCCTAGTTCTGGGTCTCAACCCAGGGGGGGGAGCGGTATTCTGCAAGCCCCTCTCCCCCGGGACGGGGTGTGTGCTGGATTCTGTGGGCATTTGGGGTTATCCAATGAAAGGAAACACTACAAGCATATGGGGGAACTGGATGCAAGGGACTGTCCCACTCAATTAAGAACCGTCCCTTGAATAGACGTGTCCGTGAAGAAGATGTACAAATGGCCAAAGAGCATACGAAAAGATGCTCAACATCGCTAATTGTCAGGGAAAAGCAAACCAAAACCACAGTGAGATACCACCTAATACCACTAGGATAGCTATCATTTATTTACTTATTTTTTGGCTGCACTGTGCAACTTGCAGGATCATAATTCCCCGACCAGGGATTGAACCAGTGCCCTCAGCAGTGAAAGCACAGAGTCCTAACCACTGGACTGCCAGGGAATTCCTAGGCTGGCTGTTATTAAAAAAAAAAACAAAAACAAAAACCCAGAAAATAACAAGTGTGGGTAAGGATGTGCAGAATGGAACCTTTCCACACTGCTGGTGGGAATATAAAATGGTGCAGTCGTTATGGAAAGCAGGATGGCAGCTCCTCAGAAAACGAAAAAGAGAATTACCATATGATCCAGCCATCCCACTTCTGGGTATTCACCCAAAACAACTGAAAGCAGGGACTTGAACAGATATTTATAAACCCACGTTCACAGCAGCATTATTCACTACAGCCAAAAGGTGGAAGCTACGCAAGTGTCCATTGACTGGTGGATGAATAAACAAAACGTGGTAACTGCATACAATGGAATATTAGCCATAAAAAGGAAGGAGATTCTGACACTGGCTACAACATGGATGAACCCTGAGGACATTATGCTAAGTCAAATAAGCCAGTCACAACAGGACAAATACTGTGTGATTCCACTCACATGCGGTACCCAGAGTAGTCAAGTTCATAAAGACAGAAAATAGAATAGAGGTTGCCAGGGGCTGGCGGTGGGGAGAATGGGGAGTTACTGTTTAAGGGGTACAGAGTTTCAGTTCTGTATGATGAAGAGTTCTGTGGATGGATGTGATGATGGTTGTAAAACAAGGTAAACGTACTTAATACGACTGAACTGTACACTTATCAATGGAGACCATGGTAACTTTTATCATGGTAAAAAAACTGTCCCACCCCATAGAGAACAGACTTGTGGTTGCCAAGGGGGAGGGGGGTGGGGGAGGGGGTGGGGGAGGGGTGGAGTAAGAGCTTGGGATTATCGGATGCAAACTAGTATCCATAGGATGGATAAACAACAAGGTCCTACTGTTGCACAAGGCACTATATTCAGTATCCTGGGATACACCATCATGGAAAAGAATATGAAAAAGAATGTATATACATGTATAACTGAATCACTTTGCTGTACAGCAAAAATTAACACATTGTAAATCAACTATACTTCAATAAAAAAAATTAAAAATTGTCTCACCCAAAGTGCCAATAGCATCCTTTTGAGAGATACTTCCAGAACATCCAAAAACGATCAAATATATATGCATTTGGTCATAAGAGGTTCATTTATAATTGTGAGACCTAGTGCATCTGTCACATTGGTCTGGGTTTCCCTCTCTTGGCCACAGTTGCCAAGTTCAGGAGACCCCTAAAATCAAGCTAAGGAACACCTCCAGGGAGCTACAACACAGTGATGGGATTGGAAGTAGTCACGTTATGAACACCCGATAGCTTTAGCTCCACAGAGTTCTCATTTGTTTATAGTCATTAATTTATAAATTACTTCTACTAATCAATAAAATCGCATTAGAGGCAGCAAGTTGGGATTCCCAGCTTCAAAGGAGACTTTCAGATTTCAACGGAAAACTCTGAACAGGAAGAAGAAGTTCTTACCTTGTAGATACAGGACTTGGCGTTCAGGAAGAAGAGCTCTATGGTGGCATTGTCCTTTAGGTATGAGATGCTCTCTATATAGAACCTGGAAGAGAAAAATTGCCAGTGAACTACAGAAGCATCAACCAATCAGGCAGAAAATCAAGTGTTCTCTGAGTTACACGATTTGACCTGAGGATAAGGACTCCCAATCCAACAGGAACAAAAGAAAAAGGCATCATCTATTGCTTCCACCATTCCTTTTTGGGAGAAAACAGTGCTTTTCAAGTTCGTTTACCGTGGGTTAGGACCATCACGACTGACAGCCCTTCTCATAGCAAAGAGCCGGCCTGCCATCAACCTCTAAGAGTAAACTTGAACTTGACCATTTACTTCCTTTTTCATTACCTGCTTTCCAATTTTTTTATAATGTCATTTGTTTCCACTGCATTACTTTTTGTCCTAATCACTGTTGAGCTGGAGTTTTAAAAGATAATTTCTTCTGCTTAATCGAAAAAAGGGCCCTATTTCTCCTTGAGATGGTTACAACAGATCTTCGTGAAGATGGCAAGGTGGGCTTTGATGTCTGCACATCCCGAGAGCTGTGGCTGGTGTTCTTAAAAGCCGTGATATTCATGCACATGAAGCCAAATGAGAATTGGATTTTTTATCCAGATGAAACTTACGGATTTTTTTCAAGACAACACATGCTGAAATTATTTAAGTTTACATTCAGTGATCCTTTACACATCGACTGTGGAGTTTATTCAATTCCTTAATTAGGTACGGCACCTGTACTTGTCTAAGGATCAGCTGCACTGAGGGAGCTGTGATGAGAGGGGAGAAGGAAATGATTGGCACGCAGAGCCTTGGAGGGGAAGAGATTCTGAGTGGGGTGGCAACCCCTGGAGGGCACTGGGTACCTGCCTCATGGGAACTGGGGGCCCCAAGAGGGGGCAGGAGGTGAAATGAGAAGGAACAAGTGCTATGATCGTCCAGAACAGCGTTACGATGTGATGGAAAGAATCCTGGGGAGGAAGCCGAGAGCCCAGTGATCTAGGCCCAGCGCTGTGTGACTCAGGGCAAGTCCCATAACCTTGCTGGGCTTCTGCTTGCCAGTCTGTAAAAGACAGCAGGACGTGGTCAGCAGTTCCCCACCTAAGAAGTCTGCTGCTTTCAAATACTGGAACCTAACTCAGATTAAAACAACAACAACGACAGCAAAACCAACACACCAACACTGGGAGGCAAACAAAATGTGTGTGTAGGCTTGGGCAAGCCCGTGGCCCCCCAGTTTGCAGCCTCTTGTCTACAGACTAAGTAAACAACCTCTTTGACCATTTTACAGATGTGTGCAGAGGCTGTCGTGATGAATACAACACAGGTTCATTTACATTTGTAATTGAATCCAGAGTAACTTCAGAGATTAGTAGATATTTTCAATCCACAGATATTAGTCTGACAATTACCATCATGGAGGGTCTACAAAATTTCTGGAAATTACAATATAGTCTTTATTCATGCAAAGCCTGGGAATGAGTTGGCTGGTTGATCTCTACAACCACCCCCTTCCCTACCAAAAAAAAAAAAATGCACCTGCCCCCAGCTTTTGGAGCAAGTATTCTAGGTCATGGAGGTCTCCATAAAGGGTCTGAGGTGATCTCAGAGGGATTGTAAAGCTGTACTACTTTCACTCCCCTAATAATGGAGACGTGAAATATAGTAGCAAATTCTACATCTCAAAGCAAAACACAGTTTTCCCTTGGTATCCACAGGGGATTGGTTCCAGGACCCACCCCTCCCCCAGGATATCAAAATCCTCAGATGCTCAAGCCCCTGATATGAAATGGTGCAGGAGGCCTTCCCTGGTGGTCCAGTGGTTAAGAATCCACCTGCCAATGCAGGGGACACAGGTTCAAACCCTGGTCCGGGAAGATCCCACATGCTGCAGAGCAACTAAGCCTGTGCACCACAACTACTGAGCCTGCGCTCTAGAGCCCGCGAGCCACAACTACTGAGCCTGCGCGCCTAGAAACCATGCTCCGCAACGAGAGAAGCCACCGCAATGAGAAGCCCGTGCACCGCAACGAAGAGTAGCCCCCGCTCACTGCAACTAGAGAAAGCCCGCGCGAAGCAACGAAGACCCAACGCAGCCAAAAATAAATAAATTAAAACAAACAAAGTTTAAAAAAGTAAATAAAATGGTGCAATACAGTCAGTACATATCCGCGGGTTTCACATCTGATCTGTGGATATGGAGAACCGACTGTAAGTTAAATTTGATGTAATTAAAAAGTCTACATCCGTTGTAAAGTTTTTGGCAAGGGGTAGTCAGAATAGCAAAATCAGAAGGAGGGAAGGAAGGCAGACAGATGGAAGGGAAGGGAAAGGAAGCAGAGGAGGGGAGGGGGAAAGGGTGACAAGAGGCTCAGGATGGGGCTCTGGGTGGGTCAGAGCAAAGCCAGCTCAGCTGGGCGACCTGCAGGCGTGGCCTATTACACATCAATCTTGCTTCTGTGCCTGTGTCCGAGCTATTCCTCTCACTTCCAGAACCATCCTCCTGCACACCCCAGCTCACTCCTGCTCCCTTCAGCCTCACTCAGGGTCACCACAAGTTTTCGCTGACTCTGCGGACGGTCCCCACAGAAGGCCTCCTCCCCTGGGCTCCGGTGACTCCCTCTTGCTTATTGTGTGGCCCCGTGGCCCCGTGGTCCCGTGATTTTCTGTTCCCTGAGAGGCCTTCTTAGTAGGCTGCTAACTCCTTGAGGGCTGGGACCAAATCTCATTCATTTGTGCATCCCCAGCACTAATCCAGAGCCTGGCACCAACATTTAACGTTCTATGAATGAAAGACGCTTTCAACTGTTCTCCCCTCCACACACCGTTGGTGGGAGTTCTTACTGGACAGTGAAATGGGCGATGAAGACAATGCAGGAGGGAGAAAAAATAATAAATGATTTCCCAGACCATTTATGATTGGGGGTCTTATACTCCAAACCCAGCCCCGGTCCCTCTGCCCCTTCTTTCACCGTGAACATGGAAAGCTGCTCACGCAGGGCTGCTGCTGACTTTCAATCCTAGAGCCAGAAGAACAGCAGAGGCTTCTAGAGTTTGCCAGACAGTGACCTTAGCTCTGGAATAATAATTCTGAGTCTAAAGCTGTTGGGTCTGAAATAACTTAATTTTTTCAAAGCCATGCCTTACATCTTGATCCCATTTGCTTTAATTCTTGAGAATTAAGGAGCGAAGACATTCTGCCCCCCTGCCCCCCATTTTCTCCTCAACAGCATATTAAGAAAAAAAAGTAATACTTCCCTTTCCAACTCTCGAATAATGGAAAACTGAAGCGAGATGGCAAATTCTATGCCTTTTGAGACAGTATTTGTTCCCTGGCTGCACAAGAGACAGGAAGGTGGAGGAAATAACAAGCATATTCTGAGATGGACGGGAAAAAAAAATCACCTCCTTTTGAAAGAAACTGGAAAGCAGTTTCCTGTTAACCTTTATCACCAAGAAACAGCCTGGGAAATCCTGTGAGTTCCAGGCCTGTCATATTATTGTTCTGTAACCCTGGATATTTAATTCATCCCGAACTTTCCATCTGCGCTAGGGAGCAGGTGAGTCAAAAGTGCCCAGAGAAAAACAGACCTCAGACGTCTCAATCCCACACCGAGGCCCAGCGCACACTACTGGAGAAGACACTTCTAGGGAAATGGGGAGGGTTGACGGTGTGTGTTCAAAGTCTTGATGCCAGTTCTGTTTCTTTGGATTTTCCTGAGAGCCTGGTCAAAGGTCCTCCCTTTGGGCAGTAGGTGGCGATGTTGCATTTGCTTACCTACCAGCGCAGAGGGCTTCCTCAAAGACCGGGTTCACAAAGGAAATTCCAGGTCTCTGGGTAAACCTAAGGAAATGAATGATGTCTCGTAGGTTCAGAGGGTCTGTGTGGACAATTCCAAGTCTGATTCTGTATTAACTATGTGTTTTGGATGCTTTGACGCCTGGGGCCTTGCTGACCCTGGAGGGACGGCCCCTCCCAGGCTTAGCCAATTCCTAAAGATGGTAAAGGATTCACCTGTGAGCACACCTTTTGCAGGCAGACCAGCCAATCCAGCACCCACATACACTTCCTCGCCTCCCCTATGGGGATTTCACATTCCAGGCCGCTATCCACCTACCTTAATCATCCCAGGGCCAGCAGCTGGATAACTTGGGACAGTTGTAACATGCCCCAAAGCCTGCTGAAATTATTTAAGCTAGCCAATCCTAAGCATGCTTACCCTGCCTCACCCATTCTTTCCTGCAGAAACCACAATAAAGGCTGGTGCCCACAGGTCCCTCGCTCCCTCTGCCTCCTGGCCGAGCCTGGTGCTTCCCCATGTGGCCCTGCCTGGCATGGGGTACCCCCTCCTCTTGGGAACCGAGTAGCAATCTCTGTTTTCAATGGCAGTCATCTCCTGATTTGTTGGCCCCAAGTACCTGAATAATAATAAAACCTACTATTTAAAACAGGCTCTTCAGCATATTTAGTAGGACTGAATCTTTTTTGTTTGTTTTTTGGCCATGCCGCACAGCTTGTGGGATCTTAGTTCCCTGAACAGGGATTGAACCCGGGCCCTGAGCAGTGAAAGCGTGAAACCCTAACCACTGGACTGCCAGGGAATTCCCAGTAGGGCTGAATCTTAGGGCTTCTTTTTTTTTTTTTTTTTTTTAATACTTAATTATTTATTTGGCTATGCTGGGTCTTAGTTGTGGCATGCAGGATCTTTAGTTGAGGCATGTGGGATCTTTAGTTGTGGCATGTGGGTTCTTTTAGTTGCAGCATGCGGCCTCTTAGTTGTGGCATGTGGGATCTAGTTCCCTGACCAGGGATCGAACCTGGGTCCCCTGCATTGGGAGCACGGAATCTTAACCACTGGACCACCAGGGAAGTCCCTTAGGGCTTCTTTTTGAGTCAAAGGAAACGGTGCTCTAGGCCAAGGGCAAAGCTGGCTCAGTACCATGACTGATGCCACACCCAACCTGACCCAGATGACGCTAATCTGAGGATATATTATCAGAAGGTCTAAGTAGGAATAAATATGTGCTATGCTATTACATGTTTGAGCATATTAAACACTGAAGGCTCTGAAGCCTTGGGGAGTCTGGTCCCCTTTAACGTGTAGAAGTGTCAGGGGGCGGCAGACTGAACACCATCCAGCAAGATGACATCAGCTACGTTTCCTCCACGGGGCCCCCTCGCTCCTCCTCCCCCCTCTCACATCCAACCCCTTGGCACTTGGGAATCACTGACTATTTACAGCAAGTGTTAATTAAATGGCCCAGTGATTTCATTTTGTAATGAACACAAATGTCACATTTGGAAGGCCTGCTTTTGGTAGCAAAAAGGAGCGATCGTAATGAGAAGGATAATTAATACTGCTGTGAGTTTCTGCGGCCAAGTATCTCTGATGTTGAGAATTTCCACAGTGCTGCAAATCCTAACTGGGACACCCAGTTGAGATCTAGCAAGTTCTGGTTAGCAGGCACCTCGTTTTAGATCCATGCCATCATTGTTACCGTGAGTGACAGGAAACAGCACTTGCTGTCTTAATCAGCCAGGAAAGACCAACAGTCAGGTCATGAACTCAATTGTAAAATCCCCTCTCCCAGATTAAAGCTTCCTGGCATCTCCTCTCTCTCTCTTTTTTTTTTTTTTCTTTTCTGTAGCTCACTTTTGTTTATTGCTTGTGAAACTCTAAGTTTGAGGAGACATATCTAATCTCTATTTATTTTCCTACAAACACTGTTGATGACCAGAGCTCCAAGGACATGGCTGGAGAATACACAATGAAAGGAACAGCCCAGACATGGAGGAATCGTCCTGAGCATAAACTTGTATCTACAAAAAAAAAAAGGACAGAGGGGCTCCCTTGGGTGGGTAGGCATATTTTCCTTCTATTTTTTCTCGACCTATTTCTTAAGCTTGCCTGGTGGACACTACCAGAGGGTCATTGTTCTCAGTTTGGGGAGCTTGCCTCACAGCATTAAACAAGGGTCTTGTCGTTGAGTTCGATCTTGGTCATACACCGATCACTGGGCTGCTTGTAACGGATGTGTGTGAGGGGGCAGGAAGTGGGGAGAGATGAGGCTGGACGGGCATGCACAAGCCAGGTCACAAGGGACATGCGGAGGGCGGCCTTAGCATGATAATGGAAAGCCAGGAACACCATGAGTAGGGGATCAGATAAGAATTCTAGAAAGGTGCTCAGTGGCAACACATAGGATAGAATGGAAGGGGCCAAGACCAGAAGCAGAGATGAACAAGGAGATTCAGGACCAGGAGAGGCTTATGAAGGCCCTAATTATAGCCAGGGAGGGTGGGCATGGAAAGTAAGGGATGGAGCTCTTAAAGACATGAAAACAAGAGTTCATGCATAAGAGGCCAGAGAAGGGAGCAGGTAGGAGACAACAGATGACGTCAAAGCCAACTTTCAAGTTCCTGGCTTGGGGGGCTGCATGGGTGGTGGTGTCCATCGCAGAGATAAGGAGGTGTCAGGGAAAGAAGAGCGAGTTGGGGGCAGAAAGATGATGGCATTATTTGATTCAGACAGGGGAGGGCAGAGAAGCGCCTGTGGAATTTGGTGCCCGGAGACCTCCAGTGACCATGGGGGTGATGGGACCAGAAGCTGGACCCCTGGAGACTGAGGGATCAATGGGACATGGGAAAGGGGGCAGCAAGTCCATCCTTCTGAACCTTTGCTGTGAACAGAAGGGGGAACAGGGGTGGTAGCTGTAGGAGGAGACAAGTCAGGGAGGGTATTTTCTTTTGTGAGGGTGGGAGCACCATGGAGGGGCGTGGAGGGGAGGGGTCAGTGGAGAAGCAGCTTAAGATAGAGAAAAAGGGAGGGGAGACTAGAGGGGGCGAGCTCCCTGAGGTGGTGGGAGGAGCTGGAACTGGAGGACAGGTGGACCCACCAGCCACGGAAGATGGGATGAGGGGTGTGTGTGTGTGTGTGTGTGTGTGTGTGTGTGTGTGTAAGAGACAGACAGAGACCTTGGAAGCTGGGGATGGTGCTTGTTCACCTGTTCACTTCTCTCTTCCTACCTCTTCAAATGGTACCTGCAACATAGCAAGTGCCAATGAATATCCGTGAATCAACAACCAAATCCATCGATAATGGTGAGTACGTAGCATGGAGTTCACAAGTGAGAAAGCTGTTGACACCTCACAGTTGAAATGAGAGTGGCTTTTGGTTCTTAAGGCCCAGCAGTGACGCAGCTCAGGGTGACAAAAAGGGGCTGGTGGGACTGAGGAGTGTTCTTTGTAGAAGAGGAGAGAGCACGGGGCAGGGCAGAACGCTTCCCCACTGGACGTCCCCCTTGTCAGGAGATGGCAAGTCTTTCTCAAGTGGGACTAACAGCACACATCTCAGCTTCTGGAAACGCCTGCTTTCCCACTGAGGATGCCCCTTCCTCCCCCAAGGTGGTTTCCAATAGGGCCGCCAAGCTTTGGCACTACAGGTTGCTTTGTCCCCCGCAGGGGGCGCTCTGTCATGGTGCTGAGTTGGGTAGCTCCAGAGCAGCGAGGTCAGGCCTGGGAGGGCTGCTCTCCACGACACCTCTTGCCCAGAGGTGGGGGCTTCTGTCCTTTGCAGATGGATGCTGGTGCTGCAGGTGTGGCCAAGCGTGGAGCCGAGATGGGCCAAGGTCAGAGACCTCAACTCGGGTCCTCTGGCCCTGCCGCACAGGCAGCAACGGCAGGCTCTCTGGTTAGCAATCCTGATGTCACTTTTCACTTGTGAGACGGAGGCCACGTGGTGTAAGGGGTGGGGCCCCACCACTGGGGTCAGATCTGGCTGAACAGATACAATAACTTACCAGCCATGCCTGGGGGCAGAATCTACCTAAACATCTTGGGCCCCCATCTCCTTATCTTGATTAGGAAAAATAATACCTGTTTCAAGGATTGTTGTGAAGATAATTCATCCGTAATAATGGACAGTTCCCTCTTCTCTGACCTTTTTCCTTTTTAGGTAATTATTAAGACCCTGATGCCACTGTGACCATTCCTGGTCACTTGACTGATGAGAATTACAGGGATCAAGTCCCTGTGAGGCTAAATAACGGGTCCGTGAAGGCAGGTTCTTAGCCCTCCTTCCTGTCATTCTGAGACTGTCCTGCAGCCAGCTTCACACCCTCCAAGGAGGAAATGCTGATTTCCTGGCTTAGAGGATGAAGCAAAATTCTGTGAGTTCCAATTCACGTTATTTCATATATTTGGGTCTTATTTTTCCTAATTGGTTGAATGGAGGCCATAATTCTGCCCTCACTCTCACAGATGTTTTGAATATGCATCGCAGCGGAAGAATATATAAATGCCAAGTAACAAGCTATGCTGGGTGGCAGCCCAAACGTAGATCCTCGGTGACACAGGGTTAAGATGTCCACTCCATGAATTCTTAAATCTTGGCTTAAGGCAGCTGATCTTTTCCATGGTCTCTTTTATCAGCTGGTTCTATTTTGCTTTTATTCTCCTATGTAACTGTACACGTGTTATATAGATGTAACATATAGATGTTTAAAGGAAAGGAGAAAGGCGATGAGGGGCTGGAGAGCCAGCCTGCTTCAGGGATGCATGGGCGATGGACAGCTGGGTTCTTGTTTAGAAAGGTCAGTGTGTACGCACAGGGAAAGAGTCCAGCTGGTCAGAAGCTCTTTTAGAGACTCCAGCATATTCCAAGGTCTGGGTCTTTTATGAAGATAATTTGTCATACCACTCGGTTGTAGAAAATAGCCTATAGGCATCCTCAGAAAGGCACCGAGTTATAAATTGGGAATTCTTCCCAGGCTGAAAATCAAGGTAAAAGTGCAGAATTCACCCCTGTGGGAGAACCTGCTTCCTCTCTGGGAGAAGACAAATTATCAGTATTTTGATACCATGCTGTTCAGCCGGCTGCAAAGTGGGGACTCGGGCGAGCGGGGGTTCCGGGAACCAGGATCCTTCGTGGCCAGTGCCAGGGAGACACCCACGCCGGGAGGCAGTTGTAAAAATTCAGGTGACAGAAGATGAGGGCCTGAGTTCACGTAATAAAGAGGAGAAGGCAGGGCGGAGACAGATTTCGTAAGTAGCAGCAGAGAATTAATGCCCGTAAGAATTTGAGGGAGAGGAAAGGGGGACAGATTTTAAGATTTAAGCCTATATAACTGAATGGATAACGACGTCAGATTTGATGGGACCACAGGTTTGGGGAGGTGGGGGGTGGCTGGGAAGATGATGAATTTGGCTTTGGACCCGTTGAGTTTGATGTACGCAGGTGGCCAAGAGGTCACTGGAAATAGAAACCTGGGGCTCTCCAGAAAGATCCGCTTGCAGGATGAGCTAGAGAAAGCCCTGCCTTGTATTTCTGTAAGATGTCCATCCCTAAATGTGAATTCGGAGAGTTTTTCCTAAGGAGCATTTGGGGAGGCGCCTGCTTTGGCCAACTAGGAAAACGCATGTCCCTGGGTCTTCAGTCACCCCATCCCCAGCTCTACTGTTAGGCTGGATCTACCTTGGCGGTTCTCTGTGTATCCGGTTCCATGGAGAGACGTTGGCTTGGAGTGATCTGGACCCATCTGCACGCAGAACCTCGGCCACAAACACTTCAACCCAGCAATCTCACGGCGTTCCAGGCTTTTCTCCAAGGCTTGCTCCCCAAACCCACAAATAACTCAACTCATAACAGACACTTGAAAAAAAACAGCTAATATGCAACCAGCCCAGTGTTTTCTCTTCTTGGCTAATGTTCGCAAAAAGCATCACGAAGGAGGGGGGCCTGATCCATGGCAAGTGTATGCACCCATCTCCCACTGCGGGTTAATGACCTGCTTAAATGCAACCGAGTCTCCCCTGATGCCGCCACCCCTCCCGGCGCTACTGTTCCTCTTGGCTGTATAGGATGACTTTTCCATTTATCTGAGAAAAAGGAGCCGCCATTAAAGAGAAGATGACACTGAAATCATGCCCATCAGGGATGGAAATGGCGAAGATTAGATCTGCTATGTTTGCAGCTGTTAAACAAATCAAAAAGGGATTAAATGCAAGTTTAAATTTACTCAGCCAGCTGAGATAATGACACATACTCCCGCCTGTGAAAGGGACCCTTTACCTCTGATTTTTGCCTTTTGCTGTATCAGGACGGCTACGCTTAAAACTGTGTTCTTGGCTGTGCTTTTTAGTAGGAACTGAATTGTGAAGCATTGGTGTCCTGCTGTTGAATTTCTGTTCCCATTTTTAAAAAGTGCTGGGTCTATGCATTGAGTGGAAGGGTTAGACATGTGAACCCAAGTACCTCTGCAGCTGTGTAGACAGAAACAGCCTGATGGCTCCCCAGACTGGGTGCTCAGGGAGCCGCCAGATCTGGGGGCTCAGATCCTGGCTTTGCTACGCACGATTTGTACTTTGCCCTTGAACCCATGACATGATCCCCCTCTGGCTTCACACAACCTTCTGCAAACCCAAGTGGTCAGCCTGGTTGACTTCATAAGACTATTGCAAATATGAGCTATAAGAATCATACAGTTACCTGCAGTCACGAAATAAAACTTCTTACAGTACGTTAATGAACAGAAAATGACTATTGTTTCTGATATAGTATTACACCATAGCCTCCCTTAGTGGGAAATGCGTTAATCTGTGGTTTGCTGCTGGGTTTCAGCTATTCCTATCTGGGATAAAACAGGCAAGTTTCAAGATGCCAAGCAGCACTTGTGACAGAAGGAAAGAATACGCAGACTTTTGCTATGTAGCTTTGAAGGCCGCCAAAAGAAACCACGGATTTGTGTTATTCTCAGAGACTTAGTTTCCTTTGAGATATATGCCCTCCTTCCCCCGCAAAAAAGCAAAAAAAAAGGGTTTTATTTTCATTCCACACAAGCATCCTATTGTCAGAGCACAAACACGTGTGTCCACGCACACACGCCGACATGCCTTACACACTCACGCCCTGTGTTTACATCTGCTGGGAATGAAGCTATACCACAACCTCTACTCCTGGCAGTGAACCAAGACAAACTTGACTTCCCTTTTCTTGGATCGCTCTACCCTCCCAGACTTTTCTGACAAAGGAGGGGAAAAAACAAAAAAAAGCGAAAGGATGGATACCCAATGTACATACCTGACACAAAAGTACAAAACCACTGGTCCCGACTTTTTGGGGAAGTCGTGTTCCAAGACTCTTCGATCTAGTTGAAGCCAGTTTAAGTGTCCCCTGAGGAAAAGAGAGACCAGTGGGTTAGGGCTTTGGGTTTTGCCGGAGTTTCTTGGGACGAAGGTATATGTGCTGCAAAACATGCCGGACCACAGATAAACGTGGCCCTCTGCCTCACTCTTAAGTGCTCAGTATTTGCAGAACCCAAGGGAATTATCGGGGGAATACTGCGTCAGCGGGAGATACTGCATGACAGTCAAAGTCGGGGGTTTGAGATCCCCAGTCCATTTCCTCAATGGCACTAAAATGAAAAGGCAATCATACTCTCTTTCTTGTCCTGAATTCCCTAACCACCACATTCTGACTGCCTTTTCTCCTGAAGGCCTCCAAACACACTTCAGAAACATGTTAGCAATCTTCACAACATCTTGCTGGAAGCAGATGGGGTGCAAAGTGAATCAGAGACAGTTTCTTTAGAAATGAAGTGTACACCGACCATACCACCCAGCCACTCCACTCCTAGGTATTTACCCAAGAGAAATGAAAGCAGGCGTCCACGCAAAGGCTTTTACACACAGATGTTCACTTTATTTGTAACCGCTCCAAACGTGAAACAACCCAAATTTTTACCAACGGGGGAATGGACCAATTATGATTGAGTTATAGAATGGAATACTACCCAGTGATAAAGACAATGAGCTATTAATACACACAGCAACAAAGACGAATCTCAAGATAATTATGCTGAGCGAAAGAAGCCCGACAATAGAGAGTACAGACTGTATGATTCCATTTATAGAAACCTTTAGAAAGTACAAACTAATCTGCAGTGACAGAAAGGAGATTGGTGGTTGCCTGGGGGTGGGCGATGGGGGGGAATCACAGGGAGGACGAGGAAACTTTTGGTTGGGATGGAGATGTTCATTATCTTGATGGTGGTGATGGTTTCATGGGTGTAGACGTATGTCAATACTTACGAAATTGTACACTTTATGTAGTTTATTGCATGTCAACTTTAACTCATTAAAGCTATTTTAAAGTGAACCACGGAAATATCTGATGATATATAAATGGGGTCACTTCTGCATTTATTTCTTCCTTCCCTCCCTCTCTCCCTGCCTCCTTCCATAAATATTAATTGACCACCTTCTTCAAATAAGGGTCTGGAGATGTAGCAGTAAGTGAAATCAACACAGTCCCTATTCCCCTGATGCTTATATTCTCGTTAGGAGACAGACACTCAGCAACTATTTCCACAATTATGTAATTACTAATAGTATTAGGACGATGAGTTACGAGAACCTGTAAGAACCTGATCTAGTCCTGAGGTCTGAGAAGTACTGCTTGGCGTTTGAGTTGAGATTTGAAGAATGACAAGAGGAAAGCAAAGAGGAAGGGGAAACCACTTTCCAAGCAGCGGGGCCAGCATGTGCAAATGCCCTGAGGTGGGAAGAAACCTTTGTGTCATGAGAGTAGAAAGGGATGAGGCTGGAGAGTGGTGACCAAGGCCTTGGAGTCAAGTTGAGGAGGTTGGTCTTTGAAGAGCAAGGCAGGATCACAGAACAAGTAGAAGCAGAGCAATCTACCCTTGTCCTTTTCCTCTCCTCTCCTTCCCCAATCTCGGTCCATCATCCTGGAGGTCTCAGAGTCCTATAACCGCCTTGACTTAGTAAGCTCATGCCGAACAGACACAACTGCACAACATTTCCTCAGGGCCTGATGCTGAGTAACACTGATGTTTATAACATAGATACCTGTGTGAAAGGCTGGCGCTTATTAAACAAAAGCTGTTGCATCATTGTATTAAAATGTTTGCTCCTCTAAGCCTCCAAAAAATGAAAGCTAGAGAACACTCTAGAGGCTTCCATCTCTTTTTTGATGTCATTTTGAGATGTCATTTAAACTCCACCTTTTGCACAAAAAAGCAAATCCCTTCTTTAATTAAGCCTACACCTGTGGCTCTAGGGGTGAGGATGAGAGCTGCTTTGGAAGAGTGTCCGCCTGAGGAACCTGGCCTCTTTCTCCTCCAAGAATTTTCACCTAGACAAAAATTTTTTTGTACTAACTTTATGTTTCATGCTTGGTGACTCTTCTCTGAGTATAGTAAGGGTAAAAAAAGAATGAAAAAAGAAGTTTTCTAAGCAAAACGACTGGACAAACATCTTCCAGAAAGGCGGGATAAATTCTCGTCCAATGGGACATGGGATCTGGAAACAGAAGGCCTGGAGGCTGCTGTTGTCTCTGGTCACACCTGAATGCCGACAATGCCCCTCGGGGATCATGTTGTTTCAAACCTCTGCACCTTAGCTCATGCTGTTCCCTCTGCCTAAAATGCCTTTCCTCTCTTTCACAGCACAGCGAAGTCTGGCCCATCCTTCAAGACCCAGCTTTCCTATGTCTCCTCCAGAAATCCTTCCCCGACACCCCTTCCCTCACACCACACACCAGCCTGGGCTGTGGGTCCTCCTCTGGACTCACACGGCACCCATCCCAGGCACACCTCTGCTGCTGCACTTCCCGAAGTCTACGGAACTTACTCTGTGTACACACTTCTCCTCAACAGACTTATTATATCTGAAAAACACAGAGAAATCTACCCTATAAGGTAACAGCATGTGCATTTTTGATTAATTGGAAGGTAAGACAAACGACCTCATTATTGGGGAGTAATAAGCCATAGCCCCTGCTTTCCAGCCTCTGAAAATGTCCCAAATCTCCTAGGATTCTCTCTCTGTGCTCAGCCTCTTGCAAACACGCCATATGCACACTCACCCCAGGACTTTGATCATGCGGTTTCTCCTCATTGGAACAGTCTCTCCATCCTCTTTATCTGAATGATAGCCATTGTTCAAGGCTGAGTTCAAGTCTTACTTTTAGTGAAGTCTTCCTTGATTGCCTACGTCTGGGGTTTCTTTCAAACATCTCCAGAGCTTCTGGTTTGTGTCATCTGCAAGGCATTTAGCACTGCCTTGTGCAATTAGTTATTTAAAAAACATGACCTGTCTCTCCATCTAAGTTGTAAGTTTTCAACATTAAACAAACAAAAAAAATCATCCCCAGATCTTAGCACAGCAGTTGGTAAATACTACGGACTCGAAAGTACTTGCTCATTGATCGGATAACTACCTCCAAAAGCAGCTGATTTGTGCCCTGATCTTAATTTATAAAAGTGACTGAGTGACAACACAGAGAGGTCAATGCCACTGAAGGGAAAGTTTAATGTTCCTCACAGTTTCCTGGAAATGAGAGGCACCTACACCATGCAGGGCCATGAGGAGAAGCACCAGTGTTGGTCATAAGGCAGAAAGGAATATGGGGAAGACATAGGCCAGAGACTTTTTTAGGGTTTTTGTGGAAAAGGCAGGGGGAACAGCTTAGGATTGGCTAGTCTGAACAATCCTGGTGGACCCTGAGGCATAAGAGCTGTCCCTGGTTCTCTGGTAACTGGCCCCCGGGGTGATTAAGGACAGGGAGAATGTTGGCTTGGGATGTGAGAGTTACATAAAGGAAGTGATTCAGAGTGTGGCCTCAGGGTCACAGGGGGGATGGAAACAACGTTGGCTGTTAGTTTGGCCCTGTAGTGAATGAGGCCAAATATATACAGAATATGCAAAAACTCGGAACAGAAATCCATTCAATGACCATGGAGATTTAAATTTTAATCTTTTGCCTTGCAATAATTCTTGATAAAGAGTCTGGTGAGATAACCTCTTAAGGATCCTCTCAAGAAGGACAGACTAGAATGGTGCTCAGTGGTTTTCCTCTGGTCCCAAACTCAAGGAATAAGGAGGAACTGAGAGATGGAACGTTTTACCTGTGCTCTCAAGATCAGTCAATGGGCCAGGCTTGAGAAATCCTCACCCCACCCCAAGGGCACAGCATTTCTGACCACTCAGACCACTGGGGGTTTGACTTGGCTTCTGGGGGCCATAATTCACTTGGTGGAGAACCTGAAAATGGGGACTTTTTGCTTGAAGAGACACAGACATGCACAGCACTTGGATACCACCCTACTGGGTTTGCTCACTGCCCATCTTCTTCATCCACGTTATCAGAGGACAAATAGGTAGATGGATCCCCCCTCCCTAGGTAATTTCATTCCCTACACTCAACTTTTTAAAAGAACAGCAGTCTAGGGACGAATTCCTTGGTTCCCAGCCATATATTAGTTTAGCACTGATCAAGCCATGAAATGACTAGAAAGTGAGAAAATGGTCAAAAAACAGAAAGAACAAGGAGGCCAGAACTCCCCCTAAAGCGAATAGTTGGCCTTGGAAGAAAAATGAATTTCCTTCCCCCATGTGCCCTACTTGGATTCCTCAACCCCAGTTCTGTGAGGGATGGCATCACACACACACACACACACACACACACACACACACACACACACACACACAGACAGAGGCAGGGTTCCAATATCTGCGGGGAGGTGGGCTTCCTGCACCTGGAGTCCCGGGACCCTCAGGTGGAAGGAAGTCGCTCCTTCCACTTTATGTGCCTGTAAAAAAATCTCTCCACTGAAGGTGCTACAAAGGGAAAGACTGAGGGACCAGTGACCCACCCCAGGTCCCTCAGGATAACTGCCCAATATTTAGGCAAAAGCTAAGAGATGGATTAAAAACCCCAGTTCTGAGGCCACCACTTTCCAACTTGTTAAAATATTTTCTGCTGATTGCGTTGGGTTCAAAGTCACATTTCCTACACCCAACAGTATCAAGGATTCCTCTGTCTGGGATTTTTTTCTTTCATATGTAACACCTCACGTTCCTGACATCAGGTCTCTTCCTCAAAACTCTTTTTTCTTTTTCCTTTAAGCTAGGGTGGGATGGGAAGCAAAGAGTAAAAGAAGCATTTTCTCTATACAGTTTAACTAAGAGATCCCCGATAGCTTGGATTTCATTATCTCATTGATTTTTCATTTGAGAATGCACATCAGTGCATTTGCCGATAACAAAGCAAAAAACAAAAACAAAAAAAAACCAGTCCCAGCAGACCCTCAGGGTATTTTTGTTATTGCTTGACTGATAACTATCTTTAAAGCTGATCGAGATAACACCCCCCATTTGGTTTATGGTGGCAATAGGTCAAACTGTTAGGTCAGTAATAAATATGCAGTTGCTTCAAGGCAACAGAAATTGGATGCATTTATTTAACAGATTGCTTTTAGCTTCTACATATAATACAAATAGATTTTTGGTCCAAGCATTGGCACCTTCAATAGAGATGGCCTTAAGGAGAGCTTTCTTCTCAGAAAGTCACTGGAGGGTGGAGGTGTGTGATAAGTCTATCTGAACCCATCACTTTTTGGACCCCAGGGTAGAATGAGACTCTGTGCCTTCAGAGGTTTTTATTGTAGACAGCTGATTCGTATGGAATGAGCTGCCAAAGAAAGTCTAAACAAGAGATGAAATTCTTACAGATGTCACTGGATGGAGAGAGGGGGTGGGGAGTTCTTCAAAAGTTAGAAGATATTGCTCTTCAGTGTCTTTGAATCAGAAGTACGTGTGCTCAGCAAGGACAGCTCAGGGATACTGATCTAGCTAGAATCCCTCAAATAATGGCTTTCAAGTATTGATATGTTGAGTGTATGAGTGAGAGAGAGAGAGCCTGCAAGAGAGATGCACGCACACAGATAAAGGTGAGGAATGTACTGGCGAGCCCAGATGACTAAATCATGGGCTCTTTTGTCCATCTGAATTTATGCCTTTAATTTTTTATTATACGGAGGAATTGTTTGCTCCACTATGTCCTCTGAAGGCTATCCCAAATTTTCTTTTCTAGTACCTTCTACACTCTATCTTTTTTTTTTTTTTTTTTAAACATTTGATCCAGTGTATTTGATACTCTTTTTTTTTTTTTTTAATAAATTTATTTATTTATTTATTTATGGCTGTGGTGGGTCTTCGTTTCTGTGCGAGGGCTTCCTCCAGTTGTGGCAAGCGGGGGCCACTCTTCATCGCGGCGCGCCGGCCCCTCACTATTGCGGCCTCTCTTGTTGCGGAGCAGAGGCTCCAGACGCGCAGGCTCAGTAGTTGTGGCTCACGGGCCTAGTTGCTCCGCGGCATGTGGGATCTTCCCAGACCAGGGCTCGAACCCATGTCCCCTGCATCGGCAGGCAGATTCTCAACCACTGCGCCACCAGGGAAGCCCTCTACACTCTATCTTAATATTTACCTCCTAAACTAAAAATACAAGCTCTCCAAGGGGTCAAAGGCCAGTTACTTCTGTATCTCCAGGCTTAACAGTGGATGCTAAATAAACATTTGCTAAGAAGTGAATACACTGGCCTCAGATAAGCCCCACAGATCAATATTGCTGTTGGTGCCGTGACTGCCCTCCACGTACAGACACCGCTCCTGCCTTAACTAAACCATCTCCATATTCGATGAGAATTCACCTCGTCCAGGATCCGAGTGCCCCCGTACCACTCGCTTTGGGAAGGAAAAGGTCAGGAGAAAGCCAGGATCTCTAAGGTCCCCTCTGGTTGCCTCATGCTTTTTTATTTCTCTTAGCTGCACACAGGAAGAGTTCTGCTAAAGCCCCTTTCCAGTTACTGAACAGAAGTTTCTGTTGTTTTCCGCAGTATCTGAGGGTCTACGCAGGCCGCCTCCGAGGGGGTAACGAACGCTGAATGCTGTGTTCCCAGAAGCAGCTATTACAACCCAGGCACCGAGGCTGTAGTCATTGATTTTCTCCTTAGTCTCATGGTACAGAGCATTTAATGAATGGAAATCCCAAACCTATTTCTAAATGAATGACATTCCCAGGGCTGCATCTTGTGGAGGTTTCTTCTGCAATTGGACAATTGTTTTTCTACTTTATTTTTTAAATTGTACATTAGCTTATGACTGGGAAATGCTCATCAACTAGACCCTTTCCAGATGTCTCAGTCAATGCCAGTCCTGGGATGCAGGACCCAAGAACACTGTAGGACAGAGGATTCTCCCCATTGTCCTGGCATTGGGTCTACGGATGTATTTCCAGTGTGCTGGGGGCATTTTGGACCTTAATTATCCAGATAAATCACACTCTCTAAACAGTACCTATCCACGACTCAATTAATTAAGACATAGTATGTTGCTAAAAAAAAAAAAAAAGCCTTAATTGGTTCTTAAACTTAGATTCTGTCTTCAGACTATCTGTGAACCCTCTAAAACTTAAGCACTAATTATTTTGTTTGTAAACATTTGTGGAGGTGAGGGAATGTAACTGAAATTTCACAGGGGTCTGTGATTAAATAAGAGGTTAAGAACTGCTCATTTTCTTAATTGGTAGGTGAAAATACATTCTAACTGTATGTGGCTTTGAAAATGTGCAATAGTGGCTAACTGAGTTTCTTAACCTTTTCCCTCAACTTCCTAAGTACTTCTTGAAGTATTTTTACATAGATACTCATTTACAGCATTTGACAAACAATCCTTAACATTTACAAGAAGAGATTCAAATTTAAATATTTTACATAATCATGACCTCAGCTTGGGGTGTGTTTGACAACTTCTGCTGAATAGTCTAAAAGTTGTTTAGTTATTGCTTTTGATGATGGGATTCTCTGTCAACAATTTGTTTTTTAATTTTAAAAACTAAAAACTTGGGTGTTACAGGTGTTTGCATATGTCAATATTATATAAGAACCTAAATGGGAAAAGAATTTGAAAAAGAATAGATATATCTATACGTGTAAATGAATCACCTTGCTGTACACCTGAAACTAACACAACATTGTAAATCAACTATAGTCCAATATAAGATTTAAAAGAAATTAAAAACTTGGGTGTTACAGGTGTTTGTCTATGTCTAAACTCCTTGAATTGCACACTTTAAATATGTATAGCTTAGTATGTCAATTACACCTCAATATAGTTTTTTGTAAAGACACCAAAACAGAGGAAATTAAAATTATGACTGAGACTAGATCATATAACCAAGAATAGGGCTTTATGGATTTAAATTGTACAGTCAGAACCATGAGTTCTGAAAAAAAAATCAACTCGGTTATTGAAACAGCAGTGGAAATATTTCGAAAATAACATGTAAAAATAACTTTCCTTAAATGATGGACACCAATGTTTGATAAATGAAAATCTTGATTACTCTATTTGCACTCAAGGAAACATTAAATCTGAACTTCTGAGTTGGTTTGCAAACAGGTTTCCAGAGTCTGGAGTTGGGGAGAGTTTATAACTTTGCAAGTTCCTGGTGTGTGTCCTGATGGGTCCCAAACATTCAAAGTTTGAGTGAACTCAGCTTCTCTTCCTGCATCTGGAGGGAGGGAGCAGAGGTAATTTACACCAACATTACCCTTTCTCTAGAACAGGGCTTTTCAAACTTGGCTGCATCTGAGAATCATTTGGGGAGCTTTCAAAAATCTTGATGCTCAGGCCACACTCAGACCAATTAAATCAGAATTTCTGAGGGTAGGGCCCAGGCACCGGCATTTTATAAGGTGTCCTAGGTGACTTCAATGTGGAGTCAAGGTCGAGGATCATGTCTGTAGCAAAACATTAATAATTATTTTAAGATCAAATTTATACTAGGCTCTTACTTGGCCTCAGAATGTTTTAAAGACCACCAAAATGTCATTGTGTGCATGTATCACCACAATTCAGATATTCACAGATAATCATCTACAGACACACCTCAGAGATATTGGGGGTTTGCTTCCAGACCACCGAAATAAAGTGAATGTCGCAATAAAGTGACTCACGCTAATTTTTTGGCCTCCTAGTGCACATAAAAGTTATGTTTACACTATACTGTAGTCTATTAAGTGTGCAATAGCATTATGTCTAAAAAAACAAGGTACATACCTTAATTAAATATACTTTACGACTAGAAAGTGCTAACTATCATCTGAGCCTTCCGTAAGTTGTAATCTTTTTGCAAAAGTGACACCAAAGATCACTGATCACAGAAAACCATAACAAATACAGTAATAATGAAAAAGTTTGAAGTATTGTGAGAATTACCAAAACGTGACACAGAGATACGAAATGAGCAAATGATGTTAGAAAAATGGCATCGACAGACTTGCTCGATGCAGGTTTGCCACACGCCTTCAATTTGTAAAAAACACAGTATCTGTGAAGTACAATAAAGGAAAGCATAATAAAATGAGGTATGCCTGTATATATCTTTTTATTTGTGCAGAATTACTAAAAATAAAAGGGGCTAAATGCACTTGAATCCAGGAATAGAAAAAGACATTCATGGGAAACTGATGAAATTTGAATAAAGTCTGTAGTTCAGTTATTAATATAGTACCAATGTTAATTTCTTAGTTTTGATAATTATCACATGGTGTGTAGGATATTAACATTAGGGGAAACTGGGTGAGGGGTATAGGAGAACTCTCTGTACTATCTTTGTTCTGTAAATCTAATTATTTCAAAATTGAAAGTTTTAAAAATTGAATTAAGAAAAAGAAGGCGGAGCTAGTATTAATCCCACACAATTGTTGATTAACAATAGGAAACATCTCTGGGCACTGAGTCTTGCATTGTCGCCTTGGACACACTATTAATGAATACAACTTAGGGGTGAGGACACCCCTACTTAGAGAATCTTGCAATTTTGTCTATATTCTGCTCTATATTTCTTTTCTCCAGGCCCGTCCAGATCCTACAAAATGTCATCAACAGCAGTTCATAGTGAAAGACTCACTGACCTATGACACATATGGCCTACGTGTCATATATTCTACTACTAGGAATGATAACACTGCTGGGAATACCTAACACTGGTGCAGTATTTTATCGTTTATAGCACTTTCTAAGTTAGTCTCGTTTTGATTTGCATTAGGAAAAAAGGCAAATGCACGGAGTACACCATGGGTCGCAATAAAGGATGAAAGTTCCATGCATTTTATTATAAAATATGCAGCGTAGCACCTGCAGAAATCACGCACGTGCGCACGCACACACACACACACAACACAATACACATGCACAATTTGAAAACACAGTTATTAAATGATCTTGTGTTAGTGTCTAGTGGTGCCCAGTGTGAGGGCTGGGGGACGGGGCCACAGGGCAAGCCTAGTGGTTACTGCCCTGTGATCACCACCCTAGACCAAGCTTCCCCCCCCCCCAGGCACCGTTCTGTGGTGACAGCTTTCATTCATTCCTTTTCCAGCAGGAAAAGGAGAAAAGGTCAAATGACCAAAGAGGCCCCCAGCCAACGCCTTTGGCCCCAGGTGTTGTCAGCCCATGACTGACTACGTCCTGAGTCACGGCCATCCCCGAGTCACCGCCATCCCGTCTCCTCTTTGTTCTGTCTCCTCATCCTAGTCCCTTGGAGGCCCGGTTCCTGATTTCCTCGGGGTCCCTGACACTCACCATTTCCCGGTGAGTCAGGCCCATCTGCCACCTCTTTTCCAGGAACCGTCTGCCAGCTGCAAAGCCCTGTCCGCTGATTGTGGCTGGCCGCCTGCCACTCCTACAGTCCCCAGAGGAACGCCCCCGCCCAGGCTCGGGGTGAAGAGGTTGGTGGTGGCCACTCTTCCCCTGGACAGTGCCAGAAGATGGCTCATATCCTCCCCGTCACCGCCCCCCAGAGGGCCCTCCAGCTGCCAGTTCCACCAGGCCACGGGGAGGGACCGGGAGGGACCCTCCCCTCCAGCCTGGACTCTCTCTCTCTGCCTTCCACCCCCGACACACACAAGCCTGCCCTGCCGGCCCAGGGAACCAGAAGCACCAAGACAGACCCGGAGCACACAGGTTCCATTCGATGGGACAGGCGGACGGTGCTGTGTGGTTTTCCTGCTTGCGTCTCTCCCGGGAGAAGAGCCACTTTCTCCCTGACGTTCATGTCCTGCTGGCTGGTACCATCAGGGCTGTGGTCTAAAACCTTCAGCAAGCGGACTTCTTGCTCCTTGGCCCAGGACAACAAGCTCATTCTCTGGCTCTTGTTTACTCAAAAGCGAAGTCTAATTGGGACTCCTCTCGAGTTCACTGGCTCTCTTAGAAGAGGAAACGTACTTGGGAAATGTGAACAATGTGATGCATTCAAACTGTGGTTTCTTTCTAATTAGTGAAAAAACGTCTGAGTGGCGATCGAGGGGGTTTACAGTGATTCTCAGGAGAAAGGGTAGAAAACATCTGCGTTTGCGGAAGTAGTTATTCTCGATGCGTGTTTGTCTTAAAGCACGTTTTCAAATGACTCTGCCGGCTCCTTCCCATCCCAGCCCTCTGGTTCACAGACCCGGTTACTGGATCCCACGCGCAGGCACAGAGAACCTTCTAGACCAGAAGCAACCACTCCTGCCTTCCTTCTGGCTCCGTTCCCTGAGGCTCCAGGGCCAGGGCGTAACCTGTTCCTTCCAGCTTTCTTTTTTTTTTTAAATTTAATTTGTTTTTGGCTGCACCACGTGGCATGCGGGATCTTAGTTCCCTGACCAGGGATCGAACCAGCGCCCCCTGCAGTGGAAGCGCGGAGTCTTAACCGCTGGACCCTGGCTTTCTTGAGGCAGGTGTGACTCTGCTCCCAACGCTGCTCCCCGATCACACTACCACCTGAAAGGTTGCTAATTTAGAGGGTGATCACCTGTCCAGTTTGCCCACGACAGTACCGATTTACACCCCCTTTTACTCACAGGGTCCCGATTTAGATCATAAATGCTACGGCCACCCCGTCCACGTGCAGCTCCCGGAGGGTCCTCACGCAGATACACCTGGTCATCTCTCCTACTGACCAACGGGGATGCCCCCTGCCCTTGCTCTGAGCCCATCCTGCCTTGATGGTTCCATCTGATTGATGGGGCATAGCCTCCCTGAGCTGTCTTGTCCAGCCGCTAACCGAAGCCTGATCTATTAGTATTGTAGGAAGTCACCTCTGTAACTCTGAGGATTTGGAGGAGTGTATGTGCATGCGTGTGTATGTGTACACACAGAGGAAAGAAAACTGTGAAACACTTGCTTAGAACAGCTTATCTTTATCCAGGAATCTGTGCAGGTGTTCACTGCTGTCTTTTGCGAACAGTTTATTAAGAAGGAAATTGAAATTTTAGTAAAGATATTCCTTCCTTGTGTTGCAAAACACCGCTGTATAGAGCCAAACGGAAAGATCACTGAACGCAAATGTACTTCTCAACAGATGAACAATCTGAATTTTCGAATTTTATATTCTATTTCAGCGTTGACAGTGAAACTGCACATATACTTTTCATATTGAATTTATCATCGCATTGACTTCCTGTTATTGTTATTCCAACACTGGAGAGAAATGTTTCATTTCCAGAAGTTTTCATTTAACTCTAATAGAAAACAAACCCAGACAAATCCACTTTTTTAAAAATAAACATTTCAGTTCTGAACACGTACCGGCTTGATTATAAGAACTGGTTTACCTCATAATTTCATAATATGAGCATCACCCTAATTATATCCTTTGGCCGTTCCAGGCATGATCACAAGGCCTTTGAAATTCAGATGATGAACTTGGACTGACCCTGAACCACAAGACCCAAGTGGCCTGCAGCTGCCTTCACCGTGGACAGCTGAGATAGTACGACTTCAGGTTCTGTTATTTCCCCTTCAGGTTCTCCAAGCACACGGGGCACTTACGTCTCATCTGTGAAGGCGATTCCAAAGTATTCCTTCTCCTTCAGATTGAAGTGAGATGCCACGAGGTCAAGCAGCTCCTTGGCCAAAAGCTTGGGCTGGAGGGAGAACAAAATGGAAAAAGGGTAAGTGATGAGAGATTACTTTTCCTAAAACATGCAATCTCAGGTTTACATAATTTTTTGGAAGGAATGCCCCAAAGCTCAAGAACATCCATACAAATGATTTTTATAAAACCCAAAGGAGTAGACAATGAGGACAGGGCCATCAATGGACTGAGACCTTGTTTCCTGGTAGTTTCTTCTATCAGCAAATGGTACTTGTTCACCAACACAGCTGTCAAACCCTGTGGCTTCCTTCCCCACACAGGAGAACATTTTACAGTGAATTGACAGGAAGATGTCTTATTAAAAATATATATGTACACATATATATGTAGTAAATATATGTTATGATGTATGTCAAATATATATTGTATAACACATATGTTATATAATACTATATTAATATTATAATTAACATGTTGTAGAATATGATTATATATATATTTCACATGCACTTAATTAGTATTTGCTACGTGCCAGGCCCTGTTCCAAGCACTTTACAAACACCAGCTTCTCTAACCCTCATCACAACCCTGTGAGATGGTTCTATTATTAACTCCATTGTACGGGGAGGAAACAGGTGCCCAAAGATTGAGCACCTCTGTGTAAGTGCTGGGGCTGTGATTTGAGTCCTGGCTCCAGAGAGTGCCCTCGACCACTCTATATGCTCCCATAATTTAAAATCCAAACAACAGAAGTACCTCCCTGCAAGAAATGTTAACATTAATGCCAAAGGGCCTTGGGAATAGTATTTAAGAATAAACTGAAACTTTGACTTTCCAAAGGAGAACAGTTTTACCCAAGAATGGTTTTTTGTTTTGTTTTTTTTATAAATTTATTTATGTATTTATTTTTGGCTACATTGGGTCTTCGTTGTTGTGCACAGGCTCCTTCCATTTGCGGCGAGCGGGGTCTACTCTTTGTTGTGCACGTGTTCTCATTGCGGTGGCTTCTCTCATTGTGGAGCACGGGCTCTAGGGTCGTGAGCTTCAGTAGTTGCAGCATGTGGGCTCAGTAGCTGTGGCACACGGGCTCAGTAGTTGTGGCTTGCGGCTCTAGAGCGCAGCCTCGGTAGTTGTGGCACACGGGCTTAGTTGCTCCGTGGCATGTGGGATCTTCCCGGACCAGGGCTCAAACCCATATCCCCTGCACTGGCAGGCAGACTCCCAACCACTGTGCCACCAGGGAAGTCCCCCAAAGAATGTTTTTATCATGAACTCTTTCCTAAAATTTTCTGCCAATCCAAAGGAGTGTGCCGGACCCTTAGATGTGAAATCACTGCGGCTGTTTGTATTGTCAATACATCAATCACTCTGGTCTATCACCGTTGAGATGACCACAGACCACCAGGCTCAGAGGTCAGGGAGGAGGGAAAGGCTGATGATGGAGACACGGGGCCAAAAGGGAACAGTTATTTCTAAATTGCCTCCCGGTTCAGGTATTTGCGATGCACTGCCTTTACGATGACTGTTCTGTTCCACGCATACTCCAAGCTCAGAGCAGAAACAGATTCGAGAAGAGAAAATGTGTGTGTGTGTGTACATGTGTGTGCATTGATGCACATTAGGATACCCTTCCTGAGTATATTTCCTGTTTTGGTCGTTACTCTGTTGCTTTTCTCTATTAAGAGGGTGGATAAGACAATAAATCAAGAGTTATATGACTGTTTTAGAACTACCATATGATCCAGCAATTCCATTTCTGGGTATTTATCCAAAAGAAATAAAAACACTAACTTGGGGGCTTCCCTGGTGGTGCAGTGGTTAAGAATCCGCCTGCCAATGCAGGGGACACGGGTTCGAGCCCTGGTCTGGGAAGATCCTATGTGCCGCGGAGCAACTAAGCCCGTGAGCCACAACTACTGAGCCTGCATTCTAGAGCCCACGAGCCACAACTACTGAGCCTGCGCTCTAGAGCCCGTGAGCCACAACTACTGAAGTCCGTGCACCTAGAGCCCGTGCTCCGCAACAAGAGAAGCCACAGCAATGAGAAGCCCGTGCACCACAACGAAGAGTAGCCCCTGCTCGCCGCAACTAGAGAAAGCCCACGCAGAGCAACAAAGACCCAATGCAGCCAAAAGTAAAATAAATAAAATACATAAATTAAAAGAAAAACAAACACTAACTCGAAAAGAAGTGCACCCCCATACTCACTGCAGCACTGTTTACAAAAGTCTAGACATGGAAGCAATCTAAGTGTCCATCAATGGATGAATGGATAAAGAAAATGTGGTATACATACACAATGGAATATTATTCAGCCATAAAAAAGAAGGAAATCTTATCATTCACAACAACATGGATAGACCTTGAGTGTACTTTGCTAAGTGAAATAAGTCAGACAGAGAAAGACAAACACTGTATGGTCTTACTTATACGTGGAATCTAAAAAATAAAATTAAAAAGTACCTCATAGATACAGAGAACAAACTGGTGGTTGCCAGAGGAGGGGGTAGGGGTGGGTGAAATGGGTGAAGGTGGCAAAAAAAAAGAGAGTTACATCACAGTTTAGTTTCTTATTTCACTTTTTTTTGGTGCCACTGTGTCCCCTCCTCCCAAATTCATGTGTTGAAGCCCTAACCTCCAATGTGATGGTATTTGGAGGGTGGGGCCTTTGAGAGGTAATTAGGGTTAGATGAGGTCATGCGAGCAGGCCCTCATGATGGGATTAGTGCCCTTATAAGAAGAGATCCCAGAGAGCTTGCTTGCTCTTTCTCTCCACGAGGTGAGGACACAGTGAGAAGGCTGCCATCTACAAGTCAGGAAGAGAGCCCTCATAGAGCCCGACCAGGCTGGCACCCAGACCTCGAACTTGCAGCCTCCAGAACTGTGAGAAAATCAGTGTCTTCTTTTTTTTTTTGGTTGCACTGTGCAGCACGTGGGATCTTGGTTCCCTGACCAGAGACTGAACCCATGTCCCCTGCAGAGGAAGCGTGGAGTCCTAAACACTGGACAGCCAGGGAAGTCCCCCAAATCAGTGTCTTTTGTTTAAGCCCCCCAGTCTGTGGTATTTTGTAATGGCAGCCCAGGCAGACTAAGACGGGTGTACTTCCTTTTAATTCAACAAACATTTCCTGTCTAATGTGTATAGGGCACTAGCCAATCCTACAGGAGATACAAAAATGCACAGCACATAGTACTTGTCAATAGGACCTTAAACTTTCATCAGGGCATAGAGTAAGAGCTAGGGTTCATTTTAAAAAGCCAAAGCAGATGGTTCCCTCTTTGCTGCCTCATCCTGAGCTCCCAGGATGGCAGCCTCCGGGCCTCAATCACCATCAATTTACCAATGAAAACTGCCAGAAATGATGGGAGTGGGTTTGAAGCGAGGGCAGGGCTTCCTCCCCCTAGAAGACATGAATAAATCGACAGGAAAATCCATCTTGATAAATCAATGTCATCTAATAGTCTATGCTACCATTCACACTAAAACGTGAAAAAGTGAAAAAGTAACCGTTAGGGAATTCAAGGCTGCATGTAGGGCGCTCCTTCATGAATACCGCGGGGGAGGCGGGGGAACCATCGTGGCGCATCTCAGAGCATCCCTGATAAAGGGCAACGTATCAATCCAAGGCGAGGGGGCTCTTGAGGCCTCAGACTGTGTTTGCTGTGCGATGCTGCAGGCCATGTTGCTGGCATCACCTCCGTCCCCATAAGGTACCTGGCTGCCCAGATACAAAGCATTTAATGTAGAGGTTGTGACCAAATGTAAGGTAACGTGGCTGATTTTTACACTGGGATGCACTGTAACTTATCCATCCAAATGTCTGCGTTCCTCCCACAGCGGTCACAGCATTTCTATAACCTGCTATTTCTTTAAACGTTTTGATAACCTTTGGGGTTTGCCTCTGAAGCTTGTATCACATGTATAAAAGCATCCTCACTGGTGATAAGTCTTCTTGTACTCAGAACGGACTTGGTTTTTTTCACAAGTCACGTGAAGTCCAGTCTGGTGAATGGTGACAGAGGTGGCGGAGGTGAGGAGCACATTGGATCAAGCCGGTTTTATAAAACGAGGTATGACTATAAAGTCATTATTTGTGGGCTCTTAGGGGTGATGGTGAGGTTTCCAGCCTAAACTTGGAAATGACAGAATAAGATTTCCTTCTCTTTGAGAGTTAAACTTGAAAGACAACGTCCCAATGGAATTGACCAGCGATACATAAATTTACCCAGAAAGAGAAAAGAATTACTGTTAGGGTCGGAATAATAGTATATCTATAACATGACTAAATATAGTAATTGTTCCATAGAAGGGGCTGGGTGAATGACCGGTGTGTGTGGGGTGGGGGATGGAGGGGAGTCTGGGAAAAGGAAATGAGCTGGGGAAACAAATGCAGTCTTAGCCAATAGGCCTTAAATATTTGAGTCCCAGCGGTAAGGCTTCTTCTCTGGCAGACATGGAGGCATGACCTTAGCCAGTCATTTGAAACACTCAAATTACCTATTTAACTCCCCTTCCTCCAATCTCATAGCTTCCAAAGAACTTATTGAGGTGTGATTGCCCTGTCCTACATATGCTGCTGAGCAGTCTCCTACATGACTGCATTATCTTCTAAAATAAGAGACTGTCACTCCCCTGCCAGTGATGATGCTGAGACTTGGAGACATCAGGCAGGCTGTCTCACAGCAAAGCCAGGCTTCCAAATGAAGTCAGACTGGCCTCACAGGTCACATGTACTACCCTTCTGCCACCCCACTTCTACTGACTCTGCCTCCTGGGTGAGAGGTCAAGGATCATGAGCCCTGAGGGCCCTATCTGGGTGAGGGTTAGATTGCTCACTTGAAACCAGAACACTGACATTTTCTACATCAATACTGATTTATACATCAGGTACTTTGAACTTGGTTAATGTGAGTCTTCCCCCGAGGATGAACAATCGAGTTTCTGCAATGCAGAGCTAGGGGACTGACTTGACATGCTGAAAAATTCACCAGAATAATGGATGTCACCTTAGGAGCCTTGTTGACACTGACTTTTGGCTTCTCCATGGTGACACATCCCTATGATTTAGCCTGTCACCGCAATCCTTTTTTACATTGGAACTTCTACAGTAAAAAACCAAATTTTCTTGGGGACGCATACACTGAACGCAGCTAAAAGGATCTGAGCAATAGCAGCATCCCTCAAATAAACTTTATCATCTCAGCCTAACTCTTTTCAAGGATAGGATCCGTTTGGATGCATATCTTTGGTCAAAAAATAAAAAAAGGTGGGCTTGCCTGGTGGCGTAGTGGTTGGGAATCCGCCTGCCGATTCAGGGGACACGGGTTCGAGCCCTGGTCTGGGAGGATCCCACATGCCGCAGAGCAGCTGGGCCCGTGAGCAACAACTACTGAGGCTGCGCTCTAGAGCCTGCGAGCCACAACTACTGAGCCCGTGTGCCACAACTACTGAAGCCCGCGTGCCTGGAGCCCAGGCTCTGCAACAAGAGAAGCCACTGCAATGAGAAGCCCGTACACTGCAATGAAGAGTGGCCCCCGCTCTCCACGACTAGAGAAAGCCCGCACACAGCAACGAAGACCCAACACAGACAAAAATAAATAAATAAATTTATAAAAAAATAAAATAAAATAAATAAACAAATAAAAAATATTAAAAAAGGTTAGTCCCATTACTTCATACAACAGTAATTATAGATCCTAAGCACCACCCTCAATAAAGAAAAGCCTACATTAATTACCCACAATATATACATGGGGAAATAAAGGCATTGAAGGGGGAGGTAACAGATGCCAGAAGATGTTGAGGTTAGAACTCCTGAATCTTAAGTCCCATTAAAAGGCACACTCTTTCTTCCACTGTCATGGTGACTGGCAATGCCCCAGCGAGTAGCTGCTCCATCAATGACAGAGAGCTCTCCCATCCCCCTGATGGACGTGTAGCATGAGTGAGAAATAAACCTCATTGTTAAGTAACCTTGACATTGGCGGTTGTTTGTCATCACAGCATAACCTAATCTATCCTGATTGGTTCAGGCACCAAAACTTTAATTCCCTGTATGGTAAGTTTAAAACCATTTAAGGCATCAGCCTGTGATTTCCTGATCTTGCAAACTAAGACAATATCCCACCTTGACGCGATGGTGATTAATGAACTACATTTCTTAAACTCACTTGGCGAACGTTGCTGGGTAGAAAGCTTTATGCTGTTATGTACTTTGAAGGGATGTTTACAGAATCTGCTGATTACAATCTGCCAATTACTTTGTTGTAAACATTTGTGGAGCTTTGCAGGATCGCGCTGGGAGTGAGGGCAGAAAGGCAGCCTGTAGCCCAGTCAAGTTCTACAGGACAAACCGGGCCGGGGCCTCAGTGCCGATGTGAGCAAGGCAAGCCCTGCGCGTCTTGGGTTAGAAACAGCCTGTGTTGGGTCATTGGTGCCATCCTGGCCCGCCCAGGTCACCACGGAGATCAGCTCGGTGCTTTGTGACCACCTAGAGGGGTGGGATAGGGAGGGTGGGAGGGAGGGAGACGCAAGAGGGAGGAGATATGGGAACATATGTATATGTATAGCTGATTCACTTTGTTATAAAGTAGAAACTAACACACTACTGTAAAGCAATTATACTCCAATAAAAACGTTAAAAAAAAAAAAAAAAGACTGACTTTCTCTCAGCCTGTAATGAACTTTGTTCACTCAATAGCTTTTCTTATTTTCTTTTTCTATCTCAGATTCTTTTTCCACTGTGTCCTTCTAAGCTTTTATTCCTCCTTATATCTGATAAATAGAATCTCTTTATAAACGTCTGACTCTACCACACAGATCTAAGTTCCCAAGGGTTCTGAACTGTTCCAGTGGGAAGCCGTGCACACGCCAGCATGTACAGGGTTCTGGAACGGGCCCCGTCTATGCTGCCTTCCGAGGTGGGACATGATTGGATTGTAAAGATCAAAACAACACTTCGCACGAACGCATGGCTGTACAGTGCTCTGGGCACATCCCTTGGCCGATGATCCTTCTAGTGAACTCGTGAGCTGTCCAGGCAGGCTGGGGAGAGCCATCAGCTGACCAGGTGGTACCCAAGCTCCTCTCCAGTTTCCCACAGAATATTTTTATTATCACTCACATATTCTACTTTCCACTTAACATGGATCCATCCCACAGAGATGCTCTTGGACAAACCGTTTAACTTCTCAGAGTCTCAGTGTTCCCCTCTATAAAGTGATGAACTAGACTGATGAATCGAACTCCTGCCCTAAATTTGATTCTTTATTCATTAAACTTATTATTAAATTTAGTTTCTTCCTTCTCCAAAACCTTCCCAACCTTCTCAAGGGTCTAGTCACTCATTCTAAAAAACTTTGCAACCATTCTGGATCCCCCCTGGATCTCTTAAATCTGTCAGTTAACATAACCATCTTTCTTATATAAGCTCTGGCAAGTCACTTGAGCTCTCTGTACCTCAGTTTCCTCGGCTGCAAAATGGGGATGAGGACCACACCACATCACAGGGCTGCTATGAGGATTTAATGAATTAATATTGACCTGCATAAGGTGCTTAGAGCAAGTGTCTGGCACAAAGCGAATGTTCTATGTGTTCATTATTATTTCAGACCCTCATTATCTCACCTATGAATTATTACAATAATCTCCTAAATGGTATCAAGTTATATATGTCAGTCTGGTATTTAAGGCCACTCTTTGAATCTAGTTCCTAACCAACCTCACTTTTGCCCGATTCCCTCCAAAAGTACTCATTTTTATCCAATCTATCAGAGTGAAGAAAACACCAATCTCGGTTCTATTTCCAAAACTTTGCCCACAACATCCTCTCCCCGCCCATTTGAATTTCATCTTGCTCAAGGCCCACTTCTTCCAGGAAGGCGTCCCTGATCATCCTACCTCCAAACAGTCTCTTTCTCCTCTGAACTCCTATAGCATTTACCACAGGGACTTGGTTCACGCTTGGCATGCATGCTCTTGTGTTGTGATAAATTTATTTTAATTAAAACATTTTTACAAGTATGGTAAAACACACAGCATAAAATTGACCATCTTAAGCACTTTTAAGTACACAGTTCAGTATTGTTAAGTATATTCACATTGTTGTGCAACCAATCTCTAGAATATTTCCTCTTGCAAAGTAGAAACTCTGTACCCATTAAACAACAACTCCCCATTCTCCTTCCCTCCAGCCCCTGGCAACCACCATTCTGCTTTTTTTCCCTATGAATTTGACTATTCCAGGTACCTCATCTAAGTGCAATTATACAGCGTTTGTCTTTTTGTGACTGGCTTATTTCATTTAGCATAACATCCTCACGGTTCATTCACATTGTAGCAGGTGTCAGAATTTCCTTCCTTTCTAGGGCTGAGTAATATTCCACTGTGTGGATAAACCACATTTTGTTTATTTATTGATCCATCAATGGACACCTGGGTTGCTTTCCTGTTTTGACTTTTGTGAATAATGCTGCTATGAACATGGTGAATTTCTGTGACATGACTTGCTGTGTCCTGTAATGGGCTGAATGGTTGCCCCCAAAAAGTTCTGTCCACATCCTAAATGCTGGAGCCTGTGAACATGACCTCCCATTACAAAAATGTGATTATGATCCTTGAGAGGAAAAGCGTCTCCTGCACTATCCAGGTGGACCTCAAGTGCAATCACATGGATCCTTCTAAGAGAGAGACTGGGGGAGTTTTGACAGAGACAGACACACACTAGAGGACCGTGTGAAGACAGAGGCAGAGATGGGAGCGATGAAGCTGCATGTCAGGGAAGGCTGGCAACCACCAGAAGCCAGAAGAGGCTAAGAATGGATTTTCCCCTCAAGCTTCCAGAGGAAGCTTGGCTCTGCTGACAGCTTGATTTTGACTTCTGCCTTCCAGAACTGTGAGAGAATATGTTTCTGTTATTTTAAGCCCCCAAGTTTGTGGTGCTTTGTCACGGCAGCCTCAGGAAACGAATACACACCCTCAGGCAGAAGCCCCGCAGTGCCTGGCAGGTCCTAATAGCAGGAAACCCCAAATCTGCTGGTTGTTTGAGACATAAAGTGGGATCTCAGCAGAAAGCCCTTTACTAGTATTTGCACTTTCTCTTTATAATGCCATTGACTTTCTGGGCAAGGAAGCCACATACGCAAGTCCAGGTGGAGGAGCCTTTGTATCAGAACTGACCCTGGGTCAGTCACTGGCAGCGTGGGCTTCAACTCAGTGACTTCTCCCCTCAAGCCCTTTCTTGTCATCCGCCACTCCCTTGGGGGCAGCTCACAGATTCAAAATCAATGGAATGGCCACTTCTGAATTGCATTAAAAAAAATTAAAACATCACACGGCTCCCATCTGTGGTCTGGGAGGACTCACGGCCCAAAGACTGACCCTCTCACCTCTCCCTCCTCCCCAAGGCTGATCTGGACAATTCGCTTCTGGCTGCAGGGCCCACAGGGACCGCCAGGCTGCCGCGGATAGCTCCGCAGCTGGGCCACACCCTCCCGCTCCGACGGCACCGCCAGCCCCATCCCAGGAAAGGGTGATTCCCGGCCCCGGAGGAGTGGCCGCGTCAGTGGAGGTGGCAGAGAGTCCAGTGCTGAGAGCGGGCAAGAAAGCGTGGTCAGCGTGCCCTTTCTCTCCAACCTTTCTGAAAACCGAGAGGGAGAGAGGGGGGTGAAGGGGGGCAGCTCGGAATCAACGATGCCTGAGCCTGCGGCCTCTTTGAAGCCCTGCCTGTTATTGTGTTTCCCAGAGCAGCTGGGAGCCTGGCTCCCGCCCTCCCTTCCCCCCCTCCCCCTCCCCCTCCCCCTGGGGGCTCCGCATTAAGCAGCCGAGCGCTCATTGGCTGTTCGTTCGTCCTGGGGAGGGGGCGCCGGTGATGGAGAGAAAGCGTGAGGTCATCGCGCACACAGACGCGGGTCTGGCCGCGCTCCCCCTGCCTGTCACCCCCTTGACGCTCCGGCTGATTAGCTGGGGAGGCTGGCTTCCTTCCTACCGCGTCTGAGCAGCCCCTGGGTTCCGTGGCTGGGGGCAAACGGGGCACTGCTTCCTTTACGTAGGGTTATTTGCTCTTCTGGGCTCCCAGGCGCCTGGGATAGGCAGGGGTGCGGGGCGTGTAAAGCTCAGTGGGTCCTGCCAGAGGGAGCATCTCTCCATCTGGGAGGTCCCCATCCAGTAAGAACCCCAGCTCGTTAGTGGACAGAAGACGAATGCTTTACCTCCGACTCAGGAGGGACCAGCAGCAGAGCATCTCAGCCAAGCTGGCTCCAGACACAGCCAATACTAACGGTTTCCGTTTACTGGGTGCAGCCTCTGTCCCAGCGCAGAACTGAATCAATCCTTACCCAGCAGGCAGATGCCAGGATTACCCCCATTGGATACAGAAGGAGCCAAAGCACAGAGAAAGCAGTAACTTGCCAAAGGCACATAGCTAGTAATCCGCAGATTTAACTCAACAGTCAGGTGGGTATGTCACCTAGGGACGCTGGATCATATAAAGAGCCAGAGAGACTGGTTACCCAACCCACTTAACTGACAGGGCAGGAAACTAAGGTTCAAGGGGTCGAGAAGCCGGTCCACGGACAAGGGAGGTCACCTTAGTGACCGGCACATGTGGGGATGGGACCCAAGCGCCTGACCAGTCCTTTGCTAGACCACTTAAGTAGGTGGTTTCAGAAAAGGCTGCAACGATCTGAAACAGGAAGGAAAGAAAACCAAAGGGCGTCAATCACATGTGGGTCCTGGCAGGCAAAAAGCAGTCACTGCACACATTATGCTAAGGTCCAGGTTTCCTGGCTCCTCCCCAGCTTTCCCTCCTGCGTCTGCCGCCCCTCTGGCCCCAGCACCATCATATTCTACAGGCCTCCCCCTGCCAGGTTCTGGGCTCCATGCTTCACTTATGTGATCTTATTTGATCTTCAAAGCAAAGCAACCCTGCGACGTTGTACCGATGAGGACACTGGGGCTTAGAACAGCTACTGTGCTCAAGGTCACAACCCCCCAAGGGCACAGGGCAGACGAGGGGCTTGAGTCTGGGACTGACTCTAAAGCTTTGGTTTTAAATGCCGGGTACAGATCCAGCAAGTCACAAACAGCACAGACAGGAGGGGTCTGAAGCTGCTTTTTCTAAGCGCAATAGAATTCTGCCAGACACTATGTTCCCGGAGGGCAGGGATCAGGTTTGATCAATATCTGTAGCCCCGCCCCTGAGCACAGTGCTTGACACACAGGTTTTTTTAATTGGTAGATGGGGATAGACTGAAGGGTCATTGTTTGATTGTTACACCAGCCTAGCAGGAAAGCTGACCACAGGGAGGATGAAACCCACACGCCCTCTCAAGGCTGGTTGGAAGCACAGAGCTGCTAAGCAGAGATCGTGGTACCCCATGGAGAAGGATGGGTCCAGATACCATATGCCCAGATGCAAAAGAGCCCCTGGGTTTCAATGGGGTCACATACCTCCAGGCACCCACGAAGGAGGCTGTGACATATACTTTGGGAAAGTTACTTGTACACCCAGGAAAAGATGTGTTGTGTCTGTATTCCTTTCAACAGACTCTGCCCTTTAACCCAGCATCAGGGACTAACCTTGCTTGTTTCCCAGTTGCTCGTCCCCGCCCTTTGTACTATTCCTATGTATTATTCTTTATATGATACTAATTTATTCCCTTGTTCTCATCCTCTTATTTCCACATGGTTTCTTCCACATTTTGCTAAGATTCACCCTGGTCCCAGCGTGGGGGAAAGTTGGGGTTGAAATCAGTCTGGGAAGCCGAGTCTTTCTCATCCATGCATTTGAATGATGCCCAATGGGAAGGCTTTGACAGGCGCACATAATTATTACTCCTCCAGAAATGCAAAGTGCTTCTGCCAGCTGTCTGGGGAGCCTGCTTTATTCAGGATCTGCTCCCCTTGGGACTCTGGGCGGGCGGGCAGGTGTTCATTAGGGAGCGCCTGCTCATTAACATAGTAACCCCCAGACTCCAGCCTGCTCGGGGCAATGTTACAAGGACTGCTCATCCAGGGTGGCTCCCCTCGGCAGCCTCTCCGCATTCATGAAATGATAACGGTTTCAGTGAGGCGAAAACACAAAAAGATGTGCGGTACTCAACTTGCCTTTACCAAGGTCAGGCTGACAAGTCTGCAGCCCCAATTCGGAGACACTTGAAGAAAATATGGGGGATGCTAAGGTTCTTGGAATTCATCGTCCACAGTCGTTTTATCTACCCCTTCTATTATTTTTTCTTTAACTCAAAGCCTGCCCTGCATTCTGGGTTATGACCCTATCTTGTTCTACAGTGAGTAGTAAATTACTATTTTGGATGTAAACCACCCATACATTCACTGGGAGGTGAATCCTGGAGTGAGTTCCCCAGGATCAAACCGGCCAACTGGTCACCTTTCCAGTGGGACAAATGGCACCCAGACCAATTCCAACTTGAGGTCTTCACGACATTGCACACTGAATTATTCCCTTTGCCTGATGTTCAGGGAAGAGTGAAGAAGGGCATCATCCCAGAGCGCAGGACATCGGAGTTTTGCAATTAGCTCTGTGTGGTCCATAGGAAGCCACGGAATCTGAGGCAAGGCTCAACCATTCCAATCAGTTGTGTAGTCAGCGGTAGCTAGGACCTCTTAGGAGTTTCATTAGTAAAGGGATGATACGGCAATAGGGCAGAGAGGAAGGGTTAGGGTAGAGCCATTTTCCGGGACAGGTAGGCTGATTGCTACCTTTCATGTAATATACAGAAGGGTGGCACCTACTGTCCTTTGCCAAGGGCACGGCTGATGTTCAAAGAATATGGCTTCCTCACCCACGTACCGGAAATAGAAAGCTTGCCTTCCAGTATGAGGATGGGGAGAGTGGGGAGTTGTGAGGCATTAAAAAAAAAAAAAAAAAAAAAAATATATATATATATATATATATATATATATATATGGCTGTGATTGATCCATCTATATATGCTGTGATGGATCTTAAAAAGTAAGCACCCCTTTCATGCAATCGGGGCAGTGGATTTGTAGTCAGACCACAGGGCTTGGAAACCCAATTCTATTCCATGTATAAATAAAGCATTTATTTTCACCTTGAAACATTGGGACAATAACATCTACTTCATGGGTTGCTGTGAGGAGTCAATACATGATCATTTATAAAGTACCGGGTGCACGAAAGATGCTGAATAAAGGCAGATTCCCCTTTTCTCTTTCTGTCAGTAACTGACTCCCCATACAAATGACTTATCCTCTCATCACTTTGACAAGGACCTGCTCTGATCGCAATCTAAATCCTCTTTTGAGTGAACTGTCATATCCTTTATCCCAGGAACCATGCATAAATCATCGCTAGGCAGTCAGGAGAACAGAAAGCAGACGACTTCCCTCGGAAGTGAACTTGTTTGGGTAGACATGCCCTAAATAGCACACCGTCTCTGCTCCCAGTGTCTGCTCACTGATGCTCGCCTCCATTCACTCGACTGATTTACTTTCTCATATCGGTCCCTGCCTCCTGCTTCTTTAGGGTTAAAACGACGTTTACTGGCCAGAAGAGAAAGAAGTCTCTCTCCTGCTCCAGGGATGTATGGAGACACGGCGCTGGCTTTCTGATGTTTGGAAGTTCCCCAAGTCTCCTCCCTGCGGACCCTTCCCCCATCGCTCTTGCAAATTGCTGGCAGGTACATGCTAGAGAGAGGCAGTGCGCGCTGCCCGATGATGATGTCATTTTCAATATAATTAAAAAGGCACTCTCGCCGGGGTGGGAGAGAGATGAGACAGTGCACAGGCACTGGTGTCCCAGGAAACGAAGGAGGGGAGGTCAACTTTTGGCTGAGAAAGATTTATTCCTGAAGAGCCCTTTCACTGAAGTCAGACAACAAGGCAAAAAGCACTGCAGCCCCTCGCACGTGCCGTGCTAATTAAGTGGATGAGAACAGATGATGTGCTGCGGGGTCCGAAGAAAAACTGCGCGCTTGTAATACCCTCGTTCTCAGATCGAAAATATTATTTTATTATTTGCCTACATTCATCCCCCCAGCCCCCCATTTCCAGAAGATTCGGAGGAGGCTTACAAAATTTTAAATGGTATATAACAGGGGGATTAAAACACGAAATAAGACAGAGCCCACTGAAGATGCTCAAACACATGAAATAAACGAGTTCCTGTTGTTGACTAGGTTACAGTCTTTGTCAACGGACCCAAGAAGCAGGCTGAGTTAACAGGCGCAGGCAAGCCTTCTCCTGGGAGTACATCCAAGAAGGAATTTATCGTTTGGTTCCACACGTGAGGGACAGCAGACAGCATGTCTTCAACATGGTCCCTGGGAAGGACAGAAATGCAGCTCCCATGAACCGTTTCGTAGTTTAGCCCCTATGCACCACCCTCTCCACTTGGAGCGGGTTTTAAAGCTGTCTCCTGAAGCCCGATGGGATATTCTGGGAGAGGCCTTATGTTAGATGTATTTACATAAGTGAATTTGGCCAGAAATTTTGGAGGCGCTATTTTATTAGGTTCTTAACACATGCTCACGTCAGCCATTAGGCAGCTTGGCACTGACGTCTTGTCTTGATTCTGAAGCCAAGCCACAGAAGAAATAGGCAGTCAGTCCCAATTCTGGCGGAGCGCACCAGCCTCCTTGCAGACTGTTAAGGCGAGAGGCAACATCCAAAACGTCACGCTGGGAAAAAGCGAAGCCAGGGGAGCTAAGTCAAGTGCCCTCGGACCCGGGCGGGATGGAGTGGAGGTGCTGGTACAGGCAGCCAGGAGGTGGGAAACGGTCTGGATCTGCATCTCCTCTTGGGCAGGTCTGCAAGCCCACCCTGAGGAGACCCCCCAAGCCAGGCGGGTGGGTGGGAGAGTGGGAGGGAGCTTCCACCTGTGTCTGGGGGCCCTGTTCTTTCCCTTACTGCCGGGCTCTTCCACTGCACATCTGCTCCTGTGGCCCCTGGGCCCCTTCCTCTTTCTCTGCTGCTCCCAACTACCTTTTTTGCTTTGGCTGCTAGGTGTGGCATGTGGGATCTTAGCTCCCCGACCAGGGATCAAACCTGTGCCCTCTGCAGTGGAAGTGCGGAGTCTTAACCACTGGACCGCCAGGGGAGTCCCCCCAACTAGCTTTTTAATTCAAGACCCTGAACGTAGTCCCTCTGCGGAGAGAGCTGCCTTGACCTCACACCCTCTCTTCGGTTCCCACCCAGGCTGCCCCAGCAGCGCCACGTGAGTCACGCACACGGGGTCCATCAGCCTCCCCGGATGCTCTGGTCCCACGACATACGCATCTGTGCTCAGAGTCTATTCCTCCTCAAGAATGACCATGTCTGGGGAGCAGGATCGCCTGTATCTTTGTTTCCATAGAGCCTGAGCCAGATGGTCAATGTCCAGTGACGGCCCGGGTTGATCAATGAATGAGTGGATGGATGAATCCGTCCATCAGTCAGTGAAGAGTGAGGTGGAGGAATGATCGGAGCAAGGGAAGCCTTCATACTGATAAACACCAGTGTTCCCCCTGAGTTCCATTCCCAGGTCCAGGTCCTTCTCAGTCTTCACACGGGCCTTGAGTGAGCTCGTCTCTCCTCGTTCTAGGTCCCACCAGACTCAAGTGCCTTCCAAAGCCAGCAAGGACATCTGCCTCAGGAGGCGTCAGGGAGCCATCCCTCAGCTGCCAGGATCTCTGTACGTGTTCAGCAACAGTCTTCCAGAGGAGGGTCTGGCTGGGGGCTCACGTCTTCTCTCGGTGTGTTATCCTGTGAGCCCCAACTGAGGAAGTGGGGGGGGGGCCTGTCAGTGGGGATAAAGGAAAGCCAGGACAAAGGTGTGCACCCCAGCCTTTGCCCTCGTCACCTGCCTGTCTCTTCCAGTCAAAAGTCATTTCATCAAAATAAATCCGGGGTGCCTGGCAGGGCCATCTGCGACACTGAATTGTTAGACTTGCAGGGAGATGATTCACACGCAGCGCCGAAGACCCTCCGCGCCCCGCCCGAGCGTGGCTGGTGTTTGCGCCAGGCGATGACTCATCTGGGGGCTTGACCTGGGGCCTTTGCAGACTCCCTTCACCCACTCTCTCTCTTAAGGCCCTCCATTTCCCTTTGTAGAGTCGGGTCAGTACGCTTTACATTCTTAATAGCGTGTCAGTCTGGAGAGAGAAATCATCGCAGGCTGTGACCCCGTGGCAGCGGTGTCACTGGTTGCTAGGCAGGGTGTCCTTTGGGGAGGGAGCTGTCACTCCTGGTCCCCCTTTCCTCCACTTGTGCGACAAAGGGTCAGACCCTGGCCCAGGTCACAGGCACAAAAGAGATTTTGTTCTGTGCTGCTGCCTTGCCAGGCCTCTCTGAAGGCTTCCTATAGAAGAAGTCAAGGATTCAAGATGGCAGTAACGTTACAATGAGCAGGGGAAAGAATAATGAAAATAAGACGGATCCCCTCGCAGAGCTTCGCCGAAGTCAGGGTGTAGGAGGAAGAGCCCTGGGCCGAGAGCAGAGATCCTTGGTCTCGTACTGACTCTCCTGGCCGCGGGGTTCTTGGTCCTCGTACTGACTCTCCTGGCCGCGGGGTTCTTGGTTCTCGGTGCAGAGAAGTTGGGAGATGCAGCCAACTTCCAACTGCTCCGTTTCACCTGTGCCCACCGCCGCAGAGCCAGCACGAGGCTCCCCATGAATGCAACCCCAGCACGGCCACTGAACCCTCCATAAGAGGCTAAAAGGAAAGTCTGACTCTCTACGTTCATGTTCAATGTCATCCAGAGAGAGTGTGTATGTGTGTGTACAGCACACATGTGTGCTCAGTACCGTAACTTCTGATTTTTGAGAATTACTCCAGACCTAAGTCTTCCCACAAGACACTTCTCAGTTGGACAAAGAGGCACAGAGAGAGAGGTGGGACCCTCACTTCCAGTCTCTGCTGCGTTTTCAGGACAAAGTTTTCTGGTCCCCAAGAAGCGCTCCTCTGGATGAGGTCCACTTCACAGGCTGCCCTCTGGAGACCTGGGCTTCTAACTGTGGCCTTAAGAACCCAGAATCATTGTCAGGAAACAGGAAGGCTTTGAAGTCAGAGACCTGGATTGGACCATGGCTCACAAACTGCTGTGGGGTCATGGCCAAGGAGCTTAATTTCTCAGAGAAATCAGTCTTTTTCTGTAAAATGGGTGTAATTCCACTGACCTTATGAATGTTGTGAAGATGAAATAAGAGAGTATGTATAAAATGTAATTCAGTTTATTTTTAATTTATTTTTATTCTTATTTTATTTATTTATTTTTTGCTGCATTGGGTTTTTGTTGCTGCACACGGGCTTTCTCTAGTTGCGGCGAGCGGGGGCTACTCTTCGTTGCGGTGCACGGGCTTCTCATTGCGGTGGCTTCTCTTGTTGTGGAGCACGGGCTCTAGACCACGGGCTTCAGTAGTTGCGGCACGCGGGCTCGGTAGTTGTGGCTCGCGGGCTTAGTTGCTCCGCGGCATGTGGGATCTTCCCGGACCAGGGATCGAACCCGTGTCCCCTGCATTGGCAGGCGGATTCTTATCCACTGCGCCACCAGGGAAGCCCCTGTAATTCAGTTTTTGACGTATGATTATTACTTCATGCTTGTTAATTTCTTTGCCACTTTCTCTGCAACTCCCCCTCCACACCCCCACCTCCATCAACATCCTCGTCTCATGTTGCCTTCCTTGGGGACGACCTCCTGTGAGGCGTCATCACTGGGGGACATCCTGGCCTTCACTGGGGGCGGGGCTGAGTTACTCTGGGATGAGCCTCAATCCGGGTTGACTCATCCGTCCATCAGAACTCATCAAGCCCAATCCCTCAGGACCGTTTTAGCAGAGCCAGAGAAAGATCTCTTGGCACTTCATCTTCAGGACTTTCACTTTCTTAGAGAGTGGAGGGAAAAATAAAACAGAGCAAAAGCAAAAATTAAACCCACTCTAATGCGTGTGAGGTGGGCTGTGGTGATACATTAGATCAGGAGGACCAATTTGCCCCATGTGGGTCCCCGGAGATTGAACCTAATGCTGCGTTTGCTGCATACACTGACTACAGTCGGCCCTCTGTATCTGCAGGGGATCAGTTCCAGGACCCCCTGAGGAGACCGAAATCTGTGGATGCTCAAGTCCCTTAGTCGGTCCTACGGATCCGTGGGTTCCGCATCTGTGGAGTCAACAACCAGGATCATGTACTATATTTACGACCCGTGGCTGGTTGAATCGGCGGATGCAGCACCACGGATAGGGAGGGCCAACTGTACTGTCTTTGAGCATCTCTTACAAGATACATTCTAGGCTGACTTTTCGAACTACTTGACTGAGGTGCCCTCCTGGTGCACCAACAGCAACAGTGAAATCAAGGACTCTCCACTGTGCTCTAAAAATGCATTCCTCCAAATGGGAGGTTCTAGAATGGGAAGCAGGAGGTCTGTGCAGAAACGTCGGCTGGGATGTTCTACGTTAGCAATAACCAGCCCTGGTGGCACGTGAGGACCACCTGGGAAGTCAAAGAAGCCACTGCCGCCTGAGTCCCACCCTAAAGAGGTGGGGCTTAATTGATCTGAGGGGGAGGGGAGGCCCAGGAATCATTGATTCTAACTGATTCTAGCTGGGACGGAGCTGCTCTGAAGGAAGCAGCAGTGTGTTGGGGGCGAGATTCTTTGTGATGTTATCAGGATTCCGACAACTTGTAGTTTATAGGCTGCCTTCCCACAGACGTTTCCCCTGGACGCCGGGCGGTATCTATGGGGCAACCGTCGTGTGCTGGGCGGTGTGCAAGGTGTGAGGGTCCACGACGGGCAGCCACGGTCCCCGACCCGAAGGAGCTCACGGCGAAGCAGCCACAACTACACATCGTTCACCTGCCCCACGCCACGGGGTTCAGAGCCCTGATTCAGAAGCCGTTCACCAGCTATGGGGTCTCAGGCAAGTTAAATGAACCTCTCAACGAACAAACAGTATCTCATCCACGTGTTGTGAGGATTAGAGGCCTTAGAACAGGTAAAGCCTTAGAACGGTGCCCGGCATCTAGTCAGGTGTTCAGTAATATACACGTCATTGCAGTTAATCTTCTCGACAACCTTATGAAGCAAGTACTATTGTTAACATTATTCCTACAGGAAAGGTCACACAGCTATTACGCGCCATAGCTGGGCTTCAAACTCAGGCGGTCTGACTCTAGACCCTCTGCACTGAACCGTGAGACCATAACTCCCCGCTTCTGATGCTGCTTGTGGGGAAGAAAGAATTAAACAAAACCCCCAAACCAACCCACTACGTGTAATACAATATGCAAGGGTTATAACAGAAGCAGGGCCTGGCATGACTCAATCAAACTTGGACGAATGGTAACACATCTGAAGGTGTGTAAGACCCACAGAGGATGGACCTTGAAGGAAGATAACAGATCTCTGGGCCTCGTCACAAAGTTGGGATTTGATTCTACAGGCTAAGGGGGGTTATGTGATCAGATGTGACCAGTACAGTCAGGAACTGAAGAAAAAGGTAAAGCCCCCCCGTATGTCTGGAGAGACCAAGGCTAGACAGATCACCCCAGATCACAGAGCTAGCAAGGGGAGAGTCCGAATTTAAACTGGGGGTGGACCATCTGCTGAGTTGCCTTAAGCGCAGAGAGATATCACTGCCTGTCCACGGGAAATGCTTAAACATCTCTACTTCCATTCGGAAGAGAAACTGTAATTTCATGCCCTTTAGGCTACCCTAAATGTCCCGGCATTCTGCCTGGGTGATCAGTAGGCTGGGTGGTATCCTACAGCCAAGGTCTGAACATGCAGCCAGGAGCAGAACATTCCAGAAAAGCCAGAGGGCACCACCCTTAGCAGGTCTGTCCAGGAATCTTCTGTGCTTCCTGGAGGGGCAGTGAGCATGGGCGGAAGAGGCACAAAAAGGGAGCAGCCTCTGACCCTGGCTGCAGGGACCTCCCCGCTTCTGGAAGCTCCTCCTGGCTACTCTCCTTCCCCGGGAATTGTTGAGTTGCAGGAGTGGCAGTGTGTCATCTGCGTTTCCCATCTTTCTCCAGGGAGCACCTCAGGGCAGCGGGCTGACTCTGGCCTCCTTCAGGGGGCAGGTCTAAGGAAAGATGGTCTGAACCCTCCCCATGGGGTCTCAGAGCCTCTGAAGAACTCTCCCCTCCTCCTCTCCTCCTGAGTATCCAGTGGGTCAGGGAACGCTAAGCAGGGTTACTCTTTAATCCCATTTGTGCTTGCGAAAGCGTGTTGTACAGGTGGTGTTAAGCTCCTCTTTATTTCTTTCTCCTAAAGAGGCTATGATGTGAAATTCTATGAGGAGGGAATTAGCAAAGACATTAAGAATTCCCTCACTAAGAAGGTTTTTCAAGGTCCTACTGTAGAGTACTGGGAACTATATTCAATATCCTGTGATAAACCATAATGGAAAAGAATATGGAAAAGAATATATGTATATATATATCTAAGTCACTTTGCTGTACAGCAGAAGTTAACAACATTGTAAATCAACTATACTTCAATCAAATTATTTTTTTTAAAGAAGGTTTTGACCACCAACATGCTTTCCAAGAAGGTGGCAAGGTATCAAGGGCAGTTTTTTTTTTAAATTGTGGTAAAACATACGTAATACAAAATTTGCCGTCTTAACCATTTTTAAGTGTATAGTTCAGTAGCATTGAGGACATTTGCTTTGTTATGCAACCAATCCCCAGAACTCTTTTCATTTTGCAAAACTGAAACTCTAGCCCCGTGAAACAAGGCATCAAGTATATTTTGAAGGCAAGGGTTATTTTCAAAATTGAGTGGGTATGGCCTCAAAAGAGGGAAGGAGAAGAAGTACATAAACTTACAGGTCTTTAACACCTTTAACACCTTTAATTCAGAATTCTATCATTTATCGCATTTCTATTGCCTGATCTTTCACTCTGGTGTTTCGTGAATACAACGTATTAAAAATGTAAGATACAAAGATAATAAACATGAAAGTCTAGTTGTACAGAAAACACACTAATTCCCTATAAGAATCCAACCTTAAGAGTATCTTTGTTTGTAGCCCCACCATAACTTTTCCAACAAGGGATACACACATTTCATACTGTTTAAACTGAATCTGAAAACTATGGAACTTAAAAAAAATTCTATTTCAAAAGAGCAGTCCTGAAAGGAAACTCTTAGTGATTTGAGACGCCGCTTAGGTCCTCGTGGCCTGAACTGGGGTGTGTGTCCTCTATGTGTCACTCAAAGCAGCATGCTCTGTTCTCCATGCATTACAGATGCCATTTATATTTCATTTTTTTTTTAAGAGATTTATGTATGTATGTATGTATGTATGTATTTATGGCTGTGTTGGGTCTTCGTTTCTGTGCGAGGGCTTTCTCTAGCTGCGGCAAGCGGGGGCCACTCTTCATCGCGGTGCGCGGGCCTCTGACTATCCGCGGCCTCTCTTGTTGCGGAGCACAGGCTCCAGACGCGCAGGCTCAGTAATTGTGGCTCATGGGTCCAGTCGCTCCGCGGCATGTGGGATCCTCCCAGAACAGGGCTCGAACCCGTGTCCCCTGCATTGGCAGGCAGACTCTCAACCACTGCGCCACCAGGGAAGCCCTATATTTCATTTTTAATCAACACAGGACTGTGCAAAAGGTCTGCCTCTCAACTTATCTTTACTCGTTTCTTTTTTTTAATATGTTTTTAATATTTATTTTATTTATTATTATTTATTTTTGGCTGCGTTGGGTCCTCATTGCTGCACATGGGCTTTCTCTAGTTGCGGTGAGTGGGGGCTACTCTTCATTGTGGTGCGCGGCCTTCTCATTGCGGTGGCTTCTCTTGCTGCGGAGCATGGGCTCCAGGAGCATAGGCTTCAGTAGTTGTGGCGTGAGGGCTCAGTAGTTGTGGCTCACGGGCTCTAGAGCAGAGGCTTAGTAGTTGTGGCGCAAGGGCCCAGTTGCTCCGCGGCATGTGGGATCTTCCCGGACCAGGGCTCAAACCCATGTCCCGTGCATTGGCAGGTGGATTCCCAACCACCGCGCCACCAGGGAAGCCCTACCCGTTTCTTTCTGAATAGATCACAACCGTGACATTGAACAGCAAGCCACAGGAACAAACTTAGAATCTCCGCGGAGCCAGGCCACAGCATGACACAGAACAGGAAGGGCACATGGCATGCTGGGAATTGGGCCAGGTTAGATACATCATTTGGATTAAGTTTGTTTACAAAGCTCTCGACCATAAGCAAAGCTATACGGCCTGTTCATGTACTGCACTCAACCATGAGGAAAGATGCCCATGACCTTAAGCTTGGAGCACGACCTTTTGCATTTGGATTGCAAATAATTGCCTTTGTGTGGAAGTCAGAGGCATAAATAAGAGGGGCATGTCTGAAATGAAACTTTCATAACTCAACATTTTAAAAGTAACAGAACCCTGGGCATCTTTACTTGTTTTGGTTTCTTGTCTACACACTGGGAAGGTGACAGGGAACTTTCTCAGGAGCTGAAGGCCTGATACACACCCTAGCCCTCGCCACTGGTGCCCTCCTTCAGCATTTGTTGCAGGTTCACTTCCTGTTGCAATGCCCCGTTCCTGAGACTTTTTCTGCCCAGTCTTCCTGCCTTGGAGCAGATGAAGAAGTGAAACCCTCCGTGCATGCTGAGTGTGCCCTAGAAATTAGTGCACCCAGTTTCCAGTCCCCACCAGCTTGCCAAGGCCAGGACAGCACCCTGTGTTGCATTCATGACCCAGAATACCCCAGCTTAGAGTCTGGGGGTAAAGACGTGGAGAAGTAAAAAAAAAAAAAAAGCTTGCCTTTCCTTTTTACAGAACCCTTAAAATTCCTTATGTGGTTTTCAGAGAGCCCAAGAGCATCCCGTGACAAGCTGATGGCCGGGCCATCCAGGGACCACATTATGGAGTCTCACGACCAACAACAGCTTCATCAGGAAGGGATACTGAGTATCTGGGGGTCTCTGGTGGGCTCAGGAAAGATGCACTTGTTGGCTGTGCTTACAGACCTAGCTAGACTTTTTGATGGTTTTACAGATGTATGCACACACCAAAACGATCAAACTGTACACTTTAAATATATGCAGTTTGCTGTATGTCAATTATGTCTCAATAAAGCTGTTAAAGATACTTAGAAACTTTTTTTTTTATTTTAAAAAGAAAGATGGCACATGATTCAAACAGTAAAAGGCATCCACAGTGAAAAGTATGTAAAAGGAAGTCCCTCCCCCCAGCGCCGGCCCCCAGGGAGTTTTTAGACAGATGATCTGGTCACACACAGAAGTGGGTTCACAAGCTAAGCCCACAGTGGACACACATAACGAGGAAGGAAGTTCTCTTCCCTGAGGACACGTAAGCTAGTCTGAAAAATACCAATTGTGGCAGGAGAGCCAGTTCTCTTAAGAAACCAGTCTCTGGACACAAATTAGTTTAATCTTCCCTAAAATATAACTCTGCCTGCAAACATGAGCTCAATCCCCTGTCCTCTTCTCCAGGAAGAAAAAAAAATGGGGAGGAATCAAACTCCTTACCCCCAAGCCTCCTCTGAGCTCCTCTAAGCATTAATGTTTGAATCGTCACAGGGAACCAGGATTTGAAAGCCTAACATTAGAAAGAAAGCTTTTGAACAGACTGACGTCATCCGTCAGGGCATATGGAAGACTAAATTGACATGCCTGAAATTTCTGGTCCAGAGAATAGTCTTCAGGGTTACAAAGGACATCAATAGAAAAAGGAATGAGGCCCATGTATGACATACTTCCAGGAAGGCTATTAAAAGGGGGTGATTTAAAGGTGTTGGAGAGACAGCCAAGTGGCTTTTTAAGCCAACAGGGCTAACATTTCTCCTCTTGGCTACACAGATCTCACTCTTACCTCTAGAATTCTGCTCTGTTGAGTTTCTTCCTTAGTCCCATTTGGGCAAAGGGACACTCAGACAACCAGATCCTTCCCTGTGAAGGCCATGTACACAGTCAAGTGATCACCACACCACCATCTGCCCAAGACCAAAAAGTCCGGCTGCCAAAGGAGGGCCTGAGACAGAGGCCATCACACTGGACTAGAAAGAAATATACTTTTCTTTCCTTCCTTTAAGTTTAATTTTTACTTTATATTATAGTTGATTTACAATATTGTGTTAGTTTCAGGTATACAGCAAAGTGATTCAGTTATACATATATCTATTCTTTTTCAGATTCTTTTCTCATATAGGTTATTACAGAATGTCGAGTAGAGTTCCCTGTGCTATACAGTAGTTGATTATCTATTTTATATGTAGTAGTGCGTATATGTTAATCCCAAACTCCTAATTTCTCCCTCCCCCAACCTTTCCCCTTTGGTAACCATAAGTCTGTGAGTCTGTTTCTGTTTTGTAAATAAGTTCATTTGCATCATTTTTTAGATTCTACATGTAAGGGATATCATATGACATTGGTCTTTCTCTGTCTGACCTACTTCACTCAGTGTGATCATCTCTAGGTCCATCCATGCTGCTGCAAACGCTTTTCTTTCCTTTTCAAAATACCTTCATTCAGCACGACAGCATACAGAATGGTTAAGAGAGGGCTCTGATATCAGACGAACTGGGGTCTGAGCCCAGTTCCTTCACTCCTGGAGCTGTGCAAACTTCAGCAATTTATTCAAGTCTTTGTGACTTGTTTCCTCAACCGTGGAGTGGAGATAAGAACAGTTTCTCCCAGAGTTGTCAGGAAAATCGGCCAAAACATACAAATATATTTAGAAGTGTGCATGGCATGTAGGTATTCATGATTGTTATATATTTTTAGGTACTTTTTTTATATACAGTTACATACTCTTTATATATCCTTATTATTTTTATTCACTGATTCAACGAGTATCTAGAGGGCAAGGACGATGGGCCTGGCATTACGTAGCTCAGCACGGAATTGTGTCTCTAAGGAATGGACGTCATTCTTTCTTGGAAGGAACTCTCAGGACATTCATCCAACACTGTGGTGGTACCAGGTTCCTAAAGCACTCAAAACGTTCTTGTCATCTTGTCATGATCTTGGTAGCTTTCCCGAGAAGGAAAAAGAGGTGGTACAGAAATCAGTACTTTTTGTTAGGGAAACTGAGGCACAGAAAGGCTGAGTGGCTTGCTCAGAGCTGTCCCACTGGCCCCCAGTGGGGCTGAGACAGGACGCGTCCGGACATGGAGTCTGATGTAGCATTTTGCAGAGTGTTGTGACGTAGACCCCGGTCCCTTTGCACCTCACTAAGCTGGACCACCCAAAAGGAGTTTACGGTCTAAGACGGAGGGATTTTCATGGGGAGGGAGGCCTTGGAAGACTAGCTGACCAGGTGCCTTCACTGCAGCCTTCCTCAATGGTTTTAACAGGCAAATGCACCCATATCTCAGACGGAAATGTACTGTGAGGCATTTCCCAAACTTCCTTGACACGGGACCCTCCCCTCATGGAGAACCTTCTGGGCTTCGTGTTCCAAGGAGCACATTTTGGGGAATGCTGGTTCAGAGAATGGTTTCCTTAGAAGGGTGACTTTTTGAGAAAACCATCCCAAATTAGAAATACAAGTTTAAACCAACCAAACTGCCTCCTTTCTCTCTCCCTGAATATGGTCACTAAGCTGGAAACTTCTCTCAAAGCACACTGGGCCGAGGCCAGCAAGGTTCAAGGGCCCCGACACACTCAGGTTCTGGAGTCCCAGCTGGGCTCTGAATCACCACTTCTCCCATGACACGGGCCAAGAAGTCAAGAATTCCAGCCAAGACTCCTGACCTTGTTCAATGAAACTGTTTAGAGCTTTCCATGGATCACAGAAAGTCAGCGGTGGGGAACATACAACTGTTACAAAGGATCAGAGGGTCATATTTTCAGCCACAGTCTGTTGGAACGAGCAGCTTCTGAGTTTTTATCCTCTTGGGCAATATGATTCTTCAAAGTTAATCTTGCCTCTGTGCTGGCATCATATAGATGCTCAGCCGGGGCTCCAACTCGGAGGGTATAACCCTGCACTCACCAACAAGAAACTCAAAAGTGAGCTGCTTGCATGACCTCCTGCTTCCTTCTCATCAAAGCCCAATTCCACTCCTCTTCTGCAAGGTGATCATCAATCCACGTGACTCTGCTTACACCGAACCCCTGGGCATCTTCCGTTCACTCCCTCCCTCTCTTCCTTCTGTTTCATGTTCTGACAACATGAGAACAGCCAGGAATCTGTCTCTGGCCTCCATGGTAACCTACCTAGTGAAGACCTTTCAAGAGGGTGGAGAAGCAAAGCAGGCTTAACTCCCACAGAAATCATCCCTCCTGTGAAAGACATGGCATAACTTTTCTTCTGTAGTCATTCCTCTATTCCAAACGTCATGGGAAAGAGACTCTGAATTCCAGTACTCCATTTACAGTCTCCTTTTGGAAATTCATTTCTTCCTGATGCACTCCTTGGTTTAATGCATCACTTACCCTCTGAATTGTTTTCTATGTATCTGACTGCACTGGCATGATATTCTTTAGATTGTAAGCTCCTGGGAGGTGGGGACATTGCCTATTTCCCATTATTATCTGGTCTAAAAATACTGACCATGACCATGACATTGAAGAAAAGCCAGCTGATGAAGAATAAGATAAACACAATGACAGACGTAACTTTAGGGCATGGCTTGAAGAATTGCCATTTCTGAAGACATTTTGAGGCGGTCACCTCAAAATGGTAAAGTATTTAGTCATCTAACTGAACAGAAGATGAAGGAAATTATATTTATGAGGAAATACTTTTTGAATGACCCTCCTCGGTAATCATCTCAGCCAATAGGATTCCTGCCATAAAATGCCCACTATGATGATTCTGAGGAAGTCTGTAGAGGTTTTCATTGAGGTCCTGGTTCATTTGGCTTTAGGACACAATTAGCATTCTTCTCTCTTTTCTTTCTTCTTTAAGCTTTTTGAACACTGAGAACGTTTTTAAAAAATTCATTTTATTGAAGTATAGTTGATTTATAATGTTGTATTAATTTCCACTGTACAGAAAAGTGATTCAGTTATACATATACATGTGTATAACATATATATATTCTTTTTCATATTCTTTTCCATTATGGTTTATCAAGGATATTGAATATAGTTCTGTGTGCTATACAGTAGGACCTTGTTGTGTATCCATTCTATATATAATAGTTTGCATCTGCTAATCCCAAACTCCCACTCTTTCTCTCCCTCACCACCCCCGCCCCTTGGCAACCACAAGTCTGTTCTCTATGTCTGTGAGTCTGTTTCTGCTTCACAGATAAGTTCATTTGTGTCTTATTTTAGATTCCACATATAAGTGATATTGTACGGTATTTGTCTTTTTCTTTCTTACTTCGCTTAGAATGATAATCTCCAGGTTCATCCATGTTGCTGCAAATGGCATTATTTCATTCTTTTTTATGGCTGAGTAATATTCCAGGGTATATATGTATATACACACACCACATCTTCTTTATCCATTCATCTGTTGATGGACATTTAGGTTGCTGAACACTGAGAATTTAAGATTAAGCCTCATGTACTTTTCCAGAATGCCTTGTGGTCATGTCAAAGATGGCTGCTTCAGTGGTCATCCAACCCAGACTCACATCACTGCTCAATGCACACAGTCACCTGGATCAGGAGAGGAAGGGGCCTTACCAGCTGACACCCAGGTTTCATGGTGATTGAGATTAGGAAGTAGTGGACACCTACCACCAGAGCGCTGACCTGGGTCTGAGCTGGCATGTGCTGACCCAGCTCTGACTCCCTCTGGAAAGCACTGAGTCTGAGGGCAACAGCTGCCTTCAGAGCCAGAACTGAGAGAAGCAGCCCCATGACACACCCACTCCCCAGGCGGGGAGAAACCAGAGACTCCCCCCAGGCAGCATGCCAGGGCGACCCTATAAAAACAATGACGGTGTGAGGCCCACGTTCCCTAGGACGCCAGTGGTGAGCAGCTCTGCACACCTTTCTGCCTCACAACCGCCCTTCGAAGGATGGATCGTCATCCACTTTTATTTTCTTTTACTTACTTTCTTGAAAAAAAAAAAGGCAGATTTAGATGCTAAGACTTAAAGTGGTGATTTGCTCAAGATTACTCTTATGGACTGAACTGTGTCCCCCCGCCGCCCCACAAATGCATATGCTGAAGCCCTCACCCCCTGTGGCTGTGTTTGGAGATAGGGTCTTTAAAGAGGTAATTAAATTTGAGTGAGATCATAAGGGTGGGACCCTAATCCAATAGGACTGGTGACCTTTTAAGAACAGGGACATGCACCAGGGATGTGTGTACAGAAAAAGACCATGTGAGGACAGCAAGAAGGCGGCCATCTGCAAGCCAAGGAGAGAGACCTCAGGAGAAACAAACCTGCCAACATCTTCATTTTGGACTTCCAGCCTCTAGAACTGTGAGAGAATTAATTTCTGTTGTTTAAGCTACCCAGTCTGTGGTATTTCGTTATGGGAGCCCAAACTGACTGAGTCACACAGTTAAAAAGTGGTCTGGTGTCAAAGTTCATGCTTGGGGGCAGTTGAGAGTTCATGTATTAAATGTGGTCTTGTTTCAACAATCTCAGGTCAAGCCTTCAGATCTTGGATGCCTGCATCATTAGCTACTGTTGTATAATAAAGAATCTGATTGGCTTTTGTCCCTGGTTCCTGGGAAGGAGACTCTAAATCCTTGGGATTTCCCCAGTAATGGAGTACCTTTGATATTCATGAGTCCCTTGGAACCATGAATCACCATTCACCTGAGTTTGTGCTAATGAGATGTCTTGGGTAGAGGCTGGTCACCAGAAAGACCAACCTTGTCATTAGAGGAGTGGGTTGGTCACCAGCCCAACCTCCCAAACTCCAGGGAGGGGACAGGGGCTGGGGATTAGGTTCAGTCTCATGACCAACAATTCAATCATGCTTACGTAACTGTTGGTGGGAATGTAAATTGATTCAGCCACTATGGAAAACAGCATGGAGGTTCCAACAAAAATTAAAAATACAACTACCATATGATCCAGCAATCCCACTTCTGGGTGTATGTACAAAGGAAATGAAACCAGGATCTCAAAAGATAACTGCACTCCCATGTTCACTTCAGTATTACTCACAACAGCCAAGACGTGGAAACAATCTAAGTGTCTGCCAACAGATGAGTGGATAAAGATGTGATATTCACACCCACTCACCCACCCACACACACACACAAACATGATGCAATATTATTCAGCTGTAAAAAAGAATGAGATCTTGCATTTGCAGTGACATGGATGGACCTTGAGGGTATTATGCTAAGTGAGATAAGCTAGACAGAGAAAGACAAATACTGCATAATCTCACTTACACATGGAATCTAAAAAAGCTGAACTCATAGAAATAGTAGAATAGTGGTTACCAGGCGCTGGGGGTGGAGGAATTGGGGAGATGTATGTTTAAAGGTACAAACCGCAACCAGTAGATAAGTATTGGGTTGGCCAAAAAGTTCGTTCGGTTTTTTCGGTATGACGGCTCTAGTAGCACTTAGTTGTCTTTAACCTCATTTGAAAGTTTTGTTAAACTGTATTGTGACAGCTGTCATATCAGCGTGCATTTAAAAAAACTTATTAAAATTGGTGAATCTTTGTGTAGCCGTTTTAATATTGCAGATGGAAGAAAAAAGCAACATTATCGACATATTATGTTTTATTATTTCAAGAATGGTAAAAATGCAACTGAAACACAAAAAAAGATTTGTGCAATGTATGGAGAAGGTGCTGTGACTGATCGAACGTGTCAAAAGTGGTTTGCGAAGTTTCGGGCTGGAGTTTTCCCGCTGTATGATGCTCCACAGTCGGGTAGACCAGTCGAAGTTGATAGTGATCAAATAGAGACATTAATTGAGAACAATCAACGTTATACCACATGGGAGATAGCCGACATACTCAACATATCCAAATCAAGTGCTGAAAATCATTTGCATCAGCTTGGTTATGCGAATCACTTTGATGTTTGGATTCCACATAAGTTAATCAAAAAAAAACCTTCTTGACCATACTTCCGCACGCGATTCTTTACTGAAATGTAACGAAAACGTTCTGTTTTTAAAACAAATTGTGACAGGCGATGAAAAGTGGATGCTGTACAATAATGTGGAACGGAAGAGATCGTGGGGCAAGCGAAATGAACCACCACCAACCACACCAAAGGCCAGTCTTCATCCAAAGAAGGTGATGTTGTATATACCGTGGGATTGGAAGGGAATCCTCTATTATGAGCTCCTTCTGGAAAATCAAATGATTAATTTCAACAAGTACTGCTCCCGATTAGACCAACTGAAAGCAGTACTCGATGAAAAGCTCCTGGAATTAGTCAACAGAAAACGCATAATCTTCCATCAGGACAACGCAAGACCACATGTTTCTTTGATGACCAGGCAAAAACTGTTACAGCTTGGCTGGGAAGTTCTAATTCGTCCGTCGTATTCACCAGACATTGCAACTTCAGATTTCCATTTACTTTGGTCTTTACAAAATTCTCTTAATGGAAAAAATTTCAATTCCCTGGAAGACTGTAGAAGGCACCTGGAACAGTTCTTTGCTCAAAAAGATAAAAGGTTTTGGGAAGATGGAATTATGAAGTTGCCCGAAAAATGGCAGAAGGTAGTGGAGCAAAAGGGTGAATATGTTGTTCAATAAAGTTCTTGGTGAAAATCAAAAATGTGTCTTTCATTTTTACTTAAAAACCGAAGGAACTTTTTGGCCATCCCAATAAGTCCTGGAGATCTAATGCACAGCATAGAGATTATAGTCAACAATACTGTACTATAAACTTCAAAGTTGCTAAGAGACTAGATCTTTAATGGTACCCATATTGCAATACAGAAGTGTATCAAATCAACACATTGTACACCTTAAACTTAAACAATGTTATGTGTTAATTATATCTCAATAAAAAATGAAGAAAAATCATGCCTCTGTAATGAAACCCCAATAAAACTCTGGACATTGACGCTCGGTGGAGCTTCCTGCTAGGTGAACACGTGGTTTTGCCCTGAGAGAGGGATGCGTCCTGATTCCACAGGGAGAGGGCACAGAAATTCTGCATACGGGACCCCCCAGACCTCATCCCATGTGTCTCTTCATTGGTGGCTCCTGATTTGTATCCCTTATAATAAAACTCTATAATCCTAAGTATCATGCTTTCCTGAGTTTCATGAGTCATCCTGGTGAATTGCTGAACCTCAGAAGTTGATGGGAAGCCCCACATTTACAGCCAGCTGGTCAGAAGTGCAGGGGGCCCGTGGACCCCGCGGCTTGTGGCGGGTCTCTGAAGGGCGGGCGGTCTGGTTGGGGACGGGTGGGGTCTGCACTAACTCCCAGTGGTTGGTGCCAGAAGCGCACTGCACTGCTGCAGCCTCCTTCCTCCATCCAGCCGCGCCCTCGCCCTGTGACCCTGTGCTGCCTTGTGAATGTCACAACCTGAGGCGTGGTCAGTCACAGATCGGCTATTATTACGCACGCTTGAAGGCAGAGGTGTTTAGAGGCTAAAGAACAACCAAGCTCAAGGTTGGTTGATTTTAGGAATTAAAATGATTATCCAATAATAATTTAGTGAGCCTGTGCCCACTCTTATGTTCCTCTCTATTTTTTTCAGTATATCTAGTCCCTACGCTTGGATTCATTGAAAAAGAATTTGATTGCCCCTTTGTCACAATAATTAAATGAGGACAGAGGTCCTAAACTGAAGAATCAAGAAGTTTTTGCTTTGAAAGCTATTCATTCATTTGTTCATTCGTTCAAGAGTGTGGAGTCAACTTTTGGACGAAAGCAACCACCATTTATGGGACACCCGTGACTAGGGTGCTTGGTTTCGTTCTTTCTTTCTTTTTAATTAATTAATTAATTATTTTTGGCAGTGTCGTGTGGCATGCAAAATCCTAGTTCCCTGACCAGGGATCGAACCCGTGCCCCCTGAGGTAGGAGTGTGGAGTCTTAACCACTGTAGTGCCAGGGAAGCCCCGGTTTCATTATCTCTAATTCTCACCACAATCCTGCAAAGTAGTTATTACAATTCCCATTTTGGCAGCAAGAAAGCTGAGGTTCATACAGGTAAATGTTTCCCAAGCCCACACACCATCCACATGGGAAGAGGGAGTCAGGATTCAAACTGGGATCTGACTTTATCCAAAGTACGAGCTTTATCACATCAATGGCTCCTGGAGCCCTGGTCCAAAAGTTTACATACATTAATCTTTTTTTTTTAAATTTATTTTTATTTCTTTATTTTTGGCTGTGTTGGGTCTTCGTTTCTGTGTGAGGTCTTTCTCTAGTTGTGGCAAGCGGGGGCCACTCTTCATCACGGTGCGCGGGCCTCTCACTATCGCGGCCTCTCTTGTTGCGGAGCACAGGCTCCAGACGCGCAGGCTCAGTAGTTGTGGCTCACGGGCCTAGTTGCTCCGCGGCATGTGGGATCTTCTCAGACCAGGGCTCGAACCCGTGTCCCCTGCATTAGCAGGCAGATCCTCAACCACTGCGCCACCAGGGAAGCCCACATACATGAATCTTATTTTCCTTGTTTCACCACTGACCCTGGTCCATTTCACCAAGGGCCAGTGGTGAAACAAGGAAAACAAGATTAATGTATGTAAACGTTTCATAAAGCGAAATGTATCCTACTTAAAAGACTGCTCTTTATTCTGCTTTTATATCCTTTTTGGTATATGTTTTTCTTTTTTATTAAATAAATGAATGTTAACGTAGTCAGCAATATTTTTTAATACCCTTACTTGGCAAAAACAGCAAACATTCCAGCCCTACTTTCATCTTTATATTGTATAGCCCCTTAAATCCCGAAGTCTGGGAACCACAGCGGCACCCTGGCCCTAACTGTGAGCCCCCGAGGGAAGCTCCAGAAAGGTGTAGAGATCTGGACTTTCCTCTATGTTAGAGTCTTACTGCCTTAACATACAGTGTGCCCGGTGAGCACGCAGGCTCCAGAGGCTGGCTGCACGGAACCAGATTCTGGCTCCATCACTGGACCCCACACTCCCAGAGTCTCTGGTTCAGTGCATCCCGAGTGGAGCTGGAGAATCTGCGTTTCCAACATGCTTCCAAGTGGTGCCAACGCTGCCCATCGAGGACAACAGTTAGAGAAGCGCTGGTTTAAGCCCATCCCATCATTTCTAGTCCCTTTGTCAGGGACTGGTTCGGACACGGGAATGTGAACCAACTAGAGTCTGGGGTGGGTAGGGAAGTAGGGGACAGGGGAGGCTCTCCCTCCACGATAAAAGAGTTTCAAGAGGAGAAGCTCCCTTCCTGCTTTGGACCGTGGCTGCGTGAAGATGTGGCACTTGGAGTTGCTGCGAGCCAGCTCGTGACCACTTGAGTCAGGGAGCCTGAGAACTTCCGCAGGAGGAACTGCACTTAATCTCACTGAGCGCAAAGTGAAGCTGAACTGAAAGATGGTTGTTTTCGTTCTTATGAATACAATCTGGTGAGTGCGCTGTTTGTTGAACTCAGGGTTACATGGCAGTGCTACTCCCTAAGATACACATATTGTGTGTGTGTGTGTGTGTGTGACAAAGCCAACTGAACGGTGCAGGCACTCCGATATCACAGTATTCATTAGTTCATGTATCATTTTACTAATCTCCGAAAGGCGGGTGAGAAGGCAGTGATGTACCCACACCTCTCTGACTCTGTGACAGATAGGCTGTTAAATGAAATGGAGAACTGGGGTCATCTGGAGGATTATTACAGTCCAACATACCTTTGTATGAATCTACGGATACTCTTTCTGCTGTTTTAAAAATCACTGACTCTATTACAAAAGTAAGGAAAGGTAATAAAGGATTTTTATAATAGCGACATATGACTAGCTTTAATCTCGTAATGCATCCTAAGATCTATCAACAGTTTAAAATGGAAGAATCATTGTAGTTAGATTGGGAATTTGGGATTGACAGGTACACACTGCTGTATTTTAAATAGATAACAAACAAGGACCTACTGTAGAGCACAGGGAATTCTGTTCAATCCTCTGTAATAACCTAAATGGGAAAAGAATTTGAAAAAAGAATAGATACATATATATGTATAACCGAGTCACTTTGCTGTACACCTGAAACTAACATAACGTTGTTAATCAACTATACTCCAATATAAAATAAAGATTAAAAAAAGAATCACTGTACTGATCTAAGCCAGCGGCAAAGGACTCCGCGTGAGATTTTAAAATCTTCCCCCAAGAAAAACGTTGCGACCAGTTTTGAACTGGCAGTTAGGCGTTTCCGGAGCCAGGCAATTCTCCTGGGAATGATCTCAGATGGCTGGGATTCCACCAGGCCTGCTTACGCACATGTTCTTCTGAGCCTTGCAGAGTCGCAAAGAACGCATTTGAATGCCCAAAAATGTCCATCCCACTCTGGGCTACAAAATCTGGCAAGCGCGCCACACTCTCTGGGAAGGATACAGCCCTTAATGGGAAATGCGTGAACTTGGGGAAATTTGAGATTGTGAATCATGAGCTGGGAAACCAATCACTAACTTGTTCATGAGGCATAGTGTTTGCCTTCAGTTTTTACACTCCCACATGTCACAGCCATTTATATATGCTTATGCTTCAAGATCATTTTAAATGTAAAGTATTACGGATAGGGGCATTTATAAGATACTAGGCTGCAACCATCAAAATCATTTTTTTCTTATTTTATCCCCCAGAATGACGAGTGATTAGCATGCTTTGACATAATTGGAAGTCACAACCGAATTCACTCAGCTAGATGGTTATCAGTACTCGGCATGGTTACATGTCCACTGATATCCTGCCTGTCTTCTATGACCTTGTCATATGAGTTGTATATGACATTGGAAGGATTAGAAGTGATAACCAGTGTTCATAAAAAGATCGGGGGACAATGTGCTGGGAAGCCTAAAAGGTTAAGCAATTAAGACATTTTTGATTGACACTCAACCCCATCACTTGTCAAATGAATTTGCACTGAACTCTAGAAATACTCCATAAAGTCTTGTACAGAGTCATAAGGAAGACCAATGACTTCCTAGGCATAATAACACCACAAATTACGTAGCATTTCCCCAAAGGCCGAGGGAGTTAACATTCCCATTTTACAGAGAGATAGCAAAGGAAGTGGCTTGCCCAGGTTACCATAGCTACTAAGTGGTCCAGGCTGGGCATCTGATGGCCCGTGATGTTCCAGGAAATCTTCTGAGCATGTTACATGTTCTGATTCATTGAATCCTAATCATAACTCTGTGAGACAGGTCCTAGTATCAATTTACAGATGAAATTATAGCAGGAGGACTGGAGGCAGTAATGATTCCCAGGTTACTATTAAGGAAACTGAAGCTTAAAGAGGCTGGACGATTGACCAAGGTGATGGAGCTACTAACTGTTAAGCCGGTAACTTCAGGACCTTGACTGTTTTGAATTCCAGCCAGGTTTTGAAGCCAGGCCATCTGGCCCCAGAACCTGTATGCTCAGTGTACTGGTGACAAGCGGCCCTTCCTCAGAGCCAGACAGCCTGATTTTGAATCAGCTATCTACTCTTTCCCTGCTGTGCCACCCTGAATAAGTTACTTAACTGCTCTGTGCCGAAATTTCCTCATCTGAACCATGGGAAGAATAATGGAGCTAATTATCATCTGATGATTCAGCATATAGGAAACACTTAGAACAGTTTGGTACAGAAAGAAGTACTCAGTTAGCTAATGTGATGATGAATCTCTAAGCTATAACATTTCCCAAAGCATTTAAAAATTGACTTACGCAATTAAAGCTCAAGTCACATTGAACTGTTCAGGAACGTGTTCATTTGCATAAAGCAAAGGACACTTATATTTTCCATCCGCTGGTTTCTAACTAGAATACTGATTTCCAAATCCTGAGGGGTCTGCGGAGACCCCCTCAGGGGAATCCCTATCAGGGGTAAGGAACAAGCCGGAGAGGTTCAGACTTCCTCCATTTAGATGATTTTGGACAAAGGATTTTGGAACTAAAAGCAGCTTGAGAACCATTGGTCTAAAAGACTAGAGTCGGGTCACGTGGCGGCACCTGTCTATCACTGTACATACAACTCCCTGCAATTGTGAAGTTTAGGACCCCCGCTCTGCTGGCCCAAGGGTAGCACCTACGACACCACAGGGCACACCCAGTGGAAGAGGCAGTTTGGGGCAAAATGACACCCTTCGTCTCTTTAATACACTGCTCTTGACAAAGTCAGGTTATGGAGGGAAGTAAGAGTCCGACAGAAGAATTCAAACAGGATGGACGACTGAAGGCTTCTGGGCAGAGGTATGTTACAAAGCAGTAGTTCAGAAAGAATAACCTGGGTGTGACATGCAGGACAGACTGGGATGGAATTACGTAGGTGAGCGAGCAGGCTACGACAGGACCAGCGCAAACAGACGGTGACAATGAGCATGCCGGCGACGGCAAACCCACAAGGGTGACGGCAGAACTGGAGGAGGAAGGTATTTCCTTAAGAGGGAAAAACCCGGCAAGACTTCAGGAAGGGAAAAGCGTTGAGGAGTAAGTCAAAAAAGGAGGCTGGGTTCCTAAGCTTGGTTGCCTTGGAGAACGGTAGGCTCACCTTTAAAGCAGGTGCAAAGAAATGATGACCTGGATTTCAAGAGGAGCATGGAAGGTGCTGGGGCTGGTCTGTGGAGTTGGAGCTGCCACTTAGATGATCACTTCCACATACAGGAAACCTTGTTTTACTGCACATCAGTCTATTGTACTTTGCAGATATTCTGTTTTTGTTTTGTTTTGTTTTTTACAAATTGAAGGTCTGTGGCAACCCTGGATTGAGCAAGTCTATCAGAGCCATTTTTCCAACAGTATTCGCTCACTTCATGTCTCTGTGACGCATTTTGGTAATTCTCATGATATTTCAAACTTTTTCATTATTCATTGTATTTATCTTTGACGTCACTCTTGCAACTGCAGATGTGGTGGAAACCCCAAGAGAACTAGAATTAGAAGTGGCGCCTGAAGATGTGACTGAATTGCTGCAATCTCGTGATCAAACTTTAATGGGTGAGGAGTTGCTTCTTATGGATGAGCAAAGAAAGTGGTTTCTTTTTTTTTTTTTTTTTTTTCTTTTTGGCTGTGTTGGGTCCTCGTTTCTGTGCGAGGGCTTTCTCTAGTTGCGGCAAGCGGGGGCCACTCTTCATCGTGGTGCGCGGGCCTCTCACTATAGCGGCCTCTCTTGTTGCGGAGCACAGGCTCCAGACGCGCAGGCTCAGTAGTTGTGGCTCACGGGCCCAGCTGCTCTGCGGCATGTGGGATCTTCCCAGACCAGGGCTCGAACCCGTGTCCCCTGCATTGGCAGGCAGATTCTCAACCACCGTGCCACCAGGGAAGCCCAAGAAAGTGGTTTCTTAAGATGGAAGCTACTCCTGGCGAAGACGCTGTGAAGATGGTTGAGATGACAGCAAAGGACTTAGAATATGACATAAGCCTAGTTGATGAAGCAGCGGCAGGGTTTGAGAAGACTGCCTCCAATTTTGAAAGAAGTTCTACTGCAGGTAAAATGCCATCAAACAGCATTGCATACTCCAGAGAAACTGTTCATGAAAGGAGGAGTCAACTGATGTGACAAATTTCACTGTTGTCTTATTTTAAGAAATGTCCACAGCTGCCCTGGTCTTCAGCTACCACCGCCTTGATCAGTCAGCAAGACCTTCCACCAGCAGAGATTACTACTTGTTGAAGGCTCAGGTGATGGTTAGCATTTTTTAGCAATAAAGTATTTTTTTTATAGAAGTATAGTTGCTTTACAATGTTGTATTTGCAGTAAAGTATTTTTAAATTAAACTACGTACATCATTTTTTTAGACAATGCTATTGTACACTTAATAGACTAGTGTAAACGTAATTTTTAAAATTGAAGTATAGCTGATTTATAATATTATATTAGTTTCAGGCATACAACATAGTGATTCGATATTTTTATAGACGGGCTATCATCAAAAAGACAACAAATAATAAATGTTGGCGAGGATGTGGAGAAGAGTGAACCCTGGTACCACTACTGGTGGGAACGTAAACTGGTACAGCCACTATGGAGAACAGTATGGAGGTTCCGCAAAAAACTAAAAATGGAGCTACCATATGATCCAGCAGTCCCACTCCAGGGTATGTATCTGAAGAAAATGAAATCACTAAGTTGAAAAGATACAGGCACCCCAGTGTTCACAGCAGCATTATTTACAATTGCCAAGATAATGGAAGCAACTCAAGTGACCATCAACAGATGAATGGATAAAAAAATCACGATGCGCACACACACACACACACACACACACACACACACACAGAGGAATATTACTCAGCCATAAAAAATAATGAAATTTTGCCATCTGCAACAACATGGATGGACCTGGAGAGTATTATGCTTAGTGAAATAAGTCAGACAGAGAAAGACAAATACCGTATGATATCACTTACATGTGGAATCTAAAATATGACACAAATGAACATATATATGAAACAGAAACAGACTCACAGACATAGAGAACAGACTTGTGGTTGTCAAGGGGGAGGGGGGTGGGGGAGGGATGCACTGGAAGTTTGGGGTTAGTAGATGCAAACTATTATATAGAGAATGGATAAACAACAAGGTCCTACTGTATAGCACAGGGAACTATATTCAGTATCCTATAATAAACCATAATGGAAAAGAATATAAAAAAGAATATATATCTATGCATAACTGAATCACTTTGTTGTACAGTAGAAATTAACACAACATTGTAAATCAAATATACTTCAATAAGATAAATTAAAAAGAAAGAAGTCATGACACACACACACACGCACGCACACATACACACAAAGGGATATTACTCAGCCATAAAAAAGAATGAAAAATTTTTTGCAACAACACGGATGGACCTGGAGAGTACTATGCATAGTGCAATAAGTCAGACAGAGAAAGACAAAGCATTGTGCGACTTGCTTTTTTGCAGTCCCTGGAACCAAACCTGCAATATCTCCACGGTCTGCCTGTACCTAGGAGGTGGCTGAGGTGTGAGACGGGGTCTTTGGAAAGATTTGGAAATCTTCCGTGTTGTTTGACAGCTAAATTGTTAGGTCTTTGCTGGGCAAGTGAGGAAACTGGACAGCAGAGAGATTCAAGGGCTCTGAGGCAGGGCCACAGCGGTGGAAGAGGCAGGGGAAAGCACAGAGCAGCTGAGATGTCCCCAGACCTCCGATTCCTTCTCCACCACCTCTGATACGGATCACACCGTATTTCCCAGGAGAGGGGATCGCTTCCCCCGTCTCCCTCCCTTCCATCCATCTCTGGGCCAGATGGGACGAGTTGCAGCAAAGGCTGCCAGAAAGCACAGCTCTGCCCCCCGAATCCTCCTGCACCCTCTCCTTATTATGGAGGACGGGGTGCCCTTGGTATAACTGCACAGAGAAAGGGGGGCTGTCGCGGTCACTGGAGAGCAAGTCGTGAGAACATGCAGCCCATTTTAGAATTAAGAACACCCACCCCTGGATGTGTAAAAAGTCGTACAGCCCGAATAATCACTTCTCACCTCTAGACATGACCTCCTGCCCCAAAGGAAGGCACACTGAGATCTGCATAGCGCAGGGAAAGATGAATAGTAGAGATTCACCAAATGCGCACGTACTTGAAATGAGCCGTGTGCCAAAAATCAATCTGCGAGTTAGCGGGGAAAAACAAAACAACACCCAGATTTGTTAACGCCCAGATTCCTGTGAAGCCACCCTTTCCAGATGGCCAGCTCTCTCTCCATCTCCACACCCCCTTGGCGGGTGGGGTGAGGGTGAGGGCAGTGGGTACGCGTGCGTGTGTGTTTTGTGTGTCTTTCCCCTATAAGCACAATTATTCACATTTTGCTGACCTGCACTGTGCGTTAAGCTCGTCTTTATCCCTCACCTTTCTCATCCCTCTTGAGCAGAGATGCTAAACCAGCAGGCCACAGTTCCCACCCGTCTCCCAAGGCTCCTTTCTGCCAACACCGCCTTGGGCTACCTTAGAGAGTTTGTGGAAACGAGTTTGTAAAGGGATCAAAGAAACAAATAACTCAGCAGTAACACACACACACAAAACCAAGCCGCGATATCAACTTTCCAGAGGCTCATTCCTGGGAGGGGAGGAGATGCACTGTCTTCCTCTCTTAAAAGTTCCTTTCTCGTCCTCCACACAACCCCATAAAGCTGTCCTTTCAGCAGGACAAAGTCAGCCAAATATTGGCCGTTTCAAATCGTTCCAAGCAGTACATTTAAAGGCTGGTTAAAACTAACATCAAGGGAGAATGGGGCACAGAAACGGAGGGGTGGGCATGGAAGGAGGGTAAGGTAGGGGAGGGGGGCAAAGAAGGGGATACTGCTAGGCAGCCGGAGCCTGGACCCCAACTGCCTGGGAGATGGTTTCCCCTCCTCGCCCTGTGGCCGGCTGAGCTGCCTGCTCCTGGACCTGTGCGTGCATGTTGGGATGCATGTCTGGGTGGGGCCCCTGGATGATTGCATCAATCTGCCGTATCCTGACACTCCTCTGTCACAGCCCCGCCAGGAGACTGGGATTCTCTTTTGTTGTCAAGCACAGCAGAGTTCACCAACTCTTCCAGAAAGGCCCTTGATGCAGAAGGGAGGATGTACAGGCCCCTCACTCTTCTCGCCAAAGGGGGAAACTCGTGAGCTGCTCGTGGCTCCCATGGGTATACTTTAAGGACTATTTCTTATTTCTCCAAGCCACTAAATGAGCTTTTGATTCCATGTAGAGTGACCATTCCACACCATTATGTTCGCCACCTCTAATCTATACCTTAACATCTATTTGCTTCACCATGTGCCTTTAAGATGTTAAATATTATCAGCCTCCTCCAGGGGCTGGAAAGACATCTGTTTGGCTCATTTGGGGGAGTGCCCAGCTTTGCAGCGAGAAGCTTGATAAATGGTGACGGTACTCACGGTGACGTCTGAGGTCAGCCCAAAGCAGTGCTGCTTGACTCCCCCTCTGGCTCGTTTTATGAGGTGGGCTGGTGGCCTGGGAGGTCCCGGACAGAAGGTTCATCACGCCCCGGGCCCTCGGTCTGCTCCCAGCTTCTGCACAGGGCTTCCCACCCCTGGCTGAGACTGCACCTCCTGGTGACTTCAGACCAGACAGAAGCAGATGGCCGAGCCAGCTCACGCTTCAGCAGACGGGCCAGCGAGTGGAGCAGACCACCCTTCTCGGTGGAGAAGATACAGAATCAACTCTGTATATTTCTTTTCTTGGCAAAGTGTGTTCTGAGGGAATTCCTGGCTTCCTTGGTAGAGAACAATCCTTTGTATTTTTACAGAAGAACGTGATAAACCACAGAAGTAGTGGAGGATGGGGGGGAGAGGGTGTGTGTGTATATGGGTGTGTATGTGGGTGTGTGCGCACATGCAGAGAACCCAGGGCTGTTCACTTATTCCATGTAGCACTAACAGAGCTCCAGGTTTTCTTAACAAGTCATATCCAGGTTGTATTTTTTAAGCCCATTATAGGTAAGAATATTTACTTTGCCTTCAGTGCTGCTTTATTCAGAGCTCATATTAACTTACTTAACCTTTAAGCCAGTATCACTAGCATCTTTGTCAGACAGAGATAAGTGATGAGAAGGCAAGAATTATTTAATCTGCTGCTGTCTAAGTTTCTTCCACACCTGATACCCTCAGGCTTCGACACGTTGTAGAAACTCTTCGTCATGTGTCAAATCTGTACATCTTCACTGTATCAATTAGAAACTGAGTTCAAACAGATGAAATGACCCAGGGAGCGGCAGGATATACTTAAAGTGATGAAAGAGAAAAACCTACAACCAACATTACTCTAGCCAGCAAGGATTTCACTCAGATTCGATGGAGAAATCAAAAGCTTTACAGACAAGCAAAAGCTAAGAGAATTCAGCACCACCAAACCAGCTTTACAACAAATGCTAAAGAAACTTCTCTAGGTGGGAAACACAAGAGAAGAATAAGACCCACAAAAACAAACCAAAAACAATTAAGAAAATGGTCATAGGAACATACATATCAATAATAACCTTGAATGTAAATGGATTAAATGCCCCAACCAAAAGACACAGACTGGCTGAATGGATACAAAAACAAGACCCATATATATGCTGTCTACAAGAGACCCACTTCAGACCTAGGAACACATAGAGACTGAAAGTGAAGGGATGGAAAAAGATATTCCATGCAAATGGAAATCAAAAGAAAGCTGGAGTAGCAATACTTGTATCAGATAAAACAGACTTCAAAATAAAGACTGTTACAAGAGACAAGGAAGGACACTACATAATGATCAAGGGATCAATCCAAGAAGATACAATAATTATAAATGTTTACACATGCAACGTACGAGCACCTCAATACATAAGGCAAATGCTAACAACCATGAAAGGGGAAATCGACAGTAACACAATAATAGTAGGGGAATTTAACACACCGCTTACACCAATGGACAGATCATCCAAACAGAAAATAAATAAGGAAACACAAGCTTTAAATGACACAACAGACCAGATGGTTTTAATTGACATTTATAGAACATTCCACCCGAAAGTGGCAGAATACACTTTCTTCTCAAGTGCACATGGAACATTCTCCAGGATAGATCACATCTTGGGTCACAAATCAAGCCTCGGAAAATTTAAGAAAATTGAAATTGTATCAAGCATCTTTTCTGACCACAATGCTATGAGATTGGAAATCAATTAGAGGAAAAAACCTGTAAAAAACACAAATACATGGAGGCTAAACAGTGTGCTACTAAATAACCAAGAGATCACTGAAGAAATCAAAGAAGAAATAAAAAGTACACAGAAACAAATGACAATGAAAACACGATGACCCAAAACCTATGGGACGCAGCAAAAGCAGTTCTAAGAGGGAAGTTTATAGCAATTCAATCTCACCTCAAGAAACAAGAAACATCTCAAATAAACAATCTAACCCTACACCTAAAGCAACTAGAGAAAGAAGAATAAAGAAAACCCAAAGCCAGTAGAAGGAAAGAAATCATAAAGATCAGAGCAGATATAAATGAAATAGAAACAAAGAAAACAATAGCAAAGATCAATAAAACTAAAAGTTGGTTCTTTGAGAAGATAAACAAAATTGATAAACCCTTAGCCAGACTCATCAAGAAAAAAAGGGAGAGAACGCAAATCAATAAAATTAGAAATGAAAAAGGAGAAATCACAACTAACATCACAGAAATACAAAGGATTATAAGAGACTACTACAAACAACTATATGTCAATAAAACGGACAACCACAAAGAAATGGAAAAATTCTTGGATACGTACACTTTTCTAAGACTGAACCAGGAAGAATTAGAAAATAGAAACAGACCTATCACAGGTAATGAAATTGAAACTGCAATTAAAAATCTTCCAACAAACAAAAGTCCAGGACCAGATGGCTTCACAGGCGAATACTATCAAACATTTAGAGAAGAGCTAACACTGATCTTTCTCAAACTCTTCCAAAAAACTGCAGAGGGAGGAACACTCCCACATTCATTCTATGAAGTCACCATCACCCTGATACCAAAATCAGAAAAAGATATCACAAAAAAAGAAAATTATAGACCAATATCACTGATGGACATAGAGGCAAAAATCCTGAACAAAAAATACTAGCAAACAGAATCCAACAGCACATTAAAAGGATCATACACCATGATCAAGTGGGATTTATCCCAGGGATGCAAGGATTCTTCAATATATGCAAATCAATCAATGTGATACACCACATTAACAAATTAAGGAATAAAAACCATATGATCATCTCAATAGGTGCAGAAAAAGCTTTCAACAAAGTTCAACAATCATTTATGATAAACAGTCTCCAGAAAATGGGCATAGAGGGAACCTACCTCAACATAATAAAGGCCATATATGACAAACCCACAGCCAACATCATACTCAATGCTGAAAAACTGAACATATTTCCACTAAGATCAGGAACAAGACAAGGATGTCCACTCTTGCTACTCTTATTCAACATAATTTTGGAAGTCCTAGCCATGGCAATCAGAGAAGAAAAAGAAATAAAGGAATACAAATTGGAAAAGAAGTAAAAATTTCACTGTTTGCAGATGACATTATACTATACATAGAAAATCCTAAAGATGCTACCAGAAAACTACTAGAACTAAACAGTGAATTTGGTAAGGCTGCAGGATACAAAATTACTGCACAGAAATCTCTGGCATTCCTATATACTAACAACAGAAAATCAGAAAGAGAAATTAAGGAAACAATCCCATTTACCATAGCAACAAAAAGAATAAAATACCTAGGAATAAACCTACCAAAGGAGGCGAAAGACTTGTACTCAGAAAACTATAAAACACTGATGAAAGAAATCAAAGATGACATAAACAGATGGAGAAATAGACCATGTTCTTGGATTGGAAGAATCAATATTGTGAAAATGACTATACTACCCAAAGCAATCTACAGATTCAATGCAATCCCTATCAAATTACCAGTGGCATTCTTCACAGAATTAGAACAAAAAATTTTACAATTTGTATGGAAACCCAAAAGACCCCGAATAGCCAAAGCAATCTTGAGAAAGAAAAATGGAGCTGGAGGAATCAGGCTCCCCGACTTCAAACTGTACTTACAAAGCTACAGTAATCAAGACAGTAAGGTACTGGCACAAAAACAGAAATATAAATCAATGGAACAGGATAGAAAGCCCAGAGATAAACCCACGCACATATGGTCACCTAATTTACGACAAAGGAGGCAAGAACATACAATGGAGAAAAGACAGCCTCTTCAATAAGTGGTGCTGGGAAAACTGGACAGCTACATGTAAAAGAATGAAATTAGAACACTCCCTAACACCATACACAAAAATAAACTCAAAATGTATTAAAGACCTAAATGTAAGACTAGACACTATAAAACTCTTAGAGGAAAACATAGGAAAAACAATCTTTGACATAAGCCACAGCAAGATCTTTTTTGACCCACCTCCTAGAATAATGAAAATAAAAATAAAAATAAACAAATAGGGGGCTTCCCTGGTGGCGCAGTGGTTGGGAGTCTGCCTGCTAGTGCAGGGGACACGGGTTCGAGCCCTGGTCTGGGAGGATCCCACATGCCGCGGAGCGACTGGGCCCGTGAGCCACAACTGCTGAGCCTGCGCGTCTGGAGCCTGTGCTCCGCAACGGGAGAGGCCGCGACAGTGAGAGGCCCGCGCACCGCGATGAAGAGTGGCCCCCACTTGCCGCAACTAGAGAAAGCCCTCGCACAGAAACGAAGACCCAACACAGCCATAAATAAATAAATAAAATTAATTTAAAAATAAAAAATAAAAAATAAAAATAAAAAATAAAAAATAAACAAATAGGACCTAATGAAACTTAAAAGCTTTTGCACAGCAAAGGAAACCATAAACAAGACGAAAAGACAACCCTCAGAATGGGAGAAAATATTTGCAAATGAAACAATGGACAAAGGATTAATCTCCAAAATATACAAACAGCTTATGGAGCTCGATATCAAAAAAACAAATAATCCAATTAAAAAATAGGTGGAAGAGCTAAATAGAAATTTCACCAAAGAAGACATACAGATGGCCAAGAGGCACATGAAAAGATGCTCAACATCACTAATTATTAGAGAAATACAATTCACAACTACAATGAGGTATCACATCACACCGGTCAGAACGGCCATTATCAAAAAATCTAGAAACAATAAATGTTGGAAAGGGTGTGGTGAAAAGGGAACCCTCCTGCACTGTTGGTGGGAATGTAAATTGATACAACCACTATGGAGAACAGTATGGAGGTTCCTTAAAAAACTAAAAATAGAACTACCATACGACCCAGCAATCCCACTACTGGGCATATACCCTGAGAAAACCATAATTCAAAAAGAGTCATGTACCACAATGTTCATTGCAGCTCTATTTACAATAGCCAGGACATGGAAGCAACCTAAATGTCCATCGACAGATGAATGGATAAAGATGTGTCACATATATACAATGGAATATTACTTGCCATAAAAAGAAACGAAATTGAGTTATTTGTAGTGAGGTGGATGGACCTAGAATCTGTCATACAGAGTGAAGTAAGTCAGAAAGAGAAAAACAAATACCGTATGCTAATGCATATATATGGAATCCTAAAAAAACAAAAATGGTACTGATGAACCTAGTGGCAGGGCAGGAATAAAGACGAAGACGTAGCAAATGGACTTGAGGACATGGGGAGGGGGAAGGGTAAGCTGGGATGAAGTGAGAGAGTGGCATGGACATATATATACTACCAAATGTAAAACAGAAAGCTAGTGGGAAGCAGCTGCATAGCACAGGGAGATCAGCTCGGTGCTTTGTGACCACCTAGAGGGGTGGGATAGGGAGGGCGGGAGGGAGACGCAAGAGGGAAGGGATATGGGGATATATGTATGCATATGGCTGATTCACTTTTTTGTACAACAGAAACTAACACAGTATTGTGAAGCAATTATACTCCAATGAAGATCTATTTAAAAAAAAAAAAAAAAAAAGATCGCTGTCCAACAGAAATATCATGGGAGCCCAATAGGAAATTTTAACGTTTTTAGTAGCCGCATGAAACAAGGAACAAGAAATAGGTGAGATTAATTTTAATTATGTATTTTCTTTCATCTCACCCCAAATATTATCATTTCACCATGGAATCATCGATATAAAAATCATTAATAAGGTATTTTCCTTTTATTTAAAAAAATATGAAGCTTCAAAATCTGGTGCATATTTTACACTCACAGCCCATCTTAATTGGGACTGGCCACATTTCAAGGGCTCCAATGTACTCTGCAGTGTAGCGTTAAATCTCTCCTGATGTTTCTGTCCCACTGGTTTTCTCAAGATTAGGGACACCATGTAACTTAGAACAATAGTCTAGCTACTATCTTTAATTCTCTTGAGAAACACTGATTTGTTGAAGTTTGTTCCATTTCTTAGAATCACAGGACACTTTGTTCCTCTATTTTAATGAAGTAGACAGTTATAAACGTGCTGCCAATGGCCACTTAGAGATGGGGTTAGAGAGACACGGTAATCCTAGGATCTGCCCCACATCACAGCTCCCACTGTGGCAGAGTTGGGGGATGGAGAGGACTCTAATTCGGCTCTATCATCAAAGGGAAGAAATTCTGCCAACAGAGCATAATACCCACTCATCTAAAGTGCTGGGAAAGGGCTTTAAAAAACAGGTCTGTTTTTCTTGCACTGGCCTTTCTTCCTGTAGGACAGGATGTCATATAGTATCATAAGCCTCAAGAGACCCTAATAAGGAAGGACCACACCTCAGGCATTCCAATCTAGCGAAAATCTACTCTATTTTTAAAAAACCCAAGAGAAAGGGCCCAGAATCTTCCCATTTATGGCTTCCAGTTCTCCACCAACCGACCCTCACTGTCAGGAAATTCTTCTCCATCTTATTGCAATGACTCTCACTAAGGCTAAAGCACATTTCTCTTTCTTTGCTTCCCAAATGCTCCCTTAAACATGCATTCAGGTCAGAAAAAAAGTGAAGAAAGTCATTTTAAAGGAATAACTGTATGAAGACCAGACGTGAGAAGTTCAGTTTAATACAAAACATGCATGGTACCCTCTTGTCTGGTTATAGAAGCATCAAGAAGAGGTTGATTGAGAGACGTACATGATGGGGGCCTCTCTCATTTTGATGCAGGCTTTTTCAAGTACATTTCTAATTGGTTGAAACAGTTTTGGGCAACAGAGCAAATGCCATTGTCTCCGGGTTGGATGGGAGTGTGACGCAGCTGAACAAAGTCCAAATGCATGACCAAAGTTGAAGGCCTGACTTGTTACTGAATGACATCCTTGTGTCATAGCATCGTTCCAGCTGTCCTTAAGTGCAATTTAAGGACTTAGGGAGTTACATGGTAATGTCATGGGTGTCAGGGACCTACCTGCCTGTGGATTTAGGGATAAGCCTTTCAAATATTAAATTCCCGTACGTGCACTCTTGACCTTTGCTCTTTCCCCTGTACAGGTAATGTGGGATTTACTCAAGGTCAACAGGAATTTGGATGTGCAGATTCCACTACGTAATCTCAAACGGCTTTATAATAAGCCTTCAATGTTGGGATTATCGCCATGGTGCTCTGTAACCCAGAGAAGGGAAATGCTTTCATTCACAGTGGCCAGGTCTGCACCGGTGCAGGAAATAATCTCTGTGGTTGTCTGGTTACAGTAGGTCCTTATTAGTTACCTATTTTATATATAGTAGTGTGTATATGTCAATCCCAATCTCCCAATTTATCCCTCCTCACCTCCCTTTCATCCTTGGTAACCATACGTTTGTTTTCTACATCTGTAACTCTATTTCTGTTTTGTAAATAAGTTCATTTGTACCATTTTTTTAGATTCCACATATAAGCAATGTCATATATTTGTCTTTCTCTGTCTGACTTACTTCACTCAGTGTGACAATCTCTAGGTCCATCCATGTCGCTGCAAATGGCATTATTTTGTTCTCTTTTATGGTCGAGTAGTGTTCCATTGTATATATGCACCACATCTTGTTTTTATCCATTCCTCCATCGATGGACATTTAGGTTGCTTCCATGGTTTTGTTTTTTGTTTTTTTTGGTTCTCTGCAGAGCAATTGGTTCTATGGTCCTTTGGGGAGGTAATTCCATGGTATCTTAGGATTTGCCCATTCTCTCATTCTACAAGGATTTATTTAGTGACCTATGTGCCAGGCACTGGGCTGGGTGCTGGGGACCCACAGTGATCATGACACAGACCCAGCCCTCAAATTGTTGGTGGCTCTGGGAAATGCTGACAAGTAAACAGGCGATGGCAGTGAGTTGTGATGAGTTGTGACAGTAAGAGGGAAACCTCAGGGGGAAGGGTGACAGCTAATGTCACTGAGCAGGACCCTAGGGGCCTTCCCGGGACAGACACCCCATGTCCTCCACCTGCCTCTTGTTTATAGAAGAACTTTAGCCTCCTAGGTCTTCCCCAAGTTCCAAAGAGCAAATTTAATCAGAGAAGTGAGAAAATGCAAAAACAAAGGAAAACAGTCAAGCCAGAGAAAATAATAATCGTTTAGCCATTAAACAAAATCAAGTACTCAAGGGCCATAGATAATATTCTGAACCATATCCGTTGAGCTGTTTTGGAGACACTAAGCCCCCCACCAGGTGGAAGAAGTTAACTGTACGCTGACCACAAGCACGCAGACCCCAGACTGGTTGGAACCAGAAGGTTGATGATGTTGACTCCCGATTACCTCTCCACCAACCAATCAGAAGAATGTCCATGAGCTGATCACACACCCCGCAACCCTCTTCCTCACCCTGTCTTTAAAAACCGTTCCCTGAAAGCCATTGGGAGTTCAGGCCTTTTGAATATTAGCTGCCCAAACTCCTTGCTTGGTGCCTGCAATAAATGCTGCACTTCCCTTCACCACAACTTGGTATCAGCAGTCAGCTTTACTGCATGCAGGAGAGTAGACCCAAGTCTGGTTTGGTAACAGTAAGACCCAGACCTGGGAGGGGCAGGGAGGCCAGGGAAAGCCTTGGGGGGGGAAAGTGTCTTCTAAGCTGTGAACTGAAAGTTTAACAGAAACCATCCAGGGACAGAGGTGAGGGTACAGGAAGGAGTGTTCTAGGAAGAGGGAATAACATTTGAAGCATGTTCTAAAAAGGGATGGGAAGAGTATGAACTTCTCTTGTTTAGCCTAATTCAACATTTTCTTGATGGTGAAGGGTTGAGGATGACCTTTTCAAAACTGCTGTACATCAGTAATTACATCTCTTTTCTGTGACTCGGGTCCACTTCAGATGCCCCCAATCATACTTTCCCAGGGCAGGCTGGCCAACGATTGTCATTTCACTGCCACTTGAGGTCTTAATTCCTATTTAAGAGGGTGGCCGCTTTCTAAGCCTTTAAGAGTTGGTATAAAAAAAGCATCTAAAACACACCAGACCACTCACCTCTAAGCATCTGAAGATGATTCTTAACAATTTAAAGCTCCAAGTGCTTTGTTAGTTAGTGACGCTGCTAATTGAAGAGATCTTGCTCACTTTGCAGTCCTGTCCACTGCCCCACCCTCCAAATCCAAGCGGGGGTTTTAACTCTTAAAACGAATGTGATCCTCTGAATCTAGTCTAATAAGGACGTAATCCAAAATGTGAAAGAACCTTACACAGGTAGATAAATTAATCACAGCATTTACTTGTAATAGTGGAAAAATTGTAAAGAAACCTTCAATGGACCCAAATGGGTAAACGATTTGATACTAATGGAATATCCATTTCTGGAATTTATGCAGCTATTAACAAAGATGACAACTTAAGTAACTTGGAAAAGGCTAATGAAAGACGTTAAGTGAAAAAAATAAAATAGAGAATTAGTCACACATTATGATTACAACCATGTAAGAAATACAAACATGAAAAAAGCTGGAAAGAAATCTGCCAAAGTGAGAATAGTAGTCAAACTAGTATGTTATGGTTTTGAGCTTCTTCCTACGGTTTCTCTCTTTCCTACACTGCATTTGTAGTACCTTTATAATTGAAATCTTATTAAAACTATTCACTCTTTAAGTTAGCAGTTTGAACATTTTCAAATCCCAGCAGCAAGTACAAGTAAGAGATCTGAGTGTCTGGGCGTCATTTCAACCTCCTGATGTACTGTAGCTTCTTCAGGGCAAAATATGAGGGGGGATAAGGAGCACTGCCCTGAGAATTTTATAGACATTGGAGAATATCAAGCAAATAGAGTTAGAAAAGCTGGAAGCAAGCAACAGATTTAGAATTAAGTTCTTTAAATCAAGTTTGGAAACTTCATTCTTTGGGGCTTTGAGGAAAACAATGATAGATATTTTTTGAAGCTGAACAAAACCAGGGTCTATGATTCCTATTCCTGCTCTGACTTCTCTGCCACTGATATGTTCTTAGTTTGGGGATAGATGGATTGATTTCCTGTGTGTTAACTGACATATAGATGGTCAACGGCAATGACAGTGATGACCTATGGGCGGGGGTCGGGGGTTACTGAGCCCTTAGAGGGAAGACAGAGCCAAGGGATCGTTTTTCTTTCTTCACATCTATGAAGGCGTAACTTGAAAACAACAAACTGTTTCTCCCCTCTGAGCCAGGAAGATGACAAAATCAGTCTTAATTGTAGCAAGAGTTCTCTAGGTTATATTATAGTTAACTCCTTCCATGTAGAAAGATTAGTTAATGGCAGTTGTGGAATTTCCTTTTCTAGAGATTTGTAACAATAGGTTAGATCTACATCTGGCCTCGAATGCCTTAGGCGTGGTGCACAAAGAAACAGAATGAACAAAAATAGCACTCACACACACACACGAATACCACGGTGTGCCCCAGTCCTCACTCGTAGATTTTAATAGAGGTTTTAAAATAGTTTATATTCTCACCCACCCTTCAGCTGAATCAAAGTCTGAACAATATCAGTCACAGAAGAAACTTAGAAAGTTGGCCAAAAGTCATTTACCTGTACTAGGAGTTCCAGCTTCCGGTCATCAAGAAGATGTACTTGACATCGACGGCCTTCCGTCATCTAAGAAAAAAGACAAATGATGGTCACCAAGAGTCTAGCGGCCTTTCACAGGTTAGAGGGTCCCCAATGCTGGATGTCACCAGGCACATTCCTCTGGGCAAAACTTCCCCTGGGAGTTGGAGCCATGAGGCCAAGATGCGGCAGGATTGGGTCATTCATTCATTCAACGATATTTATTGAGCATTTTCTGTGTGCCAAGCACTATTCTGAGAGCTGGGTGTATAGCAGCACACAAGACTAGGTCCCTGCCCTCATGGAGCTTACATTCTTACGGGGGAGATGTAAAATAAATTAGCAAATGCGTATATAACATAATATCAGGTGGTGAAAAATGTTCTTCATTCTTGAGTCATTCTTCCATTCAATAATTTTATCACCGCGCATTAGGAACACAGTTCAGTATCTGGTCTCTGCACCTCTCGATTTATCCCCCTAACTGATCGCAGGGAGCAGACGACCACCCCACTGGCAACTGCATTTGATTTCTGTGTTAATCATCCCCTCTCCTCATTTATGACTCTACTCCGTACAGAGCTTTCACTTATGTTACAGGAACCCTGGAGATAAGTGCTCACAGCTGAACTTGACCCCTGACCCTTGTGCCTTTCACCACTAACATATCTGTGTAATAGAAAGAGCATCTTGGCAGGAACTGGAAGACCCAAGACAAATCTTAGCCCCCCCGCTTATTGGCTGCAGGACTTTGAACAAGCCTCTGTTCATCTCTGCACCCCAATCTCAGATACAAAAGCAAATGGGCAGGCCCAATGGGGGTGCTGGTGAATGTTTAACAGTTGGCTTTCTGGAAGGAGAGAGTTTTACTTTGTAACATTTGCTGGAACCCTGGCATCACCCTCAAAGGAAATCCTCTGAAGAGCAAGCCTTCTGGTAGATGTCACAGCTGGACACCACTCTAACCAAAAAGTGTCTTGCCGCTCCAAGTATCTTCACCATCTCTGATTTCAAGCTACTGTCAGGACAACACTGAGTGTTTCTAACAGACAGATATAATACACACCACCTGCAGATAGAATGCCGCTGGGAGAGGGCATGCCCCTTCCCCATACCTTCCCTGTGCATCTCTTCTACCTGGCTGTTCCTGAGTTTTGTCCTTTTATAACAAACCAGTAATCTAGTAAGTTCAAAACAAAACAAAACAAAACAAAAACCAATACACACACCTCAAGAGTGTAGATGCTAGCAAAGGACAGTAAAATAATTAGGAAGCGGATTGATTTATGTGGTTATTATAGTATTCATTACCCTTGTTTTTAATATAATTTATTTAACTGTAAGTTTATATAATTCAGTGTTAATAATGCCTATGTTTTACAAGCGGAGCACAAAATTCCTGAAAATATAACAACTGGTGCTCATGAGCTGCCCCAGTACAGCTGCCAGGACCAGAAGACCCAAGGACTCCTTTCGGTCCTTGGATTTTTATCTGACTGTAGACCCCACTGAAGCCACCTTTTTCTTCCCCAGCTACCAGCCACTTCATGCAGATCTAAAGGAAGGATGCACATGGGCTGATTCCGGCCCTGCCTCACTACATGGGCATCAGAGTCCCTTCCTGGAAGCGCCTCCTCCAGGAAACATGCAGAAGGTGGCCTCTTCTCTTCTTGCCCAACCCGGCTCATTCCCTGATCATCGGCACATGCAAAGCTGCTGCGTACTCCTACGAGAGAATTTTTTCTCCTTCACCTGAAGAAGGCATCAAAGTCGTATTATTATTCACGCTTCCATCAAGTCATATATATTATCACTCACAGTGATTCTTAAGAATATGATTCAGCCGTACAATAGAGGAAATCTTGCTATTGGTGACAAGATGGATGGACTTGGAGGGCATTATGCTAAGTGAAATAAGTCAGACAGAAGAAGACAAATACTGTATGATCTCACTTATATGTGGAATCTAAAACAAACAAACAAACAAACAGAACCAAAAAACCATGAGCCCCTAGATACAGAGAACACACTGGTGGTTGCCAAAGACAGGGGATGGACATGGGGGGGTGTGAACTGGGGAAGACAGTCAAAAAGTACAAGCTTCCAGTTAAAATAAATAAGACTTGGGAATGTATTGTACAGCATGCTAACTATAATGAATAATACTGTGTCGTATATTTGAGAGTTGCTAAGACAGCAGATATTAAAAGTTCTCATCACAAGAAAAAAATTTTGTAACATATATGGGGACAGATGTTAGCTAGACTTACTGTGGTGATCACTTCACAATATATACAGATATCGAATCATTATGTTGCATGCCTTAATATAATCTTATAAGTCAACTATATCTCAATTTAAAAAAAGAAAACAACTTTTACAAAGTAAATAAAAAACTTTGCTGGAAAAAAAAATCTATCAGCTTCATCTCAATAATTGACCCCTCAAAGTTCAAAGAAAACTACTATAATTTTAAATTACACTCAAATATATGCTTCCATACCAAAATGTATAAATTATTCTTTTAGCAAAAAAGTGCACCCAGGGCTTCCCTGGTGGCGCAGTGGTTAAGAATCCACCTGCCAATGCAGGGGACACGGGTTCGAGCCCTGGTCCAGGAAAATCCCACATGCCGCGGAGCAACTAAGCCCATGCGCCACAACTACTGAGCCTGCGCTCTAGAGCCCGCGAGCCACAACTACTGCAGCCCACATGCCACAACTACTGAAGCCTGAGCGCCTAGAGCCCGTGCTCCGCAACAAGAGAAGCCCCCGCAATGAGAAGCCCGTGCACCGCATCGACGAGTAGCCCCCGCTCACCGCAACTAGAGAAAGCCCACGCGCAGCAACGAAGACCCAACGCAGACAAAAAAAGAAAAAAAGAAAAAGAAAAGTGCACCCAAAATGTTCAAGTTTCAATAGGGCAGCTGACAGCAACTGCACAGGTACTTTGGATAGCATTTTAGATATTTAGCACTTGAGTTCTCATTAGGAAGAACTCAAGATCAACAGAGAGGGAGTTCTAGAAAGGAGAGTGCTACAACCACCTGGCATATTATTTTGGAATTCCTTCAAAAACATTTATTAACAATTTGAGAAAATTCTCTGAAAGGTGGGGACAATTTTAAGGAATTTTTAGAAAGCAATTCTGCTTGTCCTGTGCATATTTAAAGCACAGTTTTGAACTTCCTTTTACTGTAAAAGGTTAAGGGTATAAACATGTTCTTGAGTTACTTATTCACGTTCTAATAAGCTGTATAAAAACCAAGGAAAATTGGTACCCAAGACATTACTGTATCAAATAAAGTTCTAATCACAGTCATAAAGAAGAGGTAGCCTATCATTTTCTCAAAATATTTCCAAGCATGCAAAGTGTGACGTGACCCCGAGTTCATACCCATACCTAAAAGTGTATCGTGAGATTCTCATTTTCATCTGAAACATACAATTACCATTCCCTTAATCTCACCTTATCTGCTCAGCAGTTTAAAGAAGTAGCTATGCATCCAGATGTTAAGATCTACCCAAGGAGCTTCCAACTTCATTCTCCTCTTCAACAAAATCTCACTACTAAGCCCTGAGGAATTTATAAGCACACTCCCTATTCTAATAGGAAATTTACAAGCTGCCTCCCTTTTGGAAGGCAAACTGTCCCCGAGAAAAGTCAGCACAGAGAAGTGAGTCTAAACCGAAACTCAACCTTGAATCATCACGTCTTTGAAAGCACAACTTTCTTTTGACAGCACAGCTGTGACTTTTCTTCTCAAAAGGGAGACCTGTCTATTCTGCACGGATGGGAGATCGGAGCAGCCTGTTCTCGTCATCAGTTCAGAAGAAGTTTGCCATCCTGGGTGTGTGCGGAGAAAGAGCAACTGGACATCTGCAGCTTCGTCTGGCTTCCTGGGCGTAGTGAAATTTTCTTCTGAATACTAACAATTGTAAACAAATATTGCTTTCCTTGTTCTTGTTTTCAGCTGCTCAGGCACAACTGGAGGGCTGGCATTACTCTCAAAGGAAATGCTTTTGGAGAACAAGGCTTCTTGCAGATGTCAGCTGGCTACCGCTCCAGCCATAAATCGACTTGTTACGGTACAATTCCATACCAAGCAGAAGCCCGCCGAGTGCACTGTGACCCCAAAGGATACACAGAAATGTGTTATTTTGAAAGTCAGGTGTCCACCCCACTTATCCAACTTCGCTGTTAAGACACACACCGAATCACGAAAACTACATATAAACATGGAAATGCATTTGTAACATGAGCTTAAGTGAACATAGTAGAATATGAGACGTGTACTATAAAGGCAGCCAATAAAATTGTCGTGAACATGTACAGGAATGAAGAGGCAAAAATAAGACAGTTGATGTGCTAGGTTGATAGGCTTATGGGTGGTCCCCTATCCCCACCCCTACCCAAATATGACTTCACATCTTTTTTCTTTTTCAGTTGAAAAATGTAAAAAAAGAGGGCTTCCCTGGTGGCGCAGTGGTTGAGAATCTGCCTGCCAATGCAGGGGACACGGGTTCGAGCCCTGGTCTGGGAAGATCCCACATGCCGCGGAGCAACTAGGCCCGTGAGCCACGATTACTGAGCCTGCGCGTCTGGAGCCTGTGCTCCGCAACAAGAGAGGCCGCGATAGTGAGAGGCCTGCGCACCGCGATGAAGAGTGGCCCCCACTTGCCGCAACTAGAGAAAGCCCTCGCACAGAAACGAAGACCCAACACAGCCACAAATAAATTAAAAAAAAATGTAAAAAAAGAAACTTAATCTAGAAAAATGAAGGACACTTTGAGGTCAGCCATAGGAAATGGAGCTCGAGAAGCTTCCTTCTCAGCAAATTCTTCTTAGATTGCCTAGATCTTAACATCTCAAATCAAACTAATTAATTTACAAATGAGAATTGTGATTGTCCACAGATGTTAGAAATCTCAAGACCGAAAGTCTCACACCTTCTCTCCCTGCGGGAGGAATTCATGGGAGACAGACTGTGCTCCCCAGAAGGGGTTCAGGGAGCACAGGATCCGAAAGGCGGGGATTATAAATACCTGTGCTTGAGGGCCTCCATCTACCGGAGCCTGACACACTCCTGATGGCGGAAGGGGGTTCTGTCCAAACATGACAGAGGAGGCCCCTCTGCAGGGCATTACCGAAAAACAAATACCCACCTAACCAGCAACGACAAACTCCCCCAAAGGGCGATTCTGAAGAGCTTTACATGGAGGAGTATGGGGTTCAGCGTGTGAAAATATGCTTTATTAGGAATGTTTTCTCTTCAAATTCAAAACTAAGTAAACCCCATTTCAATATGCTTCTTGTTATCACCTCTTTCTCTACCCATCACCCCCTCCTCTCTCTCCCTCTTTGAGTCACTTCTTGGATGTCCACTCTCCCCTTTTTCTTGCCCCTTGTCAAATGTATCATCTACTATGGTATATACATGTGGAGGAAGTACTCTGAAGAAAGAACCCTAGTTCCCCTGTTCATAATAATTTCAGAGAAAACTAATGCAATTGTGCAAATGACAACAGGGCAACAGGTAATAAACTTAGAAAAACATACGATTTCAAAAAATAAAAACTAAAATACATTCAATTAACACATGTTGCCATAATATTTCCTGAGACTCATTTATACTGGAACTGTTATCACTAAGACACTGGGGGCTGGGGTGAGGGTAGGGAGGGGGAGGAGAGTCACGTTACCACGTGCCTACTTGTTTACAGCTCTGCATAAGTTACCAAGTTGTGATTCAGATTCATTTTAGAGACAATACTTCATGGGACAATAAAATAAGAAATATTAAAGACTCACTGGAATTGCACAAAACGAAGAATTCACATTTCCAAAACACACTTTGGAGAATTGTCAGTACTCCCCCAAACAACCCGAAATCCGACCCTTTAAAACGTTATCATCAAAGAGAAAATACCGATTTCTGAAGTGTCCAAGCCAAGGCCCAAACCTAGAGACGTAAGTCTTAGAGCACGTCCTGTGAGCACGGTCCATGAAGCCACGGAGCAACCCGAGGATGCCAGAAGTATGACAGCAGCACCTCACAATCTGCCCTCTGACCCAGGCCATTCTGTGGCTCGGAAGGAAATTCCAGAGACATGACTGCAAGTTCCCAGGGAAACTCACTGTTGGGGCTTCTGCTGTTTGGGTCACCTCAGTGTGTCACATCCCTCTCTCCACTTCAGTTTCCTCTGCAGATAAATGAGGACCCAAGGACTCAACTAAGTACCAGAAAGTCATAGGATACCAGAATCGCAATCATTATGAAGCTGTCACATCCAGGAGACGAATAAATGCAACACATTCACAGTGGCCTCAAGAAAGTCAAGCCCACAGTAAATAACTACACAGATAGAAAGGATTTCAGGCAAATTAAAAGTTGTTAAAAATATCCATCCATCTGCCGCTCACACCTAACCTGTACCATGGACATACCAGATATAATAAGTTATTATAGTGTATATTTCATACATTATAATAAGAGTGCATGAGGGTCAAGAGGGAGGAGATATGGGGATATATGTATATGTATAGCTGATTCACTTTGTTATACAGTAGAAACTAACACACCATTGTAAAGCAATTATACTCCAATAAAGATGTTAAAAAAAAGAAAGTGCATGAGGGGCCTCTGTCTATAACTTTTAAAAAAAGTTAAAGGTATATTGTCCATTTTTACTATGATTTTTCCCTCTGTCTGATTTATCTCAAGCTTATTACCGTTTTTTGTCTCCAAGTGACATCATATTGAAATAAAGATGCTAATGGAAAGAAAGGAGATACCAAGTATTAGACAGCAGAAGTCTGATTCAGAGAGAATGACTTGGTCCCAGTTTTGCTCCATGACCTCTGGCAAGTTATTTCACCTCTGCCTTTATTATGAGTCTCCTGAGTTCAGAAGGACACACACAGGCATGTCCTTGAGGTTCTTGGCTGCTGAATACAGTCAGAACTGATAAAACCCAGATGAAAGTGACTAAATGCGTGGCCCTATTATAAACAAATTCACATGGCAATGCAATGTAATATAAGAACTGAAGGGACTTCCCTGGTGGCGCAGTGGATAAGGCTCCGTGCTCCCAATGCAGGGGGCCCGAGTTCGATCCCAGGTTAGGGAACTAGATCCCACATGCATGCTGCAACTAAGAGTTCGCATGCCACAACTAAGGAGCCTGTGAGCCACACCTAAGGAGCCCGCCTGCTGCAAATGAGACCTGGCACAAGCAAATAAATAAATAAATGAATAAATATTAAAAAAAAAAAAAAGAATGGAAACAGCCTTGCATTCTTCAAAGCTTGACCCGCTGCAAGTGTGCACTTGATCAGGTCATGAGTGCGGCCAGTGTTTCACTGGAGGATCTTTGGAAAGCAGACTGAGGCGTGGCTACTGCCCGGGTCTCTCTGCCTCCAGCGAAAGGAAACTGGGTTTTCTCTGGTGACACAAGAAGAGGAGTCGTGGTGTTGTGTGGGTACTAAGGGCTTGGGGACAGCGGAGGGCTGCGTGGGCAGGTGTGTCACAGGGAAGATCAAATCTGACTCCATATGGGATCTGTCTCTTTTTCTTTAACCTTTGTATCCTATTGCTTTTCCTGCAAGTTAATCACTGAAAGAATGTTGCCTACAGCCTACAACACACAGGATACCCCATTCTCAAGGCTCTGACCTTTAAAGGTATAACTTTTCCACTCCTAAGAGATAAAAAGTTACAGAACAGAAAATAACATTTGTCTTTTTTTCCCAAATCCATTAACTGCATTATGTTTTGAATTTTATTTTATTTTTTTATATAGCAGGTTCTTATTAGTTATCTATTTTATATATATTAGTGTATACATGTCAATCCCAATCTCCCAATTCATCACACCACCACCACCCCCGCCCCGCCCCGCCACTATCCCCCCTTGGTGTCCATACGTTTGTTCTCTACATCTGTGTCTCTATTTCTGCCCTGCAAACCGGTTCATCTGTACCATTTTTCTAGGTTCCACATACATGCGTTAATATACGATATTTGTTTTTCTCTTTCTGACTTACTTCACGCTGTATGACAGTCTCTAGATCCATCCACGTCTCTACAAATGACTCAGTTTCGTTCCTTTTTATGGCTGAGTAATATTCCATTGTATATGTGTACCACATCTTCTTTATCCATTCGTCTGTCGATGGGCATTTAGGTTGCTTCTGTGCCCTGGCTATTGTAAATAGTGCTGCAGTGAACATTGGGGTGCATGTGTCTTTTTGAATTATGGTTTTCTCTGGGTATACGCCCAGGAGTGGGATTGCTGGGTCATAACAACATTTGTCTTGTTGGAGGTTTATAGGAACATTGTGACCAGACCTATGGGGACAGCTGCAAGAATGAAGGATTCCGACAGCAAGAAGTCTGCAACAGCCAACCACACCCCTTCCCCTTTTAGAACAAAAGAAGCCTGAATTCCAACCTGGGCAAGCTGGTTCTTTGGGACACGAGTGCATCATCTTCTCGACCTGCTGGCTTTCTGAATAAAGTCGCTATCCGTTACCCCAGCAACTCATCTCTTGATTTACTGGCCTGTCATGCAGCAAGCAGCATGAGCTTGGACCCGGTAACAGGTGGACCGTTTTAGTCCCCGACTCTACCACCCTGCAGACCACTGCTGTGTGTGATCAAGCCACAAGTCCTACTGCACCATCATTTCAATCCTCTCCAGATGGGACTGCAGGGAGAGGATCAAAAAACATTAATAATCGGTCTCCGGGCCTAAAGTTGAGAAGACAAGGGATAGACTCAGATAGGTCGGAGAAGAGGACAGCCAAGGAGCTCCACTGATGGGCTCGTGTGACCCCAGTGGAGAGGAACTCCTACCCAGAGCTCTGCTGTGGGATGTGGGGAAGGAGGGGACTCTTTTCCCCTTCCAACAAGACACTGCAATCTGAGGACAAGCTATAGACATGGAGTCAGACAGGTTCGTCTCAGATACAGAAGGTCAAGGCCCAAGTGGGGAATTTCAGCCCAGGGCCAGAGTGTGACAGATGATTGCTCTCCCCCATCTGAGAGCCAACCCTCTGACTAAATGGTCAGGAGGAAAGGGACACTGCGAGAGCCACATGCAGGGGCCCTGGTTATGCACCAAGGACACCACCTTGGCGACCACAGAGCAGTGAAGCCACTGCAGTTCAGTTAACGGAAGTTAACAGAAGTTAACGGAAGTGCAGGTGAGGCCTCCAGCCCCTGGAAGGCAGCAGAGCTTTCTGAATTACATTCTGACCAGCTGGACACTGAAAGAACGATAACCTGATTGTCCTTTCTCCTGCCACTGCCAGAGCATCTTCCGAAGACAGGATTTTCTTGACCACCCTTTTGAGTATATTAGCAAGATCTCAATCCATTATTCTACCCAAAATACACATATTAACCCATATTCACCTCATTCACAGCACATCTACAGGCAAGCTTTTGCTTTCTACCCAGGCCTAGGGTCCCACAAAGCTTTGGTTCTGCAACCAGAAGAACTAAAGTCTCTGAAGATCCATGGAGACTCCATGCTACTTGACATTCCATTATTATTGTTATTATTATTTGGAGAGGGATGGGCAAAGGGAATAGAGCTTTCTCATAGGTGAAGGGGAGTTGGGAGTTTCGACCAGAGAGGGAGTCTCAGGCAGCCTGGATAGAGGCCGGCCGGAAACAGAAGGTGGGAATGTCTAGCCAGCAGAATCCTGAGCAGATCTGGATGGAAGGCCTTGGGGAATAAAGGCCTGAGGAGGAGATTCCCGACGTGGTTATAAAACATCCCTCGTTGATTAGCACCGTGGCTACCATTTGTGAGAGATGAGTATCTGAACGCTGGATAACGAGCCCTCTGAGATCTGGCCTCACCTCACCACATCTGGTTTTTTCAAATGCTCTCCTTCCCCAGGCCCCATCCCTGCAATTCCAAGACCAGTCCAAGTCCAGGACTCACCTGCCCTGGACTTCTGAGTTCTGCTTCCCTGAGGGCCTCCCTTACCTCAGGGCCTGGCCCATGCTGTCTCTTTTGCCTGGAAACACTTCCTCTTCCCTCATGGACACAAAGGACCACCCCTGCCAGCCTGGTCCAGGCCGCGCACCAAGCCAGGGGCTCGAGACACAGCGGTGACCAAAGGAAGCACCATCTAGATTCTCAGAGGTCACTGGCTTGAGGGGAAGACGGACATGACTTTCACTCATTCCTGCAGACTCAGCTGTGCTGATGCACATGCTTTCTCCTCCCCGTGGGGGGATTTTCCCACCCCTGGCCGGCAGCTACAATGCCAGGCCTGCAGCCTTCCCTCCTGTCCTCCCCAGGTCACTGCGCCGGGGTTTACAGAGGATGGGAGGAGGGCTCTGGGGCCTGACCACCTGGGTTCGTGTCTTATCCCAGCTTCGCTGGGGGCTAGCTGGGTGTAACCCCCCACAAGCACTTTGCCAATTTGTGTCTCACTCCCCAGTCTATGAAATGGAGACCATCCTCGTGCCAACCTTGTGGGGCTGCTGAAAGGAATAACTAAGTTAACACACATAGAGTGTGCATGGCACGGAGTGGGCTCAATATTACCTTTAGAAGTCTCTAGTCAGGGGACTTCCCTGGTGGCGCAGTGGTTAAGAATCCACCTGCCAATGCAGGGGACACGGGTTCGAGCCCTGGTCCGGGAAGATCCCACATGCCGTGGAGCAACTAGGCCCATGAGCCACAACTACTGAGCCTGCGCTCTAGAGCCCGCGAGCCGCAACTACTGAGCCCACGTGCTGCAACTACTGAAGCCCACGTGCCTAGAGACCATGCTCCGCAACAAGAGAAGCCACAGCAATGAGAAGCCCGGGCACCGCGATTAAGAGTAGCCCCTGCTCACCGCAACTAGAGAAAGCCCGCGCGCAGCAACGAAGACCCAACGCAGCCAAAAAAAAAAGTCTTAGTCAGGGAAGGTGACACTCCTCTGAGCAGCAGTGTCAGGGAGACGAGAGACTACGTGTCCTGCCCTGCAGGGCGGAACCCGGTTTTCATCAACTGCTGCCACGCCCCCACCTCCACACCTGCAGGATGGCCTGGGTGAGGCTGCAGCTTTCGGCCACTCATGCCAGGCTGTCTGCCGCTGTGGCCGGATGGGAGAGGACAATGGCCTGGGCGGGCAACATCTGGGTGGCTGTCCCCAGCGCTGAGCAAGTACCAGGTCTTCACAGAGCAGAGGCCACGGGGCCCTGGTGCCGGGTAAAGGGGCTACTCCACCCACACAGAGCACCTGCAGGTCCAGCCCTCCCCCAAACAGCAATGGCTGCTTTTCATCCCACGCTCCCTGCCAGCGTCCACAGAGAGCTGGTGGAAGGCATGCCGGAGCCAGGCGAGGAATGGAGGTTTAGGGGTGCCAGCGTCACGTGTAAGATGACGACGGTGGCGACCACAAGAACTGCCAGGCCACATACACGCTCTGTCACTGGAGGAGGAGACGAAGGCCTCTTGCTGGCAAGGAGGCCTCGCCTGTTCCTCTTGGCAGATTCAGGGTGTTATTCTTACTGACAACTGTTCACGACACAGGTGTCTGTGCAGACGTCCTTCAAGGCTGGCTGGGAAGGTATAAGCTCCGAAGAAACAAAACATACAAAGAAGCAGCAAGAACCCTTCTAAACCATCCGACATCCCGCTGTTCTCCTTGAAGGGAGGAAAGAAGAAGGAAAATGACACCTGGGCTTTGGCACATGGAGTTCTGGCTTCAGTATCTCAGGGATAGAGTTTTGGTTGAAATGGAGATGCTTTTTCCAAAGGAAAAGGCAAATATCTACACTTTCTTTTGTTCTGATGACTGTACTTGGAATTTTTATAGAAAAGGAGGACTGATGGGATAGTCTGACGGGGACCCCAGACTCAAGGAAAATGGTTTTTAAAAGTCCAAAAAAAAGATAAGGTTGACTCTGTGGATCGAAAAGAATGTTTTTTGTATGAGATCGAAACTTTAACACATAAACTTTAAAGATAAAAACAACATAATAAAAATAAAATTGAATGAGAAAGTGAAGATCGTGACATCCAAAGAACACAAAGTATCCGCACAGAGGATTCCCAAAGGTGACCAGATTGTAGTATAATATATACAACGTGTCAGGGGCATAGAGTACATTATACATATTCTGTATCGATACATAGATGAGAAAGTGTCACAAGTTTAGAGGAACAGAGGTGGAACACTGAAGCTGGGATTTAAAATAAGGGGAGTCTAAGGACAATGAAAGAACCTTTAAAGACACGTTCCAAGCAAGAAGAGCAAGGAAAGGAAAGTTTTCATTGTTTGGTGCTAATGGATTTTTGTTAAAAGATGAGCTGCTGGACCACTCAGTTTAATCTTCTCAACCAAGAAGGGAAACGGTAGGACTAACGACTAAAAGAATATAAACTAACTGCACCTCTTTCCCCGGAAAAAATCTCAGGTGCTTCATACAGTTAAATATTAAAAATAGATAGGTTTATCAGGTCTTTCTAAGCATAAAAGCAATGGATGAGCCAAAAGTGAAAAATGTATAGATTTGATTACATTTTAAAATAATTTTACTCCATAAATCACCATCAGCAAAAAGAAAAAGCAAATGCAAAGTTGGGGGGGAAGAGACAACAACTATAATGAAGGGTTACTATGTTAAAGATAAAATTAATTAATTCGTAGATGACTACAAGTTAAGTAGAAGACTACTAATAGCCTACAGGAAATAAAACTAAGATGCAAATGGCTAAAAAGTTCATCTTCTTTGACAGTAATTTCTCCTCTAGAAAAGATCTATCCATCTTTCTAGTAATCCAGAGAGTAATCTAGTGACCGCCCCTCATGAAATGAGAGAAATGGGTTTAAAGGATTATACATAGTAGTGTCCATCATAGTGTGTATTCATTCTGCAAATGTTTATGGTACATAGTTATGTGCCTGGCATTTTATTAGATATATAATGATGAACACAATTTTGTTCCTATACTTAATGAGCGTCTATGTCCAGCAGAAGAAATACCCAAGTCAACAGGAGATTACAGTGTAATCTGTGTGACCATGGGGTGGGTATAAGATGCAATGAGGCAGAGGGTCGGGGGGACCCTCACTCATACCTGGAGGATGGGTGAGTGCTCAGGTGAGGAAGTGATATCTGAAGACAGGACATCCAGCAGAGACAACCTGACGTAAGAAGAGCTGGATGGGAGAGAACGTGGCATGTTCTGGAAACATCAGCCAGGCAGTAGAGCTGGGGCACAGGGCGGTGGGTGGGCGTGTAGCAGTGAGAAATACAGCTGGAGAACCCTACTTATGACAACAGGAAGAAGGAGCAACTTATATCAATCGTCTGAGGATGGCTAAACCATTGATGAGATAGTTAAGTATCCATTGGACCACGTTTCCAAATCAATTTAATCCTAACTGGTGTAAAAATGAGGGGAGCCTGGAAAGAGGGTTCTAATTGCAGGTGTTGAGGCTCACTGCCTTAGAAAATGCACAAGCAGTTGGTAAATTATAAAGAGATACTAAACATAAGCTCTCCATATCCATATTACCCCCCAACGATTTGTAACCAGACACAGAAAGTGTGCTGACCAAATGTGTAGATGACAAGAGGTTTGTTTAGATGGTAGCTTCCATGTCTACAAGTTGGGGGTCATATTGTTTATGGTTTCAGGTCCTGTTCTTAGTTCACGAGTTAGAAGTACAGCATCCTGAATAATGAAATCAAGAGGTCTCCTACACTCTACTACGATTAAACTATTTCTGGAAATTTGTGTTTAATTCTGGGTACCATATTTTCGGGTAGGACATGAAAGAAAGCAGAGCAAGACCAAAGAAGGGTAGTCAGACTGGGTAAAGATATGGAAACCATGTCTTCTCGGGGCTGATGGAAAAGCTGCATGCTGGCTTCAGTGAGAGGGACCCTGTCATCTATCCCCCATGCAAGACACCTCTGCGAGTGAAAAGGGAGGCTATCATGGATTCCACGGGGGTACTAGGTATAAACTGGACTGTCCTGGGAAGGCCTGGACGTGGGGACTTGCTAATTTGATGATCTAAAGCTAATTTGATGATTGTGTTTGATAACTTAATGAGAAGGGAGAACTTTGCTTTGGCGGGCAGAAATGGGATCAATGAGTAGAAGTTTCAAAAGACACATCAGATTTCAATAGACGGGAGAACTTTCTAACAAGCATCACTGTTCAAAATGGAACAAGTTGCCCCACCACCACTGCAAGTAATCAGGAAGGGCCAGAAGACTGTCAGCCTGCGATGCTGTAGAAAGGGTTACTGGACTCTGAGGGAAGGTGGATGGACACATTCTAAGGTATGAGCCATGGATATACGTGTACACCTATAAACAAGAAGTCCCCCCAAAATAGACTCATTCTAATAACTAATGTATTTACTTATAATGCTTCCTGCTAACAATATTACACGTACTTTGATGAAACAAATAGTCACCACATCCACTGACTGCTTCAGAAGACTTTAAGAAAATCACACTGCAGATGGTAGGCACAAACACATTATTCTACTTTTTCCCTTACCAATTTCCTTTGTATAAACGTGCAATCAAAAGTCCTCTATTTAGGGACTTCCCTGGTGGCGCAGTGGTGAAGAATCCGCCTGCCAATGCAGGGCACACGGGTTTGATCACTGGTCCAGGAAGATCCCACATGGCGCGAAGCAGCTAAGCCTGTGCACCACAACTACTGAGCCTGCGCTCTAGAGCCCATAAGCCACAACTACTGAGCCTGCATGCCACAACTACTGAAGCCTGTGTGCCTAGAGCCCGTGCTCCGCAACAAGAGAAGCCACTGCAATGAGAAGCCAACGAAGAGTAGCCCCCGCTCGCCACAGCTAGAGAAAGCCTGCGTGCAGCAACGAAGACCCAACACAGCCAAATAAATAAATAAATAAATAAAATTATTTTTTTTAAAAGTCCTCTATTTAAAATGCAATGCTCATTGCAGCACTATTTACAATAGCCAGGACATGGAAGCAACCTAAATGTCCATCAACAGAGGAATGGATAAAGAAGATGTGGTATATATACAATGGAATATTACTCAGCCATAAAAAAATGAAATAATGCCATTTGCAGCAAGATGGATGGACCCAGAGATTGTCATACTGAGTGAAGTAAGTCAGAGAAAGACAAATATCATATGATATCACTTATATGTGGAATCTAAAAAAAGGGTACAAATGAACTTATCTACAAAACAGAAATAGAGTCACAGACATAGAAAACAAACTTATGGTTACCAGGGGGTAAAGGTGGGGGAGGGATAAATTGGGAGATTGGGATTGACATATACACACTACTATATATAAAATAGATAACTAATAAAGATCTACTGTATAGCACAGGGAACTCTACTCAATACTCTGTAATGGCCTATATGGAAAAAGAATCGAAAAAAGAGTGGATATACGTATGTGTATAACTGATTCACTTTGCTGTATACCTGAAACTAACACAACACTGTAAATCAACTATACCTTAATAAAAATTAAAAGAAAAAACACACACACATGAAACTGCAATGCTGTGTGGGGTGGTTATATGTTTCTGTAGCTGGTTTGCTCTTCATGTAATTGACAACCAAGAACCAATGACATTTTCTTGGTAACATGAATCTGCCTATTTTATTCCAATGTCTAATTCAATCTGTCATTTTAATTTTTTATTTTTGCTTATGTTGTGCTCAGTGGGATGAGACAACACTATTTATAGCCATGGGTCTTATTAAGCAATAGGTTACCACATTTTTATTGTAAATTATTTTGTTGATCTTGAATTATATATATGTGTGTATATATACGATTGAAATAGAATGACATGACCGTCGTAACAGGCACTCAATAAATATTTGTACATGCATTAATATACATTCAAATAACATATATTCTTATATATATCATTTCAAGGGCAATTCCAAACTATAGGTACTATAGAACTTGATTTGCGTTTAATGAGCTATGTTTTAATTTGCCTATTCTGTAGAAACATACCCCCAAACCCAGGCTCAGAAACACATGCATTCTTTGTGGTTTATGTCATCTGCGTGATGACATGGCAAACGAGCAGAATTATCATCAGTGATAGCTGGGGTGCCTTGCCACACAGATAAGAGAATTTGGGACTGGACTGTCCCTCCCACAAACAACCCGCTTTGTGTATTATACAGTCAAACTCTCCACTACCCCGAGGGATGTGAGGGGCAGAAAAGAGTATTTCAGACATCCACAAGCTCCTGGAGTTCCATGCTTGGGTCTTTGGTGACTCTGAAGCAAGGTGGGAGAGAACAGATGCCTAAGACAGTGGACTGGTCCCCAGGCCACCTGCTTTCACAGAACCTGCATGAGATACAAAGCAGCCACATGCCACTCGTGCCTGAGTCCAGGGGCCCAGTACGCAGATGCCAAATCTTCCCGGCTTGGAAGGAAGCGCTCCAGCCCAAGAGCTGATCCTTCTGAGACTCATGCTTAAATCAGATCATATTTCCAATGGCATCACAGCACAGCAGACCCGGGGCACATGGGTGCCTTGATCTGGAAAGCCACAGCTCTGCAGGATGGTCCCAGCTCCAGGAGGTAGGAACAAGCCCTGGTCCCTCCCCGGCCCAAGGCCCCCAATAAAAAGCTCTCCAGGGAGAGCTTGGGAACCTGGACTGCTTGCATTGAGGGAAATTTTCACAGCTACCTCAGGCGTCGGCACAGGGCAGTCCATCTGGGCTGGAGGCTGCCGCCTAGATGTTTACATAACCGAGTTCTCTGGAAAGGATTCGGCTGGAGTGTCGCTGGCAGGGACTGCTCACTCTTGCATGAGCTGTGCTGGCAGATCTTACCCTCCATTCATCTCGGAGGTTTCAACGCTGGCCGGCTGCCTGGGGCGCCACCGCAGAGGCTTCCTGAAGACCTGCTCCCAGGCCTCCTGCTTCTGCTGCGGCAGCGTCATGGACAGGACAGGACCCCTTGTTCCCCAGCACCATTTACAAATAGGGGCGGGGCATCAGACTAGGAAAGGAAGGGAAATGGGGGGGGGGAAGGCAGAGGGAGAGGATTCCAAAACCAAAGGAGGGCTCCCCCCTCCTTTTCACCCCAGGATGCCCCTCGGTGGCAAGGCGGGTCGCAGGGTGTAACGCAGTGCCGTAACATGCAATGGCCACGGCAAATGGGAGAGCTAGAAACATCCTGGGTGCATCTCACTGAGAGCAGTTACAGAAATAAAGGCATGATCCTGGATCTGTTAGTCAAATCAAAAATTCTAATTGGACACAGAACGATTTCTCCAAGCTTTCGGCAGGAGGTAATTATTCTGTTGCCTACACAAAGGAAAAAAGGAGGAAACAGAGCCTACTGTTTGGGCTGTTTCCACACAAGAAGGAACGAGAGAAGTTTCTGCTTGTATCGGAACTGATTAAAAGATGGCAGGGTTCCTGATCTTTTCCTCTTTCCTGATTTAACCAGGAACGCGGGTGTCAAATGGTTTACACATGTCATTCCAAAGCCTTGGGAACCAAACTTGAGTGTATTTTCAGCATACGCCGGAGAAAAGACATGGAAATGAGTGTGTGATGAGATCACTTTTTAGGGAAAGGCAGAATCTTAAATATGAACAAATACATGAGGCAGCGATTTCATCTTACATCCTTCATAGTGTCCAGCATGGAGCTTGAAACACACAAAACTCTTGGGAAGTATGATTGATTGAAAATATGGAGTTACAATTCTTGACTGTGGTGATGGTTTCACAGGTGTGGATATATGTCAAAGCTCATTAGACGGTACACTTTAAACACGCGCAGCTTATTGTGTGTCAACGATACATCAATAAATCCGTTTAAAATATGAGAGAGTCACTCCTTTCACGCATCAAAAAAGGGACAGACCATCAGGATGATCTGAAAAGTCCAATTTGTTTTCGTTGTTGCTGTTACTTTCCTGAATTTTATTATAGCCACGTCTGGTGTACACACACCATACACTTGGCACCTAAGGAACGTTCGTTGAGTGAATAAGTGACCGAAGAGTGCAACGTATGCAGCCGTACATCTCAGCAGAGTTCTTCACACTTTGAGGAGAAATTATTTCATTTTTTATATCTTATATTTTTTAAATTTGAAGTGTGAATTGGATTTACGGTGTTTCTCAGATGTTGTCATATCCAGGACTGAGCCACGAAGTCTTTAAATATCAACTCTATCTGGCTGAGTCCCACTTCGTGTCTCTACCTGGAATTTCTCCTTCCCCAGGCCTGTATATGACATACGTAAAGCTGAGACCATTCAGCGTCTCCTTCTGGATAGCTGTTAAATATGTCAGACTCAAAGCGAATTACTGACCTACCTTCTTCTGCAAACCATCTCCACCCGCAGCTTTCACCTCTTAGCTGACAGCCATTCCAGCTCTGCACCATCATGTTCTGTCCTCTCACATCTCACTTCCAACTCACCAGAAAATCTCAGAGTATCCAGACCCTGGCCCCTTTCCATCACCTTCACTTTATCACTTGCCCCATTCCTGCAATGGCCAGCCAAGTGGCACCCCTGCTCTTCCCTCTGTCTGTCTTGCAGTCTGGTCCCCACACAGCACCCAAACCGTCCCTGTGCAGCCCAAGTGGGATCAGGGTGCCTCCCACGTCCACACTCTCCAGCGCTCAGTCCCATTTCCCCCAGTGCAGAAGCCTTCAAGGCCCCACGTGATGCCTACCTTTATAACCCCTCACTCGGTCTGCTGTTCCCCCCTCATCTCCTTGCTGTTCCCTACAGGTCACTCTTCTGCCCGGGGCCTGTGATGAGCTCCTTCCTCTGTCTGGAATGTTCCCCCCAGACACCCACATGACTCACTCACCTCTTCAGTTCCTTCAAAGCTTTGCTCACATATCACCTTTTCATAACGTCTCCTCCGACTTCTGAATTTAAAATAGCAACCTTGCCATACTTCCCAGCCTCTGCTTTATTTTTCTTACAGCAATTACCACCTTCTAGCACACTATATAATTTACTCATTTACTATGTGTCTTGCCTGCCTCTTCCTCGTAGAGTGCAAGCTCCATGAGGGCAAGAAGTTGGGTTCGTTTTGTTTGCTGACACATTCCTGGGACAGAAGAGGCACATGAGTAAGTGCATGAGTCAGAATGACTGGCTGACTCACCACCTTACTGAATGAATGAATAAATGAAGGAACTGCGTGCACAGGCACGTTCTGCCATTCTGCCAGCTGGGGTGCAAGGCCCGCCCTCATATAAAGGACGCTAGCTGTGCTGCACCATCCTTGTTGTCTTACTGTTTACTCTTTGACACAGACACGTGCAGACAGAGGAGGGCTGACAGACAGGTAAGGACACCAGGCTTAAGCAGGAAAAAAAAAAAAAAAACAGTTCCAGCTATATGCAAGCAAGGAAAGAAATGAGACACCACAATATGTGACAAATAATCACTCATTCACGTTTCTGAGCACCTACCAAATGCCGGGCATAATAGAAGGTGCTTCAGAATCAAAGACAACTAAGTGCAGCCACTATGGAGAACAGTATGGAGCTTCCTTAAAAAAACTAAAAATAGAACTATCATATGATCCTGAAATCCCACTCCTGGGCATATATCCGGGTAAAACTCTAATTCGAAAAGATACATGTACCCCAGTGTTCATAGCAACACTATTTACAATAGCTGACTCACCAACTGGAAGCAACCCAAATGTCCACTGACACATGAATGGATAAAGAAGATGTGGTGTGTATATATATATATATATATATATATATATATATATATATATATATATAAAGTAGAATATTACTCAGCCATGAAAAAGAATGAAATAATGCCATTGGCAGCAACATGGATGGACCTAGAGATTATCATACTAAGTGAAGTAAGCCAGACAGAAAAAGACAAATACCTTAACGATATCACTTCTATGTAGAATCTAAAAAAAAATGATACAAATGAACTTATTTACAAAATAGAAACAGACTCAAAGACAAAGAAAACAAACTTACGGTTACCAAAGGGGAAAGGGAGGGGGGATAAATTAGAAGGTTGGGATTAACAGATACAAACTAGTATACATAAAAGAGATAAACAACAAGGTCCTACTTGTTGGGAACTATATTCAATATATATATTCAATATCTTATAATGACCTCTTATGGAAAAAAATCAGAAAAAAAATGTGTATATGTGTATATGCGTACATACATATATGAATTGCTTTGCTGTACACCAAAGACTAATACAATATTGCAATCAACTATAATTAAGTTAAAAAAATAAAGACATGCTCTTTCCCGTAGAAGCTACAGTGAGAGACATACACATTAACGGGTCATTCGAATTTGAGATCAAACTGGAACAGTGACCTGGTGAGATTCCTGTGGGAGAACAGAGGAGGAAGACTCGCTCCACTTGGAGGGACAGGAGGAGGTAACGCTGCAGGCTGGAACTGAAGAATGAGCAGGGGTGTCCGGCAGACAAGGGACAGGACGGGCCTCTTAATCTGAAGGGTGAGTATTTGCAAGAAGCTGACGTCCAGCAAAGGTCAAATGTGCGTGGGGAAAGGCAAGGGTGTGTGGTGGTGTATGCACAACAGACTGAGTATCTGTGTCCCCCCCAGAATCCATATGCTAAACACAAACTCCCAATGTGATGGTATCGGGAGGTGGGATATTCAGGAGGTGATGAGGTCATGAGGGTGGAGCCCACATGAGTGGGATTAGTGCCCTTAGAAAAGGGGCTCCAGAGAGATCCCTCGCCCCATCCCACTGTTTGGCGACACAGTGAGAAGACCCCATTCATGAACCAGGAAGCGGGTCCTCAGAAGATACCAAATCTGCTGGTGCCTTGACTCCCCAGCCCCCGGAACAGTGAGAAATAAATGTCTGTTATTTATAAGCCACCGAGTGTTTTGTTATGGTTGCCTGAACAGACCAAGACAGTGTATGAAGGATAGTGTGAGAAAAGAAGTTTAAGAAATAAGAAGCTACCAGGTTGTGGTGAGGCCTTTTATTCCATGTTAAGGGCTGTGGTCTACAGGGAATGAAGGGGGGCGGCAAGGAGAGGCAGAGAGAGGGGATGCCTGTGGGCGTGCTTGCGGGGGTGTGTGTGTGTGTGTGTGTGTCTGTGTGCGCGCAGTAGGATGGTGGTAAAGAGATAAGTGGTGATCATTTTACAATAACTCAGAAAAGAAAGAGGAAAGCTTGAACCATGGCAGTGGCTGTCAGCACCTCACCCCAAAAGAACTTGGGAAGAAAACATAGGAACAAGGCATTGGAGAAATTGATGGTAAAAGGCCAGAAGAGTTTGATGCTAGTAATGTAGCAAAGAGGAAGAGTGAGGAGAGATGGTGAGTCATTTATCACAGGACAATGATTTTTAAGCCTTAGGAGGAAGAGAAACAGGGTAATCAAAAAAACCACAGGTGGAACTGGTAATACAAAGGGACACGCAGCAAAGCATTGGCTGACTCTGGGACTCCTAGAATAATGAGGTTCCCCTGGGGAACTGTATTTACTGAACATTGATAACTAGCCAAACAAAGACTCAGCTGTTCCAAAGCCAGTCTGACAGGCAGTCTCACCAGGGAGGGTCTGATGGGAAGGGGCAGGCAAATGCTGTGCTATTTCATCATCACCTTCTAGGCAACAGAGAAAGCTGCAGTAACACGAGCTTCCCCGCTCCCACCTTTCCACAAACAAGAAGCAAGGAGGCTCACACATGAACGGTTTTCTATTTCCAACATAAAACCCAAAGTCACAGTACAAAATTTATAGTTTTTAGATTTTCTTCAGTTTGGTTTTGTTCGTTCTTTAGGAGTGTGATCAGTCCTACCGGCAAGACAAAAAGAACTTAGTCATTTAAAAAAACCAAAGGACTGGGCTTCCCTGGTGGCACAGTGGTTAAGAATCTGCCTGCAAATGCAGGGGGCACGGGTTCGAGCCCTGGTCTGGGAAGATCCCACATGCCGCGGAGCAGCTGGGCCCATGAGCCACAACTACTGAGCCTGCGCGTCTGGAGCTTGTGCTCCGCAACAAGAGAGGCCGCGATAGTGAGAGGCCCGCGCACCGCGATGAAGAGTGGCCCCCACTCGCCGCAACTAGAGAAAGCCCTCACACAGAAACGAAGACCCAACACAGCCATAAAATTAAAAAAAAAAAAAAAAAAAACCAAAGGACTGTGGTTTGGGATATTATTCTTGGACATTATTATCAAGATATATTTGAGTATCTTTCCAAGATATCTGTATCTAAAGGGCACAAAATCTGCATTGATAAAGTTATAACCTTAGGAACAGGAGGGCAGGGAAACTAAACTGTCGTGCGCGAGCGAAAACCACATATTCCACAATAAAGATGGAACTACAAACAAATACCAGTTTACAATTTCTGCATAAAATGACAGACACACTCCACCCTGTCTAGGCAAACGAAGCCTATAAGCTGTCCCTGAAGATCCACCTAAAATATATCCTTGTTCTGGATGTGGTCATTATGTTCTATAAATACTTTCCTTGTTTTTACATTTGTTTAATGCTTTTATTCTGCTGCCCGTGTGTGTGCCTGTTTAATCCATCTCCAGAAGATGGACCATCTCTCATTCTAATTTATTTTATTTAACACTTCAAAGGTTATTAGGTGCTTAGATAATTTTTGATGAATATTCTGCTAATTGGCATGTTGATTTCTCCTACTGTGAGGAAAACTCTCCCAGTATTTTCAGAGCGGTCAGATGGTAGATGCAATTAATAAAACTCACACAAACATGTGGTACACTCAGGTTCTAGGCTTATTTCTTCCATTCACTCGCTGCGTTAAGTACTTGGGTGAAATATAAATAAGAAAATTGGAGGTGAAAATCTTTCTAATTGTTGACCATGAATGGAAAATAACCAAAAATTTTACATACTGATTGGATTGTTGCCTTTGTTAAGAAATAGATGGCATACAACAGGCACATGAAAAGATGCTCCACACTGCTGATTATGAGAGAAATGCAAATCAAAACTACAATGAGGGGACTTCCCTGGTGGCGCAGTGGTTAAGAATCCGCCTGCCAATGCAGGGGACACGGGTTCGAGCCCTGGTCTGGGAAGATCCCACATGCCGCAGAGCAACTAAGCCCCTGCGTCACAACTACTGAGCCTGTGCTCTAGAGTCTGCGAGCCACAACTACTGAGCCCACGTGCCACAACTACTGAAGCCCGAGCACCTAGAGCCTGTGCTCTGCAACAAGAGAAACCACTGCAGTGAGAAGCCCGCGCACCACAACAAAGAGTAGCCCCCGCTCGCCACAACTAGAGAAAGCCCGTGCGCAGCAACGAAGACCCAACTCACCCAAAAATAAGATAAACAAAATAAATAAATTTATTAAAAAAAAAAACCTACAATGAGATATCACCTCACACCAGTCAGAATGGCCATTTTCAAAAAATCTACAAACAATAAATGCTGGAGAGGGTGTGGAGAAAAGGGAACCCTCCTGCACTGTTGGTGGGAATGTAAATTGGTACAGCTGCTATGGAGAACAGTACTAAGGTTCCTGAAAAAAAGAGTTACCATATGATCCAGCAATCCCACTCCTGGGCATATACCCAGAGAAAAACTTCATTCAAAAGTATACATGCACCCCAGTGTTCACTGCAGCACTATTTACAACAGCCAGGACATGCAAGCAACCTAAATGTCCACCGACAGATGAATGGATAAAGAAAATGTGGTATATATATATATATAAGCAACTTTTTTTTTTTTTTTTTTTTAAGATTTCTTTATTGACTGATTGATTGCTATGTTGGGTCTTCGTTTTTGTGCTATGGCTTTCTCCAGTTGTGGCAAGTGGGGGCCACTCTTCATCGCGGTGCGCGGGCCTCTCACTATTGTGGCCTCTCTTGTTGCGGAGCACAGGCTCCAGACGCGCAGGCTCAGTAGTTGTGGCTCACGGGCCTAGTTGCTCCGCAGCATGTGGGATCTTCCCAGACCAGGGCTCGAACCCGTGTTTCCTGCATTAGCAGGCAGATTCTCAACCACTGCGCCACCAGGGAAGCCCCTATATATATATACAATGGAATATTACTCAGCTATAAAAAAGAATGAAATAGTGCCATTTGCAGCAACATGGATGGATCTAGAGATTATCACACTAAGTGAGGTAAGTCAGACAAAGACAAATATTATATGCTATCACATATGTGGAATCTAAAAAATAATACAAATAAATCTATTTATGAAACTAAAATGGCTCACAGACATAGAAAACAAACTTACGGTTACCAAAGGGGAAAGGGAGGGGGGCGGGACAAATTAGGAGTATGTAATTAAGAGATACAAACTACATAAAATAGATAAGCAACAAGGATTTACTGTATAATAAAGGGAATAATATTCAATATCTTATAATAACCTATACTGGAAAATCATCTGAAAAAATACACATATAACTGAATCACTTTGCTGTACACCCGAAACTAACACAATATTTTAAATCAGCTATACTTCAATTAAAAGAAAAAGGATGGCATAACCATTGACTGACATACCCTTATTTCTACTGGAGAATTTTTTCAAAATAAAAGCCCTAAGAGCTTTCTGATCAATCCTGAAAACGGAAGAATTTCAGAAAGGTAGGGTGATAGAATCCACGAGTGCGAAGGCAAAAATCATATTTCTTCTCTTCCTTCCCCTCCCCCAAGCAATCCTCACCACTTTAATGTTCCTGGACTCGGTCCAGACTCACGGGTACAGCAGGATGCCGCCCATTCTTAATAAGCCTCCTCCGTCCCAATAAGGAGAGGATCACCAGGGTGATGTCTCTACCGGCAGAATCCTTCCTGCAAGGCCGGGTGACATTTATGGAGTATCAGAGCTAATGTGCTTTTTTTTTTTTCTTAGCGCTGCTTTCTATTTATAAAAGTCACTCCAGGACTGTAGGTAAGGAGGGGCCATTTATTTCAGTAATTCCTCCACTTGCACGGCCAGTGGCCTTCTCACACCCCTCACGTTTTAAACCTCCTGCAGTCAGTCCTGTTGGGTCCTCCAGGGACATAAGCAAGCCAAGCAGGGAGGGGGGAGTGCAAAGACAAAATTTCTGATTCTAGAAGAGGCGCCCTTATTTTTTTTGTGCTGGGTGCTTCACGGATATCACCTCATTGGCTCCACTGAATATAACTTTTCTGACAGATAAGAAAACCGAGGCTCAGAGAGATTCAGTAATTTACCCAAGGCCTCACAGCCAGGAAGGGGCAGAGCCAGAAGTCCAAGGCCGGGGGACATGACACCACAGCCCTACCCGCTCTGTGCGCCAAACCACGTGGTCAGGGACTCTAGTCTTGGCCCTGCAACGGAGACCCCGGCGAGGTCCCTGAACATCTGTGAGCATCTCCTCATTTGTAAAAATGATCTCTATGTCCCCTTTCACTCCAAAAATTCCATCCCCAAATGGAGAATTTGATGGAGAGTCCCCAAATCTCGTATGTGCGTGGTCCACAGTCTCTGCTCAACATTTAGTGTGACTGCAGCCCTTGATGCTTTACTGTGATCCGTGGTCTCTGCTCTCCTGCCAAGACCTGCCGGCTACATCTGTGCTACTGGTCACTCTGTAGTTACTCTGCTACAAAACACTCAACCACCCCAATAAAAGGGGATTGAGAAGGCAGAACACTGCCCTGCATTGTGCTCAGCTCCCATCGTTCTTGTCCTCACCACCCTCCCCTCTTTTCTGCTCTCTCTCTGAGCAACAGAGAAATAAGTATCCAATATCTCTTGGGGGTAACCAGAGGGTGCAGAGAAATCGGTGAGCCCGCAGTGCACTACCCACTGTGTGTAGGTGTGTTGCCCAGCACCAGAGGGTTCCACACTATTAGGGTTTCCTAGTTTGGGTTTGTCACAAGTATATACTTTTTCACAGGCATGTGGGGAGAGCATAATTGTGCATTTTATGGTTATGAATGGCACAGCCTGGCAATTCTCCGATTATTATTTCCATTTGCTGTCATGCATTATCAATCTAATTCCCCATTGCATGCCATTTTTTTCATGCATTCCTCATACAGCAAGGACAAAGAAAGGCAAAAGCCCTGCAAAGAAGCCTGTATCACCAGAAGAACAGGCTAACTCTGATGGAAATTGTGGAGTTAGAGCCCAAGGTTGAGAGGATAGCTTTTGGCTAATTCGAAGTACCGTCAAAAAGTTTGGTATTTTGCATGAGTACCAAGACGGGCAAGGTATTGCTAAATGGGAATGAGGGGCCACACCACAGAACAGACTTATAAAAAATGTTAGATACAGGAGGACCTAAGAGGACATTTTTCTTTAGACCACTGGGTTTTCCAGGTTTCTGAAGATGCTGAAATATATCAGTGTTGCAGTTGGTATGAAGAGTCACTCAGTGAATTTTCGTATTCAAACAGGATCTATTGAGTGCCCACCATGAGCAGAGGGTAAAGGTAGGGATCCTTCAGTGAACAGAAAGTGCGCAGTAACTATGGACTGGCAAATAATCACTAATAAGATAGGAGCAAGATGGCGCGTGTGAAGGTAGTCAGAGTTTGGGGAGAAGGGTGTGCATGTGCAAATGTTCTTGACCACCTACAACTCACGTCTTCTTGCACTGCATCAAGGAATGGCCAGAGCTTCAGTTTTAAAATTAAAAAACAGAAACCACCACATACGATGGAGATCAGGCTTTGTAACAAGTTGGCTCCTATCAGCTCCATCTCTGAACTGGAGTTAGCGATGCTTGATCATCTACAGAGGGGTTACTCATTCAGTTCAAACGGAACCTACAAGCCTATTTTTTCGTGATCATTTGGTAGTCATAAGATTACTGAACTGAACCAGATCCCTTCAATCCCTTCCAACAACCATGGCCTTTATTCTGAGCAGTAATTTCCATCTTCAAGGAGAAAAGTACTTCTCTTTGGGGGAAAAAATACCTAATTTCTACTGATAAAGTTAAGAATTGAACACACACACCCCCGCCCACAAACACACATACTCACTCACTCAACAGCACCCAAAATAAGCATTAATGCAACTCACTAAATGGTAGCAAGAGCTCTCATCGTCTTCTGAGAAAGTAAGAGAGGCATAATGATAGATACTTTTAGGATAATGCGGCTAGTGGTAGAGATGGTAGCCTCAAAAGTAAGGGTGTGTCTAAATTATTCCTTATAAATAAGAGAAAGACATGCTGATCCCACAGGACAGGGGAAAGAGTGGCAGCTGACGGATTTAGGGAACCAAAAGGAAAGTGCTGTGGAGAGAATTTCTGATAAGCTGGATTTATGCTGATTCGGAAAACTCGCAAAAGAGAGTAGCAAAACCAGCAGGCTTTGTGTGCAGTGGTGACCCTGGAGCCCAGAGTTCCAAGAGCTATTGTACCAGCTCTTCAGATTAAATGTCCTGGAAAATGCAAAAACAGAAATGGAAAATACTGCCAATACACTTCAGTCTGATTACGGCTAGAATAAACAGCATAAGATAAAATACTCAAATCTCATCCTTCCCCAACAGGTTCGACTTGTAGTGGCCACTTTTCCCAGATTCTTTAAGTCTTTGATTTTGCTTACGGTAGGAAAAGTTCAAGCATCTATGTATCTTACATAACTGATGGAATGATCCTTTCTCTTCTTTTTCTCCCATCAACTCCTACCTTTTAGGAGACATCCAATATCTACTTTTGTTCCTTTAACTACCTATTCAGAGAGCAATGGACAGCAAAGAATCAGAAATGGACAAGATGGAGAGAATGGATAACCAGTGTCCTGGGGAGGTTATGAGTACGTGCTAATCCTGTAAGGTAGTTCCTCTTTTGCATCTTTAGCTCAAGAGGAATGTAGTTTCTGAAACTTAGATCGAAGATCTTTATCCCATGGCTTCTCTCCCCATGAGGTCTCAGAGATCCTTTCTAATAGAGATGCTGGAATTTTTCACAATGAATAAACCCAAATAGAGAATTTCTGCCACAAAGGTTACTGACACATCAGCTGATATCCAAAAATAAATAAGATAAATAAATAAATAAATAAAAGATAGGAATGAAAGCCATTGGTGAATCTAGACTTATACATTCTGATACTGTGTAGAGTGTGGTTTAAACTAACTTCAAAACCTATTTAACTGTTAGCATGTCTTTCTCACTTTACCTAGTTTAAATGGATATTCTCCAGAAGCTACACTGTTCCTTTTTCTTAAAAAAGTATTGACATATGCAAAAATTTCTCAGAACAAAGCTTGAGTTTTGAATGTGCCCCATCATATTTTCAGTCATTCAGTGTGTCAGGCTAAATGCAACTCTTAGAACTGATAAGTATATGACAAATGAATAAAACTCTAAGTCTTTTACTTATACACACACACTAGCACTAATAACGTGAGCACGAGTGGTATATTTACTCAGTAAAGTCAGTAATGATCTTCTCTGTAGGCAGTCACACTCAACCCCACATTTAGTAAATACAGAGGTACCCTGACAGGTCCCCTCAATTTCCTGGACCTTTCATCTCATCACTGCCTCTCCCATCACAAATCGATCACACTTTCTCATCAGCTCATAGAGGCTGACTCAAGGACCCCTTTCTTTTACAACTCTGGCATTCTCACTAGTCCATAGAACCTTTGGCCAAGTTCCAGAACACAAGCAAGGATTCATTCTTTTTTTGTTTTTTTGGCCACACTGTGTAGCACGTAGGATCTTAGCTCCCCAACCAGGGATCGAACCCGTGCCCCTGGCAGTGAAGCAGGAAGTCTTAACCACTGGACGGCCGGGGAAGTCCCAAGGACTCATTCTTGGTTTATTCTTTGACCTCAGACTGTAACTGGGCCGTTACAATAAAGCTGAGCACCACCCACATCTGGGAGGCAGATCTCATGGATTATGAAATCAGTGACTCACTGAACCTCAAGGGGTTTCGGTTTCTCCCATGACAAGATCATGTTAATGGCACTTGCCACCTGCTAGGCTGTCAGGGGACTTGGCAACAATGTCTACAAATTACAAAGAGGCCCTATGCCGTAAATAACAAGTCTTATTAATATAATTAGTTCAAGTGCCAGAAAGAATATTGCCAACAACAGCGGCAGATCACACTTGGTCAGAATAAAAGTGGGTGGAGGAATCAAAAAAACGGGCAGAAGATCTAAATAGACATTTCTCCAAAGAAGACATACAGATGGCCAACAGGCACATGAAAAGATGCTCAACAACGCTAATTATTAGAGAAATGCAAATCAAAACTACAATGAGGTATCACCTCACACCGGTCAGAATGGCCACCGTCAAAGAGTCTACAAATAACAAATGCTGGAGAGGGTGTGGAGAAAAGGAACCCTCCTATACTGTTGGTGGGAACGTAAACTGGTGCAGCCACTATGGAAAACAGTATGGAGGCTCCTTAAAAAGCAAAAATAGAACTACCATATGACCCAGCAATCCCCCTCCTGGGCATATATCTGGAGAAAAACATGGTTCGAAAGGATACATGCACCCCAGTGTTCATTACAGCGCTGTTTACAATAGCCAAGACATGGAAGCAACCTAAATGTCCATTGACAGATGAATGGACAAAGAAGATGTGGTACATATATACAATGGAATATTACTCAGCTATTAAAAAGAATGAAATAATGCCATTTGCAGCCACATGGATGGACCTGGAGATTACCATACTAAGTGAAGAAGTCAGACAGAGAAAAACAAATATCATATGATATCACTTATATGCGGAATCTAAAAAAAAAAAAAAGATACAAATGAACTTATTTACAAAACAGAAACAGACTCACAAACAGAGAAACAAACTTATGGTTACCAAAGGGGAAAGGCGGGGAAGGAATAAATTAGGAGTTTGGGGTTAACAGATACACATTACTACGTATGAAATAGATAATCATCAAGGACCTACTGTATAGCACAGGGAACTATATTCAATATCTTGTAATAACCTATAATGGAAAAGAATCTAAAAAAGAATATATATATGTATATATGTATACCCACACATATATGTATTAATCACTTTTCTGTACACTAACATGACTGAAACTAACATGACATTGTAAATCAACTATATTTCAAGAAAAAAAAATTTTTAAAGTGGGTGGAGGGATTTTCTGATCCTCATTTCAACTAACACTACTCCCTTTTAACACAAGAAGAGTTTAATGTTGTTGTTTTTCTAAAAGGTTACTTCTACCCACACAATTCTGCACATCAAGCATCACTTTTTTCCAAGTTATTTGGAGGCAACTGTATTTACCAGCAGGACAATATAGTGTTGATTTCAAAGCAAGTCCAAATATTGCTTCCAATCAAATTAACTGCAGCTATTTAACCTCTGGGACCAAAGAGATTCAAGTCTACCTGCTGCGGGACCCCCCCATTCCTGGTGTACCTTAAATAAACCCAGATTTCATTCACAGCAGAAGGGACCCCTCAGCCAACAGAAGAGGCTCATCCTCTGACCCTCTAGGTTGCAAGAGATGAACACGCTGAGAATCAAAATCAGATTTCTGCTGATCCGAAGGTTTAGTCTTCCCACCATGTCCAAGTCAGACTCCAAAACGGGGCCAAACGCTAGGAATGAACTTGAAGCAATTTAAAAACCAGAAACAAAACAATGAAATGTGTCCGCCCCCCACCCCCCCATCAACCTCCCACTTTGTTGCACATTGGAAAAACGGCACACAGAGCTAAGTTCTACTACGTGTACGGAATAGATTTTGCATCCAACTCCTGAGACAGTTCCCCCAGGGTCAGCGGTGGCTTCCCTGGATGAAGTCATAAGTTTGCCCCTGGCTCTTGGACTGGTGCTTTCCCCGAACATCACAGTCATGCTTTGAGAAAAGGACCAGACTTATAGTGCCGAGGTGTTAGGGGTATGTGAGAAGCTGTTCAAAACCCACTCAGGTAAATGCAGATCAAATCAGCCTGACCAGGTGTCTAAATAAAGCTGGGGCTACTCCAACACCGAATAAGCCATCCCCACTGAAGAGCTCGGATTTAGAAGTGTGCTTGGCTTAGGTGTTCTGAGAATCCCTTTCACCAGATGCTGGGAGGATTCAAACTGAGAGAAGCCAGAACAGCGGTAACAGTCTCTGCTGGGATGTTCCATTCATAGGGGAGAAAGCCTCCTCCATCCACGGGGAGGTCAGGGGATCGCCTTTCCCAGCAAGCAGAGCTTCCGGGGAGACTGGCATTGCTGCACCGTTCAGAATGAGCGTGTCTATTAAGAAGCATCCGCCAGACCTATTATTAGAACAGCCATCCCTTGGAAATTTCGCAGAATTTGCTTGAATCTACCGAGCAGTTACTCTCCTAACGAGGTACTGGAGAAAGGCACCGAGTTCCTGACTACATACGGGCAGCCCACACGGCTCTCCAAGTACAGGACCGGTTCATCTTTTCTAAATGCAATAGGCGCCCACATTTGGGCAGTTGCCTGCAATACAGAAGCACTGCGTTTGGGGGGTTCGTCCTGAAGGGGGTTCCCTCCTCTCCTCCTCCTCCTCCTCCCGCTGTCTCCCTGCATTAAACTTGCTGCAGCCATTTGGAGTGTGAAAGAGCAGTCCATTTTAGCAGTCCCAGGCAGCCGGCGATCTGCAGCCTGCCTCCTGAACCCACCCAAAGAACAGGACTGCCCTGTCATTTCCAGAAAAACGGTTAGAAAAAAAAAAAAAAAGAACAAAATCACGCCCAGGTCTGCCTGCAGCAAGGTCCTTTCCTTTCTCCCCGGGTAGACCCAGCCAGTGTGAGGTCGAGATGCCAAAGAAAGTGGGTGCGGGGAGAGCGGGTAGCAGGAGGGAGTAGAGTCTGTGCCGCACGTGGGGTGTGCACTGGAACAATGTCACATCTGCGGCATTAAATGCTCTACGTCCTCCGTAAAGCAGAAGTGTCATGTCCCTCTCACCGGCCCAGAAATGGACCCAGAAGTGCTGCAGAATCCACCGCCTGCCCGCAGTCGCGGCTGGGAAACAAAGACACATTACCTTTTATTCGTGGCGCTTCCCGGGGAGCCGAGGAACTTCAGGTTTGCAGCGGCGGATCCGCCGAAACGGGCGTCCCATGCGCCCCGGGTGCGCAGGCCCGGGGCCTAGCCGGCGGCATCCGCGCCCAGCGCCTCCGCCCCCGCCTCCGCCGCGCGGCGCCCGCAGCCACCCCGCCGGTCTCCGCGCGCCCCCGCCACCGCCGCCCCGCCGCCCCGCCGCCCCCGCGGGTCCCCAGTCAGCCCATCGCCCGCTCGCGCCGCTCACGCCGAGCCTGGCCGCGCGCCAGGGCGCACCGCCGCCGGCCCGCCCCTCGCCCGCGCGCCGAGCACCGTGCCGCTGCGCCCGGCCCTCCGCATCGCGGTCGGCCCCGCGCGGCGCCCCCGGGCACGGCGAGCGCGCTCGGGGCGGCCGGCGGCCGGCGGCCGGGGGCTAGGCCGGCTCCGGCGAGTCCCGCGCGGCCGAGCGCGCCGCCGCCTCCCGCGCGCGCCGCGGGGCACCCCCGAGAGCCGCCCGCACGCGGACAACAATGAACGCGCCGGCCCGGCCCGGCCCCTGCGCAGCCCGCGAGCCCCCGGTTCCCGCTCCGCCGCACACGCGATCGGGACCAAGTTAGGTCCCGAATCAGCCGCCGAGCCGCAGAGGCTGCGCGGAGCCAGAGGCGTGCGCGAGAGGAGCGGGGATTCCGAGCCCGAGGACCGCCCGCGCACCCGGCGCCGTCCCCGACAAACCCACCGAAACCCGCCGCGGGAGGCCCCCTCCCACCCTGGGAGCCGGAGGAAGAGGCTACCTTGGCTGAACTTGGCGGAAGGTGCAGCTCTTATCCCTCGATCTAGTCCAGTTTTCTTGCATTAATCTCCCCTCAACTCTTTGGAAATGGAAGTTCCTGTGCGATAACCCAGTCGTGGGGCTATTGTCAGGATTCGCAACAATTACTGCGGAGGGGAGACTCCCATTTCCAGAGCCTGGGGGAGGAAGACGGCCTGACACGTTCTCTTTCCAAAAAAGAGAAACACACTGGGAGACTATCCCGAGAACAGTAACTCAATTCACATTGTATGTCTAAATGTTTATTACTTCAGGAGCTCAATTGGCCTTAGACACTTTTTTTCCCCCTTTTTTCATGAATTGTCAAAACACGGTTGATGAAATAAAGGGAGAAGGAGGCGGGAGCACCCACTTAGCGAAGGTGGAAAAGCCAGCTTGTCTCAGAGGTAAAATCTTTCCCTAGAACTCACTCGTCACTTGAATTCCCAATATCCATCCACCCGTCCATCCACCCATCCACCCATCCATCCATCCAACCATCCACCCATCCTTCAAGGGAGGGACTGTTTCCCCTTTCAGCGTAGTTTGAAGGAGACCCAGGTATACTGATACCATTATTTCCAGGACACGGGCAGGAGTGAAAACTTACAAACTTTATAATAAAAAGAAATCTCACACATCCTGTCTTCCAACTGATCTTTCCAGACACACAGCTTGTGTGTTCTCTGATGATCTCTGGTGAACATTTTTGACAGTTCAAGAAGGCCTCACAATCCACAGAAAGGAAACATCTAACTTTTCCTCCAAGTCAGTGTTGGAGGAAAAGGTGAACGCCTGTGAGAAGGACTACCCATCTTATTTCAGGCGGTGGTGATCACATGCTCCTGGCTGGGGGACTTGATTATCTGAATCTGAGGAATGGGAAGCTGAATGGGAGGTTTCTGTATTTTTGAAGTCCTTGAGGATTGTTCTCATGCCAAGCCCTGTTCTTTCATGTTGCAACTGAAGCCCATCGCCTCGTGTTCTGAGGCCTTTAGAGGAAATATTATTGCTTTGGAAGCAGATTATTTCCAGTGCTGCTTTGTTTTGACTGCAACACCCAACAGGTGGGGATCGAGGAAATGTTCAAACCTTTCTCTTCCGACAGTTTGCATCCTTAGAAGAGTCTTTGGATTCCATCTACATCCACCTCCTGCCTTTCCACCTTGGCCGCTGGAATTCTCAATATGTCCTGAATCAAGCTGACCCACTGGTAAAGCCCCTTTCCAGGTTCCCTGTCTCACTAAACAGCATCCTTCCTCTCCTCACAGGGACAGAGAGATCTTTCATCTCCCTCCTTTTACTCATTCCTCACTGTCAAATTATCACCAAGCCTATCCTCATAAATAGATCTGGAAAGTTCCTTGGGAGCAGCCCCTTGTCTGACTTGTTCCAGCAGTGCCTGGTGCCCATTGCTTAATCTTTGTTGCATGAGTAGGCCCTGCCCCTAGCCTCGGTCAGTGTACATCACCTTTCACCGCCATGTCTCTAGCAACCTCTTGACTGGACCCCAGTCTTGTCTCTCAAATGCATTCACCACACCACCTGGAGTCACTCTCCTGAAACTCACATCTGATCATAGGATTTCTTTGCTTGAACCCATTCAAGGTTTCCCTGGCTCTTAGGAATGAAGTCCTCGCTTCTTTAGATGGCTGGGATGTCCGGAGCATAAGGCCCTCCTTATCCGTTCAGCCTTGTGTGCGGCCACCAGACCCATCACTCTCTCTTCCCTTCAGCTCCATAACCCTATTCCAGGTTCCCTGTGTTCCTGGTTCTCACTGGTCCCCTTGTCCCCCAGCAGCCCATGACTGTAGAAGCCACTCCAATCATGTCACATCTCTGCTTACAACTATCCGGGCTTCTCACTGCTCCTGAAGTATCCTCCCCATCGTCATCCCGTGTTATTCTCCGAGTCCCTCTCTATGATTTGCCACCAGGCCACTTTTCTGCCCGTGAATGACTCTTTCCTTTTCTTGGCTTTTGCATGTCTTGTTTCTCCTGCCTGGAATGCTCACCGCCCGCCCCCGCCCCGCCCCACCCACTCTTTGTATAGCTGGCTCCTCGCCATCCTTCAGGTTTCTGCTCAAACCCTGCCTCCTAGATAAGCTTCCCTGATCAGCACGTGGGAAGTGACCTCCCCAGCTGCTCTTTGTATCATTAGCCTGTTTATTTCCTTCTTAACTATGATTGGTATTCACAGCTGCGTGTGAAAGGCACAGACTGATGTCAGACTTCCAGAGCCTGGCTCTTGCCTCAGCCACCTGCTAACTGTACAACCTTGGGCAAGTATCTTAACCTCTCTGTGCCTCAGTTTTCTCACCTATGAATTGGGGATCATAATACTACCTACCTCATAGCGTTGTTATAAGGATTAAATGAATCAATATACGTGAAAAACTTAGAATAGGACCTGGCAATATAAGCATATACATGTGAGGGCCTTTATGTGTTTTATTCTCACTCTGTCCCCATGGCCTAGGCTAGTCCCCGACACAGGCTGTCTTTACCCCCTAAGCCTTTTGTGTTTGGAGTCCAAACTGAGAATGGATACAAATTTCGGGAAGAAAAACTACATTTGAAGAATTTAAGTACTGAGAGAAATAGGCCATGGTAAAACTTGATGAATGAGATAAAAATTCAAACTTAAATCATCTGGAAGTTAATGAAAATATGAAGGAAATATATTCTCTGTTTCACCAACAGTGATCCTTGGAGTTCATGGATGACAAGCTATGCCAGTCAGAATTTTGTAATGGTCTGTTTTCCGAAGAGAAGCCAATTCTACCACTGACAATTCAGGCAGTTTCTTGCAAAGACATAAAGAATCAAAGGATCTTTGCAAAGTGTTGGACCATCGGCCAGCCCTAACATGTAGTTGTGATGAAAGAATAGAGCATGTTTCCATTTTCAGCTCGAGTGTGATGCTTTTTGAAGAATCTTAACTGAAAAAAGAAACATGGAAGGCTGGTTTCTGGACATATGCCTTTGTGTTTTGCTTTTACTGCTGGAGAAGATTCAGAAAGAAGGAGAAATACTTTTCCTTTGGTTCTTCCAGAGGGCAAGCAGGACTTTGAGACCTGATTACCAGGGGTTCTCACAAAGAGTTAGGGAGCTTTGTATTGAAAGGAGCTAAAGTCTCCAAGAGAGGAGAGGTGCTCTGAAGCTTGAAAATGGGGAATGGAGAAAAGCATGGAGAAAGGCAGTAGCACCCCCGGAGGAAGGAAAGGGGTGCCACCTGCAATTGGAGAGACCCGTACTCCATGTCTACAGAGTGCCTCAAGAGGGCGCTGGTCACCTGCCGGGGCAGCCGGAGGACAATGGAGGAAGTTACCAAATGCTAAGAGGTGTGTCTTAGGCACAGCAAAGGATCTTGGGGTTCGGCCAGGAGGGATGGAGTCTTTGGCTTTAAAGTGGACCTCAAGTTCTTGGGTACGTGAGCATCTCAGTGGCATCTATGCTGGATCAATGACAAGAGACCCTTTTCCTGTCCTGAGGTATTGATAGAATGTGAGTTGGTGGAGAGGAAAGAATGAGCGAATTCCTGTCACCTTGGTGAGTGAGGACGTAGATTGAACTGGGTTTAGAGGAGTAAACTAATGTGATTTTTTTACACCCAAAGTTGCAGAGCAAAAATTAGACCCACTTCACTAATAGAAAGTATCTGGTTCTTAACTCTGGGGTCTGCAGTCACAGCTTTCCTAACAAGCTCGGGGCAGTACATGGAGCCGTTAGGAGAAGATGCCTCAGCCTGGATCTTAGCCAGAGTACCACTGCTGCTGGAGAAGGATGATCCCCACTCATTCCTTTGTGTATCTGCCCAGCTGAGGACAGATACCAGCGTGGGCTGGATCTGAGTCTGGGCTGCACAATCCTTTGCTAAGAACCAATAACATGGGACAGCCCTGGAATCCTGCTCTGAAGGCGCAGTGTGACCTTGAACAAGTCTCTTAATTTTTTGGTGCCCGTTTCTTCACCTTTAAAACTGGCCTGAGAATCATCTCTCTCTCTCTCTAGCCTTATGAAGACCATGGATTCAACACATATTAAATATTTTCAAAACCACACAACTGATGACAGTTGATAACTAACATTATTACGAGTGCATATTCTGTGCCAGGCACAGTGCTAAGAACTTTCCAAAACATTCATTGATCATCACAAGATTCCTATGAGGTGGAAGTTATTTTTTCTCTCTCTTCTATGGATGAGGAACCTGGGGTCTAAAAAGGTGAAGTAACAAGCTGAGGGGACTCTGTGTATCAGATTTGAACCCAGAGTCATCCTTTTGTGACCCTGAGCTCTTATCTTGCAAGCTTGACTACCTCATACCAATACAAATGAAATATATTGGCAATCACGGTGAGCATGGCCATGCACTTACTTTATATACACTATTAATTATGGATTGAGCCACAGTTGGAGTTGGGTAGCCTCCAGGAGGTGATAGTATGTTGTGTTGTTACATTAGTTTCTAAGCTGCACCAAACAGACATTGATTTACATTCCGTTCAGATGTTTCCAGAAAATAATACTGGCATCTTTTCCTTCTACTTTCACCAGATTTTGAGGATAGAGCAAGACTCCTCTGGGGCAGGTTAAAGTCCTTCACTGGTTTTAAGTGAACCCTATTACATTTTTATACCCAATCCTTTTCTCTCCTCACTCCCAGGTCAATTAAAGGCCAATTCTGAGCCACTTCAATCAAAAAGAAAGAATTCCATCTCCTCTCCTGGCCAGACAGCTAGCACTTAAGACTGCGGTCCCTGGGGTATATGAAGAAACCATCTAATAACTGTGTTTTAGTTCGTTATTTTTTTAAATAGCAATGTCATTTTTTTAATAGCTATGTTTTATAATCTTGTTATGTTCTCATTACATGAGATTGTTGCTTATTATTTTTTCCTGGTTGGGGATCCTGATTTAGACTGTCTCAACTCAGGGCAGTAAAAACCCAGGGCAAGTAATTGTGAAACACAGACAAGAATCAATCAAAACATCACAAGCTAATTAATGTCATTTGGAGCCCCTGGGAGCAGCTGTATTATGGTGAGTACCATACTATAAAATCGGTGTACATTAGAAGTACACTCAAGGACATAGGTTAACTCTCTCACCAAACCCTTTCTGTTTATTTGCTCTGAAATATATATTAACCGTAGTTAAGACTCACTTGGCACTTACCAGGTGCCAGATACTGCTTATGTGCTTTATATACAATAACTCATTTAATCTTCTCAACAGCCCTGGGAGGTCGGTGCTATTATTAGCCCCATTTGGAAGGAAGGGAATAAGTCAGGGAGAGGGTTTATAACCCACCTCAGGTCCTACAGATGAAAAGTAGGCAACGGCCAGTTATCAAACTTGGGTGGTCTGAGTTCCGAGTTGAGATTATTAACCCTCACTCATCTCACCGTCCATTGGTCAAGTATTTGGAGGCACTGCATCCCTTATTACCTAACACAGTGCCTATCAGCTGGGACTCAATACTCGTTATTTACTCGTGGGCCCATCACCTCGTTATGAAAGGGAGTTAAGACAGAAATATTTGTGAAATTGAATAGAAAAAATTTTTCAGCAAGCATTCCTTTTTCGGTTGGAACTTATAATAGAGAGAAGGCTTCTGTGCAGGTGACATCAATTACTCAATCTCTCAAGCAAGCAATAAGAATGTATTGGAACCATGAGCCAGTTTAGGAGGAAGGCCCCCAGGATTTAAGAGAACAGAGGCACCTGTGCCCCAAGGAGAAAAGGCAAGTCAGTTTCCTGGAGTTGAGATGGGGCTGAAAACTGTCATCGAGTGATGACTTGTGATGTGATGATATTTTTCCTGCCACCAAATAAAGATCAGACCCACCCCAGATTACAATGGCAAAGAATTTGCTATAATTCACGTTATAAATAAGGTGGGTTCAGTGAAGCAAGTTTCTAAGGTTCTGACTCAAATAGGCAGTTGGTTAGGCTGTTTGCTGAGATACGAATTGGATACGCAAGATTAGAACTCAGAAAGAGATATCTGGGTGGAAAAGGGAAAAGGTTGGCGACGCCTGTACATAGAGGGCACTTAAACCTATGGAAATTGATGAGGTTGTCCAGGAAAGATACTGTCAGGGGGAAAAGAGGGCTCAGGACCTAGCTCTCAGGCAGACTTAAGCCAGCATCGGAATCACCTGGGAGGCTTGTCAAAACAGATCGCTGGGTCTCACCTCCCCCAGGCCCCCCAGAGTTTCTGATTCATAAGTCTGGGCTGTGGTGCAAGGATCTGCATTTCTAGTAAGTTCCTGGGATGCTGACGCTGCCGGTCTCCGAGCATCTCTCCTCTGCCAGAGCGGTCTTCGCTCTGCTCCTGGCACCCTGGCCTCCCTGCTGTTGTCCAGACTCATCAGACTCTCTCTAGCCCAGGACCTTTGCACCTCCCTCTGCCTGGAATGCACCTCCCCAGATATCAGCCCAATCAAGCCCAAACCTTTCTCAGGTCCCTGCTCAAATATCACCTTCTTAGAGAGATCCTTTCTGACCATCTTTTTTTTTTTCCAGTAGCAAGAAATGGAAGCAAGTTTTATTTCTTTTTCATAGCTGTCACTCAATTCTTCAAATGCCAAACTCACTGTGATCTATGACCATCTTTCTTAAGAAAGCAACTCCTCCCTCTCGCCCTCCTGCTTCTGCCCCTCACCCTCATCCCTTCCCTGGTTTATTTTTCTCGGTTTCCCTTATCACCTTCTAACAGACTATACAACTTATTTGTTTGTATGTTTTGTTCATTATCTGTCTCTCCCAGGAGAGCAGGGATTTATGTCTGTTTTTTTTTTGGCTGACTCTCTTGAGCCTAGAATAGTCCCTGGCACATATTAGACGTTCAATGAGTATTCATTGAAGGATGAATTAAATGAAGGAATAAACATTCTTGCCTGTAGAATTGTGGTTTTAAGAATTTAATTCTGATGGAAACCCTTCATAACTGGTTGCCTCCATATCAAAAATGAATATGAACATGTTGTTCCATTCTGAAAAAAAAAAAAGAAAAATCTCCTCTTCTACCCGGGATAAAGCCAAAGATCCTTGGATATTCTCCAGTAGGCACTGGTTGGGGCTGAGACATGGCAGGGAACAGACTCTGACGTGGTCCCCGTCCCCCTGTTGCCTACAACCTGGTTAAAACCCTCCCCTGCTCTGAAATAGCCCATGCATCTCTCTACCCATTTGTAGCACTTTATTGTAACCATTTCTGCATTTGTCTATATGCCTCACTCAGGATTTCCTCCAAGGCAGGAATCATGGTGGTGCTTTGTTTTTGTTTTTATTTTATTCGAAGTCCTCAAAGTTTGGTCATCTGTACACATTATATTTAATGTTGCTTTATCACTTTCTCTCGGCCAAGCGTTATGATCATTACCCAATAGATTTTTAGAGTGAAATCCATTCAGCTAATAAAAAACAGGAGAAGCATCTGTGATGGTAGGAAACAGCATTTGATCGGTGTTTATATGCAATTCCGTGTAATTGTTTTAATAAAGGCGGCCTAAATTATAGTCAATCTGAAGCTATAAATGAGCTCTGTCGCTCAGAACCGAGCCAGGGCGAGTGGTGTGGAACCTTCTGCAGTGCGTTCTGCAGATTTCTCAAAGCGTTTGTGGAGGCCTGATAAAAACACTTAATAATCCCGCAGCTGTAATGGATGTTTTTCCATCTCTCCTCTCAGTCTCTACCTAGTAAACTCTAAATTGTTTTGGTGTTGGCTTTCAGAAACATAAGGTTCTTTCTTGGCTTATATTCTTTCATATTCGTATTTTATATTCTTCTCTAGTGGGGTCCTGGGAAGATCTTCACAGGTCTTTTCTTGGATTTCACCCTCTTTTTCACTGTCTCAAAAGTGCACAATAAAGCAAATAAACACTGGTCTGAATAGCTGATCCTGAGCAGAGGTGAGGATGCTTGAGGATAGTTTTGGTCTTGAGTTCTCAGTAGAAGAGGGGATACAGCGGAGAGAAAGGAAAGTAGCTTTAGAATCTTCAGAGGATGCCTTCTGTGCTATTTGCAAAGAAAATTCCCTTGGAAATGGGTTATAACCTAAACTGGGATAGGATGATGGTGATGATGGTAATAACGATGGCTAGTATTTATTGAGTGGTACCAGGCACTCAATAAATCATCTTTAATTCCCGCAGCAACGCTGCAAGTAGGTATTATTCATTTCCATTGTATAGATCCAGAAATCGAGGCTCAGAAACATTAAGGAACTTGCCAAAAGTCCATACCCAGAAAGAGGCAGATTTGAATCCGATTCTGTATTCAACTCCTCCAAAACTCGAGGACTGTATTTGTGACTAATTGTATAACAGGTTATTTTAGTTTCTGTTCTGTGGCAACTGTAAAGCATTCCAGCAAAGGGTTTTAATGTAGTTTTTTTTTTTTTTAAGCCTCCAAAATGCGAGGCTTAATTTTGAGCAAAACCAGAAGCTGGTCAACTAAGGGCTCACAGCGAGAAGTCTCAGGATTGCTTTCTGGTGGAGTGGATGGATGGTGAGGGAGCTCCCGGAAGGAATGGAAAGCGGGAAACACCAAAGATGATATTCATCTAGGTGACGGGTTTGCCGATCACTGCCCCGAGCTGCCTCTGGTCATCAAAATCATCCCCACCCAAGCAGAGCTCTGCAGGCATCAGGAGGTGGTCCCCACCGGCACGTCCAGTGACAGCACGTAGCTGACTCGGCGCTGCCCCGAGCTGGCTAACCCCGGCATAAGCCCTGGTGTGTACTTTTGCCAACAGTGATTTGGCAGATGCTCTCTGCTCTCTGCTGTCACCGTAATCTTAGTGGTTAGCATCTCTGATTCTGCTCCTCGTTCCTGTACAGCTTTGAACAGGTCAACCTAATTCTTCAGGCAGGACCTTCCTTATCTGTCTACACGGCAGGCTGAAACCAGTATTAGGATCCACTTTCCTGCCCCAAGACGCCGAGAGACATAGCAAAGTGGTTAGGAGTGCAGGCTATGGCACTGGACTTCCTGGGTTTGAACCACAGGTCAACCACTTACTAGCTGTTGTACTAGTCATACTAGCAATCTTGGGCTAATGGGTTCTACAGTTCTTTCAGCCTCAGTTTCCTGAGGGTTGCTATGAGGATTGCATTGCAAAACGGATAGTTTTTGGCACAGAACACACGCTGAATAAAACATATGCTATTAATATTCTTATTTGCATTGACCTGTGTCAACTAAGGGCATGAAATCTGGCAGCTTTTGTCTATATACAATACCTCCTTGCCTGCTGTGTTAGATGTTGATGTTTGGTTTAAGCCCTGTACCTAAGTGTTGTGAGCTTTAATGAGATGCCAGGTGACGTAAGTCCTGTAAATAAATCATAGGAAATACCCTGATCCTAAAGAATAGTGTCCTGAATTCCAGCCCTTTCTTCTGAGTGTCCTGCATGCCCTGTCCTTGTAGGGAGTGTTCACTCTGCTCATCTGTGATTAACTTAAGAGGGGATTCAGGTCCATTTAGGACACCTACAACTTCATTCAGCCACTGAGGGCACATTGGAGAGAACTAGAAAATGAGCCTGACTTTTTAAGGTCTGTTCAATCTCCAGTTCAATGGGAAAACCAAGGTGGATCGCAGATTAGACAAAACTAAATGCCCTGACCCTTCGTTCCTTGGACACTTAATAAGTGCCTGTGCAGCTGTGTCCGTAAGCATTGTTCATAGAAGCGCTCTGAGGCTTGAAGGCTTGTCTAAGCACCTCTGCTGCACAGATGCGGAAATGGGCAATAAGGAGTTCATGGCATGCCCAAAGGCTCCCTGTGAATTTGTGGGACGTTCAGAATTAAAACAGGTAGCCTTTCCTGAGCACTGCTCACCAATACTGTCCCCTCCCAGTATGTATGCAGGGTAGTTACAAGACCAGGTATGTCCACACTCCTAAGTTCCTTCCCACTGTAGTGAGTCCCTCATAATACAAAAGCACCTAAAATTCTTTTCTTGTTAAATTTTGATGGCCTTCTTTAAAAAGTATTTTAAAAAATGAAACATAGGCATTCAGAAAAGTACAGAAAATAGATTCCTGAATACCATTAAGACTGAACATTTTGCCCTATTTGCTCTAGACTTAATTTTTTTAATTGAGATATAATTGACATATAACATTGTGTGTGTTTACAGAATACAAGGTGCTGATGTGATACATTTATACTTTACAATTTGGCTCCTGCTGTAACACTGCTATCACATCACATAATTATTTCTTTTTTGTGGTAAGAATAAATAAGATCTAGTCTCTCAGCAACTTTGAAGTTTAGAGTACAGTGTTGTTGGCTGTAATCACTATGCCGTGCATTAGCTCTCCAGGACTAATTCATATTCTAGTTGTAAGACTGTACCCTTAAAAAAAATCTCCCCAATCCTCCCATCCCCCAGTCCCTGGTAACCACTATTCTACTCTCTGTTTCTACTCCTAGGAGTTCAGCTTTTTTAGATTCCACGTATAAGGGATATTATATAGTATTTGTCTTTCTCTGTCTGACTTATCTCACTGAACATAATGTCCTCAAGGTCCATCCATGATGTTGCAAATAGTAGACTGTTTTTATTGAAAGAGAGAAACAGAGACAGAGAGACAAGAGACAGAAAGGGGGGGGGGGAGAGAGAGAGAGAGAGAGAGAGAGAGAGAGCGAGCTCTCATCCTTTCTCCTTCCCTCCCCAGAGGCTGAAACTCTTCTAAAGTTTCTGTATATCATTCCCATATTCCCATGTTTGTTTTATCCTTTGACTACATACAAACATAGCCATAAGCATATACTATTATATATGCATACATATAGGTACTGTAAGTATATACTATTATGTGTGCTTTTAAACCTTACACAAATGCACCAGAACAGGTCTATCTTTTCGCAATTTATTTTTCATTCAACAGAATGTTTTTGAGACTTGTCCATGTTGACACATTTAGACTTAGTCCACCCATTTGAATCCACTGTGCAAATAGCCCACAGGCCATTTATCTTTCTCCTACTGAGGGATTAGTGACTTCTAAGTTTTCACAAATACAGTTGGCCAGGGCCTTTGCTCTTACTCTTTCCCCTGCCTGCCATGCTTACTTCTCAGTTATTCCTTCATTCAAGAACATTCTTATAATGTCTGCTTAATTTGCTTCCTTATTCCTTCAGGTTTTTACTCAATTGTCACTGGGATGGCCAGATAAAATATAGGACGTTCAGGGCTTCCCTGGTGGCGCAGTGGTTGAGAATCTGCCTGCCAATGCAGGGGACACGGGTTTGAGCCCTGGTCTGGGAAGATCCCACATGCCGCGGAGCAACTAGGCCCGTGAGCCACAATTACTGAGCCTGCGCGTCTGGAGCCTGTGCTCCGCAACAAGAGAGGCCGCGACAGTGAGAGGCCCGTGCACCGTGATGAAGTGGCCCCCGCTTGCCGCAACTAGAGAAAGTCCTCGCACAGAAACGAAGACCCAACACAGCCATAAATAAATAAATTAAAAATATATATATAGGATGTTCAGTTAAATCTGAATTTCAGATAAACGATGAATAAATGTGTAGTATAAGCATGTCCCAAATACTGTATGGGATAGGCTTATACTTAGAAAATTCACTGATGATCTGAAATTCAAATTTAGGTGGGTGTCTTGTATTTTTATTAGCTAAACTAGCAACCCCAATTGTCATGTACTCAATGAGGCCATTCCTGTCATCCTCTTCAAGTTTTTAACCCCTTCCCAACACTTCCAATTCTTTTTCTCTGTTTTATTTCCCCTCATAACACTTATCATGAATTTACCTGCCATATATTTTCCTAATTTATTTTGCTTATTTTCCGTCATCCTTCCTAAGCTCTTTGAAGGCAAGATTTTTGTTTGTTTTGTCCCCTGCTATATCCATAATACCTGAAATAGTATGTGAGGCATAGTACGTGTTCAATAAATATTTGCTGAATGAATGAATGGAATAATACAAAGACTATCTTTGTGTATGTCTCCTGAGTATATGTCTGTGAATTTCTGTAAGATAAACACTTGGAAATGGAATTGTTTTTTGTAGGATGTCTATCTTCACTAGCTATTTCTCATTGCTATTCAAAGTGGTTGAACTAATTTCCATTCCCATCAGCGATGTATAAAATTCCCAATTTCCCCATATTCACACTATCTTCTCTTCCTTCCTTCCTTCTTTCTTTCCCTCCCTGCCTCTCTCCTCTTTCCATCCTTCTTCCTTCCTCCCTCCCTCCCTCCCTCTCTCTCCCTTTCTCTCTCTCTTTCTTTCTTTCTTTTCCTTCTTTCAATTTCTTCCTTCCTTCCCTCCTCCCTCCCTCTCTCCCTTTCTCTTTCCTTCCTTCCTCTTTCCTTCCTTCCTTTCTTCTTTCTTTCCCTCCCTTTAGAAATACACTAATTTAAAATTTTTGTAGCAATAGTTGAAACCAGCATGAAAACATATGATACTCACTAGTGAATTACAACTAATGAATTCATAAAAAACAGTAACTGTTCATCGAAAAGGTTTCAGATGTTTTTCAGTGCTTATTTAAAATATGAGTTAATTATTATAGATGCATTCCTAAGCCACGGTACCTCTTGTGTAAGAAAACAAACAAAAATTGCTCCAACCCATTACTGTTTCAGTGACACTGAAAAGGTCATTATACACATTTTGAAGAAAAGCCACCTTATTATTTTTTCAACTAAAAAGGAGGAAGTCTTATCTGAGAGCCATAAAATGAAAACCTCCACAAAAATTGCATGGAATGTTCTTTGGGATCAGATTCAGAATTTTCAGAAACATGAAACCCATATCAAAAGAGGAAATTTGACACAGTCCTTTGTTACAGATATGGTCAATCTCTTTTACATCCAAAAGAAGAACTTAAGCTATAAGTTTTAAAAGCTGTGTGTTGGGAGTTCCCTGGTGGTCCAGTGGTTAGAACTTGGTGCTTTCACTGCCAGGGACCAGGTTCAGTCCCTGGTCGGGGAACTCAGATCTCGCAAGCCACGCAGCATGGTCCCCCCCCCCCCCCCAAAAAAAGGCTGTGTGATCAAAGAATATAACGGAATGACACATTTTAATGTGTTCTTAATACATTCTTGAACAGTCATAAAATAGGTTGTGATCTTTTGCAAAAATGACCACAATCCCTCCCTGAATCTAGGCTCCTTATAATGATTGTGAAGGGATGTGTAGAGGTTAAGTCTGTTTCCTTCCTCTTGAATCTGGACTGTGCTTCTGACTGGCCTTGGCCAGTAAAATGCAGAAGCGACAACATGCCTATTAAAAATTAGCCCTCAAAAGGTCTTTTGTGCTTGTACTTGATCTCTGGGAACACTGCCTTCCTGTCCTAGGAACAAGCCTGGAAGACATGAGACCTAGTGGATCAAAGCTGAGTCAGCTGAGTTGTCCCAGATGAATTCCTAAAGAGGTGAGAGAGCTCAGCTGAGATCAGTGAAGCTGCCTGCTTGACTGGCCGCTGAGCACAGATGCACGAGGAAGACCAGAAGAACTGCCCTGCTGAGCCCAGCCCAGATTGCTGACATACACGATCACAGGCTGACTAAAGGCAGGTTGTTTGAAGCCGCTACATTTTGCAATGATTTGTGACACAGCAATGGTTATTGATGCACAGGCTAACTTGGTTCCTCACCCTACAGAAAGCAGAGCTGTTAATTTCTTCAGTTTCTTTCCTTTTGCTATACTTATGCTGATGAAATGGGTGAAAATATCTTAATCTGCAAAGGGCTTGATGGCCAAATGACATAATTTTTTTCCAACAAGATCTGTGAATGTTTTATTGAGCACAGCAGCTGCTGGAACCAGTAAACGGTCATGTACCCAGCTTGGCACCCGTCTGTGACGGACACACAGCTGCATCACACCATGCTGCCCTGGGGTCTGCGCCAGCAGTCCCTGCAGCATTCACCAGGAACAGTCGACTCTTAAGCCTCTGGGAGTTTCAAGGCAAATATCTAGTAGTTTGAAAACTTGTCATTTTAAGGAAATTTTAAGAAAATGAAAAGTGCCTCTGAAATTGGACTTTTTGAAAAATAGCATTCTGAGCATATCTTTTCCCTCAGCCAGAGGAAACTGCCAGCTGGAATTTTCAAACTCAGAGATGAATTGTTAGTTTTCTTCATGGAAAGCAAATAAAAACAGACAAACAAACAAATAACCCCCCCCCCCCACGCTGACTACAACCTTTAAAGGGAATCCTTGTATATCGCTGGTAGGAATGTAAGTTGGTGCAGCCACTGTGGAAAACAGTATGGAGGTTTCTCAAAAAACTAACGATAGAACTATCATATGACCCAGCAATTCCTCGTTTGAGTGTATGTCTGAAAAAAACAAAACACTAATTTGAAAAGATACATGGACCCCAATATTCATAGCAGCATTACTTACTGTTGCCAAGATACAGAAGCAACCTAAGTGTCAATCAACAGATGAATGGATAAAGAAGATATGGTACTCAGTCATAAAAAAGGACGAAATTTTGCCATTTGCAGCAACATGGATGGACTTGAAGGGCATTATGCTAAGTAAAGTAAGTTAGACAGAGAAAGACAAATACTGTATATCACCTATTTGTGGAATCTAAAACTACAACAAACTAGTGAATATAACAAAAAAGAAGCAGACTCACAGATACGGAGAACAAACTAGTGGTTACCAGTGGTGGAGGGGGCAATATGAGGGTGGGGAAGTTAGAGGCACGGACTACTGGGTGTAAGATGGGCTCAAGGATGTATTGTACAACACGGGGAATATAGCCAATATTTTATAATAACTGTAAATGGAGTATAACCTTTAAAAATTGTATAAAAAATTTAAAATTTTTTCAAAAATTAAAAAATCCAAACAAAGTTACTAACGTTGAAGAATGGCTCACAAAATGTTTTTCAAGGCTGACCTTTCACAATTAACCAGTGGTAAGCAAAGCTATGAATATTTTTTTCTGAAAATGGATGATCACCTCCATAAAAAGAAGGTTCCGGAAATGAATGCAAGGAGTTGATGGGGAACAGTGTTATGTAACTCTAAGTTCCTTCATATTATGAAAACCATCCTGCTGGGGGTAAAATAAAGAAAAACACCCTCAGTCATCTTACTTCACTGAAAGTCTGAGGTCCCTGAGGATTTAAAAGAGATTGGCTAACGGACCAGAGACCCTCCCCGTTCACCATATGCAAGAGGAAGCATTTTTGACATTTCCATCTGCAGGAGTCTAAAAATGCTCCATAGTTTGGTCGCATCTCTGGGAATCTCTAGCGATTATGCTGGCGTAGCATGAAAGCAGGGAGAGAAACGTTGCTCTTCCTCCCGACATATTTATGGATGTCTGAGTCCTCAAAATACTGAAGCACCAAAACGGAGAAGAGAAACTCTCTGGACACTGAAACAGACATTTTTAGCTTTCTTCAGTTTTCTCGAACGCAGCTCAGTTTTCCAAAATGCATAGGCACAATCCAAATCCTTTCAATTTGGGGTTTTGCTTTATTTTTCCTCATAGTAACTAATTGAAATTCAACAAATAAACCTTTGATATTATAAAAATAATGCAAAATTTACAAGGAATGTATGATAAACAACGAGACTAAGAAAAGGCAGCCTACCGAAACAGGTGTTGGTGAGGATGGGGAGAAACTGGAACCCTCACACACTGCTGGTGGGAATGCAAAATGGTGCAGCTATTTTGGAAAACAGTCTGGAAGTTCCTCAAAATGTTAGGAATATACCCAAGAGAAATGAAAACATACATCAGACAAACTTGTACATGAATTTTCATAGCAACATTAGGCATAAGAGGCAAAAGTAGAAACCACCAAAATGTCCATCAGCTGATGAATGGATAAATAAAATGTGGTGTATCCATACAATGGAGTATTATTCAGCTATCAAAAGGAGTTAAGTCCTGAAACAAGCTACAACATGGATAAACCTTGAACCCACTATGCTAAGTGAAAGGAGTCAGTTACAAAAGACCATGTAGTGTCTGATTCCATTTACATGAACTACCTGAAATAGACAAGTCTATCTATAGAGAAAGTAAATTAGTGGTTGCCTAGGGTTGAGGGGATGGGACACTTGTGGTGTGTAGGGGGGTGATGGTTAAGACGTACAGGATTTCTCTCAGGGAATGAGGAAAATGTTCTAAAACTCATTGTCGGGGTGGTTGCATTACTCTGTGAATTTGTTGAAAATCACTGAATCGTACACTGTAATGGGTGAACCATATGGTACGGGAATCAAAAGCATTCTGCTTTCATTAGGGCCCCTGTGCCCAGGCTCTGCAACATGTCTTTGCTCTTCTCTGCCATTAGGGTCCTTGGTGCTGGAGGACCCTATAATCATAAGAATTCGGGAGACATTTAAGTAGAGGTCTAGATAAATCCTCTCCAGTACATGATCCCCATTCATTCATCTAACAAACATTTGTTGAGATCCTACAACAGGCCAGGTGCTATTTTTAGTCCTAAGGATATAGTTAGTGAACAAAAGAGACCCACCCCCCCGCCCCCGGAGTCCCTGTCCCTGCACTCATGAAGCTGGCATTCCTGCGGGAGAGCCAGGCAACAAACAGATAAGTAAATAAGTCCATAGTCTATAAGGTGGGAACGGTCTGTGGTCGGGGAGGGAGGTAGATGCTGCGGAAGCCGATTGCAGGGAGGGAGGGCAGAGCCTCCAAAAGGCGACTGTCATGAGTGGGTGAAGAAGTCTGAAGGGAGATGAGGCTTGACCATCTGTAGACGCAACACCTCTCCAGCTCCTTGGGGCATCTTTGCATCCTGGGAAGGGGATGGCCATGGGCAAGATGCAAGACCTATTGAGTGACTCAGCTGTGGCCCTGCTGTGCCCAAGAAGGGGAAGGCGCCAGCGGACACCTCCTTTCGTAAAGGCGTCCGGAGCCGGCGTTAAGCCCTAGCCTCGTTTCCTTTTTGCTAGGGGTGATCAGCAGAGTATACTTTAGTTTCAGTGGAACGTTTTACCAAGTTTCTCGTGTGTACTTGAATTCTATAATTGTAACATGAGGTCTGGAAATATTCAAATAGGGGTATACTGGGGGGAGGGATAGATTGGGAGTTTGGGATTGACAAGTACACACTACTATATTTAAAACAGATAACCAACAAGGACCTACTGTACAGCAGAGGGAACTCTGCTCAATATTCTGTAATAACCTAAATGGGAAAAGAATTTGAACAAGAATAGATATATCTATATGTATAACTCAATCACTTTGCTGTATACATGAAACTAACAACATTGTTAACCAACTATGCCTATGCCCCAATATAAAAAAAAAAATTGAAAACAAAATAAAATAAAAATTAAAACAAAACAAAACAAATAGGGGTATATCCTTACCATGGGTAGGTTCATAACTTATAAAATAACCATACACAAAGAATGTCAATTAATGAAATCATATAGTAGATACTAAGTAACTGTATTCAATATGCCTGTGATAAGCACTGACAGTAATACCATTATCAAGAGTATGCTCAATTAATATTGATTATATCAATAATCAATGGCATTCAATATTATTAAGAAGAATAATAGTTGTAGTCTAATAAGCGTTTCATTCGTCTCTGGTTGTGTATCAGAGAGCCTTGTTCCTGGTTATGTACAGATAACTACTTTTAGTAATCCCTTGGCTGAAATTATGAAGAATTCTTATCAAATTTTCAAAATGACAAACACTTAAAAAGGGAGATAAAAAGCAAGATTCAAAAAGGTCTGAGAAGAGAGAATGATGGATTTAACAGCGGGAATTGTGGGTTTAACCAAACTAGCTGCATAAATTTAGGATGAAAAAAAGCAATTAATATTTTTAAAATCCTGAATTTTATTGACAATATGCTTAATTAGGAACCTGGAGTGTCATGGGGTGGGCTTGAAATCTAGTGCAATATTAGTAGACGAAATAAATCACAGTGTTCTTGACAGGGGCATTCACAGGACCAATTCAGAACATATAAGAATTACTGTGTGTAATTTCATGGGCTACATTTTAAGATGAATGCTTGCAAATTTAACTCTGTCAAGATGAGTGTAATTAAGGATGGGGAACTTTCAGGGCCCACTTCAGTGACTGAAGGGAACAGTGGTGTTTAGTCCCTGAAAGAATAGCTCTGGTGGAGGGAAGGCGGGAGCCAGCTACCTGGAGAGTTGATCTCGGGGAGATTCCGTGTGTTAAGTGCTCATGCAAGACACTAGGACCCCTGCCGGGGTGGAGGGGGCTTTAAGAGTGCAGACTTTACCTTGACTGTGTAATTCAGATGTGCTAACCAATGGGGTGGCTTCCCTGTGACACAGTGGGTGGGTGTCCCGTCACCAGGAGTGTCCCTGCAGAGGCTGGGCACCACCTGTGATCCTGCAGGGGTGGGAACCCCTCCCAGGGTGGGTAGATGGACTCCCGACCCTGAGGTTCTTCTGACTCTCAGAGTTGGGGAGCAAGTACCACCAACAAAGAGTTCCAGTTGAGTGGCTGGCTCAGGCACTGTGGCTTCCCAACACTAGTAATTTGTATTTAGAGAACAAATGTAACATTGTCTGAATTTAAGCACCCCTGAAGCCTTGAATTTGAGAAATAAACACTATCTGGAATGGTGCTGACTGCAGGTCAATTAGAAATGCACAATCTCTCCAAGATAGAAGCCTGCTTTTCATTTGTTGGGCCCCTCATCCTCCATGGCTGCCTGACCTGGCTTGGCTTGGAATCCTCTAGGTTTCATCTTATCCCCTCTCCCCTGTGGACAATTTCAGGGAACCCCTCTCAGCTCTGTCATCTGAACCACACACTCCAATCTGCTTGGTCCCTGCTGTAGACTCTTCGCTCTGGTTTTGCTTTCTGCCTCCTCTCTTGGGTTTTCTGGATTGTTCCTCACTTCTTGAGGCTGCCTTCATCCATCTCCTGGACCTCACTGCTCCTTTGGCTCCTTTGGCTGCTCTTGGGGTTCAGCCCTGTCTACCCCCTCTGGCTTTGGGGGCTCGTAGACCAAGTCAAGGTCTTCATTGCCCTAGAGGGAAGGCCCAACAGGTGTAAAATTGGCACTCAGTAGCCCCACTATCATGCCATTTATTGACTATCTACTTATGTGCCAGACACATAACAGTCTATATTTCACTTAGTCCCTATTGTGACGTTTCACAGCAGGTGTTATGCCCACTTTACAGAAGAAGAACCTGAGGCTCAGAGGCTAACTTGCCCAAGGTTACTCAGTGAGAAGTAGAGCTGGAATTCAAACCTCTCCATCTGCTTCTCACATCTATATTTTTCTCTAGTTTCGAGTCAGCACCTTACTAAAGTGATGCCAGGTTTTCAGTAAACATTTGTTGATTATTGCTTTTTTATTCATTCGCTTGTTTTTAGGGGATGAAGAAAAACATTCTACTCATTTTCCAAAAAACAGGCCACGATCTTAGGATTTTACCTAAAGAGTGGTTGAGCACATTTAAAATGAAAGCTCTGTGTTTGACAAATTTGCTTTGAGATTTTATACTTGGACAATTCTAAATGGGAAAAGAATCATCTCTGAGGGTCTACTGAAGTTTTGGCTCTCAAAACTTAATTGAAATTATAAATGAAATTTGTAAAAATTCAGTAGAGCAGGGATGAGTCATACTATCTGATAAAGACTCTCATCACCAAGAAGTGGCTTGAGTTTCATGAATAACAAGTCAGGTGATGGCCCAGATGACAAATGTGTGCTGCACCAACGTGGCAGCTCCTAGCTAGGGCATAATTCAAGATTTATAAGTACAGGATGGATGAGGAGGGTTATGTCCAGATTGTTGGGAAATCCTTCAATTTTACCCAATTCCCCTCTTTTTTTGTATCTTAATACTGTGCAGATTTTTTAAAAAAATAATAAGCATGCACTGTACTTTTAATCCCCTTAGTGAGGAAAAAAACCCCCAAACCCGGAAACTGTAAATATCAAACTTATGTAAATACCAAACTTCATGAGTCAGCAACTCTGAGCAGAACACAAGCACACCATCACAGTCTTCCTTAATTCCCCTGTCGGCAGGAGCAACACAGATGGACACTTCGTATCACCAGGCAGAGGGGACAGGAGATCTGGGCCAGCACCAGGCACCACTGCTCACTGGTTGTATGGCTCTGGCCAAGCTGTTTCATCAGCTTCTGACCCTCAGTTTGTTTTTGTGTGTGTGTGTGTGTTTTTTTGTGTTGTTTTTTTTTTTAATTTTATTTTTATTTATTTATTTATTTATGGCTGTGTTGGGTCTTCGTTTCTGTGCGAGGGCTTTCTCTAGTTGCGGCAAGCGTGGGCCACTCTTCATCGCAGTGCGCGGGCTTCTCACTATCGCGGCCTCTCTTGTTGCGGAGCACAGGCTCCAGACGCGCAGGCTCAGTAATTGTGGCTCACGGGCCTAGTTGCTCCGCGGCATGTGGGATCTTCCCAGACCAGGGCTCGAACCCGTGTGCCCTGCATTAGCAGGCAGATTCTCAACCGCTGCGCCACCAGGGAAGCCCATGACCCTCAGTTTTATCATCAATAAAATGGGGGATAAATCAAGAAAAATGTGGGAGAGAGCATAGTAAACTCTAAAGCACTCTCTATGGAAAGTGGTTACTGTTACTTTCGTCCACAGACTTTCCAGTGGGGAGAATTCAACTCATCTGCTATTAAAAATTTACAAAACAGAAATAGAGTCACAGATGTAGAAAACAGACTTAACAGTTACCAGGGGGTAAGGACAGGGGGATAAACTGGGAGATTGGGATTGACATATACACACTACTCTGTATAAAACAGATAACTAATAAGGACCTATTGTATAGCACAGGGAACTCTACTCAATTCTCTGTAATGGCCTATTGGGAAAAGAAATCTGAAAAAGAATAGACATACATACATATATGTATAACTGATTCACTTTGCTGTACACCTGAACCTAATACAACACTGTAAATCAAATATACTCTAATAAAAATTTTAAAAATAATTTAAAAAGGAGATCCTTGATCTAAAATTGCCCACAACACATTCTCTCCCCCATTACTGATTTGTTTTTCTCCTTTGTGCTTATCACTTCCTAACATATGTTTGATGACTTGTCCATTGTCTGTTTCCCCATCTTAGGTGATTTCCATGATGGCATGGTTTCCATCCATTTTGTTCTGTGTTGTATCTCAGAGCTTTGAACAGTACCTGACACCCACTAGGCTCAGTAAATTCTTGTTGAATGAATAAATGTCAAATGATATTTCTAGTCTCAGCGACCCACTCTTAGCCCCCAGCTCTAAGATTGTGAATAAGCAGTCACAAACTCATCGATTTAGGAACATTGTTTTGGAAGGAGGTTTTGAAAGTGGTTTATTCATCTATTTATTCATTCACTTAACTGATGTTTATTGAGTGTCTACTATGTGCAATGCTCTGGGCTAGGCAACGAAGGAACCATCCAAGTGTGAGGCATGAATGTCAGTCAAGAATATTGTAAAACAAAGCAAAATGGACTTTGTAAAAAAAGAAAATTCAAATACATATTTTTAAAAAATTATTTGCTTTATTTTTATTTTTTTAAAAATTTTATTTATTTATTTATGGCTGTGTTGGGTCTTCATTTCTGTGCGAGGGCTTTCTCTAGTTGCGGCAAGTGGGGGCCACTCTTCATCGCGGTGCGCGGGCCTCTCACTATCGCAGCCTCTCTTGTTGCGGAGCACAGGCTCCAGACGCGCAGGCTCAGCAATTGTGACTCACGGGCCTAGTCGCTCCGCGGCATGTGGGATCTTCCCAGACCAGGGCTCGAACCCGTGTCCCCTGCATTGGCAGGCAGATTCTCAACCACTGCACCACCAGGGAAGCCCTCAAATACATATTTAAATGACAAATGTCCCCCTAATACCCAGGGTCCATTCTATTTGGTATCCTTACAGCTCATTTATAGATATCTTGCTTTTGGTGGCTTCTTTTTAGATTTAGGAGGTTTCTCATAATTTCTAAAGTGGCATCTGGTTGGACGCTGAGGGGGAGATACTGTACTCTTTGGTTTCTTCCACACTTGCTTTGAAAATGTTTGCAATTACTATAGATATGTGGGATTTTCTGCACAAAAATTTAGGTAGAATTTATTTTTATGATATTAGATATTGACCAACGTTCTTTTCTATGTACACATAGGAAAATATAACGTTCTTTAAAAACCTCTGCCTCTCTCACTCATTTTTTTTTTTTAAGATTCTTTGATATGGACCATTTTTAAAGTCTTCATTGAATTTGTTACTATATTGCTTCTGTATTATGTTTTGGTTTTTTGGCCCCGAGGTATGCGGGATCTTTGCCCCCTGACCGGGGATCAAACCCGCACCCCCTGCACTGGAAGGTGAAGTCTTAAGCACTGGACCGGCAGGGAAGTCCCCTCTCACTCATTTTTTTTAATATATATATTTTTTATAAATTTATTTATTTTATTTATTTTATTTTTGGCTGCGTTGGGTCTTTGTTGCTGCGTGTGGGCTTTCTCTAGTTGCGGTGAGCAGGGGCTACCCTTCGTTGCGGTGTGTGGGCTTCTCATTGCAGTGGCTTCTCTTGTTGCGGAGCATGGGCTCTAGGCGCGCGGGCTTCAGTAGTTGTGGCGCGTGGGCTCAGTAGTTGTGGCGCACGGGCTTAGTTGCTCCGTGGCATGTGGGATCTTCCTGGAACAGGGCTCGAACATGTGTCCCCTGCATTGGCAGGCGGATTCTTAACCACTGCACCACCAGGGAAGGCACCCCCCCTCACTCATTTTTAATGCAAAAGTTAATACCTATTTTACGATAAAAAGGAAATAAAAATTTCCAAGCAAAGCAAAACTTGAACTTCAGTTCAGCTTATTGCCAACCTCCACTATGAAGGCTGTTGAAGTTTGACTTAACGGAAGCAGGAGAAAGTTTTGAGTGTTTTTTTTTTTTTAATTGAAGTATAGTTGATTTACAATGTTGTGTTAGTTTCAGGTGTAGAGCAAAGTGATTCAGTTATATATATGTGTGTGTGTATATATATTCTTTTTCGGATTCTTTCACATTATAGTTTATTACAAGGTATTGAATATAGTCTCCTGTGCTATACAGTAGGACCTTGTTGCTTATCTGTTGTATATATTGCAGTGTGTATCTGTTAATCCCAAACTCCTTATTTATCCCTCCCTCCCCCCTTTCTCCTTTGGTAACCATAAGATTGTTTTCTGTGTCTGTGAGTCTATTTCTGTTTTGTAAATAAGTTCATTTGTATCATTTTTTAGATTCCACATATGAGTGATATCATAAGATATTTGTCTTTCTCTGTCTGACTTGCTTCACTTAGTATGATAATCTCTAGCTCCATCCTTGTTAGATAAGTGGGTTTACAAGATAACATTAATGAATAAGGTTGATGTGCAAAAAGAAAACCTTTTCCCTTAGTGGAAAAGGTTAAAAAGGAAATCCCTGTTCTAACGTGATGACTTTTAAATGAGCCAGTTGTCTGGTACTTTGTTTACGCTGCAGTTGGGTATCGTTTTACTTAGGAAGTGGCTCATTCATCATTGTACTAATGGGTTAATAAGCAACTAGATGCCTGTATTTTCCAATTATGTGTCCCACTTTACTTCTGCGCAGTAACAGCATAAACAGTTTGAAAGGAAGCGTGGAGAAGGAAAGAATACTTACAAAGAGCTAGAGACCTTCAGAAATATGTTTGTGGTATGTGTATCTCAAAGAATAACACATTATTGCTGGAGTTAGAGTGTAGAAAATGCTTCCAATGACATATATACATATACAATAAAAAGCGCCAATAAATGCAAAAGTAGCAATTAAGTGGAAGAATACCTATTTCGAAATCCTCAGTAATTCTTTAAAACTTTGGATTGAAATTATGCCCCTACATGAACATCTGACCATCAAAGAGGCCCCTGATAACTCCAGAACCTCTCCCCCATAGACCCAAATCTCTCCTATCAGAAAGAGAGCAGGGTTTTTAAATTGGTAAAGAGTTTACAGCAATGGGAGAAAGCCTTCAAGTGTAAAGCAGTTCCAGAGTCACAGCAAATTTTTCTGAAACCAGTTAGATGAAGAAAAATAAAGTCAGGCATTTTAGCATTCCTCTAACACCTAGGCACTACTTTGGTGGAAGCAAAACTAGGTAGCTACTGATACAATGTTATCCATTCCAGACAACACTGCAATACTGTCCTCAAGGTCATGATGAGGTTCTTTAACTGAACACCTGCATCGCCTCCCTCACATCCCACCTGCCCTTACCTACATCTACCCAGTTATTTAGACCCAATTATTTAGTATATTGAACTAGTTTGTCCAGAATGCAGACTTTCAAGGTGATTTATAGGAATTCTTTCCAGGATGTAAGAACCTACAGTACAATATACCCTTTGGTTGCATCCAAATTTGGACATACTATCAGAACTTGAATTTTAATACTGTGGATGTGTATTGGAAAACCACTATATCTAAGAATATTTCCCTGACAGTACTAGGAAGTCAGAAATTAAATACTGGGTTCTCCCATGGGAGCATTCTGTTTTAGGCAAGTGCCCTTCACTATTATTTTACACATATTATGTTTATGAGGGCCTGAGAGCCAACTTTTATATTTAATGCATCGTTTTCTTTTTCTTTTAAAAATCCTTCTGCAGCTCTTAGAACGGGATCAGTTCAGTACAGGTGTTTCAACAGCAGAATAGTAACAAACATATAATAAATTCTTACTGTGGGCAGGCACCATGCCAAGCACTCCATTTATCTTAATTCACTTAAACCTTGTAACATCCCCATTTCACAGATAAGGAAGAGTCACAGAGCTAGTGAGAGCCGAAATGAAATTCAAACTGTGGGGGTCCAGTGCCCTTACATTATTCCATATTGTTTCTCTAGCAAGCTTTGCCTCCTTATATGTTAAGAATTTAGACATTTTGTATGGTGGCTGCTATAGACTGAATTGTGTCCCCCATCAAATCCGTATATTGGAGCTTTAACCCTCAGTGTGATGGTATTAGGAGGTGGGACTTTTGGGAGGTGATTAGGGCTGAATGAGGTCATGAGATTGGGATTAGTGTCCTTATAAGAAGAGGAAGAGACACCAGAGCTTCCTTTCTGCCATAGGAGGACACAGTGAGAAGGTGGCCGTCTACAAGCCAGTAAGAGAGCCCTCTCCAGACAACAAATCTGCTGGCACCTTGATCTTGGACTTCCCAGCCTCCAGAACTGTAAGAAATAAACGTCTGTTGTTTAATCCACCTCGTCTATGGTGTATATATATTTTTTATAGCAGCCTGAACTAAGATATGGCAATTCATCTGTCCATCTGTCTATCTGCCTACCCCTGATGTTGAGATACGCAGTGAAGAATAAAAAGTTAAGGAACTATGAAAGTAAGCAGAGAGACAGTGATCTTTAAGATCAAAGTCAATGCACGTATTATAACAGCAATTAAAGGCATTTACAGAGCCAGAAAATTTGTTTGAGAATATGTGGTCCAACCCCTTTATTTTATAGAAGAAAGTGGAACCCAGAGAGGTTAAGTGACTTGTCAAAGTCACATAGAAGTTAGAACAAGGTTGTTTATTTTGCAGTGTTTAGAGAAGATTGATTTCTATCTATAAGGTTAAGTGGAGTCTACTCTAAAAATACAAAGCTCTCATTCTCCTCCCACCTTGACTAAGAGTAGTAGGTACAATTCCTGTTTTATTATTCTAATGACAAGATCACATTGCTTCTGACTAGAAAAAGCCCAAATAGGAGACACAATTAGAATCAGATGATGCCATTTAAAAATAATTCAGAAGCCAACAAGTACAGTGCTTTGTCATTTTTTTCCTCTCTCTCTAGGATATGGTCAGTAGAACTGAATCACTACAATGAAGCATGTCGACTATTTATGCCATGTCTGTCTATTTATGACTTCTTCAGACTACAGTAATTGTCAGCAATAAATAGACTATATTCAAACTGCAGGATTGATTTCTTATTCAGTATCATAACCAACTGTGAGGAGTTCATTCTTTAGTTAAATTATACTTGTAAGAACTGAGCAAATGGGATGAAAAAAAATGCACTCCATCCATAATGATAACCCAGGATCATCATGTATTTTCTTGAAAGAAATAACAAAGAACACACTTGGACACAGAAGAAATCATGTAGTAGAAGATTCTAGAGTGGGAGGTCTATGGGAGCGAGGCTTTCCAAGGGCAATTTTATATAAAAAAGTCCATCTCTTTGAATTTTATAAACTTGCACACATGTTCCCTTGAAGGGGGTACTTAAGTAAATCAGGCCTCCCTGTTCGTCTCAGGGGATACTGTAGTGTACATGCACATGTACAGCTTTCTTTTTCAGGTGTTTACAAAGTCCGAGGCCAAGTTAAAAGGCCAAGGACACAACACACCCAGCCGCCAGACAGGTGTTCCTGAGTGTGGACTTTTCTGCTTCCAAACTACTGGCATCACAATTTCAGATTCAGGCTCTGCCGGCTGGGCTCTTATTCTGATGAAAGAAAAGATTACGCTGTTTCAGCTCACACGTGCACACACATACCCATATAGACACCACTATACACGCAAATCCAAACCAGATGATAAGTACAGCACCATGTATCCCATACAGAGCTTTTGTTCTGATCAGCAAATGGCTAACCTGCTTAGACCACAAGACGTCACCAACTTTTTTTTTTTTTTAAGGCAGCTCTATCACATGGATACCTCATACTGAGTTCAAGGTCTGCTAAAAATCAGATATTTCTTTCACCTGAACTTTCGTAACAAGGTCAGCCTTATCTATCGTATGCATAAGCAGTTGATTTTTAATACATTTCATCTTATTGGTTCAGATCCGTCCTAACAGACTGCTAAAGAATTCACTGATTCAAAGAAATTTTACTAAATCCCTACCTTGGAAGGTGACTAAGGAACCATCCTGTTTTCAAGGACGGCTCAGTGTTGAAGGGGAGAGAGAGGGCTAAACCTGCAAATCCCAGAACATGGTGATTGACGTGTGTACGGGGGTTAAGGGAGCGTCCCCCGAGAGAATCTACCCATCAGGGCAGGGGGCGTAGGGACTAGGGGTATGGGGCCGAGAAAGGCTGCTACTTAGCTGGGTTTTAAAAGTTAAGAAGAAACGTTTTAAGATCTCGATTCTCTTATTTTCCCTATCTTGTATTGTTTGCAAGTCTCATGAACATGCTTTCTGTGCTGGCCAGTCAGGGGATGATTAAACAACGTGGACGTTAGAACCTGGCCTCCGGGAGTCTATTGTCCAAGCAGCGGTTGGAACAATTCTTTAAAATCATAAGCCAGAGCACATTATGCCTCAGCTCAAATTCCTCCAATACTTCCCATCTAATTCAGAGTAAAACCTAAAGTGTATACCCCAGCCTAGAAAAGAAATCAACATGATTTGGAATACCTTTTCCCAACTCCCACTCATGTCCTCCCAATTTCCTTCTCTCTCCCTCCCTTTATTCCAGTCCCTGGGCAAGCCATGCTCCCTCCTCCAGGCCATTGCATTTACTGTTCCCTCTGCCTGGAACTCTCTTTCCCCAGACAGAGTCTCGCGGTTTATAAAGGACTTCTCTCAAAGGGAAGCCACACTGATCATCCAATCTAAACCACATCCCTTCCCCTGCTACCCCTCTTTGTCCTCCTAGACTGCCTCACTTTTCTTTATGGCACTGCCCATCACTGGACACAGTACAGGTTGTTTATTTTCTGCCTACCCTCTTCCATGCGAAGGGACTCCCATGACAGTGGGGTTGGGTGTGTTTTGGTCTCTGCTTTATGCCCAGTATTTAGAGGAGTATTTGGCATATCACAGCCATTTGTTGAAAGAAGGACTTCATAGAGAATCCGATTGGAGTGTTTCTTCATTGAATGTTGACTGCATGTCTGTCTGTGACACCACTGGAGAGACCCTGCAGTCACCTGGAGAGACCACTAGGATGGCTGGGACTGGTCACATCACTGGTCAGGATTTAGATTCAATCACTGCACCAAGGATGGGCCTTGAACTTGACCACTGGGCCGAGAGAGAGAGATGCAGACATCATATGAAGAAGTTCCTCTAATCGCAGTTTTTTACAGTCAGCCAAAAGCACTTGCATGTTTATTTTTGTGTACAAAAATTCAGCCTCGCAATGAACAGTGTGCTACACGACTCTTTTTGAATTATGGTTTTCTCAGGATATAGCACAGGGAGATGAGCTCGGTGCTTTGTGACCACCTAGAGGGGTGGCATACGGAGGGTGGGAGGGAGACGCAAGAGGGAGGGGATATGGGGATATACGTATGCATACAGCTGATTCACATTGTTATACAGCAGAAACTAACACAACACTGTAAAGCAATTATACTCCAATAAAGATGTTAAAAAAAAAAATTCAGCCTCGCTGATCTGATCACTTCCCACTTACAGCTCCTGTTTATTCAGACCATTTCCCTAAGAAAGTTAATTTTGGCAAGAGGGGGAACGTCAATGCTTTTTAATCTTACCCTTTCTCTCTTCATTAAAACCCACTTTTAGTGTAACACTATGAAATTTTCCACTGTAGTGAAAGGTGTTTGTTGTTTGTTTTTTGTTTGTTTGTTTGTCTGTCTGTTTTAGTATAAAGGTTTTTTATTTAGGTAATCTCATGTTATCAATCAGTAAATGTATTTGACTGATTGAATACAGTACGTGGTAAAAATTTGCTGCTCAAGGAAATCAACTTTGCACTTCTTCCTTTTAGGCATCTGGTTCAAAAAAGAAATTCTTGGCTACAGAGATCTGAAAACCAGAGTGAAAGAATATATTCAGCTTTGACCTGTTTCTGCTTTGGTGTATTGGGCATTAACTGAGAGTTACGTGAAGAAATAGAAGAGCAGAGAAAGCAAGGCTGGGTTTTGGGAAACATTTCTCAACCTGTGAATACAGATCCCCAGAGAGCTGGTGAAAGCCTCCTTGTTGGAGTCATTTGCAGCCAGGCTGGTCTGAGATGTAGGGAATACTTGAGATGTAGGGAATAATCCTGTCTGGACCCCTTAAGGTGCAGGGGAAGGAAGGCTAAAGATGATCTAATAGGCTGTTCTCTTTTGGAGTGGGTATTGATTAAGGTCAAGGCAATACCCAAAGCAGCTCCTGTTTGTAGTAAAAAAGCAACTCAACAGCAGTGCCAATGACCAGCCAGCAATTTAGAAGTCAAAGGTAAAGATCAGAAACTTGGCTATTTATTTGCAGGCTTCTTAATGCCACTTCCTCCAAACACCAGCATAAAGCACAAGATTTCCTTTGTGGCCCCCAGTTGCTGTTGAAACAGTTTTGACTGGAGCAGTAAGGGAGGATGTTTCCTCACTCAGAGCTCCCTGAGTATGCAGATCTTCATGTGTCCTCCTCGACTTAGACAATTTCCTTACATAGACAAATAAGAAAAATGTGCTTGAGGTGAGAATGTACAAGGATACACAGAATAAAGGGAAGAAAGACATCCAGAGGCACCACTGAGCACCTGATACTTTCAGAACAGAGAAATAAATAGCCACTGCAGGGTCACTCGGGAATTTCTCTGTTTCTTCCTACTTATCGAATCCCCCCCCTTTCCAAAGAAGATAGCCTGGTTAAGTTCTTTCCAGTCCAAATAGTTCAAAATAAATCTCTATTTATGATTTCTACTTAGAATGAAGCCCAAGGTCATTCATTCATTCTTCTCTCCCCTAGCATGTAAAATCATCTATTTAGAAAGACCAATTCCATAATAATGGAAATGTTTCCTAGAACCTAAATGTCTTAGTCCATTCAGGATGCTATAACAAGTACCATGGACTGGGTAGCTTATAAAAAACAGAAAGACATTTCTCGGAGTTCTGGAGGTTGGAAGTCCCAGATCAGGGTGTCAGCATTGTTGGGGACTTGTGAGAAACTTCTGGGTTACAGGTTGCCAACTCCCCTCTGTGTTCTCACATGGTGGAATGGCTCGGGATCTCTCTGGGGTCCCTTTTATAAGGGCACTAATCCTACTTATGGGGGCTTCCCCCTCGTGACCTAAGCACCTCCCAGAAGCCTCACTTCCTAACACCATCACATTGGGGGTTAGGTTTTGGCATATGAATACTGAGGGGACAGAAACATTCAGACCACAGCACTAGACTTACCCTAAATTCATGTCTGTCCATGAATTTCTGCTTGAAGATTGAGTTGTACAGCATCCTGAATCATATACGGGTATCCAATTTTTCCCACACCACTGAAGAAGTAAAAAATCTGAATTTCAACTGGGTTCAGTGGGTTTCTTCCTTCTATCTGGATACAAGGAGCAGCAAGAGCATTTAAAAATAGCCAAGGAAGGGCTTCTCTGGTGGCGCAGTGGTTGAGAATCTGCCTGCTAATGCAGGGGACACGGGTTCGAGCCCTGGTCCGGGAAGATCCCACATGCCGCGGAGCAACTAGGCCCGTGAGCCACAACTACTGAGCCTGCGCGTCTGGAGCCTGTGCTCCACAACGAGAGGCCGCGATAATGAGAGGCCTGCGCACTGCGATGAAGAGTGGCCCCCACTTGCCGCAACTAGAGAAAGCCCTCGCACAGAAACGAAGACCCAACACAGCCATAAATAAATAAATAAATAAATAAATAAATAAATAAATAAACCCAAAGTTAAAAAAAAAAAAAAAGAGTCTAGTTATTTCCATTAGTCTGGCTCTTAAAAGTGAAGCTAACATGACCATGAATGCAAAGACTCTATAAATTCTATATATGTGGAGAGATGGTCAGCACAGAAGAGGGGCTGTAATTTCATAACAACATATGAAAGGTGAACGCAATTTGATCTTTAAATTCTAAAGTAGTTGGCAGCATTAGAAGTCCAAGAAGTTTAAGTTCTTTTGGAACATGTACATTAAGCTGGAGATCCTAAGAAATGAAATTGATTTTTTTTCCTAGTGTCAGTTTTAGAGTCCATTTTCACAATTCAACTGAATTGTGTTTGGGATTCAAAATGATCACTCAATGATCTATTTTAAAAAGTAGAAATTCAGCCAGGAGAAAAAGGATGGTTCTACTTAACACATCTTTAGCTGATTTCACAACTGAGCCTGTTTTCCTCTTCTACTTAAAAAATAAAATAAAATCCTGAACTGTGAATTTCAGTCAATGAAAATCCAACTATTTGCAAGTATTTGGATTGGCATTTGTGTCTTGGGTTGAGGCAAATGATCTAAGGCATTTTTTTTTTTAACCTGTGGAATTAAAAGATAAAGACTCTTTCTAGAAGACTAGCAGTTGGGTTTTTTATCTTAGTGGTTCCATTTCACTTCTTTTTCTCTTCAGTGATAAGTGGAGATTACATATTTTCTTTAATAGCCCATCGTGTGATTTCACACGCACGCTGAGGCTGGCTGGAGGCTGCCCGCGGGATGTGTGGCGGTGTGGCGGGGCAGGGGATGGGAACTTCTGGGAATGGCCCATCACTGCTCAGTCCACCCCAGGGCTAGAGGACCAAGTGGACACTCAGAAGGCCCAGAGGGTGTAAATCACGGGGGACTTTCTCCAATTCCCTTCCCTCTTCCTTCCACCTTAACAGATACGTGTAACAGAATAACGCGAAGCAGGAGGCCTACTTGGAATAGTGTTACATGGAGTTTTTATGTAGCTATGCCTCCGGTTCGCTCCAAACGTGATTGAGCATTTGATGGTGTATTAGACATTGACCTGAAATTAACCGGACATGCTTGAGATCCTTTTCCTCCTGTGCCAAGCCATCCCGTTAGCCTCACGTTTTATTTCCTTATGATTTGTAGAAGTGCTTGGCTTGCCCAGCAAGCTACACATTGTTTGTGGGATGGCAGCCTGCGGCAATTTTTTATTTTTAAATTAAGTTACCGCTCGACATAACAAAATGTAAATTTTCCTCGTCCTATAGTAACGGTGACAGCTCGATGGTTCACAATTTGTCCAGTCCGTTCCTTTCTGTATGGAATAATTAGGAGGCAGTCTGGAAGACTTCCTTATATGTTCTCCAGGATGACGGCTTGCTGAAGACCTTCCTGAGCGCCAGGCACAGCCCCCTTGGCATCAAGCCTGCCCGTGTCTTGGGTTTCCTGTTCACGGGAGTGATGCACCTTTAAGACTTCCAATGGTCAGATCTGGAGCAGGGAAGTGTTGTTTCTAGAGGGAAAGCCAGTTTCTGAAGATGACAAACAAGGTCATCCATGGAAGGAGAGCCCTGAGCTGGAGAAACACACGGCACGTAGCCTAATTCTACAAGTGGAATAAAAGGAGGGGAGGAGACAGCTCCCGAAGCTGGAGGTCTAGTTTCTGATATTGTCCCAAATGTGAACTTATGCCCACTTTTTACAATCTTTGGTATTTAAGTTCTCAGCCGGCAAAATGACAGTAAGGTGCAGTGGTAAAGAGGCAAGATCTGGGTTTGGGTCTCCGTGGGTTTGATCTCCGTGGGTTTGGGTCTTGGCCGTGCTACTTCCCAGCTCTTTGACAGGGCGAATTAAATTAAACCTTTTGTGCCTCAGTTAGCTCACCTCTTAAATGGGGAATGGCTTATAACTGCCTTATAAGGTTGTTGTGGAGATGAAATGAGATACTCCATGAAAATCACACAGACCAGAGCCTGGTGCATAATCAGCATGCAATAAATATTAGCCAAAATGATTATAATAATTATTATTCTGGGCCAGGACAGAGTGTGAGAATTAATCTTTTTCTCCAGGAAAAAGACTTTGAATTTCCATCAAGAAGAGATGCGTGTAATAATGTGGCATTTCAAACTTAGTCAGAAGGCAGAGATGATCTTATGGGTGCACAGAACTGTGTGTGGTGGGAGCACTTCTGGCTAAAATCCCAATGGCTAACTTCATAGGGCAGAGTCGATGCTGCCTCTGTCACTCATGGCAGGCTGCTTTGATCAAAGACAGTTCTCTGGATTTGGTGGCTTGTGCGGTTGGCTGAGAACCTTAACAGAGAGGTGTTGAGTGAGCAGAGGGTCGTTCCTGCCACCACCCAACTTCCCCGTTGAGTGTTTGATAATGCTGGCCTCCGCTAGATAAGCCACAGGAGTTTCCTGTCCTGTGTGAGCCTTCCAAGGAATCAGAGAGGAAGCCGTCAGCTTCACAGGCCAGTTGCAGCCGTGGAGGCTGGTAAACAGCTTTTGGATAGTTTTGCAGTGAGGCACGGTTTGTTCCTATGGTGTACAAGATGATTCTCTCTAATCAACTGTAAAATCCAGCCAGAAGCAGAGCATCCCTGCTAGATAGTCCCCAAAGGGTCGGGGTGGGGGGGGTGGAGAGACAGATAAAGGGATTTCAGCTTTAGGGAAAAATGTGGTCGGAGTGAGAGAACACTTAATTATGGAACATCACAGGGCAGAGTTAAGAGTAATAAGGTAAAGGGCCCTTTAATTACCATTGAATCCCAGAGCCTAGCCTTTTTAGTCTTTGCCTAAATGATACTGGTCCTGGGAAATCTTTCTAACATTTTAATCTTAGACCCAAAGCGTGATGCAGCTGTGTAGAAGTCAAGGGGGGAGAGAAATTTTGAGATAATTCAGTCTTTCCATATGCGGCCAGGAAAGGGGAGACCCTGGAGAGCCTGGGCCGTTGCTCAAGGTCCCACAGCTAAACTGAAACCAAGGGAGGTCCAGGATGCAGGTCCCTTGATGCCTCCCACCAAGGCTCAGGCCACCCCACTCACCCCCTTCAGGGCTGGGATGGCTCCAGGCAGGGCTGACCAAATCCAGTCTCCCTCCAGCCTTGATGCATTTCTGCACCCCCAGGACCTGCTGACTGATGAATCCCACCTCCCCCTGCCCATTTCAGAGCTTTCACCACGTTATTCCTCAGAATGGGCTTTTCTGACCCCCGAGTGCTGGCTGCCTGCTCCTGCCTGAGCTTCTAAACCTCCATCACCCCCAATCACCACACATCTCCCATTCGAGCATAATTGTCTATTCTTGAGAAAGAAAAAAAAAAGCAGTTAAATAGGAACGAAAGGATCCAGAATTAAGAAACAGTAAGGCAAACAGAAACAGCCTCTTTTGCCCACAGAACTGTAGAGAAGCAGTTCCTAACCAAACCATACGGCCCCCTCGGAAAACCTTTTCTCCTGGTTCTCCCACAACTAACTCTAAGTTTTGCAAAAGCTGTGACCAGTCCCTCTCTTTCGCCTGTGGTGTCCTTTCCCTGGTACACAGAAGGTGCTCCACAAATGTTTGTTTAATGAAAATTGAATGAATGCATTAATTTTAACTGATGACGAATCAACCATGTCCTTCCTATGTCTTTTCTTCTTTAAGCTAAACATCTCCATTTTTTTTTTTCTGTTGCTCAAAAGACATGGTTTCCAGACTCTTCATCACCTGAAAACCTCTTCTAAGCAAACTACAGGTTCTCAAAGTTCTGTTTAGATGGTGATTCAGCAGAGGCTACACTGCACTCCAGATGGGGAGGGCTGGCCAGTCTGATTAATTTCTCGCACTGTCTGGTCCCATGATTCTATGAATGAGGTTTAAGGTTGCATGGGCTCCCTTAGCCGCTGGCAACACCCTTGACTCATCTTGAACTTATACTCATCCCATCCCACCGTGTATTTTCAGAAGGGACATTCTCAAAGAACTTTCAGTTTAGCTGAAGAAATTACGAACACATATAAAATGATAGTGGATAACACATTGCAATATCTAGGCATGTGAATACTCAAGTAATTGATTTTATTCACTGTAATCAAAAGAACACTTCTGGCTGCATTTAGAAGAGTGAATGGTTTCTAAATTATATACAGGACAGAAGTCACACTCCAAACATAATGGGAAGGAATCAATACAGACAATAGCAGTAGGGGAACAGGATGTTTTTAAAGGTTGGATTTGTCTATGTTTAAAAGTTTCCCTTTCAGAAAAAAAAAAAAACAAACAAAGGTTCCTTTTCGGTTTTCCAAGGTAAGGAGAAGTTTCATTGTTTTTGTTGATATTTTAGATGATCATGGCCAATGTGTGTTGCCTACCTCCTGCTTCTCTTTCCGGGGGTACTCGGGGCAAAGAAAGAAAGGACCTGGCATCCCCAGGGACTTGGGCAACAGATGAGAGGGAGGCAGGTGGTGAGACAGACGTGGAGGAGCAACTCATTTCTGTGAACCATCAGGAGAGCTGAACTCTGGGAACAAAATATAGAAACATCACCCATGTAACTGTGTGGGGAAATATAGTATCCTTGACAGCTCAATAACTGTTATGCAGAAAACAGCAACAGCCAGAATCATCCAAGGTTGTAAAGTAACATTAAAACTGTTATGAATGAATATCTAAAAGACATGATCCAAAAAAGCACTACAGGATTTGGCAAGCACCTGTATGCGGGGTTAATTAAAATTTCACACTTTGGAAAAAATATATGAGTTCTATGCCTAAAAAACATTGATGATGACAGCATCCAGGGTGGTGAAAAATATGGAAGGAGGTCTTGAAGAGAGCTAAAAGGAGTTCAGTTTTAGGGATGCCTTAATCTGATTTCTTATATCCAAATCAAAGGACTGAGAGAACAAGGAACAGATCCTAGTTAAGGTGTAGACAACCCAGCTTCCGACTGTGCTGGTCAGCACGACGGAGGGAACTATTCGTTTCAACACGTGGACATCAGAATTTGGAGAAAAGTTGGAATCCTTCCCCCAACAAATATCTGGGGATCCACTTTATTCATTTAATTGCTGGAGAGACAGGCTTACTTCTAGAGCTGCAAAAACAGGGCTCTCAAAGTGTCCTTGCCATCCATTAAAAAGTCACAAATAATAAATGCTGGAGAGGGCGTGGTGAAAAGGGAACCCTCCTGCACTGCTGGTGGGAATGTAAATTGATACAGCCACTATGGAGAACAGTATGGAGAGTCCTTACCAAACTAAAACTAGAGCTACCATATCATCCTGCAATCCCACTCCTGGGCATATATCTGGAGAAAACCATAATGTTTGTTGCAGCACTATTTACAATAGCCAAGACGTGGAAGCAACCTAAATGTCTGTCGACAGATGAATGGATAAAGAAGATCTGGTATACGTATACAATGGAATACTACTCAGCCATAAAAAAGAATGACATAATGCCCTTTGCAGCAAAATGGATGGACTTAGAGATTATCATACTAAGTGAAGTCAGACAAAGACAAATATCGTATGATATAGCTTATATGTGGAATCTGAAAAAATGATACAAATGAACTTATTTCAAAAACAGAAACAGATTCACACACATAGAAAACAAACTGATGGTTACCAAAGGGGAAAGGGAGGGGAGGGATAAATTAGGAGTTTGAGATTAACATGTTCACACTACTGAATATAAAATAGATAACCAACAAGGTCCTACTGTATAGCACAGGGAACTATACTCAATATCTTGTAATAACCTTTAAGGGAAAAGAATATGAAAAAGAATATATACATATATGTATATGTATATGACTGAATCACTTTGCTGTACACCTGAAATTAACATAACATTGTAAATCAACTATACTTCAATTTAAAAAAATGCTTTTTAAAATTGGAGAAGTTGACTGTCCTTTCATATTCATTAACCAAAGGACAGAGGAAAACAAACTTTGCAGATAATCCCACTTACATCTTGTTAGTAAATATTGATGCTTCCTCAGAGTATAAGCTTTAGTCTCTACACGTCTGCTGAAATAAAATGATCTGCCTCTTTCCTGTCAGTCACTTGCAGAATGTTTTTACATGTACAGCATTAGACTAGTACAGCATTAGACTAGGATGCTAAGTAATATTTTGGCTTTCTTGCAGAGAAACTAAAAATGGACCACATGATAATTACCTTGTAAAAAATTCGGGGACTTCCCTGGTGGTCCAGTGGTTAAGAATCCGCCTGCCAATGAAGGGGACACGGGTTCGAGCCCTGGTCTGGGAAGAACCCACATGCCGCGGAGCAACTAAGCCCGTGAGCCACAACTACTGAGCCTGCGCTCTAGAGCCTGTGAGCCACAACTACTGAGCCCACGCGCCACAACTACTGAAGCCCACGCCCCTAAAGCCCGTGCTCCGCAACCAGAGAAGCCACCGCAATGAGAAGCCCGCGCACCGCAACGAAGAGTAGCCCCCGCTCGCCGCAACTAGAGAGAGCCCGCGCACAGCAACGAAGACCCAACGCAGCCAAAAATAAATAATAATAATAAATAACAAAAATAAATTAATTCAAAAAAATTAAAAAAAATTTTGATATCAAGTTATGACAAGAACTATGTAGATTTAAGACTAGAACAGCAGCCCTCATTCTGGAAATGATACCCACTGATGGATGGTATTCCAGAAAGTCCCCGGATGATCTACGTGCAATGTGTTGTGAGAATATCTTTATATAAAGTGTGCCTATGTTTCCGGCAAAGGGTCCAAACAAGTGGATCATCTCTGGTATGAGTTTTTCAGAGGGGAAGTGAAGCAAATACCATCGGGAGAGAAGAGCCACTGGGAGCTCTGTCCTGAGCATTCCCTACGTGCCCGGGGCTACGCTGGGCTCTTCGCACTTTGTCACCCTGTTGCCGTCTCGCACCAGGCATGGTCCCTTAGGTTCCCTTCCTTCTTACAGACTGGAAACGGAGGCTTAGGAAGTCACACGAATTCCCTGAAGATACGCATCTTTTAAGTGGAAAAACGGACTTGATCACAGTCTGTCTGCCCCTCAAATCCAAGTGCCCTGAACCAGCTTGATCTGTCCAGGATGCATCTCTCTCCTCTGCTCCCTTTGACCATCCCCCCACCACCCCCCAGCAAGATTTGCATAAATAAAGGAAAATATGTTTGTACAAAAAGAGGTTCTATAGATTCTCCTTTGTCCAAGCCAGGGGGTCAGACATGGCAAACAAGATATAAGGAAATGGATATAATTCCTACCCTGACCTGCTGGTACACAAATAACCATAAGACAGACATGCACATCCAGGAAAGCTTCCTGGAGGGATCAGCATATGAACTTAGGGGAAAGTCAAGAGCTTCAGCTTGTTTCAGGCTGGATAGTAGTCACAATTTTAAATCACCAAGGGGTGGTGGAGAGGCAAGAATGGCCCAGGGCTAGAATCTGAGTACCCCACGGGGTTCCTTGACCCAGTCTCTTACTGTGGGTGGGGTGAGAATGGCCCTTCATTGTAAATGAGGCGGTGAACCAAGGATGCCCAGGTTGCTTTGAGTCCTAAAGATCTACAAGTCTATGTTCTACTTTGATAAAAAAGAAAAAAACATTCTCCTGTTGTTATGCTTTCATCACTTACGCTGTAGACTCGTGTGTTAACTAAGCTTTTCCCCTTAAATAAATTGTTTTGACATTTCTTTGTGCTGCCTCTGATCCCTTTAATAAATGCAGCTGAAGTCTCTTCTGCCAATGGCTGGACAGGCAGCGGTAGCAACCTTGGCTGGGCTAGCCCAGGGAGCCTTCGCTTCTCAGCAAGATGGAAAGTCTCCTGACAGCAAACGAGAGGCTGAAAAAGGCCTCCAGGGGTGACATGTTTGCAATCCTTTTGGCGGGTAACCCCCTTTATCCCTGGAAAGCATGAAATGCTTGCCATCCCCAGAAGCTATGCCTCTTTGGAGAGAGGAAAGAGGAGCTCTCATTTTGCTAATAGCAAACCTCAGGTGAATTGTTAAGGGACTCCGGATGACAGAGGTGCTTCCAGCAAGATCTGGAATAATTGACCCCATGGAGAATGTACTTAGTGAAGCAGAAAGGGGAGGTGAAACAATAGTTAGCAGATAAACGGAAAAACAACTTGAGGTTTCTGTGCTGATAGCTAAGAACTCGTTAAACAGTGGAAGCCAAAATCCCTCCCACTGCAACCCAGTGACAAGCCTCTCAATACATCCTACTTATACTTAGGGCGTCGTTACTTTAAATGTGGTAGTGGAGAAGGAGGGCTGTCTTTTTGCTTTAGCCCTACTTCAAATTGAGTAGCAAATTGTCAGGTTCTTTTACACGCTGCTTTTTGGTGAACTGCAGTAGTGATCTTCATTATCCTTTGTGAGAGGCTACGCTGAGGCCCTTGGGGCATCGGTGCTCATATATTAATATTTATGGTGAAGATTAATAAAATCTAAATTAAAAAACGGGGACTTAAAATTAAAATTTAAAAAGCTCTTCAATCTGTAAATCCATTTCCAGTGAAAGGGATGGAGGAGCAGTTAGTAACACGTGTGTTCTGAAACATTTACCAGTAGGCAAATCTCTTAATTGTAACCATTATATTCTGTTATGAATGATCCACTAATCTCTCAGTTTCATTCTCCACTGTTTCTCATTTAAGCATACTCTTGGTGTCTTCTTTTTTTTTTGAATGCCAGTTCTTCAGTTAAAGAAGGAAAAAACCTCTTGCAAAATAATCTACTTTTCCTTTGTATTCTTGTATACTCACATCTTTTCTGTTCCATATAAAAGTAAACAGAAAGTTTGAAAAAGGACTTTAAGGAAATTCTCTTCTATTTATGTGCCCTGACCTAAACCATCTACTACCCACTAGTCTTCTAATAGAATTTTTAAAGACCTTCAAAAGTCCTGTTATCAGATATATGTCATAATTAATGACCCTCAATATGAGAAAGTTTTTCTGGTGTTCAGAAATCACTCCTGTTGTGGTGGGGTTTTTTTTAAAATAAATTTATTTATTTTATTTATTTATTTTTGGCTGCATTGGGTGTTGGTTGCTGCACGTGGGCTTTCTCTAGTTGTGGTGAGCAGGGGCTACCGTTAGTTGGGTGCGCGGGCTTCTCACTGCGGTGGCTTCTCTTGTGGCCGAGCACGGGCTCTAGGCGTGCGGGCTTCAGTAGTTGTGGCACGTGGGCTCAGTAGTTGTGGCACGTGGGCTCAGTAGTTGTTGCTCACGGGCTTAGTTGCTCCGCGGCATGTGGGATCTTCCCGGACCAGGGCTTGAACCTGTGTGCCCTTCATTGGCAGGCGGATTCTTAACCACTGCGCCACCAGGGAAGCCCTGGAGACATTTCTGATTGCTACAGCTTGAGAGCTACTACTGACATCTGGTGGGTAGGGACCAGTGATGCCGCTAAAGGTCTTAAAATGCACAGGACAGCGCCTGCTACAGAGAATGATTTGGACTGAAAAGTCCATAGTGTCCAGGTTGGCAAACCCTGGATTTGGAGGAAGTGGGGCTACATGGGAAGGAGAGACCCCCTGAAACAGCTGCAGGAAATTCAACTCCGGTATTGACTGTGCAGTTTAAATGTTTCACAGTCTCGCGGGATTAATCAATGCAGAGTGAGATTAGAGACAGAAACCAGCCTGGAGATCATTTGAGGTTTTGAAAATTCTCACCCACATGATTTTCATTATGCTTTGGACCTAGTCCTTATTTTATTGTCGGATTACCAACCCAATTTGCCTCTATTTTTCATCAGGTAAAAGTTGTAATTCATTATTTGGGAATTCTAATTTTTCAGGAAACATTTTGGCTTGGCCAGCTTCACTGTCAGCCTCTTGACATACTTCCCTGGCATAACGTGTGGGATTTATTTGTAATATAAACTTCTGGCTGGTTAGTCCCTGGCTCTGACTTTAGAAACTGCCACATTTGGTGGTGGGGGGTGGATTGGACTTTCCCAACATTAACAAGAGAGCTTGAATGTTTTTGTCCCTCCAGAAAAATGTCTATGTGTCAAATGTCAACGATATAAAAGTATTCTTAACTTCATAGCAGGCGTGACTAAATATAGAATGGAACAAAACCTTCTAGTGGGTTTGCGGAGCCAAGAACAATAATGATCTACCGTGCTGTAGAGTGAGTGTCTTGCCTGACAACTTCTAAATGTGTTACATGCCTTTTCAACAGGATGGCCACAAGGGGAGTCGGTACAGAGCCTACGTTAAAACAGATTTCCCTTCCTGGCAGCAAAAAGATTTTCCCATCTCATCACGCAGGTTGGAAAATAAGGTTCCATGTCCTAACAGGCAGTTGGCAGTAACAGGCAGTTACTTTGTAAACTTCAGTGGGATCCACTCTTGTAAGGCTTACCAAGGTATTCATTTCCAGTGTGTTGGCAAAGCAACAGTGCAGCTCTCTGATAGAAATAATTACAGGAAAACAACTTGATACTTGTTGAAGTCCTGTACCACAAGCCATGTGGCCCTATGAGTTAGAAAGAGAGAACTATTACTACCGCCCATGTTTTGCTTGGTGAGCCTGAAGGAGTTATGAGCAATATCCTTCCTTCCCTGTGGGTCTGACACTGTTTCAGGCAGAGCAGTGTCATCTGAGGTCAAGGTCATGGGTTGACTCGTCCCATGGGCAGCCAGTTTCTTTAAGTCCTGTGGCCAAAGCCAGCCCTGCAAGCCTTCTCTAGTGTCCACTTATGAATATGAGACTGCTGTAGTTGGAAGGGGCAAGAATGTAGGATTACTCCTGGTCCACTTCCAAGAAAGGACATCCTTCAGTGTTGTGTTGATTTCATATAAAAAAAGTCAGGAGCCTTTACATTTAATATGATGCCATATATGTCATTTCTTGTTCCATTAAAAAAAAACTGTCCTCATGTCAAAATTAGATTTCTGCATCATGTCCATCTGTTACTCTGGGAATACTTCTCTTTCTCAATCTCGAGCTATGAGTCTGGAGCAGAAAGGGCTCCATTTCTGCTTCTTCACACCCTGTTAATTCTCTTACCTGGTGGATTCTGAAGGGATCGAGGAATGGAGCGTGATGTGGATAGTGCTGGGAAGAGAACGCTGCCAGGGGAAGGGTCTGGTTGATGCCCTAGGAAGATAGCTACAAGATGGGGCTTATCCATTTTGCCTTGCCAGACGACCTGACCCTGTTGTCTTATCCACAGGCTCGTGGAAGGTTGCAGCCCAGCAATGTCCTTAGGGCTGTTCAGTCCTACCCTCCAGTAAGCTGTGGGCCAGAGTTGTTAGTGGGTCAATGATTACACCGCCAGTCAGAGGCCAGGATGGGACCAGTTCTCTACGGTGCCACTGACAACAAAGTAAGAAAGTGGGATGGGTGGATTCTAATGAACCCATGAGGAGGATGGAGAAAGACACCAAGAATGCAACATTTCAGTGTCCAAGGACCACGTGTTGAAAGAGTCCAATTAAATTCAGTTCAAAGTGCCAGTGGAAAAGAAAACGCATAGCCTTGCTTTCCCAAAACAGGGCACACTCATACTAAGGCTCAGAAAAACAAAGTGACATATACACACTACTATATATAAAATAGGTAAACGACAAGGCCCTACTGTATAGCACAGGGAACAATACTCAATATCTTGTAATAATCTATAATGGAAAAGAATCTGAAAAAGAATATATGTATACACACACACATATATATGTATTATGTAACTGAGTCACTCTGCTATACACTTGAAATTAACACAACATTGTAAATCAACTGTACTTCAATAAAAAACAAGAAACACAGAGTGAAACTAAACTGACCTAAATGAAAAGGTGAGGGAAGAATCTCAGGTGGTAGGTGACCTAGGGGAACTTTTCTGCTACCTAGAGGCTCAGGCCGGTAGAACTGTAGTTAGGATTTGTGCTTGCCCTTTCAGAGAAGGTGGCCACGACCTCATGACTGCTCCTGGAAGGGAGGGAACCTCTCCTGCAATCTCAGTAGGATCAATCTTGCCCCGGTATGGAATCTCCCTGCTTCTGGGCGGTGCCCACAGGAGGAGAACCAAGTAGCAAAGGGTGATCCCAGAAAAGGCTTGAGGTCTTCTGGAGAGGTGACTCTAGCTTGCTCCCCAGGGGGTCGCTGAGGACACTAGACCCTGTTCCGAGCCTATTAGTAGAGACTGGAGGGACCACCGGACATGCAGGTTGGAGGCCAGCACGCCCAGCTCGTACCCATAGCCCCTTGTTCAGGTGAGCTTGAGGGGCAGGTGCCAAAGGCAGGTGCCCAGCATCCCCAGGCCAGCACGGCGACCTCCGTTCTGGGCAGTGGTACATTTTCACTGCTATCTCCCTGGGATGGAGGAGTCCTAGCCTTTCTGAGGATGGTTACCTGCTCTGAAAACTGCTCTGTGACAGGGTAAATGACTCAGAAAGGTTCTGATTCAGCCACAAATGAAACCAGGGAAGGTTCATTAAAGGCACTAATGAGGTCTCCCTTTCACCACCACCCCCCCAGTGCTATCGTGCTATCTTGGCTTCTCCAATGCTGTCTCACTGCAATGCTGTGTCCCTGTGCCCTTCACAGGAGAGCGGACTTGCTGAGGCTGAACTCTGTGAACCCAGGATGCCTTCAAGTCTGAAAGTCACGTTCAGCTTGAAGGCATCTGAAAGAGATCAGGGGCTCCCTGCAGGCTACCTAGGCTTCACCAGGGAAGGAGGGAGGATGGTTGAGGGCACACCTGGGTTTCCACGATTGGAACAGTGTACAGGACATTACAGCACTACAGACTGCACGTTTGTGTTCCCCTCCCCCCATTCATATCTTGAAACCTAATCCCAATGTGACGGTATTTGGAGGTGGGGCTTTTGGGTGGAGCCCTCATGAATGGGATTAGTGCCCTCCTAAAAGAGACCCCAGAGAACTCCCTTGCCCCTTACACCATGTGAGGACACAGCAAGAAGATGACCATCTATGAACCAGGAAGGGGGTCTCACAAGACCCCGAATCTGCTTGCACCTTGATCTTGGATTTCCCAGACCATGAGAAATAAATTTCTATTGTTATTAAGTCTCCGGTGTTTTGTTACAACAAACTGAAATGGCTAAGACATTCGGCTTGATTTTTTCTGACTGTGATGCTTAGAAAAAATGTGGATGAATTTTACAGAGGTCTCTGAATTTTCTGCAAAAACAGAAAAACTTCTTCCCATATAAAATGAATGGGTTAAAAAAAAAAAAGATGTATCTTTTGCTTTTATTTGCCTTGAGAGAAGCAGATATATTGTGGTTTCTGTCATAAAATGTCTGATCTTACACAGAGTTGGGGAGGGGGGATTTCGTGAATTATAAAACACTGTTAAGTCATCCTAAAACTATGGGTTATATATTTCATTTTGTGAATTTCTATGGCATTTGCGAAGAACTGGGCTTTTTCACATGGCAAAATGTCCAGCATGAAGACACAAAAGCCAGCTCCAACTCTTGATCAAAACAGATAATTTGATGAAAAACAGACCTAAATCCAAAAGTAATGTTTTTGGCATAATCATAAAGCCAATAATTTTTATTCTTTTTAAATAATACCAAAGCCAAATAGCTATTATGCCTTTCCAAATACCTGATATGGCAGTAGGGTGACGTTTGTGGGTTAAACTGCTGTTGAAAGTCTGACTCAGAGGGGCCTGGAGCAGGGGTCCTGCTAAGTAAGGTGGGAAGGCAGGCAAACTCACGTGGCCGTGAAAGGGATAAGGTCATGTATCACTGGGGCATCAGGAAGAACTTTCGATGTTTCTTCCATGCTGAGGCAACAGAATGAAAGACTTGGAGAAACCAGGAGAGGCCATCTGTCTAGGACCCCCTTCCCCGGCAGGTGAATATTGAAACCATCCGGGAGGTCTGCTTATTTCTTGAGGCTCTTTTATGAGCTGGGGAACCACACACCCATTAGCAGAGTGTGACAGAGCACACCACTCTTTGATCTGCTTAACCTTCAAGGTGTTTTCCCTGCCATTGGACAGAAAACTCCCCTGTTTATAAGTTCGTAGTGATTTTTGGAGACCAGTGCTGTCTCAGCTGCTGACTGCTCTGGAAGCTTCTTTTGTGACATGGGAAGGCTTGATAAATACCTCCTGGTGCTGTGCCCTCTCTGCCTGTACCCACAGCAACATGAAGAGAGAGACCCTTAGCCCTCCAATCAGGAACATGGAGTCTTTGCGAGACCCAGGCTGCTGGGGACAGTCCTGTGGTGTGGCCCTCATTGAGGGAGGTAGAGCCACGTTTAGGCGATGTCACCTGGCCAGGGGATTAGCGCTGGCTCTACTGGAGCATCTCTGTTATTACAGCCCCTTCATGCCTCTCTACCAGCATCGATGCAGTAAGAGTAACAGCTGAGAAATATACCTGAGCTGGAGGGAAGGTGGGCAAAGCCAAGCCCAGACCCAACAGGCAAGATGTAGAGTAAATACACAAGGGGATAAAAAAAAAAAAAAAAAAAAAAAAGGTGTTTCCTGGGTGTGGCAGATGAAAACTGCCAAGTCCATGTCTTAAATATTTTCTGATCGGTAAAATTTTAATCTGTTACTTTGAGATTGAGGTCTGTGTGGTTAGGTCCCTCCTAAATATGGGTCTGGCCGCTTGGTTTGGTCCTACAAGTTTCTTTTTTTTTTAAGCAATGGTGAATTTTTCATAAGTTCCTTTCTTTTCTTTCCCTCCTACAACAGACCTGGGAAAGGAACTTAAAACCAGAACGCTATCAAATCCTTTATGAAACATTTGGGGCTAATTACCCTTGCTGGAAGTCTCAGGATTTTTTTTTTCCTCTGCCTCTCTCTCTCCTTTTCTTTTTTTTTTTTTTTTTCATTTTAATGGAACACAGTTCAAGTCTCATAAATGCTTAAATATGTAGTTGTAAAGTTTGAGATGTCTCATGGGCACCGCTGTCTGCAAATCTGCCAGGCAGGGCTCTGGGGAGGTTCAAATTCAAACCGGTTTCCGCCTCTGGAAGAGTACGTTATATAAACTGGGCTGGGAGAATTTTCATGCTCGGTGTGACAAGTAGTTCAATAAAGCGTGCTCTATTATATATCCAGGGTCAGCCCTAGAAATCGTGCCACCTCCACAGTTAAACAGTGCAGGAGTCTATGCATTTGGCTGTTGCTTCTCTCTCCTTATCCAGGTATCAGCAGCAACTAAGTCCATTTTTTTGCTGACTTCTCCAGTCTGCGAGGAAGAAGCCAGACCAGGCCAGGTTAGATGCATCAATTTTACGTTCCTTTGGCTGAAACCAGAGCCATAAATCAGAGCCCGAGCATTATTTGCACATCCTCAGGATTTGCCTTCCCAACTCTCAGAGCGATACACCAAGTGGTTTAGGGAGGTAAAAATAGCACTGCCCAGATGTGGAATAATTTTGGGTCCCACAATGATGAGTTGGGATCCAAACGGGCAAAGGAAGGGATCCGATCTGCTTTTAACTCTGTTTGGTGGTAGCCCTAACCTGACCCAGCATGCCTGGCCACGAGGAGGCTGGGATAGCCAGTGAAATCAGAGGCACACATGGATGCTTCCTGAAGCTCAGAGCTAGAAGAACAAACTCAAATGGACTTTTCAGGCAAGTCCTTCCCTGAACTCAATGAACACATTTGATGGGTTGAAGGTCTAAGGCTGGAACCAGGAAGCTGAGATGCACTGGTTACCCAGAATCCCCTGCTCTACCTCTTCCTTCTCAGAAACCAGCTGATGCCAGAGGTGTCTTAGGACAGGGGAAATTTTTTCTCATCTTTGCAAAGATTCCAGGTGCTCTGGTGTAATAGTCACTTGTCTGTTTCCCTCATTTCCCCCAAGTCACATAAATGTGTCTTTTATTCACGGAATGCATTCCATCTCCCCTGGGTCCCTCCACAGACTCTAGTGGCCGCTGACTCACTTTTTAATGGAACTTTACCATGGGAATAGAATCCAGTCTTTTTTCTCATCTTTTCTTTTACACCCTCCAACTTGCACTTCTTTTCTTTTACTACCCTTCTCCTGGCTGAGCTATAAAGTGATCAGTTAAAAATCAGCATGTATCTTTTTAAAAAAAGATACAAATGAACTTATTTCCAAAACAGAAAGAAACTCACAGACACAGAAAACAAACATAGGTTACCAAAGGGGAAAGGGGGTTGGTAGGAGGGATAAATTAGGAGGTTGGGATTAACATATACACAATACTGTATATAAAATAGATAATAGATAACCAACAAGGACCTATTGTATAGCACAGGGAACTACACTCAATATTTTGTAGTAACCTATAAGGGAAAAGACTCTAAAAAAGAATGACTGAATCACTGTGCTGTACACATGAAACTAACACGACAATGTAAATCAACTACACTTCAATTAAAAAAAAAAGACAAAAAAAAAAAGATCATTTTGGTTTCTTTCCCCTCTCCCGCCCAATCAGCATGGACAGCCTATAATGATTGTAGGAAAACAACCAGCAAGCCAAACTATGGGACAATAAAAAGATCGGGTTCTTTGGGTTGGGGGTGGGGATGAATAGGCAGAGCATAGATTTAGGGCACTGAAAATACTCTTATGATATTATAATGATGGATACATGTCATTATACTTTTGCCTAAACCCATAGCACGTATAACACCAAGAGTGAACCCTAAGATAAACTACGCACTTGGGTTGATTCCAGTGTGTCAGTGCTAGTTGATCTTTGGCAAAAACTGTGCTGTTCTGGTGAATGATGACACCCAGGGTAAAGAAGTTGTTGACCCTGTTAAGGGGGGATTTGTGAGAGGAACTTTCGCCATGTTCTAAATGAGAGGTTTTCTGCTTGCATTTTCTAAAACTGACTTTTTCTAGGTAGAGCTTTGCTTACTTACACAGCAATTTAGTTCACACGTGAATTAATACATGACTTCAAGGGGAGTTTTCTTTTTGTACTCAACACCCTGATTTGGGAAATACAGCATGGGTCCTAGCAGCTCATGTCCAGGACCAGATTTCATCAAAAGGAACACAATGTAGACCAGAATCGATACTGCCAAGATTTTTCAAAAGCTTCAAACATACTTAAATTTTGTAAGACATTTTATGATTCACAAAGCAATTTCACAAACTAGTGATCTTCACTCAACTCTATTGGGTAGATTTTATAAGTCCCTACTTTTGTAGACAAGGACACTGAGTTCCAGAGTGGGTGACAGTTAATAACTGCTACCACGCTGATAACTGAACCTAGGTGTGATACTGTGATTTATCAGAAATATATATTTGGTCTTCAAGCCTGTTCCTGGCACAGAGCTCCTAAAACCCCCGGATATCCTAAGTGATAAGGTGTCTTTTGTTATTCATAACAAGCCCCTTCAGCCACATCTGAGTTTATGTTAATGGAGTGACTTTTGGAAAGCCCCTAAGGACGGGGGCTGGTTGCCAGGGGAAACCACTGTGTGATTAGAGGGTTGCGACCTCTAGGAAGGGGAGACGGGCTGGAGGTTGAATCAATCGCCAGTGGCCAATAATTTAATCAACGATGCCTACTTATTGAAGCCTCCATAAAAATACCAAAGCACGGGGTTCAGACAGCTTCCGGGTTGGTAAACACGGGGAGGTGCTGGGAGGGTGGTACCCAGAGAGGTCATGGAAAGTTTTCGCACCTTCCCACATACCTTGCCCTATGCATCTCTTCCACCTGGCTGTTCCTGAGTTATATCCTTTTATGATAAACTAGTTATCTAGTAAGTGAACTGTTTTCCTGAGTTCTGTAAGCCACTCTAGCAAATTAATAGAACTTGAGAAGGGGGTGCTGGGAACTTCTGACATCCAGTAGGTCAATGCACAGGTGACAACCTGCACTTGCGATTGGCATCTGAAAAGGGTTGGGGGGGAGTCCTGTGGGACTGAACTCTTAACGTGTGGGATCTGATGCTATCTCCAATCTCAGAATTGCGTTAAATTGTGGGACATCCAGCTGGTGTCACAGAATTGCCTGACGTGTGGAAAACCCACACTTCTGGAGTCAGGAGTGAAGCAGTCTTGTAGCAGAGTACTGAGAGTAGAGGGGCAATGTGAGTGTTTTCCCTTTACACTCGGTTTTCCAACTCCAAGCTGCACGCTACGCCACTGAGATTTCTCAGCGTCTTGTTTCAGAAGCGATGGGGAGGGAGAACAGACATTCACATCTGTGTATCTTCCTCTTTGGAATGCACGAAATGAGATGGTAGTCATTCTCCATGTCATCAAGAGTCAATACTTCTTATGACCGATCACAGAATCTCAGAAAATGTTTCTTTAATTAGCAGTGTTACCAACTTTGCAACATGTAGACGATTTCCCCAGGAAAGAGTCTCCTGGGTTAATGCAGTGTGACCTGATCCCATGTGAGGAATTCTCCTCCACCCACAGCTGGTCCTACGGAGATGAAAAACAGGCACACACCCTAAAATCTTGCCCCAGATGAGTGGCTTTGAGGAATGCTGAATTCCCAGCCAGGAGGATGCAACAAAAAGGGGGGACACTTGCCTTAGTTGTTCTGGCTGAATTTTACTGATGTTTCAGTGTGATGTTATTTCTGGCATCGTCTTGATTAGTGACTCTAAGACTGGTTTTAACTTGGAGAAAGTCTGCTTCTGAGCAGATTTCATTTCTGTCTTCTCTTATCTCCTTCACTGAAATTCAACTAATTTAATACTGTGCTGATCTAGGGCCAGAGATGATAGAAAAATAAGTAAGATCTGATCTTCTCACTTGAGATGCCTCCTGTAGGAGATGTGAGACATTCTGTAAACAATGCTGTGTGAAGGCATAATGATAACAATAATAAAGCAACCTAGGGATGCAGAAATTTAATATTTCATGGAGAAGTCTACCCTTCCATCCGACCTTTCTTCTGCTCTGTCCTTTGCTCACCGTACCCTAGCCATCCCGTCTTCTTTCTCTTCCTAGAACAGGTCAGGTTTGTTTCTGCCTCAGGACTTTTGCACTTGCCCTTCCCTCTGCCCTCTGTTCTTCTTCTAGAACTTTGCTTGCCTGGTTCTTTTTCATCGTTTGGGTCTCAGCTCAGATGCCAGGTCAGGAAGTCCTTCCTGATGACCTTATCCTGCTTATTTGTTTAGTTATTATCCTTCTTGCCCAATAGCATGTAAGCTTCCCATATACATCCTTGAGAGTCAAGAATAAACTATGCCATGAACATGCAGCACTAAAAGAAGACTGAGATTCAAAGTGAGAGAATAAAACAAGACTGAGAATTGATCTTTGGTTTATCCATTAGATGGAATGAGGATCAAGAGAAACTGGCAATGCAAACTGAGAGGGAAGGGGAGGAGGATAGCACAGGAGGATAGAAGCCAAGGGTGCTGAGTGCCTCCAAGGAAAAGGTGATGAAAGCTACAGACACATTGCGGAGGGTGGGAACCTGGCATTGGATGCAACAGGTGGTCAGTGGTGATGTTTGAGAGAAACAGGACAGGAGGGGCAGAGGCCAAGATCACACGGGCTTAGGAAGTGCTTGGTGAGGACGCAGGGGACTCTAGGAGCAGTGAGTTCCACCTGATGGCTAGCAGAGGAGGGAGGACAGCGTTAGTGTGCTGTCTTGGAATCGTGGCGGCTTGAGAGGATGTACTTCTGAGGTTAGGCGGGGAGATCTCAGTTTGAGTGTAAACCGGGAGGAAACCAAACCAGTGTCCAGAAAACACTGAAGATGAAAGAAGCAGAGGAGAGTTTATAGAGGCGAAGTCCTTCTGAAAGAGGTGAGAGAAGAAGGAGAAAAAGAGTACAAATGAAGGGATTCAGCTAGCCAAGTTTGGGGGTGGGGAATGTCATCCTCATCAGTGGGAAAACATGAAGGATGATCAGGTACTAGGACCTAAAATTTTACAGACGAGTGATAGGTGAGAATAGCTGTTCTCTTTGCTTTTCCATGTTTTGGAGTTAAGATGTTCTTTAACATTTTCATCTTAAATTAGAAGTGGCTCACTTTAGAACCAATTAAATCTGGCTTAATTTAACATCTCTTAGATGAAGCAAGATTTTTTTTTTCCCCACAACGTATATAGTTACCCACCCCTCTTTTTATGCTGTTTGTTTTCTGATTTTTCAGGTAATATGTGCTGTCTGTAAAAAAAAAAAAAAAAAATTGGAAAACACAGAAAAGTGGAAGGAAGTGAAAATGTATCTGTAATTCCACTACCCAGAAATAACTGTTATATTACAGCACGGTGGCTTAAGAGCGTGAATTCCAGGAACATCTGCCATGGTTCAAATTTGGTTCTATTACTTCTTACTGAGGGACCCTCGCAAATTACATAAACTTTAAAGCTTTGGCGTCTTCATACGTAAAATGAAGATGGTGGTAACAGCCACTGCCTAGCAGCACTGTGGTGAGGACTGAATTACATGAAGATAAAATTACATCTGAGAACACACCGCCTCGTACCTGACATATGGGAAGTATGGATATCCCAATTTTGCGATAACAGTGTTTTTCACCTGAATTTTCCATATAGATGTTCTCTTTGGGAAATGGGAATTTCTGTGCCTGAAGAGTTGTATATCCTATTTTTGTTCCCACATACCATTACCTTGTGAACGTTTTCCTGTAACATGTGCAACATTTCCCTTTTTATTCTAAAGTGAGCTATGGCATGTTTCCTCTAAGAAATGAAAGAACTACGTATTGTCACTACCCTGGAAGTACCAACTATTTTTACCCTTTGTAAAACCTCAGAACTCAGCCTAGCATAATCAGACAAGAAGTTCACTTTGCAAAGAATCACCACAGGGCAGCTGCCCATCCTCATTCTTTCTTTACGAAAAACAAATCAGGAGCAAAAATGAATGATCTAGCGCTGTGTTAGGAGGTCAGGGCAGAAACAGACCCAGATGTGTGCAGTTTACACTTCTCCACCAAGTCTCACTGCTCTTCTCTGGGCTGGGATATGTTTGTACAGAAATAAATAAAAGGAGAGACCTCCTTCTGATCAGTTTCCTATGGTGCCCCGTGGCTCTGGCTGTTCATGTAATGGGAAAGCGTCTCCAAATGAGAATCGTGGTCCCTGCACCATCAGAGCCCGCCCAGACACAGGTGTCACAGTCCCATGGCAGGACACCCCCATCCCCTCCTGCTGGCAGCCTGTGTGACTGGCTGGGGTCATCAGCCAAGCTCCTCCAAGGTCACACCTGGAGTATATCACGGACCCGCACACTGGGGTCAAAAACCCCACACCAAACCTGCCCAGAGCGCCCGTGTGAAATGCAGGCTCTCCACGCTATCTTGACTCTGTTGTTACCCTTTTAATTTGTGATACTTTAGGTCGCAGGTAGGCTAGAAATAATCAGCACATTGTCTTTAAAAGCAATTCGCATTTTCTCCTAATAAAGGACCTTGACTTTGATTCTTTTAGCCATTGACATGATTTTCTTTCTTGGACCTGCTCCATTTTTCAAACGTCACAGGATCTTAGCAAAGCATACGTCATATTCAGTTGTGTAAGGTAGTCATTCTACCCAATTGGAATAATTCTGCTCCTAAATGCTATTTAATCATTCTTCTGACCCAAGCTCCTGAGGTGTAAATGCACGAAGAAGAATCTGGTGGCTGGTGAGGCTGAAATACCGCAGGGGTGAAGAAAGCTCTCTCTGGCTCCAGGCACCTGTTCCCAGATGAGTGGTACTATTAGCCCATGGGCTTTCATGTGGGCCTAGGAGCTAACCCTTGAAGTCTGGCGTTACAATTCCTTCCTTAATTAAAAACACATTGTAATAGCAGCGGTGTTGCCTGATGGCAGGCTTACTTGCCGACATGGACCCAGTGCCCTGCCGAGGTCTACTTTGTTTTAGAATTTCTAGTGTATTAAAGGCCCTACAGAAAAACCATGCTCCATTCGTGGAGATACCCAGCCTTCCAGAAAGGCACAATTGGGGGGAAGGTGGGTATTGATTAGGAATCAATGCTGGGAGAAGAACATAGTTCTTATATATAACGCAGTACGTCAAAAGTATATTTCTATATTTTTCAGGCTCTCCCACTCTTGGTTTGAAATTGGTAATGCATGTGAAAAACATCAAGGTGGTTTTTATTTTAAGCTCTTTCACACTTATCTCTACAGCTGCTGCAAAGGGCCTTCCTAGCAAAGCTAGACTTCCATGAATGCTTAAGTGACAAATGAAGGATTAATAACAGAATGACTACCCTTTACTGAGCATCTCGTATGTGTATACAATACGCTGAGTGCTTTAGGTAGGCTATCTTATCCTCAAACAATCTTAACAAGAAATTGATTTTCACCCCCATTCTACAGAAGAGGAAACCGAGGCTCATGACAACTAAGAAGCCTGCCAAGTTCATGCAACAGGTAGATGATGGACCTGTATTTGGTGAGGACAGATAATTTGGACCTGTATCAGTCTGACAGCAAAGTCCCTGCTCATCTCAGATACGCCATGATGCTAATCGAAAATTACAAGTGGCTCTCCTATATTTACTGCAGCGTTATTTACAATAGCCAAGACATGGAAACAAACTAATTTTCTGTAGTGATGGATACATAGAGAAGTTGTGGTATAAATACACAATGGAATATTATTCACCCATAAAGAAGAAGGAAATCCAGCCATTTGTGACAACGTGGGTGGACCTTGAGTGTGTCAGGCAGAGAAAGACAAATAATGTATGATGTCTCTTATGTGTGGAATCTAAAAAACACAACAACAACACTCCCACAAACTCATCGAAAAAGAGATCATATTTGTGGTTTCCAGAGGCAGGGGTGGGAGCTGGGAAGAACTGGATGAAGGTGGTCAAGAGGTACAAACTTCCAGTTATAAGATAAATAATACTAGGGATGTAATTTAATGTACAGCATGATGACTGTAGTTAACACTGCTGTATGGTGATGAAAGCTGTAAAAAGAGTAAACCCCAAGAGTTCTCATCACAAGGGAAAAAGAGTTTTTTCTTTTTGGGGGGTATCTATTCAAGATGATGGATGTTCACGAAACTTACTGTGGTCATCACTTAACAATATGTGTTACTGTGGTCATCACTTAACAATATGTGTAAGTCAAATCATTATGCTATATGTCTTAAACTGCTGTATGCCAGTTATACCTCAAGAAAACTTTTAAAAAAATAAATTACTAGCTGAAAAAATAAGAAAATAATAGTGGCTGTATGGCTGTGTATTTTTCCCAGTGGCACAGAAAATGGATTTAGTGGTGAGTTTTAAGAGTCAAATGAATTGACGTGCATTCCTGAGCATCAATAATGATTTGGAGGACAGTACAGGGTTGGAGGAGAAAAACAAAACAAATGGACTCCTTCCGAGTCTTGGCCCTCAGCAAGCGCCTGGGAGGGGCAGAAAGCAGGAGATCTTGAGCATTTTTGAGACCTGAGATTCACAACGAGATCTGCATTCAGCTCCAAGCCTCCCTCCAGCCGCCACACCGGGTACTTCCTCAGTTCCTGAGAACTGAGTGTCTGCTTATCCAGAACATTCTTGTTAAACAACTGGCTACGAAAGTCATGGAGAGCGTCAGCAGGCCCTGAACCAGAGGGTAACCCAAACAGTCGGTGAATAACAAGATCAGCGCTCTCTCTGGAGGTGGTTCTCTGCCTCTGTACAGATGCGGGTGGGAAGGGAAGTGTGTCTTGAAGGGTAAAGATTCAACAAATAGGCAGGTACTTCTGAGGGGCTCTACTGCCTCACTGTTGATGTTTATTAACCTTTCCACTTCTCTTTGGCTTGTACTTTATCATAAGCAGGGTCTAAAGAAAAAGGAGGGAGTGTAAACCCTCCTTTGCTGGGGAGAGCCCAGTGTCTCACATTCAGAATCTGGCTGGAAATTGGGAATCCTTGGTGTTAATTCATGGGGTTGAGCAAATCACTAGTTTTTTCCTGCCTTCAGTTCCCCCTTCCATTCAGTCCTGTTTTGGTCCTTGTATCTCTTTGGCCCCCAGCTCTCCCTCTCTCCCTCTGTACTATAAGCCCCACTTAGAAAGTGGATCATATATGGTAACTGTGAATACATCCGATGTTGTTTCTCTCACACCTTTTCCCATATTTGCAATAATTTTTCTATCTGGGAAACTTCCCTTCGCCTACAGCCTTGCTAAATCCTGTCTGGTCTTTGTCTTCCTCCCTGAATTCTGCTCTGAGCCCTGGTCCCTTCTTTCTCTGAAATCCAACAGGATTTGTTGTCTGAACTTCTCACTTGGCATCTATCGCCTACTGCCACACATCCCTAGCTATCTTTTCACTACTTACCTGACTGGTTTACCTGGCTGCTTTGAAACTTGTAGCAAATGCCTTAACCTAGCCTTTTGTTCTTCTCTCAGTATTAGCACACTGACTGGCACAGGACTTAGTCAATGTTTGTTGATTGAAATGTAAAACAGCAATGTTAACAACGGCAATGGCTACCTTTTATTGAATGCTTCCTGCCCACCAGATGGATGCTAAGAGCTTTATGTCAATATCTCACTCACGACGACACAATTTTGAGGTCTTATTTATCCCCATTTTACAGTGGAGGAAGCTGCAGCTCAGTAACAAGATAACGCCCGCACAGCTATTACATGTTGGAACTGAGATTCAGCCCTAGAGCTACAGGGTTCCATCAGTGCCATGCTACCCTGCCCCAATCAAGAAATATGTGATGACTGACTAAAACAACAACGAAACAAGGCAGGGACATTTCCACTTATGGTTAACGTGGCTGTAGACAGGTGACCATGAAACTGAAACAGAAGCAAGAAGGAGATAATGCAAGGATTCCACGAAAACAGCTTTGCAGTTAGCAGTTTCTCATACGGGACCTCCCCAGTGCCTTGTGCTTCAAACTCTGAACTCTGAAGTCAAACTGACTGGGTTTGAATCTTGGCTCCACAGCTCACCAGCTGTTTGACCTTGGGTGAGTGACATTAAGGTCCTGGTGACTCAGTTTCCTCAGGTATAAACGTGGACAATAATGGAACCCTCTCATATTGTTGCCATGAAGATTAAATATATACACGTGAAAGGCATATATGGAGCCTTAAATAAATGTCAGCTATTATTATCAAGAATCTCTAGGACTTCCCTGGTGGTGCAGTGGTTGAGAATCCACCTGCCAATGCAGGGGACACGGGTTCGATCCCTGGTCTGGGAAGATCCACATGCCGAGGAGCAACTAAGCCCGTGCACCACAACTCCTGAGCATGCGCTCTAGAGCCCGCGAGCCACAACTACTGAGCCCATGTGCTGCAACTACTGAGCCCCGCATGCTGCAGCCCATGCTCCTAGAGGCCGTGCTCCACAATGAAAGTGTAGCCCCTGCTCGCCGCAACTAGAGAAAGCCCACAAGCAGCAACGAAGACCCAACGCAGCCAAAAAAAAACAAAAACAAAAACAAAACTCTAACTTAGACCAAAGTAATAGCATCTAGGCTGAAAGGCAGAAATGGTTGTGTATTTCACTAGATTTCAGGCAATGGGAAAGAGCTCTGTTTTTATCCTTCAATCCCGAACACAACAAGGAAACTGCCGGTAGGGAGTTTTAGAAGAGAGAGAAAGGCCACCCAAGGACCGTATCTCAAGGATTACCACATACGCCAATGCCACGCTGACCTGAAACTCATCACTCAAATGGCTGTAGGAACCAAGGGTGGCAACAGGAGGGACCTCCTGGTGGTAGATGATTAATGCTGCAGTATGTGAATAGGGGTTTTCTACAATCACTAAACATCTGGCCTCTGATTGTTTCTTACGAGCTGCGTGACCTTGAACTGGGTGACCTAACCTCCCTTTTCTTACCTATAAAGTGGGATAATCATTGTAGGATCATGGAGAAAATTAATGTATATGTAAAGCGCTTGGAACAGAACTCAACAAACACCTTCAATTTATTTTACTTTCATAGTTATCGCCAGTCTAGACACGTAGTTTCCTTGGGTGGTTGAGATGTAGCCTCAACAGCAGAGAAGAGATTACTCTTGACTAAGTTAACAAGATTCCCCAGCACTTCAAGTATTTTATTCTACTAAGTGGCTTAAGTAAGGGAATTTTATTAGACAGCATGGGCTGGAATTCTCACAATCTCTTGTCAGCAACCCCCTCCTTGGTAATCAGATAATGTCTATCCGCATTCTTCAAAAGCTGGGATTTTTTTTTTAAGGATTTGATCTCAATACCCTGCAGAGACCTTTTAGAGGAAGGCCAGGTTGTGACACACAGCTGAGCCAATTTTTTTGCAAGGGTTTAGCTACGGCTTCATGGGCACGGGAGGAAACTAAATATAACCTCAGGTGTTAAAGGAGGTCAAACCCGCCTCATGGGGGTCCTCCATGCCTGCCTCTGAGCATACAGTGAGAGCTGGCACTCGCTGCCCTTCCGCTGCCAAGCCTGGATCAGAGCCCTCAAACGAGGTGTCAGCTGCAATTTGGCGCCCAGGGCTGAAGAGCAACAAGGATATCCTCTTGCTCCGAAAATGCTGGGGGTGGTGGTGCCCTGTGCTCTGGGCTTGGCCAAGAGAGAAAGCAAACTGCAGGGTATTTGGCCCAGACCAGCAGACACTGTGCAAAAGCCACAGTGGCCACCCCAAAACAGGGAAATCACAAACCAAATGCTCGCCTAGGGAAGCACCAACAAAGCTGCCTGGTGTGGCAGAGGCAGTCCCCCACACTTGGATCCTGGCTCCACAGGGAGGAGAGAACAGAGGGCCCTTCAGATTTCTAGGAACCACCAACCTTGGGACTTTCATTCAGCGCTGGGTCCCCAGAGGCCACCGTTACCTAAGACACCAAGATTGCCTACTTAGAATCTTGGATCATAGCTTGTTTATTTCCTGACACAATTGTCTGTCAAAAGACTTCCTTAAATTTCCCCTAGAAACTTAAAGGATGCTCACGAAGAATAGTCTTGTACAAATTTGGAAACTGAGTATTTTTTTCTTCTTTTAGAAGTTAAAGAATATTGTTTTATATCCCCATTCATTTCTCAGAGGAGAGGATACGAAAGGCTCAGGTACCTTTACATTTGCTTTCATTTTGTAGCCAATGAATAAATTAATAATAATGGCTTAAGATCTATTGTGCTGGTATTATTTACCAGGCTTGGTCTAAGTATTTTATATATAATGCCTCATTCAACCCTAAAGATGACCGTAAGTGGTAAATAGAGTTATTTCTGTTTCCGGATAAGAAGATTTGGTCTGGGGACTGGGATTTTATACCGAATTCACTGACTCAGGGCACAAGCCCTAAACCCTTTGTGATAGGTGGGCCAGCTGCCCATCCACCTGATCTTCCCAGCATCCCTAACGGTTGGGGGTTGGCCATGTGACCACCTTCTGGTCAATGGGATGTGAGTATAAGGGAAGAGTTCTATTTCTAGGTCTGACCTAGAAAAACTCTCAGGGGTGCTTCCCTTCCATGTTCTTCTTTACTAAATAAATAGGTCACTGAGACCCTAGAGGAGGGATGAGTCACAAGTTGACCCTGAAAGATCCTGGGGAAGGCCGTCTAGCAACCAGAACATGTTGGACTTATATTATGAGTGAGAACTAAATTGTTGTTGTGATAAGTCACTGAGATTTCCAAGGTATCTACTGCAGAAGCCCAACTTACTTTAATTCATGCACCCTTTGAGAAAAATGAATCGATTGTCCACAGTTAAAACGTTATTGTTAGTGGACCCTTAGGGCAGAACTGCCACCTAGTTCTACAATGTAAGTTTTCTCTCAAAATACAGGGTGTGCAACCATAATGAGGAAATTCTCCTCCAACTTAGGAAGATGATAAAGAGACCCCAGGCCCTGTTTCCATCTTCCAAAGAAGGTTAGCATGACATGAAAATAATCAGATTGCACAATCATCATTTATTAGGAACCCATCTGGTGTGGGGATGAGCTCATACCCTTGAGAATAAAGAAAATTTCCAGCTGAGGCTGGATGGTGAGGCTTCCAGAACAGGCCAGCTGTTTTCAGAAGGTCCAGTGCTGGGTTAGGACAAGGCTCGTGAAGAGCGACCAGTGGTCAAGTGCTATGGTCACCATTATTGTAAATGACATAAATCACATTACACTTATTACATAAGGATGCATGATTGTTAGCCTAACAAAGTCAGTCTAATTGTCTTCCTTTTTTCTGCAGCAGCTTTGGGCTGGTACATTGTGTTATTTCTGCCCATCCCCTTTGCCTAGTTAACCCTCACTTGTCTTTAAGATTTCTGCTCATCTATTGCCTTCTCAGGAAGGCTTCCCTGATGTCTCAGAACAAGTAAGTTCTCTTGTTAAACCCTCTTAGGCTATTGGGTACCTTGTCCTCAAAGCACTGACTTCCAATTTTAATTTCCCATGAGTTTGCATAATTATTATATTAGCACTGTTGAGTGAATGATTGTCAGAACTCTCCCAGTGGAACATAATCTCTATACAAATATGGAATCATGTTTGGTTTTGTTCACCATCCTATCTCTAGAACTCAGCACAATAGCTGGCACTTAGCAGGTGTTCGTTAATTATTTGTTAGATGAATGAACAAACACCTGAGTGAATGAATGAATCTTCATTTAGTGAGGAAACTGAGGTAGAAATATGCCATACCCCGATTTATTAGTATAGCTACAAAATATAATTTAGAATATTTGATTTCTGCAGCTACTACTGCCCATCTTCTCCCAAATCACTCTGTAGAAAGAGACGCCTTGAAATCAGCTGGCACTTGCATAGGTGATCATCACTCCAGAACAAATGTTGATAACATAGATGCTGAAGTCCTACCTGACAAGAGGCCAGCCACTAACTTCTCTGAGCCTTGATGTGGTACTCTCATTTATAACCCCTCTCACTGGTGTCAAGAATCAAAAATAAGAGAATGCACTTGACAGTACTCCGTAAACTATAAAAAGATGCATGTATGTTTTTCTTGAAGTTAGAAAGTGTAAAAAATTGTCTCTCAATTGATGGGATTTTGAAAAGACACCACTTTGTGAAGAATAGGGCATTTTGAGGAGATTAGGCGAAGACTTGCCATTTAGTTAAATAATCATTATTTCTAGGCAATGGCAGAGAAATTAGATTCCCCAGTCTCCATCAGCCTCAGCCCAAAAGACCCCTAAACAAACGTACAATTTAACCAAAAAACTGGCTACTCTCCTTCTGGTGGGATTACTGTCTCCAAGCCCTACCTGAGTAGAAGTTTAGAAGCCCTCACTATTCAAAGGTAGTGTGTGATATTGGTCAAAAGAAAAACTTCTGAGTTGATTTCCACGATGCTTTCATAGTAAATTAGCATATGTTGGGAGGGACTGGCCCAAAGTGAGTTGCTTGATGTAGTGACTGACAGCTAATTTTAAACCTTGAAAGTATTATTTTCTCACTGGAACCAAGGAAAGTGCTTTCAAGAAGGATGAAAACATACCCCATGTCAAACTCAAAAATATTTTCTGAACAAAGTAAAAACTGAGATCCTGCTTTGTTTGTAAATATGTTGTTAGAAAATTCAAGAATGAGTTTTGCAAACTCAAGAGTTTTGAATGGTCCTGTTGCAAAGACGTGATTCTTTGTCAATGTAAGAAAATGCTGTTGCAAACACAGGGTGTGTAACATTCAAGCACATCTGCAGAAATGCAAACACATCATCCTTTACTGACAGGCACCAACAGCCATAATGAGTGGCAGAAAAGGTTGAAGCAAACAAATGCACAAACTTGACAAAAGGTAGAAAGGAACGGAATAAATTTGCTAATTGTTCTTCTTGGTGCAAGTCTATTATTTTCCGCTATAACCATAACACATGTTATAGATCATCAGAGAAAAGGCTCAGCCCCGTACCATATGTGGGCACTAAATAATATGAAAAGCACAGCCCTTGGAAAACATACATTGCCGGAATGAAATGATGAAAGAGGAACAGCAAAAATAGCAAATTGAGCATCAAAGCCTAGCTTTGCACATGTGGGAATGTTTTTTGAAATCAGGCATCATCCATCGGTCCCAGGCTGGTTGTATTAGTTGCTTTAGAAGATGCAAATGAATCACTGCAAACCCAATCCCCCTTTAGAGGAATGTTCATCATTAGGAGAATCTACCACTGATATCATTATAACTCATCATGCAGACAGTTGATAAAGTTGCAGTTTCAAAATGATTCCTATTTCTAGAACCTCTCAGTTTCAGAAGCACAATTCCTACTAAGAGGAAAATGCACGAATCATTCTCTGTGACTATAAACCCCATCCTGGGGTGATAAAGCAATCTCCTCTGTTGGCTCGCCTATTGTCATTTTTTTGTTTTTGTTTTTGTTTTCTGGCAGCGTTTGTGGGAAATGCAGTACATACAGGTCAATGTAGGCCTGGTTCTGTGGGCCACAGATAGTCAGTGTCAGAACATTGGGTCAGAACCACTCTATATAATTAAAAAAAGGACTCTTCCCAAACTCCTGACACTTGGTTGTCACTCTAGCCACTGGTCCGTATTTTCTTCTAGAAGAAGCAGTGATGGGTGAACCATGGATGATTTTAAAACCATGTAAGAAACCACACTTCTTGGAAGAAGATGGGAACGTACACTGGGACATTTTCCCACTCCTAGTTTCTTCCCTACAGCTTATATCCTGAAGTCAGGAAGAGCAGGTAAGTTTCCTCTTTGGGCTTTGTTCAGCAGGTTTCAGAAAATAAAAAACAGAAACAAAGTTGACAACTCTCATGAAGGGTACTGTTTCTACAAATAGACCAAAAATGAAAAAATTGAAAAAATGAATGACATCCAACTGGAAAAAAAAATAATCTAAAACAGGCTCCATATGCCTTACATATGTGGTCTCCATCTTTGGGGCCAGAAGCAATTTATGGTACAGCAATAATTCAGGTTATTGGTCTTATTTATCTTAATTTTCCCGTAGTTCATACTGGTGATAAGGGGTGGGGTGGTAGGGTACAAAGGTGGATTCATCATGATGCTAATGAAGCTTAAACTTCAGGGCCCATCACTTCTTGGGGTCTTTTCCAGGTCTTTGGGATGATACCTAGTAATATGTGTGCATAGCCATATTTGCATAAGGGAGCTACTTTAATTGCCGTCAGTTATGACTACCGTCTCTTTCTGCACTGACCTACCCTCTGTTAAGCTTCCCATCTTGATCACGTAGCATTGGAATGGCCACAGGTATTTTTTGGAATTGAGCTCAGGGAAAGTTGAGTTGGGATACATGTAGTTTGGGTTTAGAGGGATATATATATATGAAGTTCACAGTCATTTCCATCTATCTATGAACAGACGGAAATGGATGATACCATTGAAGGGATGGTTTCCAGCCTTACTCCTCACCCTTAAGTGCTGACTTACTCTCTGTTGTCCATGAAGGTACAGGGCCCGGGGTCTTACCCAGCTATTACTACATCTTACAGCGCCTGGCTATGGAAGTGTGTGGCCACCACATAGGAGAAATCAGATCTATAATGCAAGGAGCCAAAATGCAGCAGCACGGATGGACCTAGAGATTATCATACTAAGTGAAGGAAGCCAGAAAGAGAAAGACAGATATCATATGATATTGCTTATATATGGACTCCAAAAAATATGATACAAATGAACTTACTTACAAAACAGAAATAGACTCACAGACATAGAAAACAAACTTATGGTTACCAAAAGGGAAGGGGGGTAGGGATAAATTAGGAGTCTGGGATTGAAATATACACGCTACTATATATAAAATAGGTAACCAATAAGGACCTACTGCATAGCACAGGGAACTAGACTCAGTATCGTGTAATAACCTATAACGGAAGAGAATATTAAAAAGAATATATATTTGTATATATATGTATAACTGAATGACTTTGCTGTACACCTGAAACTAACACAACATTGTAAATCAATTATATTTCAATAAAAAGTATGTACATATAAATGCAGGGAGCCAGAACATAGTCTGGGGAGAAATCTTCCATTCAACAGACCAGCAAAATTATAAGTAGAGAGTTTGGTTCTCATAACCCCCAGTCAAAAGTGAAAGTGTTGTCTCTGTCAGGAGTGTATATAATATAAAAAGGCAATTGTAAAAGCATCATGTAATTTTTTTCTTTATCAAAGGAAATAGAACATAACTGAATTTTTCCAAAATTCCTTTGCTTACAGCTCTCTTTTATTGTCGCTTTACTATAAACAGTATGTTTGATAATAGATCATGCATAGAAGAAACTTGAGAGAAGGATTTCCAAATTTCACAATCCTAAAAATGTGCCCAATATTTCCAAAGACAAGTTGTGAATCTGAACAAGACCTTTCTAAACTAACAGTAATAAAAACACAGATTTTGATCAGCCATGTTAGAGGAAAGACCAACTTCTCCTTCTCTTCCCTCACTACAGAAAATATTACAAAGTCATTGCCTCGTGAAGAACAGACGGAAGAGTAGGCAGCCGAAGTATGTAGGAAAAAATGTATAATAGAGATGTATCAGGCAGTTAATTAATAAACTTGTTACTATTTTGGATTTCATGATGCTTACGGTATTTGTCACCTTTCTTCTGTTTGTAACATGTTGTGATTTTCCTTCCACACCTAAGTTTGTATAATTTTTTATTATTTTTCTTTTAAAACATCCTCACTCCCAATTATATAACATTCAGGCTCCATGATTAACCCTTGTGAGAAAGAAGTCCTGAGGAAGAGTCACTTCAGGAAGACAATAGTCCCTGCAGAGAAGAGACTTGCATTGCCTGACAGGCTCCAGCAGAGCCAGAGCCATTGTTTTGAGACTGGGATGGGGATCTGGAAATGAGGAAGGTTTCCCTCCAGAGCCACACTTGAGTCCTGTTCTAGAGAAAGCCACTGCCGCACTAAGGGTCAAATCATACCCTTCTCACAGTTGCGACCATGGGTGATCACGTTTATTCTTGTAATAATAAAAGCCACTAATACTTACTGAGTGCTTCTTATGTGCCAAGCAATGGGTTTCTTTTGAACTGAGTTAATCCTCATGATAACCTCATCAAACCATTATTCGTGACCCTCATTCTTAGATGTCACACAATCCCTTTTGTCCTCTATTAGTGCTTCCTACTAATCTCATGAATCGCATGAAGTAAGTCAGAAAGAGAAAAACAAATACCGTACGGTAATACATATATATACGGAATCTAAAAAAAAAAAAAAAAAAATGGTTCTGAAGAACCTAGGGGCAGGACAGGAATAAGGATGCAGATGTAGAGAATGGACCTGAGGACATGGGGAGGGGGAAGGGTAAGCTGGGATGAAGTGAGAAAGTGGCATGGACATATATACACTACCAAATGTAAAATAGATAGCGAGTGGGAAGCAGCTGCATAGCACAGGGAGATCAGCTTGGTGCTTTGTAACTACCTAGAGGGGTGGGATAGGGAGGGTTGGAGAGAGACGGAAGAGGGAGGGGATATGGGGATAGATGTATACATTGAGCTGATTCACTTTGTTATACAGCAGAAACTAACACAACATTGTAAAGCAATTATACTCCAATAAAGATGTTAAAAAAAAAAAAAAAATATATATATATATTTTTTTTTTTTTTAACGTGGCCCCCACAGTGACTCAGATGCGGCCTCTTGGGGTTTCTGTAAGCATCTGCTTACTATGTGACAGTGGAATAAGTCTCCTTCAGCTCAGAGGCTCTCCAGCTGGACTGCACAATAGAATCACCTAGAAAGCTTTAAAAACATACATATGTAGGCACCAGATCAATTAAATCAGAATCCCTAGGAGTCAGATCTGGGCATGGGTTGCTTTAAAAGCTCCCCAATCGAATCAAAAGTCCAGCCAGGGGGCTTCCCTGGTGGCGCAGTGGTTGAGAGTCTGCCTGCCAATGCAGGGGACACGGGTTCAAGCCCTGGTCTGGGAAGATCCCACATGCCGCGGAGCGACTAGGCCCGTGAGCCACAATTACTGAGCCTGTGCGTCTGGAACCTGTGCTCCGCAACGGGAGAGGCCGCGATAGTGAGAGGCCCGCGCATCGCGATGAAGAGTGGCCCCTGCTCGCCGCAACTAGAGAAAGCCCTCGCACAGAAACGAAGACCCAACACAGCCATAAAAAAAAAAAAAAAAAAAAAAAAAAGTCCAGCCAGGGACTGACAGCCATCACTTCAGCCAATGGAGAAACTGTAAACCATGAAAACATTGCTATGAAATAATAGAAAAAAATATATATGGTTCTCTGTCCCCCGGTTTCTGGCACAGAGCTCCTCAAACTCTTGTAATTTCCTAAGAGCACTAGGAGTATCTTCGGTTCTAATATTTGGTCTTTGACTCTGGTTCCTGACACAGAGCTCCTAAATCCCTTAGAATTTCCTGGAAGACAGGAATGTCTTTTGTTCTAATGAGGTGACTCTTGTTGGGCTCCTGGATGGCTTCAGAATGGGGGCTGGTCACCAGAAAGATCAAGCCATGATTAGAAACTTGGAACTTTCAGCCCCACCCCATCCTCTGGGAAGGGGAGAGGTGCTGGAGACTGAGTTAATGACTGATTATGCCTATGTGATGAAGCTTCCACAAAAATCCCCAAAATACAGGGTTCAAAAAGCTTCTGGGCTGGTGAACATATCCATGTGCTGGGATAACGGTGCCTGCCAATTCCACAGGGACATAAGCTCCTGCACTCAGGACCTTCCCAGACCTTGCCCTATGAATCTCTTCATCTGGCTCTTCATCTGTATCCTTTCTCATCTCCTTTATCATGTAATAAACTGATAAATGTGTTTCCCTGAGTTCTGTGAGCTGTTCTAGCAAATGACCAAATCCAAGGAGGGGATCGTGGGAACCTCCAATTTGTAGCCAAGTCAGCCAGAAGTTGTGGGTAAACTGGAGACTTGTGATTGGTGTCTGAAGTGTGGGGGACGTCCTTAACCTGAGCCCTTAACCTGAACTTGTGCTAACTCCAGGCAGTTAGTGTCGGAATTGCTTGGTGTGGAAAACCTACCCATCTGGCATCAGAAGCATTGTGAGTATAAAGCAGAGTGAAAGTAAAGGAAAACAGAGAGTTTTTCCTTAGACAATTGCCTAAATGAAATACATAAAAATGGCCATTCGGGCTTCCCTGGCAGCGCAGTGGTTGAGAATCTGCCTGCCAATGCAGGGGACACGGGTTCGAGCCCTGGTCTGGGAAGATCCCACATGCCGCGGAGCAACTAGGCCCGTGAGCCACAACTACTGAGTCTGCGCGTCTGGAGCCTGTGCTCCACAACAAGAGAGGCCACGATAGTGAGAGGCCCGTGCACTGCGATGAAGAGTGGCCCCCACTTGCCGCAACTAGAGAACCCTCGCACAGAAACGAAGACACAACACAGCCAAAAACAAATAAATAAATAAAATTTTTAAAAAAAGGCCATTAATCACCTTACCACTAGTAAATAAAGGCACTCTTGATGAACTTTTCCCAAGATAAAAAGTGGTAAGAATACAGTACATTAAAAAAAATAATAAAAAGCTAAAAATAAAACTACCATATGATCCAGTAATTCCAATCCTGGGTATATAGCCGAAGAAAATGAAAACACTCATGTGAAAAGATAATGCACCCCAATGTTCATAGCAGCACTATTTACAATAGCCAAGATTTAGAAGCAACTATCATCAAAAAGAACACAAATAACAAATATTGGAGAAGATGTAGAGAAAAGGGAACCCTCGTACACTGCTGGTGGGAATATAAATTGGTGCAGCCACTGTGGAAAACAATATGGAAGTTTCTCAAAAAATTAAAAATAGAATTACCATATGACCCAGCAATTCCACTCCTGGGTATATATCCGAAAAACAAAACAAAACAAAACACTAATTCGAAAAGATACATGCACCCCAATGTTCATAGAAACATTATTTACAATTGCCAAGATATGGAAGCAACCTAAGTGTCCATCAACAGATGAATGGATAAAGAAGATGTGGTACATATATACAATGGACTACTACTCAGCCATAAAAAAAGAATGAAATTCTGCCATTTGCAACAATGTGGATGGACTTAAAGGGCATGATGCTAAGTGAAATAAGTCAGACAGAGAAAGACCAATATTGTATGATATCACTTACATGTAGAATCTAAAAAATACAACAAACTACTGAATATAACAAAAAAGAAGCAGACTCACAGATATAGAGAACAACCAAATGGTTACCAGTGGGGAGAGGGAAGGGGGGAGGGGCAATATAGGGGTGGGGGAGTAACAGGTACAAACTATCAGGTATAAAATAAGCTTCAAGGATATGTTGTACAACACAGGAACTATAGCCAATATTTTATCATAACTATAAATGGAATATAACCTTTAAAAATTATGATTCACTATATTATACACCTGTAATTTATATAATATTGTACAGCAACTTCAGTAAAAACAACATTTCCCATTTGTATATACTTTAGTATTATATTTACAGCACACTTTCACAAATATGCCCTGATTTATCCCTTACACTGCTATGAAGCTATACTCTATAACTGAGAAAGCAAAGGCTCTGAGAGAATAAAAGACTTCCTGAACAGTCTTCTCTGAGAAAATTAGTTACTCTCTGTTTTTCCCTTGAAAACTCGATTTGTTTTCTTGACTCTTCCCCAGGAGGCTGTGAGCTCCTGAGGACAGGCTGGTATTTTGTACGTGTCCCATTAAACCAACCCTGCTTGATTGGTGTCTGAAGTGTGGAGGCAGTCCGTAACCTGAGTCCTTAACCTGAACTTGTGCTAACTCCAGGCAGTTAAGTGTCAGAATTGCTTGGTGTGGAAAACCTACCCATCTGTCAGGTAAAAGGTCTGGGAGCAGGTAAAGCTGCCCAGGAGATGGTAAGTCTCATCTGGGACTCCTTCAGTTCACCCAGGTCCAGTGCAGCTGCCTTTTGCTTTCAGCTTCCCTTCCTTCTCCAAGCCCCTTAGCCCGGCTCTGCAGACAGCTAACTGGTCAACCTGGCCTCTTAGGTCAGTGAACTAGTTTAGACCTGCTGTCCTGACTTTCCCCTCCACAAGTGCTTTCCAGACCCACCCGCGGGGATTAACTGCTGGCTGCAGACAGGCTGTGTGGGTCATAGGCATCTGCCCTCTGGGCACCCTGGCTTGGCTGACCAGCGCAGCTTGGCCAGAGACAAACCATGGACAAGTATGAGGTGTGATTAGCCTCTGAGTCCCAATTGCCTACCAAGGGCCAGGCACACAACTGTTATTCAGTAAGTGTCTGATGAATCGAGTTGAGGTTGAAGCAGGAAGAAAATGTTTTCCAGGCCTGGTGTCCGATAATTCAATGTTCTCTCCAACACACTTGTAACACAAAGGGAGGTTCCTAAAAAAGCCCCCCTGAGGTGGGGCTAGCCCACCCTGCTCGCTCGATTTAGAATCTTGATTTTTATGTAACTTGATGAAACATAAGGGAGGACAAACAGGAGATAAAAAGAAAGGGGGAGACAGAGGTGAGAAGCCAGGACCCCCAAACTCATTCATAATCAGCAACAAATAAGACAGACTAATCTGGACTAAGGAATTACCCCCAAACACCAAGCTGTTGGAGAACTGACTCTAAAACCAAGGTTTAAAAAAAAAAAAATGGACCAACTAACCATGATAGTTACTGCTTGAATCTCCCATCTGGGAGATTTTTTTTCCAGAAGTCTTTCAGATTCACAATTCGTCATGGGAAACACTGTGTAGACTTTCCAGATTGTTGTCAAATTTGAGAAGACTTCTCTCAAGTTTCTTTTATATATGATCTATTACAGACATAGTTGCCGTTTACAGTAAAACCATGGGTATGAGCCCTTCAGACACAAGAATTCTGAAAAAAAACAAACAAACAACCCTTTCTGCAAGCCACTTGAAAAGTCTTCATCCCATCTGCCTGTGGGCAGAAGAAGGAATAGGGGTTCTGGAAGGACTCTGCCCCTCTGTAAAATCAACTCAGGGCTCCTGGGTGCGTTTTCCAAGGAGCTGTCCCTTCAATGCAAGTCTGGACATTCCATGAGGAGGGCTTGGGGGGAAGGGTGGTTACACGGTCCTGGGTTGTTTAGCCATTATGGTTCATTAAGGGATTCTACAACGCCAAATTATGCCTAAAAATACAAAGGCCAGCTGTGCCTGCTTGCTTTCAAGCAGTCTGGGAAGCAAAGAGAGAGGACCCAAGCCACTCAAGTTAAATCAGCAAAATCAACTGCGTTATAAGAAAGCATCAATGGAGGAAGAACTAGTGACACCTTCCTTCAAGAACCAGGGAGGGGCAGAGCTACCCCTTTGCTCATCTGCCTTCACTCCCCCTCAGTAAGTCTGGCTCCTTCTCCTCAGGTTCGGCTGGGCTGTCAGGGCTGAAACGCCCGTGGCCGGCAGGGCCCTGGCTTCATGCCACCAGTCTGGATGGGAAAGCAGACTCTCTTGTCTCTCTCTTTTTAAGAGCTCTGCATCCCCAGCCAACTGACTCAGAAGGGCCACCCTCCTGCAGAAAACTTTCCCGGTTTCTCACATTCTGTGTGGGGGTGTCTGACTAGGGGAGCCACCAAAGGGGAGGGAGGTGAGGATGGGCGGATGGGGACCCGATATTGCTGTTCAGCGCTCTTCCCTCCTCACCTGGTGTCCCGCGCAGCCAACGTCCCTTATCAGCTTGTTGCCACCTCTATACCACACACACACACACACACACACACACACACACACACACGCACACACACACACACTCTCCCTTTGAGAAAACAGCATCTCTTGTGAGAGGGGCATGAACTTGTGGAAAGGGCATTCTCATCTTTTACTTGGGTGTAAATCACAGGGCTCTGTCAGTTACCAGCTGGGTAACTCTGAACAACTTACGTCCCTCTCTGAGTTTCAATAACCTCATCTCCAAAAGGTGCCCTAAATGCCTATTTTATCAGGTTGTTTGGAAAACTGAGTTAGATCCTGCTTACGACACACCTCTCCCCGCGCCTGGCACCTAGGAGATGCCAGCTGAAGCGAACCCCTCCCTTTATTTATTGGACATAATACACAAGTGACAGCAGTTGACACCCCTTCCCCACCATCCCCTATGGGTTTCTCATGCTGCAAAGAAACAGAAGAGGAGCATCGGGTCCCACCTGGTAGACAGCCCTGGAGATGCACCATGGTTTCAGCATCAGCTGCAGGACCCGCAGGTTCCCCCCTCGGCACGTCCTCAGCACCCGGCAAGTCAGGCCCCATACCAGCCGGTCCCAGCCTCTCAGCAGGTCCTCGGAGCCCTGCGGCCCCGCAGCCATGCCAGCCCAGGCCCCGCCTCTGCCCCTCCGGTCCCAGGACCCACATGCACGCAGGGCTGTGTTCTTTTCCTAACGCCAAGTTCAAATGTCACTGAGATGTCATCGGGCCAGGAAAATTGAATCCAAATAACTCTGTCTCCTCCTGGTCCTTTGTCCTCATCCCCGGCTTCCCTCCCCACCACCCTCATTAATCTTCTGGGGCTGTTTTCCTTTAAGGATGAGCAAACGGCTCCTAAATGAAAATGTTTTCTCGCTGCCTCTGGGAAGTCCCCAGGGACTAGGTAAGCCTCCTCCACTGTGGGTAGGTACTTGGTGGACCTCGGTGGACCCCCGGCTGACTCTCGGCGCACATCGGAACAGAATTTAAAGAAGAACGTGAACCCGGAGTCATCACTGTGCTCCTGGTTCCGGGATTCCATCCAGGGTGAGAAACAAAGGGGATGGATTTTCAGCCTCTGCGCCAACATTCCCAAGGCATTCCATCTAGTCTCTTAACTCTTTAAAACTTCGAGAACCAGAGTTTCTGCACGGCAAGCCAAAAGGCCAGCTTGGGTTTTTTTTTGTTTGTTTTTTTTTAAATCAACACTGGGAAAAACTGCTATTTCTGTGGGCAATTTGTAAAAAGCCAGGCATTTACTTTGGAAACCTCCCAAGTTTAGGTTAGGAAGAAAAGGGCAGTAAGAAAACTTATCTATTAGATGTAATATCCACATCTGCGATTTTGGAGGAAAGCAGATAAAGGGGGTAAAGGTAGCCTATCTCCTTTTCCCCATGAAGGGTCATTTTCTATAAATGCTCTTGTGACTTTATCACATATTAGATAAGCCCTGTGGTGACCTTAATCCAAGGAAGGACCTCCAGTTAAACAAGGTACAGCTATTTGAGATGTCAATCAAGTTATTTTGAGTTTTGATTACTTTTGATTATTGTTTTTATTATTATTTTATTATGATTATTTTGATTATTTTAAACCATGTTTCAGAAGGGCATCTGCTTTCTAATTCAATAGCTTATAGATCAAAAGACAAGATGCCCAAGTCAGAAGGGGAGGGAAGAGGTAGGAGAAGATTCCATCATAACACAAGCTGTACAGTTAAGAGAAGGGCGTGTTTAAGTCTCAACATCATTTTGAGTGCGTGGTAGTCACTGAGGCATATTTGCCTTCTGCACATTCTTTATATTGACTGATTGATGGATTATCTTGTCTCTTCAACTCAAACCTTTAACGTCATCAGGAAACTAGTAGAACATAACTCACAGAACTCATAACTCACTACCTTCTAGAATGTCCTGACGTCAGACATAACAGTTTGAATTTGGCCCTACCACTTACTGTGTGAGGTCAGACAAATTAACTTCTCCGACTTAGTAGTTCTTTATCCATAGTGATGTAAATCACACCAACCTCACAGGGCTGTTGTGAGGATTAAGTCAGGGGATATTCTTCTTGTAAAGATTTTTTTGATGTGGGCCATTTTTAAAGTCTCTATTGAATTTGTTACAATATCGCTTCTGTTTTATGTTTTGTTTTTTTTGGCCGCGACGCATGTGGGATCTTAGCTTCCTGACCAGCGGTCGAACCCACACCCCTTCCATTGGAAGGCAAAGTCTCAACCACTGGACCGCCAGGGAAGTCCCTATCAGGGGATATTCTTAATGTGGATAACGCAGGGTGTGGCATGTACGCTAGTTTAATTTTTTGGAGCGTTTCCCACGATCAGGTAATTCTAGGATATTATCTATCACTGATAGTATAAAACTCTTGAGATCATTTCCAAATTTGTGTTTCTCTAAGTCACCTTCTTGGAATCCCTTTTTTTCCTTTTGCTGTGGATCAATGTATTCATTCATTTAATGACTATGTGAAGACCATTTTCATTTAAACTCTTCTTGGATGAGTTTTATCATTTTTCCGTGAGTCATGGCTCCAGGGTAATACTGCATGATTTCATTCCTGTGTATTATTCCTTTATTTTCACACACCCCGTAATAAAAGGCAGCGGGGGTTACAAAGGAATCTTGTCTTTCTACAAAGGCATCAGCAGAGATAGTTTTACTAAGGAAGAAAGAAAGAAAGAAAAAGAAAGAAAGGAAGGAAGGTAAATTTAAAAATACCAAATAGTATACGGACAGTGATTGCTCCATTAACATTAGCTAACTGCCGTGGTATTTTCAAGAAAAAACAAAGGCAAGCTGTATCATAGTTAGCTGTTCTCTGTGTCCCCAAGCTCACACTCTCCAACCTCTGGGGATTTTGGCCGTGAACCAGGCTCTTATCCAGAGCATGTAATTATGGAATGGATAGGGATAATTTTAAAGCCACTTTTTAAATCTACGATTAAATAACGTGACTTTAAAAATTAAAAAAAAAAAGTTAAATATATATTTAGCTTACGGTCTGGGAATCTTTGAAGTCTAAATGTGCCATAAGAAGCTTTTTTTAAAAACACGCCTGAATATAAACATATCAATTCCTGAGAAGAGCAAGACCTACTCAAGCTGCCCTGAGGTCTTTACCGCACACGGGGGCAGGGATGCCCTCTGCGGAGACTGGCTCTGGAGCCTGCAGTCTGAGCCTGGTCACGTCAGCAGATGTCTTCGAGCCCGTGGAGACACAGGTGACAGGGACGGGTCATGCCCAAGTGCAGGTGGACGATGCTCCCCAGTTTCGCTGGCCCCGTCTCTTCAGTCATGCCTGTTTCTGCCCTAGACCTTCGGTCACTAATTCAGACTTTCACAGGGCAGCTTTCCCGATGGCATCTGAGGCTGTGCATGCAAACAGCACCGCTACCATTGACTGTGATGCCCTGTGCTTTTAAAGGGATTTATGATGCTCAAGCAATCAGATACAGATCTGTGTATCTCTGTGTGTCTGTGTGTGCATCTGTGTGTATGTGTGTCTCTGTGTGTGCGCCTTCAGGTCGCAGAGAAGGAAATCAGAGTGACCTGTCCAGGCCATGTGAATATTGCGATGGTGTTGGGACATGATACCAGGGCTCACCAGGCCAACAAATGACCTGGATTTGTCTTACTGACTCCCAACTCCTTTAAATCATTTTCTTTATTCTTTCTTCAAAAATAATAGAAAATTGGGTTTTTCTAGGTGATTTGCCATTTAGACAGTTGATCACTAAACCTAAGGAGTAATGAATCGGTGACCCGCTGGGTATCTAAAGGGAGAGGAGTACCGTGAGATGCCCAGGAGACATCGTCAAGATCCATCCTGCATCTCCCCTCCTTTCATGAACCTTTTTGCTTATGTTTGGGGTGAAGAGTGTAAGTCTTGAGTTAGTTGGCAGGATTGGGTCAGTTGCTGCCTGTTTGCCTACCGTTTGCCCTGCGGGGGGAACATGACAGGGAGAACTAAAGTCCTGGTTCTGTGGTTCCACGTTTGGGAAGGGAACCGAGGGGGCTCTAAATATGGTGCTAACCCTGGGGAGAGGCAAGCCTGGTGAAGCCAGGAGTTCGTGCCCAGGTCAAAGGCAGGAGAGGTGGGTGGGGCCTCGTAGGGCATGGCGGGGGTTGGGGGGGTGGGAGAGGCTTGGCAGGGCCCTACCTGGGCCCCCCTCTCTCAGCTGCTCCACCCTTGGTCCAGCTCCCTCCATCTCCATGCCTTTGGGTTTTCCACCCCTGCTCCCAGACTTTCCTCACTGTTTTTGTAAAGACAGAGGAATTTTTAAAAAAGCAATAAATGCCTTTGCTTGACTCCAGGGATGTTTTCAGACGTAATTACTGCTTCGAGAAGAAACTGGAAAAACTCTTAAGTTGGAAGTAATGCGTAGTGTCATTAGGAACAAAATTAGCAAATACACAAAGACAGGAAATGGTACACATGCGGAGAAGTCTATTTACAGCAACCAAAGAAATACGTTCAGAAATGCAATCTAATTAACCCATCTTAATTATTCGCTGATTATTTACTGACATCTGTTTTAGAAAATGTCAGCCATAAGACTGACTGGAGAACTCCCATACTCTGTGTCAGGTTAAAGTCAGCTACTGGGAGGCACAAATAGCCTTTTTAAAAGGATCCTCTTAGATGCGTTATGTCAGCGCTCCCCAAACTTTCTGGCACCAGGGACCGGTTTCGTGGAAGACAGTTTTTCCACAGAAGGCAGGGGACGGCTCAGGCGGAAACGCGAGAATGGGGAGCGATGGGGGGCGGCAGATGAAGCTTTGCTCGCTCGCCCGCCGCTCACCTCCTGCTGTGCGGCCCAGCTCCTAACAGGTTGCGGACCAGTAGTGGTCTGCGGCCCGGGGGTTGGGGACCCCTGTGTTATGTTATCCTTTGCTGATAGAACCTGAAGAGAAAGGGCAGTTTCTCCAACATCAAGGCCCGGTCCCGTTGAGACCCGATGCCGAGGCGTTTCAGCCGGAATTAAGGCCTGCTAAAAGCCACATTTGTTCTTTTGGAAGACCTAAAGAGGGTCAACAGGCAACTTATTCCAACGTGAGCCTGAGAAGGTGCTGGAAAACAAACGAATCCACAGCAGTGAGCGGAAAAGCAGGGGGGTGTTCAGAAACACCTGTCAACCATATCTTTAGGTTTTGTAGAAAGCAGATTTCTTTTGGGTTTTGTGTACAGTTAACATTGCTGTGTCACAGACCTTTCCAGCCTTAGCTGCTAATTCACGTTTTAATTCTATATCCCCTCCCCGCCATGACTTCCAACACAGGATCAAACTTGGGTTGAAATCTATTGCACATACAGTTCTTTCCATCCATTGAATGCTTTTGTTATTAAATCTCCATGTGTAATCAAAAAGGCCAGTTTGGGCAGAACTGGAAACTTTATTTTTTAAATGAAGGTGGCCCAGCATTCTTTGTTAGTATTCTTTAAAAAAGAACACATGACTGAGATATAATTTATATCCCATACACTTTACCCATTTAGAGTATACAACTTAATGGATTTTAGTGTATCACTGGGTTGTACAACCATCACCGCGACCTCATTTTATAACATGTTCATCACCCCAAGATGAAACCACAGACCTATCAGCTACCCGTTTTTCTCCCTCCTTCCCCCAGCCACCCGCAAACACTAATTTACTTTCTGTCTCTATAGATTTGCCTATTCTGGACGTTTTATATAAATGTGATCTCTGTGCCCGGCTTTTCTTACAGAGCATAATGTTTTCAAGGTTCATTCATGTTATAGCCTGTATCAGCACTCCATGTCTTTCTCTTACTGAATAAAATTCCATCGTGTAGAGATAACCCATTTTGTTTAACCATTCATCCACTGGTGGGCACTTGGGTTGTTTATTCTTTGGGGCTATTATGAATAATGCTGCTATGGACATTCATGTACAAGTTTTTGTGTGGAGGTATATTTTTCATCTCTCTTGGAGAGCTACCTAGAAGTGGCATTGCTGGATCATATGGTATCTCCATGTTTAACCTTTTGAGGAACTGTCAAGCTGTCTTCCCAAGCTGCTGCACCATTTTACATTCCCACCAGCAGTGTATGAGGGTTTTAATTTCTCTATATCCTTGTCAACCTTGTTAATGCCTGTCCTTTTGATTATAACCATCCTAGTGGTTATGAAGTGATAGCGATCTTACTTTCCTGGTTGGGTTCTAAGATACGGCTTTGGGTAGGGTGGGGCCCGACAGCCAGCAGGCAGTGCTGCCTTTCCAGGGCCGGCCTGCTGTCTTTCCTGACTTAGCCCCAAGCGTGCAGATGGACTTTGGGGAAACAGAGGCAGAAGGCACAGAAGAGCCCAGAATTTCCCCTCCCCCTCCTTCTCCTTCTGCTTCTGACACTGTCACGCCCACCAGCGGGAGCAAAAGTCCAAATGCTTTTGGAAGTTCCCATTTGTCACTTTATAATCCCAGTGCCAGCTCTTTGGGAAAAGGATATTTAGAAATAGCACTTGTCTGGTGAAGTGAGTGGGCGACATGCAAAACCCAAACCCAAACAATCTCTTGAAATCCCGAGGCGTTTCAGAGCTGCTCACTAACACACTGAATCCCATATTTGGGTCTGGAAAACATCCCAGCTCTGACAAAGAGTCATCAGTGCGTCATCATTCCTCAACCTGGGATCCCAAATGACCCGCTCATATAAATGCTGGGGAGCACACTCTGATCATTTGGGGGTAGGAGAATAATTTTTAAAAAATGCTTGGCTGTGTAGATAAAAATATTTTGGGTCCCTGGGAAAGTAGCAGAGAGGCAGGAGCTGCCCTCTGGCTTAAGCACTCCAGAGCTGCACGCCAAGAGCTATGTTTAGAAATATTTCCCACAAGTGCTACAAACCATTTTATACAAGGGATCCTAGGGCCATAAAAGTGATGTCATCCTATCAATTACCCTGATTACAAAAGTCAGTTCTCATATACATGCCAGGCCCCAGTAGAGATAAAATCAGGGCCGCCTGAATCAAATCAGTCCAGACCCTGAAGAGAAATTAAATGCCCCCAGCTCTTCTCTTTCTTAATCTCTTGTTACTTGGTTTCCATGGGACTCAGTGGCCAAGGATGATTTTTGAGCATATATTTTGCAAGCCTGTGTTTATGTGATCATGGCCTTATATGAAAAAAAAATAGATGCCTTGTGTTGTTTCGGGGTTGTAAGCGCTTGGGAGGGCAATGGTCTGGGGCCTGTCGGGAGTGAAGTTGTAAAGTTGGGAGCGGGGACTGCCCTCCGTTGAGAACCATCTCTTCTTCCTTCTCATGGAGGGAAATTAAGGTGAATTAACTGCTCAGAGGAGAGCTGTTGAGAGATAACTTTCCCTCCAAGTGGGAACCAAGAACATGTTAGAAAACTTGTGTCTAGAAGCTGTGAAAAGGTTTAAGGATAACTCAGTGAGGCAGAAGTTAATGTTTCTCCTCCAGACATAAAGGAAGGCAAGTAGAATTGGTAAGAGGTAAATCAAGATAAGAACACTTACTTTTTTACCTATAGCTTAAATTCCTTTTAACCCTTGCCCCAACTGCAGGCCTGATGTTCTTATGTCTTATGTTGTTCATAACATATTAGAAGGTTTTAAGAAATTTGTTACTCATTTCTCTAAAATTCCTTCTAATGTAGCAAACCTACTTTTTTTTTTTAATCCTCAGCGTCTTGAGCTTAATAGAAATGTAATGACAAAGAATGAATGAAAATGTGTATTTTATATAAAAGCATAGGCTCGTGGCTTTTCCTGCTGCTCTTGGGTGACATGTCTTCATAAAATCTACCCTGGAGTAGCTTAAGCTCCATAATAGGAGTTTCCGTTGTTCTTCTTGCTTTGGTTTCTCAAAGAGCAGGCACGTAGGGTCAGCCCTACATCCCCTTTCTTATTTGGTTGTGAAGACGTGACGCGCTATGACAATGACAGTGCTGGAGGCTTGATGAATGGGGATGGAATGGCTGTGCTAATGGAGGTGTGGTCAATGACACTTTTGTAGGTCAGATGCAATTTTGGTGAGATAATGGCTTTGGGAAGCCATTCTCTACGCTACATTTTCCCCTTGCTTTCTTGGAATGCTTTTCCCAAGAGGAAAAAGAAAGCAGAGAAATACAGAAATATGTCTGCCATCCGAAGAACCCAGCTGGGAGACTATCTCCTGACCATCATTCTGGCCCACCCCAGAGCTCTTTACCCTTAGTACCACCAAGTCCAGAAGTCCCGCAGCTATGCCTGGTTCCAGAGACTATATTCCAACATGGTTGTGTCAACAAATCTGTTTTACTCTAGTCCATCACATTTTCTAGAGTTAATAAAATTCCTCTCATGAAACAATCTCCATAGCAATGACAGAAAACCCCAAAACATAAAACAAAACAAAAAGCAACCACGAGTTCTTTAGTTGACTTTGTCAAGGGGGACTGAAACAGTCCATGAACTGGATGTTTGTATTACAAATTCAAAGCGAACCAAGAAGCAAATCCTTTGATATATACAAAATTAGGCCTGTTTTAGGATAAGCTTATTAATGTAGTGAGTTACCTAAACTACCACTGAAGAATTTAATACTGTACGTTCTCATTAAGATCTCTTATGGATAAAAATATTTATTTGGAGTGCTGCTTTTCGGAACCATTTAAATTAGCCTGATTATGGGTAGCGTGGTCTGTTCTGCATCCATGGCTGACCAAGGATAATAGAGATAGCTTAGGATTTAGCAACAGAGGTGGAAAACCAAGAACTATATTGGGGTTGGAGATCTAGGCAAATTATGGCTAGGAAATCACGTCAGTGGTCACAGATATCCAGAGTCATCCAGAGTTTAAAGGTCAAGGTAAATCAATGAGTTCAAAGCGGGCAGTCAAAATAGCTGTGAACAATGAATTTAGAGTTCAGGTCAACCAGAAGGCCGGAAACTAGGTGGGCTGAGAGCAAACAGACCAAAAGATATAAGGAAAGACAAGCCAGGGGTTCACTGCTGGATGCAAGGTTGGAGGGAAAGCATGGCTGGCTGGACCCTCCTCCATCTGCCTGTGCCAGGGAATTTCACATCCTTCCCTTTACAGCAGTGGTCAAGCTCCTAGAGGGGTGTAACGAACTCCAGGTAGAAGCAGCTGAGTTGGGACCTGCCAGAATCCAAGTGCACAGACAGGAGGAAGTAAGGCTCCAGCAGGTACCCGTATCAGCTATCTAAAAGTCCTTTTATTTAGATCTCTCCTATGTCTTCCCAATTTCTGACAGAGGCCAAGCAGCCCATATAAGTGAAACATTTACTTAACCCAAGGCTCACTGTGTCTCCTAATTTGCAAGAGGTCCTTTCCCTCAATTGGCGACCCTAAAATTGCACAGGAAGGAGGGCCAGGGAAACAGGAGATGGAAAGAAATGTAATGCCCTTTAATGATGCAAGTGAAAAAATGTAATTATACCCACCATGCTTTCAGGCCATGAAAGCATCTGAAAACCTATAAGGAAAACTAGCTGAGACTTTATTGTTTGATTTGTTATGAAAGATAAAATGAATTCTTCCCTTTTTTCTAATGAAGTCTCTATGTGGCATAATTTGAGGTAAATTTCTGCCAGAGAGAAAGGAAATTGGATCAGGGGATTGTTTATTTCCCCCTTGATGCCGAAACAAAGGTGATGATTTAAGATTTGGCTGTAAGGAGACACTTAGGAGCTAAGTGCCTTCTGTTTGCGTCTCTTAATAAACCCAGGACGACGCCCTCATTGTACCACAGCTGGGAGCAGGTTTCTTGTTAATTAAGCACGGGTAATGGGCAGGTCTGAGATCTCCTTCCTGAGTTTGGCCACGATTAAGTGGCCTGAGGCACTCTCTCGAGGGAACACTCTACCTTCTCCACCAAAACTCGGGCTGCATTTCAAAATGTGAAAAACAGAGCAGCCTATGTGGCAGGGATTTCATGAAACTGAATGTGTGTTCAGAGCCCAAGCCAGGATGACAGCCCCTCCTCATTTCCTTTGTGAGGCGTGGAAGTGTTTACCTGTTGGGTTTCCTACCCTCCACCCTTGTGGGTTTCAGATATTGATCTTTTTTAAAAAAAATTGTGGTAAAATATACATAAACATAAAATTTACCATTTTGACCATTTTTAAGTGTACATACAGTTCAATGGTATTAAGTACATTCACACTGTTGTGCAATCATCACCACCATCCATCTTTAGAATGCAAAACTGAAATTCCGTGCCTATCGTACTATTCCCCCCAGCAGCTGGCAGCCACGATTCTACTTTCTGTCTCTCTGAATTTGCCTATTCGAGGTACCTCATGCAAGTGGAATCACACAGTATTTGTTCTTTCGTGACTGGGCTTATTTCATTTAGCATAATATTTTCAAGGTTCATCCATGTTGTAGCCTGTGTTAGAATTTGCTTCCTTTTTAAGGGTGAATAATATTCCACAGTATGTGTATACCACATTTTGTTTATCTTTTCATCTGTTGATGGACACTTGGATTGCTTCTACCTTGTGGCTTTTGTGAATAATGCTGCTACGACGTGGAAGCAACCTAAATGTCCATTGACAGATGAATGGATAGAGAAGACGTGGTGTGTGTGTGTGTGTGTGTGTGTATATATATATATATATATGTATGTATATATATACATATACATATACAATGGAATATTACTCAGCAATAAAAGAGAATGAAATAATGCCATTTGCAGCAACATGGATAGATCTAGAGATTCTCATATTAAGTGAAGTAAGTCAAAGACAAATACCATATGATATCGCTTATATGTGGAACCAAAAAAATGATACAAATGAACTTATTTACAAAAGAGAAATTGACATAGAAAACAAATTTATAGTTACCAAAGGGGATAACAGGGGGCCGGGTGAGAGATAAATTAGGACTTTGGGATGAACATATACACACTACTATACATAAAATAGGCAAATAACAAGGACCTACTGTATAGCACAGGGAACTATACTCAATATCTTATAATAATCTATAATGGAAAAGAATCTGAAAAAGAATACATACACGAACATACATATATATACATATATATATACACATAGAGAGAGAGAGATATGTGTGTGTATATATATATATATATATATATATATATATATATATATATGAAACCGAATCACTTTGCGGTACACTTGAAACTATTACAACATTGTAAATTAACTATACCTCAATAAAAAAATAATGATGCTGCTACGAACATGGGTGTACAAATAGCTGCGTCTCTGTTTTCATTTCTTTTGGGTCTGCAGCCAGAAATGGAATGCTGGATCATCTGATGAGTCTATGTTGAAGTTTGGAAGGAACGGACATACCCTTAGATAGTCATCTTTTTCACCTACTACTTCTGCTCTGTCCTGTTCCTGGGCAGCTCCTGAGACAGCCTGGGACCTTCCCTGCGGGCAGACACAAAACTACTGACCTCTAGGACTTGTTTATGTAAATGGGCTCTGCTCAGGTGGCCCTCAGGTGAACCTGTGCTACTTGGCACGCACCTGCCTCAGCAGCCCTGACCTTTACTACATCTGCTTGATTTGCATTCTCATTCCCAGGCTGGAACCAGAGTCCAGCTCTGAAGTCCAGTGCTGGTGGCAGCCGGCGTGGCCCTCACAGTTGCCTCCTCCTGGACCCTCCGCGTGGACCACTCTGCTCATCGTGACCCAACGGGCCTTAGCCATGAGGTGGGCTAGTTCCTCCACTGAAGGCCAAGGGCAAGAAAAGGAAGTTGGGAATGGGTGGTGCCCTCTGAGCAGATCGCACTGGCCTAGGGTATTTTGGGGGTCAGTGGCTTCAAGCTGATTGAGGCTGTGACCCCATTTAAATTACCCTGAACATAGGTTGGCTTCTGGTGGTGGGTTTGAGCTAGACTCAGCATCAGGATGTGGAAAGATGCAGGAGATGGATTGGGGTCCTTTCTGATCTGAAGTAGGGCCGCCAGCTAGAGCAGAGTGAGCAAGACTGCAGCCCCTCAGGCTCCAGCTTCCGTGGGAAAGCAGATGCAGATCAGGGTCAAGGGCACAAGCCCACTGGTTTGGCTTGGGTTTAGGGGGTAACAGCTCCAACCCGGGGACTTGAGGGTCCCGGGCACCACCTAAGCCACTGGGTACCAGGCTTCAGAGCCAGTAGATGCTTCCTGCTAGCGCTGCTCAGCCTCCTGGAACTTGGCCAGACTTGACCTTGACCTTGTCCATTGTGCTGATTTAGGAAGGGGGTGTTGGCAGCTTTCACATCTGTACCTGGAAGGTCTAGCAAGGTGGGCTCTGACAACCACCAAGTGGCTCCTAATGAAACTCCCCCAGCCCCACTGTGGCCACCGATCACAGGGACGCCACCACTGGCTTTGGACATCTCCCTTGCCTGGAATGTCAAGTCTGCAGGGCCTGCCTGGATCCTGCCCTGTGGACTGCAGCCCCCCTCTCCCCAGGCATCAGCATTTCAGCCAACTTAGCAACCCTCCCTTACCTGGTCCCTCCATGGACCACTGGTTGCCAGCCCTGGCTGGCCCATTAGAATCAGCCAGGAAGCTTTTATGAAGTGCATTTACCTGGGCCCCATCCCTAGAGATTCTGACTTTATGAGTCTGGGGGAGGGAGTTGGTATTACTACTCTTAACAAAATATCCCAGTCATTCTAACATAGAGCCATGGAAAAGAACCATGGCCACAGACCAACACTGAGTTCCCTGCGTCTTGAAGATGAGTTCCTTTCACTCACAATGTTACCTAAGAGCTCAGATCAGTGTTCTCACGCTTTAGCTTGCATTAAAATATCTGGAGGATGTGTTCAAACACAGACCTCCAGGCTTCACCCCAGAGTTTTTTGACTCAGTAGATCAGGTGTAGGGCCCGGGGATTTGAATTGCTAACGTGTTCCCAGGTGAGACTGAAACTCTGGCTCTGGGATTACACTTTCCGAGAGCCACTGATCGAGGCCCACGACACCCCTTGATTCTTGGATTTAGGGCGATGGGGAGAAATGGAAGTGAGTCAGTCACGGTTTTTACTGTTTACAATTTCATTCTTGGACATTCTTTTCAGACGAATTGCCATTTACCTCTGAGTGTCATGGTAGGCGCTAGTAAATGAACTTTTCCCCATTTGGGGAATGGAAAATCAACACTTAGGGACCTTCTACCCAATGATTCCTTGCCCACCACTGCTGCCCCCCGACCCCCTGAAAAATAATTCAGTAGTTAAAAGAAATATTTTGTTAAAAGGCATCCAAGTTTTCTTCCCACCACAAGGACCTGCTCGTTGACTTGAAAAGCCTGACTCTTAGTAATGCACATTTATTTCTAAATTAAAACGGTTTCTTAATGATGTGATATTTCAGGACTTGAGTTCCCTAAAGGCAGGCATGAAGCAGCCAAACCGAGAGCCTGAATCACTTACTCCTTTGTCTCTGTGGCCGGGAGGGCAGAACATTTTAGAGGTTACAATCTGCCCTCAACAAAGGGCGTTTAAAAGACTCTTGTTTTAGAAATAAGAGTGAATAAGAGAAATAAGAAATGACTCATCTCTGGGTCATTTTCATGTCTCTATCTCCCCTCTCCCCTCTCCCCTCTCCCTTAACCACGAGGAAACTGCAGACGAAACACTCTTCTTTATCTCAATGCACAAAGGACACAAATGGTGCTGATCTCGAGACCTGACTTCCTGTTATTAAGGAGGACATCCTACAATTTCACGGAGCGAGATTTCCAAACAAAGCAGAAAGTCGAATGATTTCAGAGTTTGCCCCCCACCTACAATTAACTAGGTCACAGCTGTAAAGGAAGAGGGAAAAAACATTAAATCACTCCAAGGCAGGAGCACTTGATATCATCTGTGGCCGAAAAATAAACACTTAATTTTATTTTTTAAAAGGAAGAGCAATACATCTAACAGAAACATGTACATTTGAGATGTGATAGAAAGTGGAAAAAAAAAAATCTGATCGGACAATAGGCCAGGGCTGGTGTCTTAGGCCTAATTATTTTATTTAATATTTGTACAAAACTGAGAGGGAAATAGAAATGATCTCCTTCATATATATGAACCATGATCTGCCTTTAATCCGTGCAGAGGACTTCCTAGGATTACGCGTAACCCATAAAGATTCCCATTTGGTCATGCAAGGGTTAAAGACTTTTTAAGACCCAGAATTGTTTCAGGTCTGTTGGACTTCCAAATTTGGCAAATGTAAAATTCTCATAGTGGACTCTCTGACCTTGATTGGGCATCAAGGGGGGATGGACCATTTCGGAGTGGATTAGATATTTAAGAACCCACAGTATCCAAGGAAGGAATGCTTTTCAGAAAGGAACATCTCAGTGTGCTGTGTCCCTTTCTTTCTCTCTTACGACCCCCTGGCCCCATGCGGATTTCACTGCTCATTGAGTGGGCAAGATCGGTGTGAATGTCACTAACCCACTGACCAAAAATAACTCCTTTCTTTCCTGCATCTCAATATGAGCAAATCTATTCCAAGAAGCCCGGCTAAAATATGGTTCCTCATTCACAGATACAGGTAATACACACACTCACACACACACACACACACACACACCAATTCGTGGATGTGCTATGGAGTAAAACCTGTGAGACACCCAGCTGAGGTGTCTACACAAAACCAAGGGCTTCCCTGATGACATAGTTGAGTCTCTTACATGTTACGTTTCAAAGCAATGTTTCACTTCGAAAATGACTCTATTCAGGATGGTTCTTTTGTTGGGATTGATTTCCAGTGTAATCCCATCACCAATAAATGGTATAAGAGAAAAAAAAATGGGTTAGTGACATTCACAGTGATCTTGACCAAACGTTTGTATGAAATAGTCATGGTAAAGATGATAGATTGATAGATGGATAGACAGACATAGAGACAGACACAGACTGATAAGAGGACAGATAGATGACATGTGAAACAAAGATAGGGAAAATAATCTATGTCCATGTACATCAGTTAGGACACGAGGTACTGAAAATGTCCTCTGCGGACATGTTAGTGCATCAGCACTATTTGGGAGCCTATTAGAAATGCAGGTTCCCAGACCCTACCCAAGAGCTGCTGAATCAGAATGTGCATTTGACAAGATCCCCAGATGATCCCTTTGTCCGTTGATGTTGGAGCAGTGCTGCTTTAGAGCAGAACAGTCTAGAAGAGTGATCTTCTATAACTGGAAATCTTTGCCCAAATGAAACTGTGGGTGGAAACACAAATATCTTAGAAGCGGAACTCCTCTGGCTGAGTCAGGGGTGAGTTATCTAAGGCTTCTCGGCCCCCTAGTGGCACCTCCCACCTGCAGCAGCAGTTACTTCTACTTCTATGGGGGAAGCAAGGATGCCTAATGTTTGTACCCTAACACCTACTGTCCCAGAAGGCACAGGCCACCACTTCCTGAACAACATCTAAGCCCCGGCATATTATGGATGCTCAGGCAGTATTAGATCACTGCTAACAAGTGATTCTGAAGCAAGATTATGTGCAGAAGCACAAAAGGACATAGGAAAAATCAAAGAGAGCAGGCAGATAGCATACTTAATATGGGAGAAAGACAAGACAAAGAGAGAAACAAAAGTGGCCCTATAGACAGAGCTGCCAGACAAAATATAGGGCACCCAGCTGAATTTGAATTTCAGATAAACAACATGAGACAGACCTACACTAAAGCACTATTTGTTTGCTGTTTATCTGAAATTCAAATGTAACTGGGCATCTGTATTCTCATTTGCCGAATCTAGCAACCCTCATTCCTTCCTCGAGGACCCTCTTCTCTGAAGCTCGGGCCCTCCTTCCAGATTAGACCCCAATCAGATTCCCTCCGAGATGTCTCTGCCTGGATTCAAACCCCGGACTTGCCAGTGCTGGCGGCTGTGGGACCCTGGGCGAATGATTTCATCTCTCTCTGTTCTGCCTCCCTCTTCTGTAAAGTGGGGATGCACACGAAAGCCTGCCTCATGAGACTGTTTGGGGGTTAAAGGAGAAAATATCTGTAAAGCACAAAGTAGGAGCTCATTGAATAAATGTACATTGTTGTCTATCAGGTCAAGATCTCGTGGGTTTCAGCAACTTCCTTTCTGTCTGAATTGGCTCCTGGTCATTTTCTTGAAGACCTGAGATCAATCTGCAGAGGGAGGAGAGGGGAGAAAAGGACATGGTGCCTGAAAAACCGCAGAAGGGGATGCTTTCCTCTCCTTTCTGAGGGGCCTGGCCTGGTGCGACCATCTAGCCCCTGCATGTCTGCCCTCTCTCTCCCTGGGGGCCGAGTCGGGGGATGTACTAGGGAAGGAGGGAGGAAAATGTGTCACTTGATATTTGCTCCTTGACCCCGGCTGACCCAGTTAATTCACTGCAGGATGGAAGGAAGTGCACTCAGGAGACCTTCCTCTGCCAGAGCTTCTTGGCCGGATGTCTTAGCCATCAGGGAGCGATATCTTGCTTCCTTGACAGTTAGCTGAGCAATGGGCATTCTGATAGCCTGGCAAGGTGGACAAGCCCCAGGACAGTCACACCTTACATTTCAAGGTCAGAAATTCTCAAAAAGCTGCTGAGTACCGGAGCCAGCATTTGGGATGTGTTACTTCTTCCTCTCGGAGTAAACCTGACCCCTGAAGCCTCATCGCCTCCCAGCTTTTGTTTTTTTCATCTTTGTTCCCATGAACGCCAAGATCAGAGACTAGATTCTGGTAATGAACTGTTCTTCAACATTAAACAAATAAAACAAGAAAGCCAAGGTATCGGGGGTGGGGTGGGGCTCAAGTCCCCCCACCCCCCAAAGAGGAGATATTGGAGCCAGGTTTCACGGTGGATACGGAGCCAGCATCCCTCATGGAAATCAAACAATTCTCCCGAAACTGCTATCTGAATGCTGCGGTTTCCCTGAAACTGTGTTCTGGCCTTTCCTCCTCTGCTTGGCACTGACCCAGCACCTGCAGCAGCAAAGCTTTCCCAGGAAGCTATTGTTATTTGTGCATCTGATCGTTTACAGCGGAGCACGCTGACGGCAAAATTTAGAAAGGAAAAGAAAAAAGAAGCAGAGGGTGAAAAGGACAAGACGGAGGCTTCCAGCATCCCGGTGGGAACTTAAAAGCAGAAACACCTCTCTTTCGGCCCTCAGCACAAGTTAGGACTCTACAGAAGAACCATCCTCAGGCAGAGTTGCAGCCTGTATGGAAGGTGGGCGTCAGACACGGAGATTCAGAATGAGGAGGTGCACCTCTGCTGCTCCCCTGGGGATACTGTCTAGAGTGTATTCTCTGATCTTCCCCAGAGCATTCCTCCAACCGCCACCAAGGAGCTGCACTAAGTTGCTGAGTCCACACAGCACACAATGGAAGGGCTCTGTTTTTCAGGACCAAACATTCCAAATGAATTCATTTCCTTCTGGGAAAAAGCACTGCCTTGTTCAGAGCACAAAGTTCCCAGGGCTCGGCTTACCTGGCAGCATTTTGGATACACCTGTTGGGATCATTAGCCCTGCCAAGAGAAGGGAAGCAGTATGCTTTGTTCTATTTTTACTCCCAGTTGACTCTCTTCCCACTGTGTTGGTTTCCCTTACAGAATCTAACCCAAACAGAAGAGAAAGTTACAGGACTCCACGCTGCTGGGCAGGGAGCAAAATAGATGCACATAAATATACAGCAGACCCTTTAACAACACGGTTTGAACTGTGTGGGCCCCCTTATATGTGGATTTTTTTCAGTAGTCATACTACAGTACTACACAACCTGTGGATGATGGAATCCACAGATGTGGAATCTTAGATGCAGAGGAATTGTGAATAGAAAGGAACTGCAGATCTGGATGACTAACTGTAAATCACACGTGGATTTTCCACTGTGCCAAGAATTGGCTCCCCTAACCCCTGGATTGTTCAAGAGTCAACTGTATACATGGAATATAAGGGTAAACTAGGAAATTAAGGACAGTGTAAAATAGAAAAAAAGAAAAGGATAAAAATGAGTTAAAAGGATGAGATAATGCGAAAAGGCAGCTGGAACAAGCAAGTTGGGCCCCAACTTTAGCTCTGAGTTTCCTGGCGGCAAAGGTAAAAAGGTAATAGAGAAGAATCATCTACGTCTTATTAGCTCCAAAAGGAATGAACAGGATGGACTTTATAGAAGGAATACTGAAAAACACGAGGAACATTATTTCTGTCATTTTGAAAAAGCTACAGAAGCATTTTTACTGATGTTTCTTCTGTTGGCTTTCTGAGCAAGGTGGTACCTTACCTACTCTCTGCCTGTCCACAGCCCAGGCTGTGCCCAGACATTGCCCTTGGCTCTGTAAGCGGATCAAGAGATTCCTCCAGACTCTTCCTCCTACCTTTGCTCTGAACCTACTTCTTCTCCTCTAATTTCTCTGGTCTCCATCAACCATGTCATTCCAGATTTCTCCAGCTCCATCCAACTCTTTCTCACTCAGGACCCATTAACCTGTCCATGGGGCTTGTTTTAGGGATTCCTGCCACCAGCAAACTCTCATTCCTTGCCTTGGTTTTATATTCTATAAATCCTGCCCACCACACTCCATGCCCTGCCCAAGTCCTAGCTCTCTTGGCCCGAGTTCAGGTCCAGAATGGGGTGCTGCATGATTAAAGAAAAGGATATCAGCCTTCAATAAGGATGAGTTAAATCTTAACTCAATAAAAGAATCTCAGCAGGCAGCTGAGAACATATGGTCCAGGTATATTGATACTTGATTATTTAACTTCATAAGGATAAAGTAAAAAGGACTGAGGTAATGAATAGCTACCATATCCCTTGATCTGCTTCTCTTGGGTGTCAGATGTCCCTAGGAAGGCTTTGGTTAAGTGCTGGAGGGCAGGCATTTCACAGTGGCCTCCTCCAGCAAGAGGTAGAAATGAAGATATTCTGAGATTAAAACTAAAGAGATACATCTCTGCTGTGGGTCCAAGTGAGAGCTGCCACTCAGAAGGGACAGTTGAGAAGCATGCCTTGTATTGTCCCCCCATTGGAGCACCATTCTACCTTGACATCCTGGTAAGATCAAGAATTCCTGTGGGTAGAGCCAATGCTTTCATCAGAAAAGGAACTGTGAATCCATTCAAGTTCTTGCTCAAGGACTTGGCTGGGACCCCAGAATTCTCCTCCATCGAGCATGAAAGAGATGATTGAAAATGAAAAAAATTTTAGTTCCGTTGTTACCGGCCAACCACCTGGATCATAAAAGAACCTCATTTTGGCTCTTGTGCTATGTCTGGTTTGGGGTAAGACCACACACTGCTGGTCTGTAAATATGAGTTAGTAGCAAAGTAAACCTCGAGGTGATGGAGCAATTGCTTCACTGGATGAAATTGTTTGATATGGTCCACTTTGATACCGGAGAACATTTGCCAAAAGCAAAAGAATGGGCTGACACTTAGATGACCTATCAGGTCATAATTAGATTGTAGGTTCAGGAGCTTCTTGAGTGCTATTCCTCTTACTAGGTAATAAAACCACGCACTCAACAAACAGGATGCTGTCTTCCTATTTCCTATAGCTGGAGGACATGCATTCAATGCATTTTAAAATTTGCATTTGATCTATCAGAAGAGTTTTTTTTTAAATTCTGATTTAGCAGTAGGATTAGGATGCCAGCTGGAGGGCCTGAGGATCTACTCCAAGATTTATTTTTTGTATCATGCTGTCTCCTTTTTATGATATTCAAGACTGGGAAGAGAGAATACATAGATATTTGGGGTGGGATGGTGCTCATTTTATTGTAGAAGTTGAAAACTGGCATCTTGTGGGCCAAATGTAGCCTGTAAACATGCTTTATTTGGCATGCAGTGTTTTTCTTTAAGCTTGGATTTGTTGCCAGCATATAAAAATTGAGATATTTCATCTCTTTCTCACACACATATATATATTTTCTTACTTATAAGAAAATTGCACAAAGATTTTCCTTTGAAAAATCAGAAGATCCAGGAACACCAGCCCCAGTTTCCCCGTGGCAAAGCTGAGTAGTAGGTGGTCATTTGCTAAGATACGAGATCTCCAGTTTGCAACGTACAACTTTCCTTCTTGACCTCCATGTATTTGACCTGCTTGACGCCTGTGGTCATCTGAGTTATAATGCCTGTGTAAGGCCCTATTTTATAGGATGACAAGCATGAATAGAGGCAGCCCAGGATTAAGATGAAGGATGAGGTCCTAAGGGTACCACAGGAGATAGATATTAACTCTTGAAAACAGCCAATTTCTGATGCGTGAGTCCCCGAAGGAGCAAGAAGAGTCTTGCCCTGCACAGGCCCTCTTCTAAGACACGTGATACATGTTTCTCTCATGCCACCTTAAGGCCATTTGACTGAAGGAAAAAGGAAGTCACAGAGTCCTGAAGAGACTTTTGTTTGCTGTTGGGCTCTTCAGAGGGAACCTCAAAACACACATCCAGGGATTGTGCTAGAAATAAGGACTATTAAGATGATTAAGAATGGATGCTGGGACTTCCCTGGTGGTGCAGTGGTTGAGAATCCGCCTGCCAATGCAGGGGACACGGGTTCGAGCCCTGGTCTGGGAAGATCCCACATGCCACGGAGCAACTAAGCCTGTGTGCCACAACTACTGAGCCTGTGCTCTAGAGCAAGCGAGCCACAACTACTGAGCCCGCATGCCACAACTACTGAAGCCCACGTGCCTAGAGCCCGTGCTCCGCAACAAGAGAAGCCACCGCAATGAGAAACCTGCGCACCACAACGAAGAGTAGCCCCTGCTCACCGCAATTAGAGAAAGCCCGTGTGCAGCAATGAAGACCCAACGCAGCCAAAAATAAATAAATAAAATAAATAAACATTAAAAAAAAAAAGAATGGACTCTGGCCAAGCCAAATGCTGCAGGATATTGGTATTCACCACGCCCCGCCCCCCTGCCCCCAGGTGCTGGAATGGGGTGGTGTGTGGCCTGGGGACCCTGTCTCCCGCTCCCTGGGAGAGGCCCTCAGGAGGAGCGCAGAGCTGCCATCCGGGGGCCCTGGTGTGAGCATAGTATTCTATGCTGCTGATTTCGAATCAACGAGTACCCCTTGTGTGCTCCCAGAGGATTTTTTTCTTTCTTTAGTAGCTCCTCTCCCTAAATGCTCTGATGCTTGAAAACCCAAAGCTGGGACCCAGCAGGATGGGGGGGTTCCCTTTCCTCATTCTTCCCTTAGGTGGACATTTTAACAAGAAGGATTGTAAAACCCGGCGCCTGCATTGCTGCCTACGTGGATGGAGCTGGCTGTGCAACATGGCAGTGCAAGGCAAGGAGGAGAAGAGCTTTCTCGGGGCACTGCGCTCTGAGCTCGTCCGTACCCAGACACACCTGCTTCTGCTTGGAAAATGAAATAGCCTAATTCCCCAACATCAGCCTGGAATCGCGGGAGGGACTCACAACACGTCTGCCTTTAAAGCTTCCCTTTCACTAGTCCGAATTTGATGTTCCTAAAAGGAAGATGAAAGGGGGTGGGGAGGGGAATTATGCATGTGCTGACTGGGTGGATATTCTCAGTTGTCCCAGGCAGAAACCCTTTGATTGACAGGATCCACATAAAGGGCTATGTTCCCATTACTAAAGGCCGTTACCGTCCTTCAGCCCAACTGGCAGATAAGACCAAGATTTTCTTCTGTAAGAAACACCACGAAAACCCAATGAGACAGAACCTGATGTCAAACACGTGATTTCTTCCAGTTTGATCCAAATCCATTCGCTTTTACAGAATAGGAAACCCCAACATTCAGGGTTCAAATCAGGACCTGCTCATTTCAGGCATTTGGTAGCTGGCTCAGCCCTAAATTATACTTTCTAAATCTATTCTGGGACTCGGCTGGGTTATGAAGCTCTGACACATGATAGCAGCAACCCATTTTTAAAATATTTTCAGAAGCGAAACAGGACAAAACAAAGCAAAAGAAAAGAGGTTTTCTTGAGAGAGATCTCAGGAAAGCTAAGGCTGAGTGGTGGGGTACTGGCTTTTGACACAGGTGATCAACGTAAGATGTTGAAATCTGTCTTTCATCTTCTCTCTTGCCTTTTTTTTTTTTCAGCTGGACTAGCTCTAAGGGACTGATGGCAGTTTTATTTTTCGGACACAGTGGTTTAAGTTGAGGGGGGTTGTTTAAAACAGGAGCACTGATTTTCTAGGATACTGTAGGGAAGAAGATTTACTACTGGCCTTGGTTGCCATAACTTTCACCCATTATTCCTTATCCTGGTCTCTACTTGCTCGTTCCAGGACTGACCTCAGGTTGAGCAAGAATTGTCCTGAGAGTTTCTTCCTTTTCCTGTCTCCATTATTTCCCCCTCCCTATGCTGTGCTCTTTTCTCTACCTCACTGGTGCCTTTTTTTTTTTTCCTTTTCTGGAAAGCTATACTTCCGGTACCATTCTCAAACTTTAGTCCATGTTATAACCCTCAGAGGTTCAGATTCAGTATGTCTGGGAAGAGACCATGCATCTATGGGTTTAGAGAACACACGGGTGACTCTTTTTTTTTTTTTTTTTAACGTCTGTATTGGAGTATAATTGCTTTACAATGGTGTGTTAGTTTCTGCTTTATGACAAAGTGATCCCGGGTGATTCTGATGCACGCAGCTTGCACACAAGCTCTTTCACAACACAGCAATCAGATGATTTCCTAGTCCTTATTGCACTTGGTTATCAGCAGCACTGGACAGTCCAACATTCCCTTCTGAGAAATTCTCTTCAATTCTCTTTGCACCTCCCTGGATGCACTTATTTGTCTTTCCTTGCTGGCTCCTCCTCCTGGAGGTGGTCTCTAAACTTGGGTCCAGTCCCGTGATATTTCTCTGTGCTACCATCCAGGTAACATCACCTAGTCTTGCGGCTATTAACACTATCCTCCAAGGGTACACCAGAAACTGTTCAACCATTGACTCCCCAGAAGAAAAAGCCCCGATTTGTAATGTTTGCCAGTTTCCACGGTGTAAATTCTCCCATCACTGCCCATTTCAACCTGCCCACATGTGGTCACTGCATGTGGCGCTAGGAAGAGATGTACACAGTCAGCACAGAGCCTGGGATAAGTCAGCTCTATCATCCCCCTGATTACCGTCCACATTTATATCTCCAGTCCAGACTCTCGCCTAAACACCAAACGTCTTTTTAACATCCTCCGTTTGCGTTTTTAACTATCATCTCAAGTTTAACACATCCAAGTAGAACCCCTCATCTCCCCGCCCCTGCTGTCATCACCCCAAGCTGGTCCTGCAGTGTTCCCCATCTCAGCGGCAACTCCACTCTCCAGCTGCTCAGGGTGGGGATTCCTCTTCTTGATTCCGCTTTCTCTAGCACCCAATCCCTCAGCCAATCCTGTCAATTCTATGCTGTAGACAAATCCAGGATCCATTCGTTTCTCACCACCTCCAGAGTTAGCATTTCTCGTCAGGATTCTTACACTCATGACCTAATGAGTCACCTGCTTCCATGCCTGATTCCCTACCAGCCTAGTAGCTGCAGGGACTCCTTTAAAACATGTCAGCTGAGGTCATCCTTCTTTCCCCACTCCACTCATCTCCTTTTGTCCTGCTCAGCGTAAAACCCCGAAGTCCTCATCCTGGCCTGAGCAGCCCTCGGTCACGCGGGCTCCTAACACCTCGCTGTCTGCTGCTCCTGACCGCTTACCCCCGGCCCTCCCCCCTTTACTCCTCAGATCCGTCAAGTGTGCTCTGGCATCACACCTGTGTACGTGAAGTGTCCTCTGCCCGGCGTGTTCTCTCCCCAGACGGCTGCACGTCCTGCTCCCTCACTTCATCACGCCTCTCCTCCAATTCCACTTTAACAGAGAGCCACATCGTAGAAAATGCAGCACACCCTTCTCTCCTCCCTCCTTATCCTGCTGTGTATTTCCTTAGAGGCCTTAGCACCAATTACAGTCATCCCTGGGTATCTGTGGGGGATTAGTTTCAAGACCCTCGCAGAGACCCAGATCCATGGATGCTCAAGTCTCCTCTATAAAGTGGCACAGTACATGGTACTTCAGCCTTCCGTATCTGCAGGTTCCACATCAGCGTAAAAGGGAGGCCCACCGCAACATGAAAGCAGAGATTTTGTTACAGCCCCTGGGCCTACAACACTGCCTGGCATGTAGTAGGTGTTAAATAAAAATCTGTAGAATTAAAAAATAGAGTGCTGGGTCCTAGATATTAGATTCCCTGGCGTATTTATATTCTGAGACAGATTTTTTTTTAATTGAAGTTGAACCATGTTTTCCAGAAGTGATTAATATACTTTTAAAAGCCTCATTGGTTTTCCTGATTAATGTTCCAATAGAGAGACGGGAAGAACCATTTGGAAGCAACCTATCCACGTGGAAATGTGACCTTGGCATGTTTGAGAAAACTCAGCAGGCAGCGGAGGAAAAAGATCAGGGGCGTGTTTATGGACTATCTTGAAATATACACACAGATTCTGATTGGGAAGGAAAACGGCCGCCCACATACTCAGAAGGGTTAATTGTGTAGTAAGGTTTCAAGAAGTTTTTCTTTTTTTTTCCCCACCCTTTTTTAGATTCTTTTCTCATATAGGTCATTACAGAGTATTGAGTAGAACAAGAAGTTTTTCATGAGCAAGTTCTCTACCAAGAAGACCTAGCATCCTAATTTGAGTCACTTTGTTAAGAACTGATAATGACACAAATATTTATCGGCATAAGAAATGCAGGCACTTTGCAACCCTATTCTTTGAGTGACAATTCTGTTTGAGTTTATAACCATAAAAACATTCTTTTCATTCATCTATTCACATTCATTCAATAAATGTATAATCACGCTATATATGTGCCAGGCATGGCTCTAGGCTCTGGGACTTAGTAGAAAAACTGATCAAGTCCTTTGAAGCAGTTAGTAATTGAGTGACCAGGAAGGGAAGAGAAAAAAAGAATGAAAAATCCACAGGTGTGATTCATCCACTCCCAGATTAGAAAACATAGATCCATGGCAGAGTTTCTTCTATATTGCTTCCTATGCATAAGACGCTATTGTTCTCAGAGGCGCATTGATAAATCAGTACAAATAAAAGGGGATTGTTTTCAACTATGTGTTCAAAGAAACTCTTATATCACACAGGTGGATAGCATTCACTCTGCTAGAGCAATTTATAAGAGATCTGCTTTCAAAATACCTACAGAGAGTGTCCTGCAAATACAGGATTGATTTTATGAACATGGCTGCAAGATGGTGGGTTGAAATACACCCGGAAGGGACTTTGTCCCTGCTCCAGTGGAGAAGAACTTTGCTGGAGTAGCTGGATTGGGTGTTTCTGATCTCAAATTATCTAAAAGGAAGTCCTGTATGGTACTAGCCACTATGACTTCAGAAGGCTGTGTTCAATTATCCAGAAAGTGACCTCAAAGTGCTGGACACTTCATAAGATGTCCCAGGTATACGAACACACTTTTAAAAGATGAAGTGTTTTTTTTTTCCTATTGAGAATGACACTCTTGACTAAAAATCCAACACAACTGACTCATTTATTTCCTTTTTATGTGAAGACACCGGAAAGCACAGGAAGTGGCTAATTTCTTTAAGCTAGGATCTTGCCCAGACAATCCATCTTGGCAATAATCTCCCCTTGGGGCCGTGGTTGTCAATGTGGCCACACAGTAGAATCACGTGGGCGCTTAACTACGGATGATGCCTGGGTCCCTTCTCCAGAGATGCTGATATTCACTGGTTTGGGGTACAGCTTGGGTGTTGGGATTTTTAAAGCTTCTCAGGTGCTTCCAGAGTGAAGCCAAGGTTGAGAAGCACTGCTGTAGGATGAGTGATGTCATCTGACCCAAGACATTAAAGAGAGTCCTAAGAAGGATTCAGGACCTGGGGATGAGTAGTCGAAAGAGGGAAACCATCACCTGGTTTCATGCTGAGCTTGAGAGCTGTAGCTCGGGGCAGGATGGTGAGGTTCCTGGGAGTCTTGACCATTTGAAGAGAGATTTCCAGTCCTGCTTTCCCCACCAGCCTGAGGAATGAGAACCCTGGAGTGGGACCCAGTAGAGGGACAGCCTTTCCATTATGCCATCTCATTCTGGCCAAGATGAGAAGTCACTGGTTTAACTTGACATGAGCTGCTGTGAGAAATAAAATAAATGTTGGTGCACCAATCTGGGGTCACTTAAAATCACAAGGGACTAACCAACGTGGGGAACACGGCCTTCAGTGCAGCCCGTGAACCCGAGAATTGGAGCCCCTGATATAGTGCATGTTCTTTCTCCTCCAGAGAGGTGTGTATTTATAGAAAGAACAGAACCTATGCAGGATGAGGGGGCTGGATAATAATATGTGTGAATAAATACACTGATCTGTCTGAACCGTTTCTGGGCTGTCTGCTTTCCATGGTAATAAACATCCACTAAAAGCCGTCTGCTGTATGTGTTTTTGGTAAAGTCTCACACTTCCCTGCATGAATACATTCAGAATCTAAGCACCACACACTCCGCGACAGAGACTCTGTTGTATTCTGAATTCCTAAGTTATGCAGCTTAGCAGCTGTGATAATGTAACGGTTTGCAAAATAATAGACAGGCCACACGTCAACCTGGAATAACACGTCAAATAATGAATAATGTGGGTGCAAAAAGGTTTAATTTACACTGTGTTAAAAATACTGCTCTAGAAATACCACACCAATTCAGTCTTTCCAGGACAAAAAAAACCCAAACCAAAACAAAACAAAAAACCCTTTTACTTAGATATTTAAATAACTGTGGTAAAAGAGAATGCTTTCTGGGCTTCCCTGGTGGCGCAGTGGTTGAGAATCTGCCTGCCAATGGAGGGGACACGGGTTCGAGCCCTGGTATGGGAAGATCCCACATGCCGCGGAGCAACTAGGCCCGTGAGCCACAACTACTGAGCCTGCGCATCTGGAGCCTGTGCTCCGCAACAAGAGAGGCCACGACAGTGAAAGGCCCGTGCACTGCGATGAAGAGTGGTCCCCGCTCGCCACAACTAGAGAAAGCCCTCGCACAGAAACGAAGACCTAACACAGCCAAAAATAAATAAATAAATAAATTTATAAAAAAAAAAAAAAAAAAAGAGAATGCTTTCTTATTTATTTTTTTAAAGAAAAGTGTCCAATTCCTATTACTCTGTGAAGAGACATAGAATGAGTCTGATTCGTTGTTCACATACACACATTGTTCCCCTTCAAGATACGTCTCAGATTTCAGAATAAATAGGAGAAAAGCATTTGTCTCTTCAGTTTGTATCAGCATATAAGTGTGGACACATTTTCCACCAGCAAAAATGGGGCTGGTGGTCATTTAACATAAGATGTGAGGCTGTTCCGGTTTATGTTTTCATTCTGATCCTCTTCCCAGATTTTCTCCCTGAGGGAAGTTTCTAGCAACTTCCAGATTTCATTCATTCTCTCATCTAACGAATGTTTCACCCTCCTGCTAGGAACCAGGGGCCGAAGTGTGTTCCCTGTCCTCAAGGAGCTTGTTGTCATGGGTGTGGAGGAAACAGGCAGCAGGCAGATTCAATGCAGTGTCATTTGTGTTATTGTAAGGGAGATACAGAGAGCTTTGAGAACCTGAAGGAAGAGCCGTTATTCATACTTGGGGAGGGGATGGGTACCTGGAAAGCCTTCCCACAGGACGTTATCTTTAGGCTGAAGTGTGTGAATCGGAAGTTAAGGAGGCGGAGGGAGGATGCAGTGTGTGTCAAGCCTGCAAGAGCACGTGCAAAGGCCCTGTGGCAAGGGAGAGCATGGTAGTTTGGAGGAACTGCAGACGTGTTCAGTATGGTTGGAGTGTACAGTACCCGGGGTAAGGGATGGGGAGAGACCAGGCTGGAGAGGGTAGCAGCATCCCGATTACGGAGGGCCTTATAATTATGTTTAGACATTTGTACTTATCTTGAGGCAGGGATTTTAAGTAGACAAGTGGAAGATGATGGAGGCCTGAACCAAGAAATGGGGAGGAGGAGTTAGATGTGAGAGAGGTTCTGGAGCTCGAATTGGCAGCACTTGGTGACTGATTAGATGGCGGACCCCAGGGAAAGGGAAGAGGCAGGGAAGATGCCTGGGTTCTCCTTTGGGTGTTTAGATGGCTGGTGGTGTTGAAGGAATCGGAGCAGGACTGTGGGTGAGAGGATGAATTCCACTTTGAACATGTTGAACGTGAGGGATTGAGAGCCTCAAGAGAAGAGAGACGTCCACTCCACCCTGGGTCATCCAGACCCAGGAAACGTGGGTCTGGATGACAGAGAGGATAAATCAGTGGGGAGATGGGCATCCTGAATAAACACACACACTAAAACAATGCGTGCTGGGCCACACACAGCTTGGCCCGCTTATTCCTAGGTTTTGGACCTATAACGGTAATCTCCAATGTGGAACAATTTCCTTATATTGTAGGGTCATAGAAACTTAATACAACATTCACCCTGTCTCCACAGCAAACTCCCCCCTAAAAGGTCCACATTTGCTCTCTCCTTAACTCATTTATATGTTATGTTCTTACATTCTTAGAATTTTCCATGAATTTCATTTTTACCTTCCCAGCTCGAGAAGGAAAAGACCCTACTGAAGTACCTGGGCTTGAGTAAGTTTACTTACTTGGCACTGGTGTGCAATGAATTTGAAACACTCTATTTTTTATGTCTTACATAAAATTGGGAGTTCAAGGGAAGTTATCACCAGGAAATACTTCTGTCTTGGCTTTCTTGGGTGAATATCCCTTAAAGGACATCTTTGGGTGACAGTAAGTGTGACTAAGAATGTATGTAAAAGGCTACTGGTTATTAAAAACACAAGCCAAGTGTTCCTCTACTCAAAGTCAAACTTCAAAAATATGCCTATCAAATGGAAATTGGTGCAGCCACTATGGAAAACAGTATGGAGGTTCCTCAAAAAATTAAAAATAGAACTACCATAGGATCCAGCTATTCCACTCCTGGGCATTTATCTGGACAAAACTATAATTTGAAAAGATACATGCACCCCTATGTTCACAGCACTATTTACAATAGTCAAAACATGGAAACAACTTAAATGTCCATCAACAGATGAATGGGTAAAGAAGATGTGGTACATATATACAATGGAACACTACTCAGCCATAAAAAAGAATGAAATAATGCCATTTGCAGGAACATGGATGAACCTAGAGATTATCACACTAAGTGAAGTAAGTCAGAAGAAGAAAGACAAATACCATATGATATCACTTATACGTGGAATCTAAAATATGACACAAATGAACCTATCTACGAAACAGAAACAGATACACAGACATAGAGGACAGACCTGTGGTTGCCAAGGGGTGGGGTGGGAGAGGGATGGATTGGGAGTTTGGGATTGGCAGACGCAAACTCTTATATAGAAAATGGATAAACAACAAGGTCCTACTGTATAGCACAGGGAACTATATTCAATACCCTGTGATAAACCATAATGGAAAAGAATATGGAAAAAAATATATTTTTTTATATAAAAAGTTATATATATAAAAATATATAACTGAGTCACTTTGCTGTACAGTAGAAATTAACACAACACTGTAAATCAACTATAGTTCAATAAAATAAATTTTAAAAATATGCCCATCATTAATGATTACCTTCTTTCTGCACGCCGTGTATCATGGTAGGGCCTTACATACATCACCTCTAATCCTTAATAACCGTCCTCAAGGATAGATAGCGCAGATGAATAAACCAGGCTGAGAAAGCCCGAGTCACTGCCAAAGTCACACAATTAGCAGGCAGTGAGGCTCTTGTTTCTTGGGGACAGTGTGGCTGCAAGCCCCACCCTTTCCACCCCACTTGGCTGCTTCCTGTTGCACCTGAATCACCTTTATTAGTTATCTTGGAGCTGGACTAGAGCCCTATTGTATTGACTTATAACAGTTTCATTTATATAAACCTCAGATCTCCTATCTCCAAACATGGCATCTTAGATTTCGTTTTCTGCCCTGCCTAGGATGGTGATGGGTTGGTTGATGGTTGTCTGTGAAAACATATGAACAAGAACCAGGCCTGGTCTCCCAGCCTGAGTATTTTGTAATCAGGATTTGACGGCTGTCTAAGTAGCAGAGTTAGAAAGGTGCATTTCTGTTTTTTCTACTCAACTTCCAGGCAGTTGGAAAACAGAAGCCATTGTTTAATCCTGGACATGTAAGGGCCCATGACTGTCAGTGCGCTAGGTCATGAGTTCTTCTCTTTGGCTGTCAGCATCTCTGCCTTTGGTAAGTTTCCTTTCCTGTGAAGTGCTAGTGGCAGGTTGGCTATAACCCATTTCTCAGGGCCAGGCTGCAATGTCGAAGCTCCCTCAAGGAGCAAAGGTGATGAAACACTGGCCCAACGGCAGGGATGTAAGATACCAGGTCCCTAGTTTGAGGTCCTGCTCTGTCCTTGACTGTATGTCCCCGGACAGAAGATTAAACCTCCACATGCCTTGGTTTCCCTGTTCATACAGGACAAGGGTAATAATCCCCATTCTCTGTGCCTCATTAGCAGCTCACGATCGTAAAGGGAGGTAACAGATAAGAAAGTCCATTGGGGTAAAGGTGTTATAGAAATGCGAGGTCTTACCATCATTAAATATCATGAGACCATAGAAATCACTCGGATGTCTGGCACACTCTAGGCTGCAGATGTAACCGAGAAAGCTGTTGCTGCTTTTAATTCAGGGAGTCCCGAGAAAAGAATGCTGTTTGTCAGTGTCTGCCCTGAAAGCAGATGCCATTTCTCACCTTTCCTGTCCCCCCTTTTATATAAATAGATGACTCTGATTGTGAAAGTTGTCATAAAACCAGCGATGGCATAAAATATCCAATTGAAATCGACATGACGTCATATGTTCCAATTAGTCTCACTCTTCCCCATGGTGGAGGGTGAGAGGGTAGCCTTGTAGGAACGCAAGGGGGCTCCTCTTGTGAGTGATGGTGTCTCAGCCTACCACTTCACAGCTGGCAATGAAGATTAACAGGACATCTGATGCTCCAGTGAGGGACATGCTTCTCTTAAGGGCCTAGAAGTTTTCAGATCAGACTCCTAAGACACTGGTGTGTGCCCAAGGACAGGACATAGGTCTGTGTCTTGAATGTCGGTATACACCAGCACATACAACAATAGACAGGTTTTGTATCTGACACTGTGCTCATATATTGTCAGTTTTTCTTAAACGAATAACAGAAATGGTACGTGAATATATCTGGATTTATGAAACATACATGATTTATTAAACGTCCATCTGGAGATTCTAATGGCTAAATAGGTTACTCTGGATTATTTGTGCAAATGTGCAGGATTAATTCTCTCCTTAGTTTTGTCATGTGGTACAACTCCAGTATGGGCAACTCACATTTCCAAGAGAGCTTTTGTGAACAGAACATATTATATAAACTTAGTTACCATACAGGAAAAAAAATTTCACCGGAACCTAAAATCACATTCAAGATAAGCTACATTTGTAAATATAATGAACAATTTGCAAATTTTGCTCTAACAGTTGGTCCTATACTGTAAAACTCTTGGTATAAAAGGGAGCACGCATTAGGCCCTGAATACATTTAAGTTGATGACCCTGATATGGAGCCCAAGAAATATGTCTCAAAAGAAAGACCTACACACAGCCAGAATAGGAAGAGAAGTTTTTTCCATTACTACTCAAATGGCAGAATAAAATGTAACTCATCAAAAGTCAGGAAATCAACCCCACCTGGAAATCTCGATAGCCCCTCGTAGTTTTAAAGATTGACTCATGTTTTCCTTAAATTTAAAAATCACCGAGTAGTCAGTATACAAACCAGAAAAAGTCACTTGAATTAAATGCTGTTCCCCTTTATAAGACGCGGCAGGTCGCTTATCTATCACGACAGCGGTTTGTGATCCTCTTTGCCTTATTGATTTTAGATCATGCCTTCACCTAAAATGTCTAAGTAGACATCCACAGCCCGCAGAGGGATCTGCCATTATGCAAACAGGGGCTTTGGGGGTTTCTGAGACCCGCAAACCATTCCACCCCTGCGTGGGTACAGGCGCTGTCCCCATGTGAATGAGCCCAACGTCCTGAGGACGACCAGATTTGCATTAACTACCATCATCCCCCAAACTACATCAGTCACTCCAGAGAAGGACAAATCCCTGTTATTGTTTTACAGCATCTTCTCTGCCAGGTGCTACCGTAAAGTAAGCATGTTTTCAGAAAATTAACAGAGAGCCACAATCCATAATGGTAAAAAACCCCAAATGACAGCAAGGTATTTGAAACAGTACAACCACAACTAAACAACAGAGGGGATTTTAATCAACCAGGTGCATCATTTAAACCCTCAAAGCGTCACAGCTCCTTATCATCGCCTCCTTTGAAGACACTGTCACCCAGCAGAGGAAAGGAAATTTGCAGCCCTGCTGCACCAATGAATCTGTTTCACTAAACAGAGAGGAAAACAGGTTTTGCAGCCTGAAGCTCTTCTCCACGGGCACTCTCATCGTCCATGCTCTTTCCAGAGGGCAGTTCCTTCCCCAATCTTTTCTCTTATGTTTCATCTCTAACAGTCCCAACCCCCATGCACAGCCGACCAACATTTGTTTCAAATTTCTCATCATTATCTACAAAGAAAAAAAATTACATATGCCATAGTATTCCCCAGTCGCAGGAATTTGAATTTTTCAGGAAAACATGACTACCAGAAGGGATGCTATGTACAACGAAAAGAAACCTCTCCCTTTCTCTGGAGCAATTGCTCGGGTGAAGAACAAACAGCCCGCCACGTCGCTTACCCTCTCCACGCTGCGTCTTCTCAGAGATCCATAAGGAATTTTCAGTAAAAGTCTCTGGGATCTATTCGGAGCCACTGCAGCCTGAACCACCATGGTGTAGAGCCGTGTGTGTGTGTGTGTGTGTGTGTTGTGTGTGTGTGTGTGTTGTGTGTGTGTGTGTGTGTGTGTGTGTGTGTGCTCAGCCAAGGGAGAGACGGAGGCGTCCTCAAAACTGGGAAACTCCTGGAGGTTTCCCAAATATCAAATAACTGAAAGAGTTTTTTTCTTCCGACCTATGAGCCAAGATGTGGTGTGTCAGGAGGTGGGGGGATGGGGAAGAAGAAAAAGAGCCCAAGTTCTGCAACTTCAGCGCGTCTCCCGCAGCTCAGCCCAGCCCCCTCCTGTCTGCCCCTGCCTGTCAGTCAGTCCCTCGGTGAGTCTGCATGTCCTAGGGGTGGGCAAATGACGCTTCTGGGGAGAGTGATCCAGAAATGTCAACTTTGCTTCTCGTGGCTGCAGACGGTAACCAGGTCAGTTGTCTAATCGAAGCCCTATCAGACGTAGTATTCATCCCATCACGTGACTCCAAAGCCCCTTGGCCATACAGTAGGTCACATGCTCACCTTAAAAAGACTATTTGGAATATCACCATCTGGTGTGGAGATTAATGTGCAATCCTGCATTCTGATTTCACTCTCTTCTGGACACAGGAAAAATATTTGAAGGGCAGTGACATAACACAGTGGGGACTTGGTGGGGAAACGCTCTTCACAGTCATAAATTATAAGTATGACCCTGAGCATCAGACAGGCATATTTTTTCCTTCCTGCTTTCCAACGGGTAGAAAATAAATGTAGGCATACAGTTAATTATATATGTGAATGGTGTCGACAAAGAGGAAGTGTGAGGGAAGAAAGGAGAAAATGTTTGTATCCCATGGTTCAGATGAATCAAATCAAATATACCAGACAGACTCGCATTTGGCATCTCCTCATTTAAATGTTTGTGTTACAGAGCATTGATTTTTATGTGTGCCAATAAACATGAAGAAATTATGTTTGATTTTACAAACTCTGAAAAGGACTGTCTATGCTCAGATTTACCCATCACATTTGTCTATTCTTCTCTAATCAGATGGTATAATTCCACATCGAACAAGCTTCTCAGACTGCTGGTACACATGCTCTAAAAATTTAAGTGTCCTGTAATATTTTGTTTCTGATATATCGTTCATTTGTGCAACTGCCTCCATCTCTACTCCTTCCTAAATCTGCTTATTTCTATAGCAGAGAAAATTACTCAAAAGAATAAACAAGTAAGGGGCTTCCAGAGTTGGAGGTATTTTAGTTTCTTTCTTTTTAACGTGTTTCTGCCTCCGCTGCTTCACTCTGTTCTGGGGTTTTATGAAAGGGATGCCATTTCCTTTGTAAAAAAATCCCATGCTTTTGGGTGTTTGCCTAATATCACTCTTATGCTTTGGGAACCAGCTTTTATTTATTCTCTACAGACCCGTTTATTGAAAACGACGGAAAAGAAAGTTCTGTTTATTCTAAGAGTCTGATGGGAAGTGGGCGTTGGGGGGGGCAGAGGGAAAAAAGTGGAATTCTATGCTGCTCGAAAATGAATCAGGAAAAAGACTCTTAGAAGCGGGGTGCTCCTTGCGGTGGGGTGGGAGGGATGGAGACGTGGGTCTGGGCACCCAACTTAGACACATATTAAGAGGCAGTTAAAGAAAGCATCAAGTTGATGTGGGAAATTCCAAATATACAACAATCGGGCTTTGTTCGTAATGGGTTCCATATGTGCCGTTGAGAGTTGTGAAACAGTGAGAGGGAAGGGGGGAGACAGGGGAAGATGGAAATTTCTCCAGCATGACCTGCAGAGAGTCTTTGGCGAGATGGCTTAGGCTTACAGACCCTTCTTCCTCTTTCTCACTTCCTTTCTGCACTGCCCCGTGGAAATACATCTGGAATGCTACCCAATAGCTTGGCTAGATCGATAGACTCTCTTTCCTTTATAAAACCCTGTTCGATTCCGTAACAGTTTTGAACAAAGGATAGGCACATTTTCTAAACCCTTATCTGTCCAAAGCTCTGGGATTCTGTTTGCAAGTGCAGTTCGAGAGGGGGCCATGGGTCAGATCAACTGAGAAGTCACCGTCTCTTTCCTGACCCAGGCCAGGGTAAAGCCCCTGGGAGCTGGATTTATTTATATTTGACTAAATGCAACTTCCTGTTTCCCAGGGGTATTAATGAGTGTTTCGCTGAAGAGCTCAAGGCTTCGTGGCATAGTTCAGATCAGAAGGGACACTTTGATGAACTAAGTGCAAATAAAACAAAAACATATGCCTTTGATTAAAGTTAAAATACATATAGAAGAGAATGTTAATGGAAACAAAAATAACCGTTGGCCAGACTCCCACACATTTGAGCCCCACTCATTCTACCCCCATTCCCTACCCTGGGGGTGTGGAGAGCAGGGTCATTTCTCATGTCAGCACTGGCGCCTCCTCCCAGCTAATAGAGAGCCCTCCCCAGTCCCCACGGAGTAGGTGGACACCTCCCCAGAGAGGTGTGAAGGCTCTCAAAGTTCAGCTTGTGCAAAACGATCTTTCTGACGGTCTTGCTGTGGGTGTTTGAGATTTACACATTTTAAATTGATTATTGAGTCTAAACTATTTATTTCCAGGAGACCATTGTTACACTGTTACAATACAAATATGTTCCTTGGGAGGGGATATGCACTCATACCTTAGCGGATATGACCACTTTAGGAGAGGCGAGGGTAACTTAGGCTTACTGAGTACCCAGCAGTTGCCAGGCAACATGCTGGAAGGTCACCAAGGGTTAACTCCATGGCGGAATTAAGTTCCATTAGCCATGTTTTACAGGTGATGAAACTGGGGCCCAGAGACGGTTAGTAAGTTGACCAAGGTAGCACAGTTAGAACTGCCAGAGCTAAGATGGAAACCAAAGTCAGTCTGGGTGACTTCAGGGCCTGACTTGGTCCCTTACTCTCACCTGCCACTGAGGACTTTATCAGATTACAGCACTTTGGAAATGTAGAAAGGAGATGTATCCATGGGGCCCATCAGGGAAATGGAAAGACCACTGTCTTTGAAAAAGAGAGAATTTCAATCCAGGAAATGGCGATATATTGAGCAGTGCTAGAGTCTTTGGAACCGCTGCCTTGGCGTCCCTTGGAGCTAAGCCTTTGGAGCGGAGTGCAGCCAGCCCTCCCCATCTGTGGGTTCCGCATCCATAGATTCAACCAACCATGGATATAGGTTTTGATCCGTTGCTGGGTGAACCTGCAGATGTGGAACCTGCAGATACGGAGGGCCAACTCTCAGGGACTTGAGCTTCCCCAGGTGTTGGCATCCGCAGGGGTCCTAGAACCAAGCCCCTGCGGATAGCAGTGAGGGACTGTATTACTTAGAGAGAGCATGGTTTTACCACGGTGGCGGATGACACGGTTCCCTGTGCATCAAGGGAACAGCCCAGTGGGCACGGGACAGGCGGGGAGGATGCTGCCGGGCCGGGGTATCAGTGAAGGCTGCTGGGAGATGGCGTAGGGAAGACGCCCCTCTGTTCTAGAGTCCCTGAAGCTGCCGCTTCTGACGCCTCTGGCAGGCCAGCACCCACTCAAGGCTGGTGGAGCTTTTTCTTTAAAGATTTTTTTTTTTAATGTGGACCATTTTTAAAGTTTTTATTGAATTTGTTACAATAATGCTTCCGTTTTATGTTTCGGTTTTTTGGCCACAAGACACGCGGCATCTTAGCTCCCCAACCGGGGATCGAAACCACACCCCCTGCATTGGAAGGCGAAGTCTTTAACCACTGGACCGCCAGGGAAGTCCCTGGTGAAGCTTTGTATTTGTTCGTTTTGAATATGTCCTTCCAGTCTCAGTGAAAGTGTTCACATTCAAACCCTGAAATGAAAATGCATAGGAATCGATGGAGCCATACTTCAGGAAAATCAATGGTCTTGACACACCAAAGCAAGATGTATCCAACCAAATGGTCAGGGATAGCAGGAGGGGAAAGAGGGGGCTGGGGAAGATGGCCTGTCAGGGGGAAAGCCTTTGCTGACGCCAGTGCTGGTGGGAAGCAGGAGAGGGAAGGTTCCACGGGGTGACGTGTGCACGGGTGCGAGCGCTGACCCCCATGTCGGACGGCTGACCGTGCTGGCGCCTGCTAGGCAGCCCTGGGGAAGGCGGGTGACCTCCTGGGAGGACACTGGCAACAGAAATGGGAACCGGTCATCGCATCCTCCTGCCCAGAGTGAGCCTGACATACCAGGACCGAGGGCTCATTCCAGCTGCTGGCCCAGGGCCTGCAGTGACCATCGGGGAGGCTAATCTTTTCGGCCCTTGGCAGGTCCACGTGGATGCCTGACTCACCGCAGACTGTAACTCACCAGCACTAGTCAGCTCACTGGCACTGCTCGATTTTGTTCATTGGGCAGAACGTGAGAAGGGGTCATAGGACACAGAGGTGTCGGCTGGGGGAGGGGACTGAGGGCACGCTGTAGGGAAGGGGGAGGGGTGCCATGATGAAGCTCCAGGGTCAGAGGGCAGCCTGAGGTCCCTGTGAGCCTGGGGTCAGGGTCAAAGGGCAGCGAGCTGAGACGTGTTGGAGGGTGAGCTTAAGCGCCCTTCGGGAAAGAAGGACAGAATCAATCTGAAGAAGGTCATCTCTGGCCTTTCTGTTCATTTTCATTCTTTCTCTGGTGAAAGGTGGAAATGGCTTATATTAGGGAAATGAAGACAACAGAAAGCGGACAGATGAGATGCTTCTCCTAACGTCCATCTCAAGCCACTATTTCTTGTCCGTTAAGCAGGACGTGAAAGGGCTCTTTCTCGGTTTCATTGGCGGTTGCAAGGCAGCAGGGGCCAGCTTCGCCTACACCTACTCCAGGGCTTGCGAGGGAGGGTCTGAAGCCCTCAGGCGACCTCGCCCTGCAGGCTGTCCGGGCAGGGGGAAGAGGCAGAATGGGGAGCCGCAGGCCCGGGGAGAGGGGCTGTGAGGTGCCCGCGGGGAGGGTCACAGGGAAAGGGACCAAGCGCAGCAGCCGCTGGCAGCAAAGGAAGGGGAGGTAAGTCCCATCCCATCCCATCGCCTCGGTTCATCCTAGGTGCTCAGTGTGTTGTGTGAAGGGCGGCTGACAGAGGCTGGGGGCGAAGATTTTACATGGCCAACTGGGAGAGAGTAGAATACTGTGATCTATAATCAAAAATATACATTTGGTCTTAGTCCCCTTTCCTGGCACAGAGCTCTTAAAACCCTCGGAATTTCCTAACAGGTGCCTTTTGTTATGTTCACGGGTGACTTTTAGAAAGTCCCTAGGACACCTAAGGATGGGGCTTGGTTCAGAGGAACCAAGCCTGCGATTGGAGGGCTGGAGCTTTCAGTGCTACCCCACTGACCCCCGGGGAGGGGGGAGGGGCTGGAGGTTGCATCAGTCTCCAGTGGCCGATGATGTAATCAATCATGCCTATGTAAGGAGGCCTCCCTAAAGATCCCAACAGTCCGGGGTTTGGAGAGCTTCGGGGTTAGAGATTTGGGGGAGATTGGTGCACTCACACCTTGCTCTATGCTTCTCTTCCATCTGGCTGTTCCTGAGTTATATCCATTAATAATCAACTGGTAATTTAGTAACTAAAATGTTTCTGAGTCCTGGGAGTTACTCTAGCAAAGGAATCAAACCCCCAAAGGGGGTCTGATTTGTAGCCATCTGGTCAGAAGCTCAGGTGATAACCTGGGCTTGCAGCTGGCGTCTGAAGTGGGGCAGGGCAGTCTTGTAGGACTGAGCCCTCAACCTGTGGGATCCAGTGCCGTCTTCGGGTAGACAGTGTCAGAACTGAGCTGAACTGTAAGACAGCGGCTGGTGCTGGAGAATCGTCGGTGTGGGGACCACTCGCCCCCGACACACTGGTACTGGGTTTGAGGATATTAAGAGGTATCACGTGTGCCTGGGAACCGCAGTGAGGAATCCCCAGCAGTGAGAAAGGGGTCGGGGCAGGGTCTTCAAAGAACCCACAGGAACCCTGCAAGGACAAGACTGGGTTTAAATACCTGCCAGTCCCAGAGACAGACTTTCCTGCCCTGACCTCTCCTACCTTCCCCACACCCAGCATCACCCCACACCAACCCTGAGCTGGGGGACGGGGGCGCTGGAGCCTTGAATGACATTTGGAGTTTTTAACAACTGTCATGTAAAACGGATGAGAGAGTAAATAGGCAGAGATTGACCCAAACACACACGTGAAGACAACACATTCCTAACCAATTTGGAAAATTCCTCCAGCAGGAGGGAGGGAAGCTCTGTCTTTCTTCAACATTCCAGCACCATTTCCATTAGCTCCTAACTCGGCTAACCTGCGTGATTCATGTCACGTCTTATTAGAGTAAGCTGTGACTGAGGCTATGCAAACAGAAATACTGCTGACAGCCATAATTTTCTGTTTGAAAATGGCTGGAATTCAGGCCAAACACGAAACCCAATATCCCTAAGAAGAGAACGTGGGGCAACTCTGGTGTCACCAGACCTCACGTGCCCGGGGCCTGCGGGATTACTGACGGGTCCCCGTGCGGGACAGTGTAGGTTTCTCTTGGTTGGAGCTAAGGTTTGCACTGATGCTATGCATGGTTGGCATTACCCATCTTTGGACAGACTTTCCCTCCTGCTACGGCATTTAGAAGAAACAGTGGGTAGAACTGTAGGGAGCTTGGGTAGGCAGATGAATTTTTCCTTCCCTATTTCTCTCTCTCTTTCTGTCTCAAGCTCCCTTTGCCTAGTTGGGCTCTGTCCTGGGCTTCACTGAACAGTGCCCCTCCATGACCAGCCTGGCAAAGAAAATAAATGAAGCTTCATCTGAATCCTTCAGTTTGACTCCCAATTATCCTTGCTGGGAAAAGGTTTGGTGGATGAGGATGAGTTTACTATTCGCTTCTGAGTTGACACTGCCTGTGGTCTTGTATTCCATACCAAGCTCCACACTGGCCTTGCCCTTGTCTAAACCAATGTTGTCATTTCTTTTCATTGCTTGGGCTGCACATCCTTCATTCAACAATTATTTGACTGAGTGTCTAATAACATAATGGCAACCCCCTTACCCAGCACATTCTATTACAGGCACTCTTTTGAAGGTTTTTAAAAGTACAGTCACTCGTTTAATTCTCACAATACCTTATCAAATAGATAATCTTGTTCTCCCTGGATGAAGAAACCGAAGCAGGGAGCCTTGAAGTCACCTGTCCAAGGTCCCCTGTAAGCAGCCTCACAGTACATGAACTGTTACACTCTCCTAGATGGCTACTGTGTATCAGGTGCTGGGCCAAGAATTGAGGACACAAGAGAACTTTTGCTTATTGGAAGACTTTTTTGTTCCTGAAACTCAGCTCCCCTCTGTGATGGGGAAGTGAAAGGACACCGGCCTTATACCTGAGTTGGCACCTGGAAGGTTACTGCACACCTACCTACCCCACAGGAGGAAATGAAATCATGTTTGTGAAAGTTCTTTGTAAATCTCACACACACACACACACACACACACACACACACACACACACACAGTTTTCCTGTTAACTCTGTCACCACAACAGCCCTCCTGGACCTCACCATCTACCTCTCCCCCTCTTCAAACACAGCCTGCTATGATGGCCATGTTTCATCCGTCTGAATTCCCTAAAGGTCATGCAGCAAGCCCCTTTTTTTGGGGGTGGGTAAAGACGCTTCTTCTCGGAACTTTGAAAACTCCCTCTTGAGGATGTTTCATTTGAGCAGAGAATTTAGCCCAGAATAAGACCCTCTATCCCCATCAACTCAAAAACACACATCCCATCACAAAGGAAACCAGATCTCACCCTCTTCCAGGATAGGGAAGAAGATGTAGCCTGTGCTGATGGAAACCTTGTGTACTAACCAGGCATCCAAGAATCTCCTTCAATCTTTATGGCAATGATCAAGCCAAAGAGAATGTCAAGTGGAAAATATTAATGGCCTGTGAGGAAGATCCGTCCACATTCTGTCTTAGCAACTCGTGCTCCATGGACATCCAGCAACAGGTCCATCAGCATGGTGGCAGGATCATTCAACTATCCACCCATGGAAAGAGTGGTCAGGCAGAGCTCCTGATGGCAAGCAGCTGATGGATCTTATTCCTCCTTAGGAAGCTTCTTCACATGCGACCCGGGTATGATTTGCCCCCATCAGAGCTTCACTTGCCCTTCCCAGCATGAGGCTAAGTCAGGCAATCAATGGCTGCAGCCTGGGATGATGGCTCTTCTGCATGGTGGTAATGGCTAATTGCACGTGCTATTAGGAGTGATGTCACGGCCAGGTCCTGAGGAATCAATAAGATTGCTGGGATGCCTGTGTGATTAAGCAGTAAATAGCCTGACCTGTGTGGGGCTGGCAGTGTAGACTGGCTTTCGAGGCCATTTGCAAAGCCCTTTTTCATGTGCTATCAGTTGTGGATGGATTTTGATAACTAGCATTGATTTGCTATATTTATGAAGTGCTTGCACTGGTTAAACTGTGTAATTGCACCTAGAATGGACAAGTAAATAATTACTTATCTGTGGTATTGACTACCCAGGATTAGCTTAATATATATATGTAGCATACTTTCAAACAGTCAATGGATGTTGACTTTTGATTTTTTTTTTTTAGCTCTCAAATTTCAGTTAAGCATTGGGTGGTAAATGACCAACTCTTAAATCTGCTTCTAATTTCCATGCTTCCTTTTTCCGGGAGGAGAAATTTAACATGTAATTTTCTTCAATAGGAGAATGGTTCATCTTGGTTTAACTGATCCCTCTGATGCTGCAAAAAAGGGTGGTTTCCATTTTGGCCAGCAGATTGCTTTCTTTCCTGTGCCCAGGAACATGTCATTTACAAGGGTAACTGCCCATTTGCCCAGGGGTCTCTGGAATGAGCCACATGGCCTGTATTTTCTCAAGGAGAGGAAAGAAAGCATTTGAATCTGCTAGGAAGATGGGTGTCCAGAAGTCTCATATTGTAGGAATATGCCTTACCTTAAGTGTGCCCTACAGGGGTCCCATAAGTCAAAATGCCAAAGGGTTTCCCAATATCAGATCATGGCCAAAATGGGCAAAATACCTTCAATGGGCAAATCCTTAGATGTAAATGAGGATGGGTGAGGGATTCTGTTACTGTTTGCTTGGGGTACTCCATTCTATTTGAACTTTAAACCTCGGTAGCATGGATACAGATAATAAGACTATTGTGAAACTTGAATGAGACAGTGGAATCACATGTGTAACAACGAGGATGGTCAGAAATGACAATGAGACCAGATTCTGACTTTCATACTATAGAAGAATATATTTTAGATCTTATTCTATTTGCAAGAGGGAATCATTAAAAGTTACTTTTTGAAAGGAAGTGATACTACCTTCCTGAATATTTTGAACTTGAGTGATAAAGGATGAAGTGTAGAATGGAGAGCCAAGGTGTATAGAGACAAGAAGAGCAGTTACAATGTCACTGAAATTGTCCAAACGAGTGATGATTAAGTCCAGAACTAGGATGGTGGTGAGAGGTTGAATACAAGATGTTGGCGAGTTATAAATGCTGGAAGGAAGAACAGTGTTCCTCTTTACCGAGGGATTAGAGGAAGGATGGTCCTATTTAGTTAAGATAAGTACACAGGAGAAGGGGGAGGTTTGGAGAGATGATAATGTGTAGCTCTGGATGGACAGAATTTCTGGTGCCTGAACATTTTGACCTGGTACTGAAGAGGGGAGTCAAGCCTGGACATGTAGGTCTGGATTTCAAGAGCAGACAAATAACCACTAGACAAGTTATTAGTCAAGTGTGAGGGCAGACATTCAAGAACACAAAAATTTACTTCTCAGGCACCTTTTCTTAGGAGCTTACTGGAAGACAATCTCCAGCAAAAGAAAGCTAAACCTACAAAGAGGGGAACATGAGTTCCAAGAAAAGGAGAACAGATCACAGGACTGGTGCAAAGGGAGTTCCCAGAGTACTGGGAAAAAGGAGCCTCAAGAAGACAGTGGTACAAGAGACTTACAGAGCTAGTCCAATTGGTGCAGGAGGATGGAGGGATCCAGGAAGGATGCCTCAAAAAAAGAAAGAAAAAAGGAATAGGTTGAGGGTCTAATGAGTTTGCCAAATTGAGAGGAGAGACACAGCTCTACTGAAGATCGTAGAGAAAAATGCGCGATGGGTACAATAGAATATTAAGTAAGCGAACAATGAAACAAGGCAACTGTTAATTCCTGGAAAAACATAAAGTTGGAAAATCCAGGATATACAATGATACTATACAACTGTCCTCAGCTGTAAACAATATCTTGGTAGTCACAATAAAACTGAATTTTGATTTAAACTGTGATACAGATATATTGAAAAGATAGTAGAGAAGAGATATGTGTGTGCCGGTAGGGATGTGGAGTACGATGGAAGTAAATTTTAAGCCTCATCTTTCAGGGTGGCAGCATAAAATACCAAAAATTGAGTAATTAAGATACCACAGTATAGGGACTTCCCTGGTGGTACGGTGGTTAAGAATCCGCCTGCCAATGCAGGGGACATGGGTTCAAGCCCTGGTCTGGGGAGATCCCACATGCCTCGGAACAACTAAGCCCGTGCGCCACATGTACTGAGCCTGCGCTCCAGAGCCTGCGCGCCACAACTACTGAGCCCATGTGCCACAACTACTGAAGCCCGTGCGCCTAGAGCCCCCGCTCTGCAACAAGAGAAGCCACCGCAATGAGAAGCCTGTGCGCAGAAACGAAGACCCAATGCAGCCAGAAATAAATAAATAAATTAATTAAAAAAAAAAAAAAGAAACCACAGTATAAACAGATGACTGAGAAATCTGAAGCAACAGTTGAAAGTCCATGAGTGCCCCTGGGGAGGGACTCAGAGATGGAAAGAAGGGAAATGGACCCTGGTATTTTTCTTTATAAGTTTTCTAGTACTCTTCAACTTTAACATGTTATGAAAATTGCCACATACACGTATGATTTTGATAAAAACGAGAAACTGTAAAGAGAAGTAACAATGTTCAAGGCGGTTTGAGCCAGAGGAGGCCTGGGAGCAGTGGGTGGTGATTAGAAGGGCACCCATGGCCTTGAGAAGGTGTGCATGGAACGCAGATAGCAGACGCCGGGCTGTGGAAGGAGACCTGGGTTGCCTGGCCTCTTTCTGAATGGACAGATCTGAGTCCAGATACTGGGTTACTTAATCCAACAAGTAAATGTTTCAGGAGACCTGCTTCATTTCGTCTGGTTTCTTTCCCTTCAGTGTATGTTACAGGGCTCTCCGTCCACAGATCTGCTACTGAAATAGCTGTTGAACGCCTAGCCTTTAAACTATACCTCGGAAAGGAGCACCTTAAATCCTCTGAAACAAGATGAGGATAGACAGACAAAAGGAGAAAGGCACATACATCAGCAAGGGCACTGCCATCAATTCTGGAACCAGTCCTGAAGGGTCATTCATGCTTTTGACTCATCACACCTCTTTTTTTTTTTTTTTGTCTATGCCTCGTGGCATGTGGAATCTTAGTTCCCCGACCAGGGATCAAAACGGTGCCCCCTGCAGTGGAAGCGCTGAGCCTTAACCACTGGACCGCCAGGGAAGTCCTGATGTCACCTTTTGAGCTCTTTACTTCGGTGTGGTGTTTGTGTGTGTGTGTGTGCATGCTCATGTACACACACGTGTGTGTTATTTTCTCTTGTGAACCCGGCAGCATCGCAGCTACAAGGGCCCCAGACTGGTGACGACTAATTACAAAACACCAGGCCTGATGTGTTCCTTTTATCTCATCTTGCAGAAGCCTTGCATTCCCACGAAACCCCCAGTGGCCCTTCATAATCCTGGAAAGGAAGTGTCAATATGGAAACAGCTGTTCTTGAGATAGTGAGACGACAGTCTAATGAGCTATGGAGGAAACCCAAGGCTAATGGCACTCAAAAGCAAATATTCTTTCTGGACAATTAGACGCACGTGAGAATGCCTGTAGTGCCTAGGAAGGCGGAGTGGGGGGGACACTGGGCTGTAGATGTCACGCCCCCTCATTCTTACATGGGTTTTTATCCTCCTAAGCCCTGTGGGATGTCGAACACTCCCTGGCTCTCTCCTGGGAGGTGGAGACCCAGGTCCCCTTGCTAAATGGCCCCACCAGGGGAGCCCAGCTGGAGAGCAGAAGCCAAGCACAGCCCGTGGCCAGTGCTCTATCCCCCTGCCGGCTGCTGCACGAGTTCAGGACCGGGTACCTCCTGCCATTTCGGAAGCAGGCAGGAGAAACGGCCAGAGGCAGGTCTGGTTGAGGCAGGGAGCCAGCGCTGTGCCTCGACAGAACCCAAATCCCTGATCATTCAAAGGGGAAGGTTAGGTGGTGAGAGTGAGAGAGAGCTTTAAGGGCGAAGAAATGGGAAATTACTTTTTATGGTTAGGGACTTAAAACCAATGCCTTTTCCAGGGGAAGGCAAAGGGAAGAAGAAGACTAACTTGCCCAGTGCCTCCTCTGCATCAGGCATGGCCCTGGGCACTTGCTCTAAATGACCTCTTTAAACCTTCACTGTGATCCTGTAACCTGGGTAGTATTACCTACACTTTATTGACAAGGAAATCAGAGCTCAGAAAGATTAAACACTTGCCGACCTGGGGTTGAGACCCCAAGTCCGTGTGATGTTGAAACTCATTCTCAGCATTCTTCAGGGATGTGTATGTGGAGATGCATCAGAGCATTCTGTTCTTTTTTTTTTTTTTTTTTTAATTTTATAGCTACTTTATTTATTTATTTATTTTATTTTTTTGGCTGTGTTGGGTCTTCGGTTCGTGCGAGGGCTTTCTCCAGTTGCGGCAAGCGGGGGCCACTCTTCATTGCGGTGCGGGGACCGCTCTTCATCGCGGTGCGCGGGCCTTTCACTTATCGCGGCCCCTCCCGTTGCGGGGCACAGGCTCCAGACGCGCAAGCTCAGTAGCTGTGGCTCACGGGCCCAGCTGCTCCGTGGCATGTGGGATCTTCCCAGACCAGGGCTCGAACCCGTGTCCCCTGCATTAGCAGGCAGATTCTCAACCACTGCGCCACCAGGGAAGCCCCGAGCATTCTGTTCTTAACAAGAAGAAACTATTTCACCAGAGCCTAAACAGTTGAGGTTGTATCAGAGTATAACCTACTTGGGGGAAGGGAAATGCCAACTCCAGCTTCCTCCTCCTCCCATCCTGTCCCACCTAAAGGAGGGAAAATCCCTGAGAAGTACTGTGAAGTTCACAGTCCAAGGGCACAGGCTCCTAAAAGACTGAGACCTCACGTAGGAGTGTAGAATGCCCCATCGCCGGCCTCACCACAACGTTACTAAAAGCCTGTTCCCCACAGGTCTCTTTACACAGTACGTCCTGTCCACCATGAAGTTACAAGGCATCCTCAGAGGCGAGAAACAGTTTGAAGAGACTGAACAAACATCAGAGCCAGAGTCAGCTAGGGCAGGAATGTTGGAATTAAATCAGACCAGGAACTAACAAACAGACAAACAATAACAACCACAACAAAAACAGTGATTTTTATCCTAAGGGCCTTAATGGAAAAAGTTGACTATATGAAGGAACAGACAGATAACAAAAACAGAGAGATGGAAATTCTAAGAAAGAATCAAAAAGAAATTCTAGGGATCAAAAACACTGTGACAGCAATGAAGAATTGCCTTTGATGGTTTCATCAGTAGACTGGACACTGCTGAGGAAAGAATCTCTGAGCTTGAGGATATGACAACAGAAACTCCTAAAACTGAAAAACAAAGAGAAAAAAGACTGGAAAAAAAAAACCCAAAACAGAATAGAATACCCAAGAACTGTGGGACAACTACAAAATGTGTAACATATGCATAATGGAAACAGGAGAAGAAAGAGAGGAAAAAAACCAGAAGCAATGTGTGAGGAAATAATGACTGAGAATTTCCCAAAATTCAGGGTCAGGCCCAAAACCACAGATCTAGAAAGCTCAGAGAATACCAAACCAGATAAATCCCCCTCCCCGACCTAAAAAACCCCCAAACCAACCCCCCACCACAAAACCACACACACAATCCCCCACCCCACAAGAAACCAAACTACACCTCAGCATATCATAGTCAAACTTCAGAAGATCAAACATAAAGAAAAATATCTTTTTTTAAAAAAAAATTCTTGTTCATATTCTTTTCCATTATGGTTTATTACAGGATATTGAATATAGTTCCCTGTGCTCTACAGTAGGACCTTGTTGTTTATCCATCCTATATATAATAGTTTGCATTTGATAATCCCAAATTCCCAGTCCTTCCCTCTCCCACCCTCCCTCCCCCTTGGCAACCACAAATCTGTTCTCTATGTCTCCTGAGTCTGTTTCTGTTTCATAGATAAGTTCATTTGTGTCATATTTTAGATTCCACATATAAGTGATAGCATATGATATTTGTTTTTCTCTTTCTGGTTTACTTCACTTATGATAATCTCTAGGTCCATCCATGTTGCTACAAATGGCATTATTTCATTCTTTTTTATGGCAGAGTAGTATTCCACTGTATATATGTACCACATCTTCTTTATCCATTCATCAGTTAATGGACATTTAGGTTGCTTCCATGTCTTGGCTATTGTAAATAGTGCTGGTATGAACATAGGGGTGCATGTATGATAAAGAAAAAAACTTGAGAGAAGCCAGAGGTTAGATGGATTCACTGGTGCATTCTACCAAACATTTATGGAAGAAAGTACACCAATTCTTTACAATCTTTTCCAGAAGATGGAAGCAGAGAGAAGACTTCCTAAATCATTCTATGAAACCAGCATTGCTCTAATAGCAAAACCAGACAAAGATATTGCTAGAAAAGAAAACTACACACTGATATCTCTCATGAACATAAATGCAAAAATACTCAACAAAGTATTAGCAAATTGAATACAACAGGTATAAAAAGAATTATATACCATGCCCAAATGGCATTTACCCCAGGTATACAAGGCTGTTTCAACATTCAAAAATTAACTAATGTATTTCATCATATCAAAAAGCTAGAGAAGAAAAATCACATGATCATATCAGTATATGCAGAGAAGGATTTTGACAAAATCCAACACCCATTCATGATAAAAACTCTCAGTAATCTAGGACTAGAGGTAAACTTCCTTAACTTGATAAAGAATACCCTCAAAAACCTACAACTAACATCATACTTAGTGGTGAGAAACTTGAAGTTTTCCCACTAAGACCAGGAACAAGCCAAGGTTTGTCCTTCTCATCATTCTTTTCAACATCTTACTGAACAAAGTCCTGGCTAATACAGTAAGACAAGAAAAAGAAATAAAAGTTATATAGATTTGGAAAGAAAAAATAAATCTATCTTTGTTCACAAATGACATGATTGTCCATGTAGAACATCTGAAAGAACTGACAAAAATACTCCTGGAACTAATAAGTGATTATAGGAAGGTTACAAGATACAAAGTTAATATACAAAAGTCAATTGCTTTCCTATATACCAGCAATGGAAAAGTGGAATTTAAAATTAAAAATATATTACCATTTATATTAGCACCCCCCAAGATGAAAAATTTAGGTATAATTCTAACAAAATATTCACAAGATCTATATGAGTGAAATGAGAAAACTCTCGCGAGAGATAGCAAAGAAGAAATAAATAAATGGAGAAATATTCCATGTTCATGGATAGGAAGGCTCAATACTGTCAAAATATCAGTTCTTCCCAACTTGATCTATATGTTTAATATAATCTCAATCAAAATCCCAGCAAGTTATTTTATGGATATCAACAAACTGATTGTGAACTTTATATGGAGAGGCAAAAGACCCAGATTAGTTGGTGGAAAAAAACAGAGTCAGAGAGCTGACACTACCTAACTTCAAGACTTACTAGAAAATTACACTAATTAGGACAGTATGGCATTGGTACAAGGATAGATAAATAGAACAATGTAACAGAATAGAGAGCCCAGAAATAGACCTACATAAATAAAGCCAACTGTTCTTTGGCGAAGGAGCAAAGGTAGTAGAATGGAGCAAAGGCAATCTTTCCAACAAGTGGCATTGGAACAACTGGACATCCACATGCAAGAAAATGAATCTAGGCACAGACCTTATACTCTTCACAAAAATTAACTCAAAATGGATTACAGACTTAGATGTAAAACATGAAACTATAAAACTCCAAGAAGATAACATAGGAGAAAACCTAGATGACCTTGGATATGGTAATACCTTTTTAGACATAACACCAAGGTAAGATCCATGAAAGAAATAGTTGATAAGCTGGACTTCATTAAAGTGAAAAACTTCTGCTTTGCAAAACATAATATTAAGAGAATGAGAAGAAACTTCATAGACTGGGAAAAAATATTTGTAAAAGACATATCTGACAAATGACTGGTAACGAAATATACAAAGAACTCTTAAAACTCAATAAGAAAGCAAACAGCCAGGTTTAAGATGGACAAAAGGGACTTCCCTGGTGGCGCAGTGGTTAAGAACCCACCTGCCAGTGCAGGGAACATGGGTTTGAGCCCTGGTCCGAGAGGATCCAACATGTCTTGAAGCAGCTAAGCCCATGCACCACAACTACTGAGTCTGTGCTCTAGAGTCTGCGAGCCACAACTACTGAGCCCACGTGCCACAACTACTGAAGTCCATGCACCTAGAGCCCATGCTCTGCAACAAGAGAAGCCACTGCAATGAGAAGCCCTTGCACTGCAACGAAGAGCAGACCCCGCTCACCACAACTGGAGAAAGCCCGTGGGCAGCAACGAAGACCCAACACAGCCAAAAATAAATACATGAATGAATAAATAAATAAATTTATTAAAAAAAAAAAGATGGACAAAGGACCTGAGCAGACACCGCACCAAAGAAGATATACAGAAGTGTCAGCGCAGCCATTTCTCACTATGCACTCTGATCTGAAGTGCCAGGTGTGAGGCCTCTGCATGAAGCACACTGTGAACAAGTGAAACTAGATGAAGCACAAAGGAAAAGAAAAAAAAAAAAAGCAAGCTGCAAACCCTCTGAAAAAAATGTCTCTGCACCTCTAGCTCTTGCAGAGGGAGGGTGGTGTCTTCAGTGGAGTCTCCTATTGCAGGGGGACCTTCAAGATGGTGGAGGAGTAAGACGTGGAGATCACCTTCCTCCCCACAAATACATCAAAAATACATCTACATGTAGAACTACTCCTACAGAACACCTACTGAACGCTGGCAGAAGACCTCAGATTTCCCAAAAGGCAAGAAAATCCCCACGTACCTGGCTGTGTGGCTGACAGGGGCTTGGTGCTCCGGCCGGGTGTCAGGCCTGAGCTTCTGAGGTGGGAGAGCTGAGTTCAGGACATTGGACTACCACAGACCTCCTGACCCCACATAATATCAATCGGCGAGAGCACTCCCAGAGATCTCCATCTCAATGCTGAGACCCAGCTCCACCCAACAGCCAGCAAGCTCCAGTGCTGGATGCCCCATGCCAAACAACTAGCAAGACAGGAACACATCCCCACCCATTAGCAGAGAGGCTGCCTAAAATCATAATAAAGTCACAGACACCCCAAAACACACCAGCAGATGCGGCCCTGCCCACCAGAAAGACAAGATCCAGCCTTATCCACCAGAACACAGACACCAGTCCCTTCCACCAGGAAGCCTACACAACCCACTGAACCAACCTTACCCACTGGGGGTAGACACCAAAAACAATGGGAATTACGAACATGCAGCCTGTGAAAAGGAGACCCCAAATGCGGTAAGTTAAGCAAAATTAGAAGACAGAGAAACACACAGCAGATGAAGGAGCAAGGTAAAAACCCACCAGACCAAACAAATGAAGAGGAAATAGGCAGTCTACCTGAAAAGGAATTCAGAGTAATGATAGTAAAGATGATCCAAAATCTTGGAAATAGAATGGAGAAAATACAAGACATGATTAACAAGGACGTAGAAGAACTAAAGAGCAAACAAACAATGATGAACAACACAATACATGAAATTAAAAACTCTCTAGAAGGAATCAATAGCAGAATAACTGAGGCAGAAGAACGGATAAGTGAGTGGAAATAACTACCACAGAGCAGAATAAAGAAAAAAGAAGGAAAATAATTGAGGACAGTCTCAGAGACCTCGGGGACAAGATTAAATGCACCAACATTCGAATTACAGGGGTCCCAGAAGAAGAAGAGAAAAAGAAAGGGTCTGAGAAAATATTTGAAGAGATTATAGTTGAAAACTTCCCTAATATGGGAAAGGAAATAATCAAGTCCAGAAAGCGCAGAGAGTCCAATACAGGATAAATCCAAGGAGAAACATGCCAAGACACATATTAATCAAACTATCAAAAAATAAATACAAAGAAAAATTTTAAAAGCAGCAAGGGAAAAACAACAAATAACGCACAAGGGAATCCCCATAAGGTTAACAGCTGATCTTTCAGCAGAAACTCTGCAAGCCAGAATGGAGTGGCAGGACATATTTAAAGTGATGAAAGGGAAAAACCTACAACCAAGATTACCAAGTAAGGATGTCATTCAGATTCGATGGAGAAATTAAAACCTTTACAGACAAGCAAAAGTTAAGAGAATTCAGCACCACCAAACCAGCTCTACAACAAATGCTAAAGGAACTTCTCTAGGCAGGAAACACAAGAGAAGGAAAAGACCTACAAAAACAAACCCAAAACAATTAAGAAAATGGTAATAGGAACATACATATCGATAATAACTTTAAATATAAATGGATTAAATGCTCCAACCAAAAGACAAAGACTGAAAGAATGGATACAAAAACAAGACCCATATATATGCTGTCTACAAGAGACCCACTTCAGACCTAGGGACACATACAGACTGAAAGTGAGGGGATGGAAAAAGATATTCCATGCTAATGGAAATCAAAAGAAAGCTGGAGTAGCAATACTCATATCAGATACAATAGAGTTTGGTTTTTTTTTAACATTTTTATTGGAGTATAATTGCTTTACAACGGTGTGTTAGTTTCTGCTTTATAACAAAGTGAATCAGTTATACATATACATATTATCCCCATATCTCTTCCCTCTTCCGTCTCCCTCCCTCCCACCCTCCCTATCCCACCCTTCTAGCTGGTCACAAAGCACCAAGCTGATCTCCCTGTGCAAAACAGAGTTTAAAATAAAGACTATTATAAGAGACAAAGAAGGACACTACATAATGATCAAGGGATCAATCCAAGAAGAAGATATAATAATTGTAAATATTTATGCACCCAACATAGGAGCACCTCAATACATAAGGCACTAACAGCCATAAAAGGGGAAATCAACAATAACAAAATAATAGTGGGGGATTTTAACACCCCAATTTCACCAATGGACAGATCATCCAAAATGAAAATAAGTAAGGAAACACAAGCTTTAAATGACACATTAAACAAGATGGACTTAATTGATATTTACAGGACATTCTATCCAAAAACAACAGAATACACTTTCTTCTCAAGTGCTCATGGAACATTCTCCAGGATAGATCATATCTTAGGTCACTAATCAAGCCCTGTTAAATTTAAGAAAACTGAAATCATATCAAGTATTATTTCCAGCCACAACGCTATCACACTAGATATCAATTACAGGAAAAAAACTGTAAAAAATACAAACACATGGAGGCTAAATAATACACTACTAAATAACCAAGAGATCACTGAAGAAATCAAGGAGGAACTTAAAAAATACCTAGAAACAAATAACAATGAAAACACGACAACCCAAAACCTACGGGATGCAGCAAAAGCAGTTGTAAGAGGGAAGTTTATAGCAATACAATCCTACCTCAAGAAACAAGAAAAATCTCAAATAAACAACCTAACCTTACACCTAAAGCAATTAGAGAAAGAAGAACAAAAAAACCCCAAAGTTAGCAGAAGGAAAGAAATCATAAAGATCAGATCAGAAATAAATGAAAAAGAAATGAAGGAAACAATAGCAAAGATCAATAAAACTAAAAGCTGGTTCTTCGAGAAGATAAACAAAATTGATAAACCATTAGCCAGACTCATCAAGAAAAAAAGGGAGAAGACTCAAATCCACAGAATTAGAAATGAAAAAGGAGAAGTAACAACTGGCACTGCAGAAATACAAAGGATCATGAGAGATTACTACAAGCAACTATATGCCAATAAAATGGACAACCTGGAAGAAACGGACAAATTCTTAGAAAGCTATAACCTTCCAAGACTGAACCAGGAAGAAATAGAAAATATAAACAGACCAATCACAAGCACTGAAATTGAAACTGTGATTAAAAATCTCCCAACAAACAAAAGCCCAGGACCAGATGGCGAATTCTATCAAACATTTAGAGAAGAGCTAACATCTATCCTTCTCAAACTCTTCCAAAATATAGCAGAGGGAGGAACACTCCCAAACACATTCTATGAGGCCTCCATCACCCTGATACCAAAACCAGACAAAGATGTCACAAAAAAAGAAACCTACAGGCCAATATCACTGATGAACATAGATACAAAAATCCTCAACAAAATACTAGCAAACAGAATCCAACAGCACATTAAAAGGATCATACACCATGATCAAGTGGGGTTTATCCCAGGAATGCAAGGATTCTTCAATATACGCAAATCAATCAATGTGATACACCATATTAACAAACTGAAGGCGAAAAACCATATGACAATCTCAATAGATGCAGAAAAAGCTTTTGACAAACTTTAGCACCCATTTATGATAAAAACTCTCCAGAAAGTAGGCATAGAGGGAACCTACCTCAACATAATAAAGGCCATATATGACAAACCCACAGCCAACATCGTTCTCAATGGTGAAAAACTGAAACCATTTTCTCTAAGATCAGGAACAAGATAAGGTTGCCCATTCTCACCACTATTATTCAACATAGTTTTGGAAGTTTTAGCCAAGCCAATCAGAGAAGAAAAAGAAATAAAAGGAATCCAATTTGGAACAGAAGAAGTAAAACTGTCACTGTTTGCAGATGACATGATACTATACATAGAGAATCCTAAAGATGCCACCAGAAAACTACTAGAGCTAATCAATGAATTTGGTAAAGTAGCATGATACAAAATTCATGCACAGAAATCTCTTGCATTCCCATACACTAACGACGAAAAATCTGAAAGACAAATTAAGGAAACACTCCCATTTACCACTGCAACAAAAAGAATAAAATACCTAGGAATAAACCTACCTAAGGAGACAACAGTCCTGTATGCAGAAAACTAGAAGACACTGATGAAAGAAATTAAAGATGATACGAACAGATGGAGAGATATACCATGCTCTTGGATTGGAAGAATCAACACTGTGAAAATGAGTATACTACCCAAAGCAATCTACAGATTCAATGCAATCCTTATCAAACTACCAATGGTATTTTTCACAGAACTAGAACAAAAAATTTCACAATTTGTATGGAAACACAAAAGACCCCAAATAGCCAAAGCAATCTTGAGGAAAAAAAACAGAGCTGGAGGAATCAGGCTCCCTGACTTCAGACTATACTACGAAGCTACAGTAACCAAGACAGTATGGTACTGGCACAAAAACAGAAATATAGATCAATGGAACAGGATAGAAAGCCCAGAGATAAACCCATGCACACATGGTCACCTTATCTTTGATAAAGGAGGTAAGAATATACAATGGAGAAAAGACGGCCTCTTCAATAAGTGGTGATGGGAAAACTGGACAGCTACATGTAAAAGAATGAAATTAGAACACTCCCTAACACCATACACAAAAATAAACTGAAAATAGATTAAAGACCTATATGTAAGGCCAGACACTATAAAACTCTTAGAGGAAAAGATAGGCAGAACACTCTATGACATAAATCAGAGCAAAATCCTTTTTGACCCACCTCCTAGAAAAATGGAAAGAAAACCAAAAATAAACAAATGGGACCTAATGAAACTTAAAAGCTTTTGCACAGCAAAGGAAACCATAAACAAGATGAAAAGACAACCCTCAGAATGGGAGAAAATATTTGCAAATGAAGCAACTGACAAAGGATTAATCTCCAAATTATACAAGCAGCTCATGCAGCTCAATATCAAAAAAACAAACAACCCAATCCAAAAATGGGCAGAAGACCTAAATAGACATTTCTCCAAAGAAGATATATAGATTGCCAACAAACCCAAGAAAGGATGCTCAACATCACTAATCATTAGAGAAATGCAAATCAAAACTACAATGAGGTATCACCTCACACCAGTCAGAATGGCCACCATCAAAAAAATCTACAAACAATAATGCTGGAGAAGGTGTGGAGAAAAGGGAACCCTCTTGCACTGTTGGTGGGAATGTAAATTGATACAGCCACTATGGAGAACAGTATGGAGGTTCCCTAAAAAACTAAAAATGGAACTACCATATGACCCAGCAATCCCACTACTGGGCATATACCCTGAGAAAACCATAATTCAAAAAGAGTCATGTACCACAATGTTCACTGCAGCACTATTTACAATAGCCAGGACATGGAAGCAACCTAAGTGTCCATCGACAGATGAATGGATAAAGAAGATGTGGCACATATATACAATGGAATATTACTCAGCCATAAAAAGAAATGAAATTGAGTTATTTGTAGTGAGGTGGATGGACCTAGAGTCTGTCATACAGAGTGAAGTAAGTCAGACAGAGAAAAACAAATACCGTATGCTAACACATATATATGGAATCTAAAAAAAAAAATGTGTTCTGATGAACCTATGGGCAGGACAGAATAAAGATGCAGACATAGAGAATGGACTTGAGGACACGGGGGTCAGGGAAGGGTAAGCTGGGACAAAGTGAGAGAGTAGCATTGACATATATACACTACCAAATGTAAAATAGCTAGCTAGTGGGAAGCAGCTGCATAGCACAGGGAGATCAGCTAAGTGATTTGTGACCACCTAGAGGGGTGGGATAGGGAGGGTTGGAGAGAGACGGAAGAGGGAGGGGATATGGGGATAGATGTATACATTGAGCTGATTCACTTTGTTATACAGCAGAAACTAATACAACATTGTAAAGCAATTATACGCCAATAAAGACGTTAAAAAAAAAAAGATATACAGATGGCAAGTGAGCACATGAAAAGATGTTCAAAATCATATATCATTAAAGAAATTAAGACAATGATGAGATACCACTACATACCTATTAGAATGGCCAAAATCCAAAACATTGATAACACCAAATGTTGTTGAGGATGTGAAGTAACAGGAGCTCTCATTCAGGGGGAATGCAAAATGGCACAACCATTTTGGAAGGTAATTTGGCCGTTTCTTGCAAAACTAAATATACTCTTACCATACAATCCAGCAGTCAAGCTCCTTGGTATTTCCTCAAATGTATTGAAACTTATGTCCACACAAAAACCTGCACATGGATTTTTACAGAAGTTTATTCATAATTGCCAAAACTTGGAAACAAACAAGTTGTTTTTCAGTAGGTGAATGAATAAATAAACTGTGGTACATCCATACAATGGAATATTATTCAGCACTGAAAAGAAATGAGCTATCAAGCCGTGAAAAGAAATGGAGGAAACTTAAAAATCATATTGCTAAGTGAAAGATGCCAATCTGAAAAGGATACATACTGTATGATTCCAACTATATGACATTCTGGAAAAGGCAAAACTATGGAGTCAGTAAAAAGATTAGTGGTTGCCAGGCATTAGGGGAGAGTGATGGATGAAGAGATGGAGCACAGAGGATTTTTAGGGCCGTGAAACTATCTTGTGTGACACAGCGGTGGTGGATACATGTAATTATACATTTGTCCAAACAACACCAAGAATGAACCCTAATGTAAAATACTGACTTTTTGTGATAATGATGTGTCAATGTAGGTCCATCAGTTGTAACAAATGTACCACTCTTGTAGGGGATAGCCACAGTGAGTGTGTGGGGATGGGGGGATATGGGAAATCTTTGTACTTTCTGCTCCATTTTGCTGTGAATCTAAAAACTAGTCTAAAAGTATTTTTTATAAATTAAAAAAATAGTGTGGGGAGGTTGATCTAGAGATGATAATGGTAGGATGAAATGGAGGAGAAACGCTGGACGCAGGGTAATAATTAGATGGTTAGTCCAAGTGAGAGGTAGTAAGGACCTAAACCAGTGCCATGAAATTATGGGTTGTGTTTACCGAGAAGGATGGAGTGTATGACTGCAGTCCCCTCCAGCAGCTTCCAAACAAGATTATGGAGGTGGAAGTATTGGGGAAAGAACACAGGGATGGGGGCAGTCAAGGAGAGAAGGGTGACGCATTAATGACTTTGTGGTATTTAAATAAAACAGCTTCTGGATTCATTCCTCTCCCCCAAGCCAAACTCACCCCGAACCTCTGGTATGCCACAGACACCCACCGCCACGAGACCCCAGAGCCACTGCCACCCACCACCAGCCCCTACCACGGCAGGCTGAGGCTCTCAGCTATCAAAGAAACTCCCTGCTGTTCTGTCTCTGTTGTTCAGTCTCTATTTATACTTCAGATAAAGTAAGGATACCGGCCGTGAATCTCCCATCACTGGAAACCCAGAAGGACCCTCTCCATTCTTGACAGCTTTCTTTCTTAAGGCATAACTTCCCGACCCTACAGTCAGAACGACCGCGAGTCACTGAGATCCTGGTACCCAGCCCTGGAAAGGCTGATTCCCTCTGGGAATCCTGCCAGCATCATGTTGCCTCAATTTGAAGACAAATTATAAATTAATAAAGAAAAAAAACCCCAGACTTTCACGTCTGCCAAAACACACCATTCCCTGAAAGGTTCCTGAAAGGGCCTCAGTGATGCATAGTATAGAAAGAGCCAACCCTCTAAAAGCCTTTTCCAGATTCAAGAGGCAGACTAGCCTGTCCTTGAAATGTTACCCCAGCTGCCTTTCCCAGGGCAGAGCCGGTGTTGTTCTTGGAAGGAGAACACCTCCAGCTGGGTTACCACCTGCATGTTTCACACAGTCTGGAGTTCCCTAAGCCCCCGCCAAGAACACAAAACAGACAGACCTATCACGGACAGAAAACCTCCAGAAAAGACTGAGAAAGATTGTGGTCGGCGTGGAGGTAGCAATGCTGTTTAGGTTGCTATGAACGCCGGGGATTTTCAAAGATTGTGTTTCTGAGCTCATCACAGGCACAGAAGTGTCCTTGTCAGCTGCTTTTTCTTTAAAAGAGAGTCACTCGAAAAGTCTCACCCCATAAAATCAACTCCTGAGGAAGTCTTGGTAACCTAACACCTACGAAAGAGGCAGGGATCCAGGCCCTGGAGAGGGGAGTTCTCACTCTACCCTGTCTTCCGCCTTCTCCATTGGAAGAGCACAGACTTTTCAGTATACCCTCTCCCTTTTTTCAGGAGCAATGACTTCACTTTACAAATGAATCTGATTCTCCTAGGCAATGCCTTCTGAAACTGCTTTGGTCTCTTCTGGCAAATGTTTTCTATTTCTTCACCCCATTCATTCAACTTCTGCATGTTACTTGGTTTAAAAAGCTGCTTCCCTGCTATGTAATCTGTATAGACCAATCCGCACAGCTCAGGCACTTAGTGACTTTACAGTTTTCTCCCCCCAGAGGCCCACGAGGAAGAAATTAACAGCACGGTGAGGATTGGATGATTGTGGAAGAGAATCAGACTCAGTGATGGGGACAGGGAGACTCTGGGGGTGGCAGAAGAGGGTCTGCCTTTACTTACAAACACATCCATGAGCAGGTGTTCCAGCGTCACCTCAAAGTCCTCCAGTCTGGCAGCTAAAGTCATAACGAATGATCCGATGGGTGATCAGGCCCCACTGACGACCCAAACTTGCAAACTCTTCCGCTCAGAACACGCGGAGACAAATTTAGTCACAAGGCAGAATCGCTGCTAATGGGAGGCGGAAACCCTCAAAAGAGAACAGAGCATTGCAGACTGTCTGGCTGGAGCTTCGTAGCCAGAAATCTTACAGGATTGAAAAAAAAAAAAAAAGCTGTATTAAGGATGCTGTGGGACCAGACTGGGCACAAAGTGATGTCACCAGGTGAAGAATCCAGCTACTGCCTGACTCTTGATAACTTCACGGTCCAAGGTGTGGTAGGAAACACAGGGAAACCCTGGTGGTGGGTGAAAGAGAGAGAGAAAGCAAGATGGGGTGAGTAGGGAGAGTGGGAAAAAATGGAATAAACCGTCTGACTCTGATATTTATAGGGCCACATGTTTTTGACTCCAGCCCGTTTCTCAGTTCGTTTGTGACCTTTCATAAACGGCCAAACACACTGGAGCGTATTGTAGAATGGGGGCAGTGGGTCCTACAGAAGTTGGCTGTGACCAATGCTAGGGCAATTCACACAGACACGCCATCAATGGTTCTTTGTGAAACACCCATCAGACCTTGTTCTGTACACGATGACAGAAAAGCACATAGTCTTGTGAAAAACAAGGAAACGAAATTTCTCCTCAGAATATTATTAGATCCTTAGACTCTCCCCCGTCCTGCGTCCTCCCCACCCCCTCCTCTTCAAGAGTAGATAAACATCAAGGAAAAAAATTGAATCTCTTGTGTCAACTCCTCAAGCTTCTGCCAGTGAAAGACAATCCAATCTTGCAAAGGCCATTTCTCCTTTTCTGCTTCTCAAGTTTGCTGCAGCGTCTTCTTCTTCTTCTTCTTCTTTTTTTAACTTAAAAGATTTTCATTGTGGTAAAATACACATAGCCTGAAACTGACCATCTTCACTGTATTGAAGTGTGTGGTTTGGAAGTGTTAAGTACATTCACGTTGTTGTGTAACCAACCTCCAGAACTCTCTTCATCTTGTAGAACTCCATCTCTACACCCATTAAACAACTCCCCACCCTCCTCACCCCAGCCCCTGGCAACCGCCATGCTACTTTCTGTCTCTCTAGGTGTGACGATTCTCAATACCTCATATAAGTGGAATCATGTGATATTTGTCCTTTTGTGTCTGGCTTCTTTCACTTAGCATCATGTTTTCAAGGTTCATCTAGGCTGCAGCCTTTGTCAGAACATCTTTCCCTTTTAAGGCTGAAATCTTACATCTTAAGAAAGACCACTACTTTGGACAAGTTTTCAGGCCTGAGTAAATCTCTCAGGAACACTTGGTTGTCAAGCCTACAGTGGCCATCCTTCCTGTGAGTGTTCTAACAGAAACAGTCTTGGTCTACTAAGTGAGTTCTGTCCTGTTCCCTAAATAATTGCTGAACTGAATAATCCACACAAATTCTAGCCTCTGACTCCAAACAGGCTATGACCACTTAACAGTCAATACTTATGCCAAAGAAGAAGGTGGCCCACACGGTACGGAGAAGGAAACAAAAATATGAAACCCTCTGGACTATAATAAAACTCCCCCCACCCCTTTTTGTCAGAGCTCTTTAAAGTGGGAACAGCTGAAACTCTCCAATTTAGTATCTTTCCATGAATTTTCATTTTCCCAAAGGAGATGCAGACCCACTTCACTCGGCATATAACATTTAAACAAAGCAAGCATAAAATAAAGGACCAAGAAAAAAACTGATACGAAGCATCATATTATTTATAAAGCAGATTTGGAGTCTCTCAGAGTAGACAAGTCGGTCATAAATTGTACATAAATGTTCCTTGAATTATGGCTTCGATTCCATTTTTGAGCCTCTAATAGGGGAATTAGAGTGGGTTTCATGACAAGCATCTCTTGTTAGGCGGAGGCACCAGGGAGGGGGGGGCACTGTGGTGATGAATGGCTCCTATAGCCAAGAGTGTACAGAAAATATATTTCCCTGATGGGCAAACTCATATTCACAGACCTCCCTATTAGCTAATGTGTTTCCCGTGTCTGCAGTGGAGGCGAGGACCAGAGCAAACGATGTCGGCCACCAAGACTCAGCACTAGCTGATATCTTGCCATGTAGTTGCTGTCTTTTGTTAAAACTATAGCTGCCTTGAAGGAACTCAAAATGCCAGGTACCTTCTCTTACCAGGTAAGAGAGCGATGGGTAAACAATCGGCCATAACCAGGAGACTGCTGGAGAGGAGAGATGTATACACAGATGCAATACTGTTCTGGTCTCCTGAGAATCTCAGGAGAGCTTTCAAAATCAGGTTTTCTTGAGCCCCTTGCCTTAAGAGTTCATTTTGGACATAGTATTTCAAAAATCCAGAATTTCAAAGAAGATATACTGGTGTATTTCATTAATCCTTTTCCTGGGATGGACAAGGGATCAGCCAATGCAGAACAGTTAATATTTTTCATTTAAGGCAGCCAGTCTCCCAGTCCCAGCAATGACTTTACATGGTTTTATAGTCAGTCCAAGGCATGGCTTCTCTTAGAATATAAACAGCAAAGTTCAGGACAAGAGACTGTGCATAATTTGGGCAGTGTGAGTAGTTAATATTCTTGAGCTAGGGCTCTAAGGAGGATGTATCAAGAACATCCTACTTTTTAGAAACAAAGTCACCTTAACAGTTTCCAAAGGGGAAACACTGACCAGAAGAGAGTTAGTATGAAGAGAGAATGAGGAAATAGGTAGTGGATTGTGGATGTCACCCACAAGAGGCATTTGGTATGAGTTCCGGTGTTAGTGGGTGATATGAACCATGGGGAGGAAGTTGGGTACCCTGGAGGCAGCAGGACCACACTAGTCCTAAGGCAGGGAAATTGCTGAAGATGCATCATGATAAGGCAAGCTCGCCGGCATCAGTGCTTATCAATATATGAGCATACGGTAAAGGATGGCTTGGGCAGATTGAACGCGGAAGTTTCTTTTAGTAAATATATTCTAATTGATAAACATTTTTGGTAACTATGGAGACATTCTATTGATGCTTATATAAAATCTGAACATTCATTTGTTCATTCATTCACACATCCTTTTGACAAATGTTTACTTAGCAACTGGCCCAGATATTGGGATGAGTCCTATTGCTGCTAAGAAGGTCAAGACACAGCTCTTTCTTCAAGACTTACAGTCTAGGGAAGACTTGGCAAGAGGCGCTGGTGGAATTTTATACTTTTTATTGAGAATATGGAAGAATAGTGTACTTCCTTATTGGGGAGCACTCACTCTGGGACTTAGGGGATGAGAGGGCTCATTGATAAAAAAGAAAGGATATTACTCCCACCCCATGGGAAATGAATGAGAGTGAGTCAGGTATAGAGCATGCCTCCTGAGGATGGCATTTGCAGCAATAAGTGGCAAGGGCAAGGCTGGGGGCACTGATGGATCCTAGGGGTCTGAGCCCAGAGACCACTGGGTTTGAGAAGGTAGCAGCCAACGTCTCAGTATCGGCAGCACAGGATCCTGACACCATCCCATAGACATCATTTTAATGGTACACATCTCATTTAGAAAAAAAAATACACTTCCAACTACTGATCAAAACTTAGTGGCCACCTGAGAAGGATCTGACACTTGCCACCGTGCTGGAACTAAGGACAATTAATCAGCAACACACCTGATATGGTAGGCAATGGCTAGAATTTGCTCTGCACATTCAAATAACCTTTGTGGGTATGTTTTTAAATTTCCAGTTTCATTCTGTTTCAATGTCATTGACCATTTCCTTCTCCCAAGTCCATGAAAAACCTCCTCCAGCAGCCTCAATATTTTGCTGATAGGACGCAGATGGAAGGGAAATCTTTGGAAGGCAGGGATTGGCTGGATTCCCTGTACAGACATGAAGCCAGTCTCCCTTCCATCCTCCCTAGGTAAGCTGTGGGCGAACCAGTCTTCTAGAGAGAACTATGTTATTCCGCAGCCCTGAAAACAAATCATCCACTTCTAGAGTGTGAACACTCTGCAGAGGTGAGGTCCTCAGTTCAAAGAGATCATGGTTCAAGTCATATCAAACAATCTCTATTAAGTACAATGGTGTGCAAGCCCAATGCAGTAAGCAATTGAATATGCAAAGATGTTTTTCTGGAGGGTTCTCTCTGTTCACGCTACTGCAGTGAATTTCTACTCAACAAAACCCTTTGAAGGTCAACTACAAAGCAGTGGATCAGACCACCGTGCAGTTGATCAGAATTGGTCACTAAGATAATCTAGTTGACCCTTTTAGTGCCTCGATTGGTGAATGTGAACAGTGATTTGAAAGTGATGAAATATTTACTGAGATTTTTTTAAAAAAGCAAAACCACTGGCTTTTATTTTGATCACTCAGTTACATCCCATAAGCCCAGTTTATAGTGCAAAAAATTCCCAATGATACATATAAAAGCAACTGATATCACTATCCTATTGATATACTTGTCGGTCAAGCTTCTGCCTTACCTTAAAACTAGAAAGAGAGGGTTTTTAAGGATATGCATGTTTAAGTAAAACAGGCTCTTTTGATGGCCCTACAGACAGTTGCCTGTCTGGGTCTAGTAATAAAGGCTCGCCTGTCTGCTTGAGCTGTCTCTCGGAGGACAAACACTCCAATAAAGATCTATTAAAAAAAAAAAAAAGGTTTGCCTGTCTAGAGCCCTTGGCAGACTGGCACTGCCGTGGCCCCAGGCGGGGGTATCTATCAGCAGACCACGCTCGCAGTGTCTGCCTCGTTCCTCCCATGTTTGTGTCACGGGGCTTACACAAGCAACCTTGTCTTCCCTACTCACCATGCCTTTTCAATTTTGACAGCCTCTCTGACAAGTACAAAGGCTCTATTCCTCCACATCTGTCCCCCCTACCCCACTCTGGCCTTGCCTCTCCCACCTGCATCCCCTGCCCATTCACAAGGATGAATTTCAAGACTTTCAAAACTAACAGGCTGTGAAACTCGTGTCAGGCACATGCAGTGGTGCTCTGGGCTGATGATGGAGAGAACACATAAATACTCGTCTGATTTCTTTCAGTCTCGACACCTGTCACTTGCTCTACCATTTGGAGTAAAAGAGGCTTGTGGAGCTTCTGAGCTCACCCCCAGCAGGGCACCTTGGGAATGCACCAAGGATAATCGCCCCAGCTCCACCACCTGCACCTTCCAGGGCACCTTGATTTCTGGAGTTCAAATGCAGGCTGTGGAAGCACAGATCCTTACCATATCCTCCCAAATCTTTTACAGACACTTTTGATAACTCTTTCTCATCTGTTCAAGTGGCACAGGAGTTAAAGATTTCCATGCCTTCCAGGGTTGTTTTGAACATGAACCCGATAAAGCACTATGAGCTAGTCTAAGATGAGATGCTGTGGGCATGTGAACTATGGGATGGTTACTACTTGTTATGAACTGAATGTTTGTGTCCCCACCAAATTCATAAGTAGAAGACCTAATCCCCAGTGTGATGGTATTTGGATCTGGGGGCTCTGGGAAGTGACTAGGTCATGGGGGCGGAGCCCTTGTGAATGGGATTAGTGCCCTTAGAAAAGAAACCCAGAGAGCTCCCTTGCCCCTTCCTTCTGACACGTGAGGTTATAGCTAGAAGATAGTCGTCTACAAACTGGGAAGTGATAGGACTATGAACCAGGAAACAGGTTCTCATCAGACCCTGAATCTGCCGGCACGGTGACCTTGGACTTTCCAGCTTCCAAAACTGTGAGAAATAAATTTCTCTTGCTTAAAAGCCACCTGGTCCTATGGTATTTTGTTATAGCAGCCCAAACAGCTGTTACAGCTGTGGCAGGCTGGCCTCCTGTGAGTGTAGCTCTCTTAAGAGTTCACAATGAAGTATCACCTCACACTGGTCAGAATGGCCATTATCAAAAAGTCTACAAACAATAAATGCTGGAGAGGGTGTGGAGAAAAAGGAACCCTCCTACACTGTTGGTGGGAATATAAATTGATACGACCACTATGGAGAATAGTATGGAGGTTCCTTAAAAACTAAAAATAGAGTCACCAGGTGATCCTGGGCATATATCCGGAGAAAACTCTAATTTGAAAAGATACATGCACTCCAATGTTCATTGCAGCACTATTTACAATAGCCAAGACATGGAAGCAACCTAAATGTCCACTAACAAATGAATGGATAAAGAAGAAGTTGTGTATATATACAGTGAAATACTATTCAGCCATGAAAAAGGAGGAAATGATGCCATTTGCAGCAACAAGGATGGACCTAGAGATTATGATACTAAGTAAGCCAGACAGAGAAAGACAAATACCATACGATATCACTTATATGTGGGATCTAAAAAGAATACAAATGAACTTATACACAAAACAGAAATAGACCCACAGACATAGAAAACAAACTTATGGTTACCAAATGGGAAGGGGGGGAGGATAAATTAGGAGTTTGGGATATAAACTACTATATGTAAAATAGATAACCAACAAGGACCTACTGTATAGCACAGGGAACTCTACTCAGTATTTTTAAATAACCTATAGGGAAAGGAATCTGAAAAAGAATAGATATATCTATATGTATAACTGAATCACATTGCTGTACACCTGAAATTAACACAACATTGTAAATCAACTATACTTCAACTAAAAAAAAAAAAAAAAGAGTTCACAGGTGGTCAGGTCAGCATCCAGAGACTGACTCTTGACTTTCTCCATCCTTCAGCCGGCAGAGCCCTGCGTTTTCCACATCTCCCCCCAGAACTTGGAAGAGCACTCTGGGTACAGCTGGCTGAAAAATGGCAATGCGAGGATGATTCTTGGCTTTTAAGGCTTATGAGATTGATATAATCCCATCACTGAGAAAAACGAAGCTTCCACAAGACAACAAGACAAATATTTTCATAAGAAGTACTCGGGGGTTGGGGGGGAAGGATGATCAGATCTTGGGCTTTGGGTGGGTCTCTACCCATAACTCACAGCCCTAATCAATAAATAACTTGAGCTCCTCATGCAGTTGACAAATCCCTGTTCAAGTTTAGCTCAAGTGTTAACCCCAAAGAGAGAAGGACGTGAAATGACCTGAATTTATCTCACAATGGCAGCCTTGCTCCAGAGACCAGGCCCTTACATTTTCACTGAGGCCTGCCCTAGAAGGGCTAATATCGCTTTCCCCCCTTTTTACAGAAGGACCTTTGACTGAAGATGGAGCGTGAGTGGTCTGAGAGCTTTGTCCCATGGATGGCGTCACAACGGCCAGGATTTGCCATAACTGGGTTTTCGTGTGGCTACCGGTGAGGCCTGTGCTCCCTGTCACCCCGCAGGGAGGCTGTTCTAGTGCAGCTGAGGCCGGACTCACACTGGGGTCCCCTCATCTGTGGCCTGAGGCTCGCAGCCTCTGTGGGCTCAGCTTCTGCATGTGTCTAAATCCGGGCCGAGCCTAGACAAGGGATTCCAGACAGTGGGTATCACGGAACACTACAATTTGCACATCGAATTAACTATTGGGAGGACCAAGCAAGGGTTGCCAATATCTCATACGCTAAGTTGGGGTGTTAACAAGAATAAATAACAAAACAAGGCCATTAGCATCTGCCATCGCTGGGATTTTATTAAAGGAAAGACATTTTAACACACACCAAAAATAGGAAAGGGGGCTTCCCTGGTGGCGCAGTGGTTAAGAATCCACCTGCCAATGCAGGGGACACAGGTTCAAGCCCTGATCCGGGAAGATCCCACATGCCGCGGAGCAACTAAGCCCGTGCGCCACAACTACTGAGCCTGCGCTCTAGAGCCCGCGAGCCACAACTACTGAGCCCGTGCGCCACAACTACTGAAGCCCGTGCACCTAGAGCCCGTGCTCCGCAACAAGAGAAGCCACCGCAATGAGAAGCCCGCGCACTGCAACGAAGAGTAGCTCCAGCTTGCCGCAACTAGAGAAAGCCCGCGAGCAGCAACGAAGACCCAACGCAGCCAAAAAATAAATAAATAAATAAATAAAATTAAAAAATAGGAGATCATCTCAGAATTTAAAGTGGATGGCATTCAGCCGGATGGAGAACTCCCTCTGTTGTCTGTATTTTCTGTGCTGCTGACTGGTGAGGAGTTTATTACAGGCAGGCATTGGTGCCTGGAACCAGAGGATCATCAGCTACAATTCAGCTCTAACATCTGGGATTATATCCCTGGTTTTCAATGTGTCGTCACACTGCTACTAAAACACAGACTAGAGATATGCAGAAACAGCTCATCGGTGAATCGCTGCAAACAGACCCTCCACCTTCCTCTCCATGTGTTCCTTCTCTCCCACAAGTTCAGTGTCAACCCACGGAAGAGCACATCGGCCAGGCAGAGAAGGGAAGCTGAAACAAACACTCTGCCTTCAGTTTTAGAAGCGTGGAGAAAGGACAAAGCCAGACCAAGGGAGAGTGTAGTGATCTTATTTTGCTTCTTGGTCGACCCAAGTCCTTCCAGGTGTGTTCTGGAAACATGAGGGCTCCCTGGGCGCTACCACTCCTCACCACGATGAAATCTCTTCCCTACGCATGTGCTTGCGAATGAACAACTGATTCTTAGGCACAAGACTGAGTCCCCCTTTTTTGAAACTCTTTTTGTTAATGGTTTTTGAATGGTAACATATGCAGATGATACAAAATTAAAAATGAACAAGAGAACAGGTGAAAAAGTTTCTCTGTTTTATATCTCTGACCTACAGCCACTCAGTTCGTACTAGAGGCAAGCACCTTTACTGTTTCTGGAGGTGTTCTAATCAGACTCAGGCATAAAATATTACCACTTGTTATGTTATATGTATCAATATATAGAGGGTATATCACAAGTATTTACAACTGCAAATAGTACTTTACTGTCTGGAATATTTCATTAATCTGCACCCTACTGATGGGAATTCGAATGTGTCACTAACACAACATGAAAATGCATTTTTGGGTGCAGACTTCTAGAGGTGGAATTGCTGACTCAAAGGTCACGTACGTTAAAAAAAATTTTACCCTCCATAGAGTTTGTGCCAGTTTATACCCCCCCAGAAAATAGAGCGTGCCTGATTCCTGACACTGTCAGCCACACGGTGTGACAGCTAACTTTTTGAATCTTGGCAATATGATGAGTGAAAAATGGCATCTCATTTTTACTTCAATTTATAATCTCCTTTATTAATTGAAAATAGTGGTTCACAAAAATTCCCTAACATGAATTCCCTTTTTTTAAACCAAGTCTTCATTGATCCAGATGGGTCCAGCTGTGTCTCATGAACATTCTGGTAACGGGCATAAACTAATGATTAGCAGCAAGATGTTAGACCCATGTACCCACTGAAGTCCACGCTTAAAGGCAATTTAAGAGAATCTTTATTAATGGCTCCCTCGTGCATCTCTGTATTACCTACTCCAAAATGCACCTGTTAGGATGACTGGAAATTACAACGACACGAAGCAAGAGCAAAGGGTAATTCATTCGTTCCTAAAGTTTCCCTTTGCCCTTGAGAAGAGATATCAAAGCGATGAAAAGGTTGACTCTTGAAAGACTTCGGACCATGACACTTGATCAGATGCGGACTGTATAAAATTGATAACATTTATCAGCTACTCCATTTCAAATCTACCAAACTCAGAAGCTAATCTCATAAAGGATCAGCAGGGTAGACAATAAAGGTCCTCAGAATTTCCCCTATGTGCCAAGATATACGAGAAAGTCAACTCCTCTAGGTACAGCTATAGATTCCCCGGTGACTTTGTTGATCAAAGAGTCGTGACCACTGACTTCCATCAGTAAAGTTGATCCTAGTGCCTCACTGAATTTACGATGGGCCTCTATTTTCTGCTGTTGCTCACCTCTGTTTAGGTTTCCACTTACTTTCAAGGTCACTAGCTGTGTTTGGACAAAATGATAATAATATTGATCTTCAGGACACCATTTCTTGAGCATTTTTGGAAAGGACAGTGTAGATATCAGTTATTTCATGGACATGTAAAAAAATCATTATAGAAAGGCAGCCAACAAACTAAATAATTAATTTAATTAATTTAACTTAATTAAACATATTATATATTTACTGAGCTTGTTGTTTTCTATTGGATTTGCACTGAGGTTGTAGTGATTTTTTCATGTGCCGCAAGCACCAAGCTATTAATCCTGTGGCTGGAAATGCTTAGACTCATGAATTGTTAGAAGACTATTTTATAGAACATGACCTGTACTTAGACAATTTACTTGTATTGCTATTTAATAATATCCCTTTTTGCTCACAAAGGGGTAGATGTTATACATACTATGGGTGAGGCAGGTCTTTCACATCTAAGAATTTGTATTTCTAGTTTCTGAGTAAGATCTTATTGCTTGTTTACTTGCTTATCTATCTATCTATCTAATTATCAATCAAGCTATCCTCTCTTTCTTTCTTTCTTTCTTCCATCCATCCATCCATCCATCCGTACATATATACATACATACATCTATCCATCATTTATCCATCATCGATCCATTTATTATCTATCTACCGATTGATCTTTCCTTCTTTCTTTCTCCCATCCATCCATCCATCATTTATCTATTATCTATCCATCCATTTTCTATCTTTCCTTCTCTCTCTCCTTTCCTTCCTCCTCCTTCCCTCCCTCTCTTCCTTCCTTCCTTCCTTCATTCCTCTTTCTCCCATCCATCCATCATTTATCTAACATCTATCTATCCATCCATTTATCTATCTATCTTTCTATCTATCTACCTATCTATCTCCCATCTAATCTTAACCCTGTGCCAGGCATTGTTCTAACTGCCTTACAAATATGTACTTATCTAATCCTCACTATAGCCCTATGAGGTGGTTATCATTTTTCCACCCCCATTTTACAGGTGGGAAAACTCAGGAACAGAGAGACACTTGCTAACAGTCACACAGCCAGTCCAATGGTGGACTCAGAATGTGAGCCCAAGCCTTCTGGCTCCAGATTCAGTGATGTAACCACTACACTGGGCTTGTGTGTGTTCAACATTCTAGTTTTGTGAACCATCACTTGTTCCCTGTCACGGAGGGAAAATCATTCTTCTGTTGGACGAAACAGAGAGTTCTTATGAGGAAGCAAAGCTGGTTAAAAAGTGTGTGGTGGTGGTGATGGTGGGGTTCATTGGAAAATGTCTGGTATTCATTTACAAGATAATCTTAATAGCATCTCCATTGTGTAATGGAGAGATTCAATAATGGTACTAAAGAAATTCAGTTGACATTAATGTTGGAGCAAAAAACACAGAGTGATGCAATTCTTAAAATTGGGAGGAGTGTAAGATTCATCTGAGACTGACTGTGTTCTGGAGATGAGAGAACATGCCCTGGGGACTATGGCCTCATTTGGCCTGTCTGCTGGCAGCCATCTTGGACCCAGGGACCCGGATCCAGACGTAACATTTCCAGGTGCAGTGCTCTCGTTTCCATCCTTTCTTAACAGAACTACGGACTCCTCAGAGGCCTTAGATCAGCTCAGGCATCTCCCTGACCCGCTCTGAAACGCATTCTTCACAGGCACTGAGGGCGTAAGGAGAGAGCTCCGGCCTGCAGTGGTCACAGTGGTTCAGTGCTCACTCACACAGGTCTTCCTTTAACGGAGACATTTATGGGAAGGTGGCTGGACCAGAAGAGGCGGGGGGTGAAGAGATGGAACGGCCAGGTGTCTGACCCACAAGCCTACAGAAATATATTTCTTGGGGCTGTGAAGTAACATGTGCCAGGCCTTCAGAGTGGTATAACTATTTTACTTCCTCTTAATTAAAGGAATTATAGGACTCCCTTGTGAGACAGCAAAATGACTTATCTGACCGTAATGCAGTTTTGGAAACAGCAACTAGGAGGGCTTCGAAAAAGGCATAAAATATGTGGAGTTCCAGTCGCTTCTTTTCGCTTTGTCTTTTAGTTTTCATGCTGAAATGGGGCAATTGGAACACTTCTGCTTTCTCCAAATAAAACAGAGCTCTTTCTGTCCTTTGAATTCTTCAGAGCTGCTTTTCAAGGAAGCTAACTTGGCATGCTGGTGACGTTTTTCAAAAAAGCCTTTCTGATGATGTTCTCTGAAAAGCCTTGCTTTGCGGCGGTACTTCCAATAGTTCGACATTGTAGTTACAGATTAACTTTCTGTCATTGAAATTCTGACTAACTGAAATTATTTTCGTCTGTTTATAAATGAATTTGTTTTCTGCACCAAAAGGGAAACACATTATAATCTTCATACCTGAGTTATTTGATTAAACAAGATTTAAAGTTAGGAAACATTTGCAAATAAGTTTTACATCTAGGCATGTACCGTCCCACAAAATAAGTTTCCCATAAAAATAAGTTCCCCCCAAATAAGTGTCCATATAAGCACCAGAGGACATGTCCAGGGATTTTCATAGCAGCATTATTCATGGTAGCTCCAAAATAAAAACAATCCAAATGCCCATCAGAGGTATAACAGATAAATATGTAGTATGTTCCTATTGTGTAATCACATAAGGGAATAAAACACAGCAATGAAAATTAAGACACAATCGAACTTTACAATCCCCGCTGCACTAAAGTGACTACAGTGATTAGGAACTGTGACACCTTTTTCTGCATAAAACCTGGAGGTGAAAGCTTATTGATGTCACAAGAGAGGCCATGATTTTCCTTTTCTATATTATCTTGTAGGAATCTTCAAAAATAGTATATAAAGACACATGGCAACATGCAAAACTGTTCTATAACTTTTTCAGAAAAACTCTTTTTCCAGATCAGCTGAGTCCAGGGGGCCTAATTTGACCACATTTTAAGAAAACAAAAGGCAGAATTAGGACTTCCCTGGCTGTCCAGTGGTTAGGACTCCGTGCTTTCACTGCCGTGGGCCTGGGTTCAATCTCTGGTCGGGGAACTAAGATCCCGCAAGCCACGCGGTGTGGCCAAAAAACAAACAGACAAAGGCAGAATTATTTTACTATTTGTTAATGCTAAGGTGGAGGTCATTTTCAACTTTGCTGTTTCTTTCATGAGATTCCTGACTCCAGACTTTCTGGTTCGTGACTCAATAAAGGAAATCATTTGCTCGCTCAGGGTGACGATCAGGCCTTTGGTGCTCACAGCTATCATGCTTTGATGGTCAGGCATTCAGTATCCTGCCTGGGTTTGCCATGCAGCAGCCCAAAGACTGGTTAAGGGAGTGATTTTCTGGCTGCTCTAATGAGGATAATCCAAATTGATCCAAATGTGGGGATGTAAAATTCCCACCGAGTGGTAGCTGCTTCTATTATTAAGCATGGTCATCAGGGCTGGTCACTGGAGATTATCTGGAGAAGAGAAAGACTCATAAACTGTACAGTTCTGTCCTGGGACCCCTGCAATCCAAATTCCTTCTGATTTGTCAGGAGATGCAGTGGTGGGCTTCCATCTCCAATGTCACTCTCAGAATATTGTGGAATGACCCTCTGTGAGGCAGAGTGATGTCCTCATCTGAACAGAATTTTGATGGCTCTTGTGTTAAAATATTAATTCCATTAAACAGGTTTGTTGAGGAAAGAATAGATTCTTCATGGTGGAAATATACCGATGCATATTGTTTTGTTTGAACTTCTTTATCCTTTGGAGTTTCGCTTTTATTGTTGTCCTTGCCTGGTGGAAAAGATGTGAAGAACATCTCCTTGGTTACTTGGGAGCAAAGGTTGCCCACTGATTCTGATGTGCTTTGGCTGTAGTAGACCAGCACCTCGCAGTGAAGCCCCCGAACAATACCACAGTCTTGAAGGGCTGGGCTCCAGGCTGTGGCAAGAAAGTTCTTCAAATGCCCGTCTCCCAGTGTGTAGTCCACGGACACTCTCTGCTCTCTCCTCTCGTCCCTGATGGGAACGTCTTCCCTTATGGAACTCTGTAGGAATTGGCCTTTGTGGAAATTTCTGGAGTGCCAGCTAAATGTGCCTGTGAGAGGCAAAAGGTCCAGGCCTAGCACACTGTAGACCACACTGGAAAGTGGCCCAGAGCTTGATACCCCAATCATCCAGGACAAAGTGACAGGTTGTTCTCTGCAACCCAGGTCTGAGGTGGTGCTGCTTTTGCAAAAGGCTGGGAGAGAAAGAAGAGGGCCTTAAAGCTAGAGTCACCCCGTACCCACTGCCCAGGCCTGAGCTTGACCATCTGATGGCTTTGCAGCATCTCCTTTTACAAACTGTTGATTCAATGTCGATTGTGTTTATAGGGATTCTTACCTTGTGACACTTGTCTTCAAGAGGACTGAGAAACTTCAAAGACCATAGACAAAATTTGTGTAAATAAATACAGGTGCCTGATTCTAGGTAGAAGGGCCAAGGTTTTATCAGCTTATCAACCAGGCTCTCAAGATCCCAAACAGAAGAACATCATCAACAACAAAACAAGACAAAAACAAACAAGGGAAAGAAAGAAGGAAGGAAGAAAGGAAAGAAGAAAAAGAAGCCACTGGGTTCATTTCAGTTTTTCAAACCAGAGCACAGTCAGTTTTATTCATTTCAGAGGCCGAAGGGTCAAGGAGGTTGATATAAACTCTATCCAATCTTTCACTGATACAATCTCAAATGCTCAACAGCTGCTTCCTATCTCAGTGATAGGAAGATAATTTAAATATTCCTGTTGGTTTCTCTCCTATCTGTGTTCTGAAAACCCAAATGAGAACCCCCTTGTACTAGTGCTGAATAATCCAGAAAGCAAAACTGACTGTAACATGAAAAGGGAAACTTTAGGATGAGAAGTACTTTCCATCCTAGAGATATTCCCCTTTGAGGGATTTCCAAGTCCAAGAAGTGTGGGAGAATGTGACTCCTTGGGGTTTGAATACCAACGAGTAGCGAAGTATTGGCATGGAATAGAAAGAGGCCTTGCAGTTAGATAGGACAGAGAAGCATGGCTTTGCTGCTTCCCCACTGTGGGGCCCGAGATAGACTATTGAGGTCAAGTCTTGGCTTCTTTCCCCACCAAGGGGGAGTGACAGTGTCCACCTCAGAGAGAGGTTCTGACCACTCAGTGAACAATGTATAAGGGGTTGAGCACACAGCCTAGCACACAGTCACTCAGTAAACATTAGACATTATTTCTGCTTTGTTAGTAAAATCCCAAGATAATGGGGAAGTGGGGTAGAGTTCTTACGGGGAAGGAGGAAGAGGAGGAACGTGGGAGTGGGGATGGGCCAGTAACCAAAGACCCTGAATAAGGCTGAAGAGTGAACCAGCCAACCAAGATATTACTAGGATGGACGCCAGTGCTCTGAAGTCCCATCCAGCTACAGAACCCAGAATGGTCCCCACGGATACTCACGCCAGAGCACACAACTTCTGGGCCTGGAACGGATCTGGATGGAGAAGCAGGGACTTTGGAAATTCTGGTCAGTGAGCTTTGAGAATGCCTGATTCACTTTGTTTTCCCCTTACGAGTATAATCCCTCATTTTGTATGACGGATTTTTGTAAGCTTCCCCACTTATTACATAGGGCAGTGTTTTACAGTAATAAAAACAATAGTGATTTTTGGAAACAGAACGGGCTCTCCCTGGTTGTTATTAAGACAAATCTATTTCTTTCCTTCTGGCCCTGGAGACTGCCACTCACTAACTGACCTCCAATTCCTAAAGTTTGCTCTTTAACGACAAACTAAAAGTTGGTCTTTAACGACAACATCTCTTATTGGCAGAACGTGGAGAAACCCCCTTGTAGTTCAAAAAGGATGCATGAAATGACCACGGCCACTAGGATTTTGGGTTCAGGACCAACCGAGGGCTCATAGAGTCATGTGGAAAAAAGCTGAGAAGCCAGTCACTCTGGGAGATAAGTGTTGGCTTTGTCCACTGCTGTATTCCTCACCTACGGATGTACTGGTTTAATTTGTACCTGAGACCTTTCTCCTACCTTTTTTCAAATAAACAAGTTTACAAAGATTGTAAACAGAGCAATTAAGATCATTAGAATTACGAATGTGCATTGGGGACTTGGGGGGTGAGGAGATAATGATCAACATAAATAAGGAATTCATGGTGAAGCAGACAGTTTCACACTAGACGGAGACTTCAAAACAGGCTGATAACAGGAAGTTGAAGAAAGATGCTGGCAAGCATTCCAGAACTTTAAGAACCAAAGGTAAACCATGGCGTTTTAAAACTGGAATCCAGGGACTTCGCTGGTAGTCCAGTGGTAAAGAATCCGCCTTCCAATGCAGGGGACGTGGGTTCGATCCCTGGTCAGGGAACGAAGATCCCACATGCTGTGGAGCAACTAAGCCTGCATGCCACAACTACTGAGCTTGCGCGCCTCAACCAGAGATAGCCCACATGCTGCCAACTACAGAGCACACGTGCTCCGGAGCCTGAGCACCACAACTAGAGAGAAGCCAGAGCACCACAACGAAGAGCCCGTGCACTGCAATGAAAGATCCCACGTGCCACAACTAAGATCCAACGCAGCCCAAAGTAAATAAAATAAATACATAAATAATAAACAAAATCTTAAAAAAAACCCAAAACCCCCCCTGGAATCCACCCCCATCTCCTTACCCCCTCCTACCCCCAGTTTGGTTGTTGGCATATCAGGAAAGGGGTCAGCCAAACTGTGTCCTTCCCCTCCTCATAATTCACAGTGGTCTACGGTAAATCTTTTTTCTCTTAAATGTCCTTAGGGGCTATTGGATTTTATCTTTTTTTAAAAGTTGGGCCTTTGGGGCTTCCCTGGTGGCGCAGTGGTTAAGAACCCACCTGCCAATGCAGGGGACATGGGTTTGAGCCCTGGTCCGGGAAGATCCCACATGCCGCGGAGCAACTAAGCCCATGCGCCACAACTACTGAGCCTGTGCGTCTGGAGCCCGTGAGCCACAACTACTGAGCCTGCGCTCTAAAGCCCGTGAGCCACCACTACTGAGCCCATGAGCCACAGCTGCTGAGCCTGCGCTCTAGAGCCCGCGTGCTTAGAGCCCGTGCTCCACAACGAAAGAAGCCACTGCAATGAGAAGCTGGCACACCGCAACAAAGAGTAGCCCCCGCTCGCCACAACTAGAGAAAGCCTGCGCGCAGCAACGAAGACCCAACACAGCCAAAAATAAATAAATAAAATTAATTTATTAAAAAAAAAAAAAGTTGGGCCTTACTCTGTAAAGATTTTTTAAGCATGAGGGAAAATCTTGCTTTTATGAATTGACCATGCTTTCACAGTTGCCCTCCCCAGCATGCTTACCACACCTCCCTCCAGCCCATCTTTTCATACCAAGAAGTATTTATTGAGCACCTATATGTGGAGGCAAAAAAGTCATTGTGTGAGTGTAGGCTTGGCTCCATCACTTACAACACACACACTGGTGTTAGGCAATTCTTTTAACGTCTCTCGGCCTCAGTTTTCCCACCTGTAAAATGGGGTTAATGGTATTTATCTCCCAGAGTTGTTGTGAAGATTGAGTTCATCCATGTAAAGCAGTCAGAACAGAGAGCAAAGTCACATTAGGCAGAAACAGCTCTCACTTACTGGCCTCTCCCTGGTGCCAGGAGCAGCTGTCCTGAGAGGTTTGTGTGAATCAACTCGTTTAGTTCCCACAAGATCCCTGTGAGGTGGTTACTGTTATTATCCTCTGTTTTGTGGATGATGAAACGAAGGCTTAGAGAAGTTAAGTGATGGCAGAGCATGGCTGATCGGCTGTGCCAAAGGAGGATCACATCTCCATGAGTAATTCTGCTCCTGCACAAGTTAACACCTTTCAAAATGTGTGGATCTAGGGAATTCCCTTGTGGTTCAGTGGTTAGGACTCTGCACTCTCACTGCCGAAGGTGTGGGTTCAATCCCTGGTTGGGGAACTAAGATCGGGCAAGATGCACAGCATGGCCAAACAAAACAAAGGATGTGAGGCTCTTGGGGACAGCGTATGCAGCAAGCACCGTGTGCAGCCTGAAAATCTCATCAATTGTAGGGCTTTGATATTGGCAGAGCCCAGCCTGCAGGTTTCCCCAGCTGGAAGTTGGGATGCTTTCCTTTCCATGTCCCCATTTCCCTAGAACTTCACTTCAAATATACCTTTCCTGTGACTCTTAACTCTCTATTCTCACCCAACTCAGCCAACTCCTTTCTTCTAGGTTCCCTGAGTGTCTTAGTCTCTTTGGGCTGCTGTAACAAAAATACCATAGGGGGGCTTCCCTGGTGGCGCAGTGGTTGAGAGTCTGCCTGCCAATGCAGGGAACACGGGTTCGAGCCCTGGTCTGGGAAGATCCCACATGCCACGGAGCAACTAAGCCCGTGAGCCACAACTACTGAGCCTGCGCGTCTGGAGCCTGTGCTCCGCAACAAGAGAGGCCACGACAGTGAGAGGCCCGCGCACCACGATGAAGAGTGGCCCCCACTTGCCGCAACTAGAGAAAGCCCTCGCATGAAACGAAGACCCAACACAGCCAAAAATAAATAAATTAAAAAAAAAATCCTTCCCTCTACTTTAAAAAAAAAAAAAAAAATACCATAGACTGGGTGGCTTATAAACAACGAAGATTTATTTCTCACAGTTTTGGAGGGTGGAAGTCTGAGATCAGGGTGCCAGCCTGATTGGGTTCTAATGAGGACCCTCTTCCAAGTTACAGAGGCTGCCTTCTCCTTATATCTGCCCACAGCAGAGAGCAGAGAGGGGAAGGTTTTGTGGCAGAAAGTCTGCCAGGCTCCTATTAGGGTACTAATCCCATCATGAGGGCCCCATCCTCATGACCTCATCTAATCCCAAACACCTCCCAAGGCCACACCTTCTAATACCATCATATTGGGGGTGGGGTTTCAACACATGAATTTTGGGGACACAAGAATTCAGTCTGTAACTCTGAGTACGTGGTTTCAGTTGTTGATTTTTCACCCCTATAGCCTAGGAGTCACCCACCTTTGCCTTCTAGACAAGGTTACACTTACTTTTTATACCCAGATTATTATGGTACCAGCCCACCTCCGTCAAAAAGACCCCTGCTATTTTTGAGCATTTTCTGAGCCCCTGTCTTCAGTATGTTCTGGAACAAACAGCTCTGGGTGCTTGGTTCTAGCCCTTCATCTATAGTTATGTCCCTGCCACCTCCTCCATTGCTGGTGACCCTGGAGAGATTGCCTCTCCTAGCCCAGACCCTGAGACTCCAATTCTGGTTTTGGGACTGGGGACACTGCTCTTTCTTTCTTCCCTGCCCAACTCTGTCCTAAGCCTAATTTCCCAAACCACGACTGAGACCAGCCTGCAACTTTTATAGGCCTTATTGAACATTCAACAAGAGTGCAAAGAAAAATGGAAATTGCCCTACAGGTACAGTCCTATCCTACCATCTGGTACACAGCCAGCATCCCACATAGAACCTGGACAGTGTCCAAGGAGCGAGGCCAGGCTACCCAGCATCACCCCATGCCCAGGTCTCTCCAGGCCTCAGTTTCAGAAAAAAACTGTCTTCTCAGATCCTAAGAGAGGGAGTATTTATTCCCAAACCCCATCTCAAGTCCACTTCGCTGGGGCTTCGATTTTAGCCTCCTCCCAGGAAGATGGCTGGAGAGAGCACTGATTCACCACAAAGAAAACCCCACCTCTAACCACCCAAGTGTTATCTGGTCCTTGTCCCCAGAAACTGAAACACAGTCACTTGGTTAATAAAGTAATTAATAGTCTGTGTTCTTCCAAGGAAGATTCAAGGAGGTTAGGTTATCGGGTTCCTTTACAGGAGCGTGCATTAGTGGATCCGTTCCTCCCAGACGCCACGTTCGTCTTCATGTCTGTAATGATCTGTGTTCCCATGCAGACAGTAAGATCCTCAGGAATAGAAAGTAAGGCTTGCATCTCCTTTTCTGACTTCCCTGTACCCTCCACCCCTACACTGTTCCAGCTACACACACACACACACATGCATATATACTCAAAACCTAAAATCAGTGAACTGCGCACACAGCAGGCACTGAAGGATCCCCAGATTTGTTTTCTCGCAGAACTTCTGAAACAACTGAAGGATTAAAAAGACTAAATTATGCCTGCCTTCATTTTAAAGATATTTGCGCTTTCCAGTTTTAACGTACCAACCTCCTGACCTTTTTTCAATTGAAAATAATTTTTTTTTAAAGATTTTTTCCCCCAGTATTTCTTCAGGACCAGTCTCAGCCCCAGGTGCCCCTTCTCTGTACCCGCCGTGGTGTGTGTGGCGTCACTGCTTTGCTATTGGCCACCTAACCTGCCACTCACGCATCCTCCACCCTATCCGAACCCACAGCCCGGGGAAGGCATCCCCCCACCATCTGCTCCGGTTCATTCACGTGCAAATACTAAGGCGTTTCAAATGCAGAGCTCAGCTCTGTGTTGCGTCTTTGTCTCCCCTAGTGAGAGAAAAGCACTCCTGTGAGAGTTTTTGCTTTCTGCCCCTCATATCAATGTATTCAAAAGAAAAAGAAAAGGTATTGCTTATGGGATATTTTGAAAAAAATCATTGTTGCCGACGTCTACCTTAGTGAATTTTTCTATGGTTATATTTAGCCCTGCCAGGCCTAGCAGACTTTCTGCCACAAAACCTTGAAGCCTTAGTAAGTGGACTGACATATTCTGGACTTCTTTGGGCTTGTCATATATAAAAAGCAGCCGACAATAAGAATGCAAGAATTTTCAGCCAGGCATGGGGAACGAGGCCTCAAAGAGCTTTGCAATGACAGTAGTTTGCTTTTAGGTCAGTGGAAGTTTCGTCATGTAACATTGTCAATACAGACCCTAGACTCCGTTATTTATTTGCCTCTCCGTTGAGGCAACACAGGCAGAGAACACACTGGTACCTTACTTTTCAAATCCCAGTAAATACAGCAACATTCTTAATTAGATGAAAGCAATAAGAGAGAGAACATGTCTTATTCAGCACAATCTGAATATAGCATCTTCCTCACACGTTGTCTTCACTCTAGAGCTGGATTTATGAGAATATGTTATGTTGACAAATACAAGAAAATAATAAACATCAGGCTCTGTGGCTATTTTGCATTACTGCTTCAACTCAAGACATTTCAAAGAGAGGGAAACACAAATCCAGCAAGACAGAAGTCAATGTAGGCTCAGCCAATTTTGAAACCAAAAGACCCCTTTCCCATCTAGTGTGTTTGTTTATACTCTTGACACTCATTTGATGCATCGCAGTCTCTAGAAACCAAACTTAGTTTGTCTGTGTCGGTGAACATGATTAAAGAATAATAGTCAAACTCATACAGAAATAACAGTTTTGATCAGAGAAGTAATATCTAGTTCCCTACAAAGGAATCAATTAATTCACATTCACTAAGGTCTTAAATTGAACCCACCATAGATGTGTGTCTATTTCTGGTTCCTTGAAGAGGTGAAACTGGAGAGAAATGATTAGAAAAACTCAGGCTTGGTTGAAGGAGGTGGTGGTGGGCGGAGATTCCTCTTACCAAATATACCACATTCCCAAATACCAGCTTCCTTTCCTTCTTTTTGCCCTCAGAGATGAGAAAGCAGAGGAGATTTTGGCTATTTTCATAATGAATTTATCCATCATGTTGAATTCACTGGTTTAGGGCCAATCTGAAGTTTAAACTTACATATCTTTTGCTTTTTTCAAGGACAAAATGTAGTTGGATATATGCAATTTGAAATGCATACTTTCAAAATCTTTATTTCTGACAGTTACAGAAAGATAGAGAAGATGAAAAGGCAGAGGGCTATGTACCAGATGAAGGAACAAGAAAAAACCCCAGAAAAACAACTAAATGAAGTGGAGATAGGCAACCTTCCAGAAAAAGAATTCAGAATAATGATAGTGAAGATGATCCAGGACCTCGGAATAAGAATGGAGGCAAAGATTGAGAAGATGCAAGAAATGATTAACAAAGACCTAGAAGAATTAAAGAACAAACAAACAGAGATGACCAATACAATAACTGAAATGAAAACTACACTAGAAGGAATCAATAGCAGAATAACTGAGGCAGAAGAACGGATAAGTGACCTGGAAGACAGAATGGTGGAATTCACTGCTGCGGAACAGACTAAAGAAAAAAGAATGAAAAGAAATGAAGACAGCCTAAGAGACCTCTGGGACAACATTAAACGCAACAACATTCGCATTATAGGGGTCCCAGAAGGAGAAGAGAGAGAGAAAGGACCAGAGAAAATATTTGAAGAGATTATAGTCGAAAACTTCCCTAACATGGGAAAGGAAATAGCCACCCAAGTCCAGGAAGCACAGAGAGTCCCATACAGAATAAACCCAAGGAGAAACACGCCGAGACACATAGTAATCAAAGTGGCAAAAATTAAAGACAAAGAAAAATTATTGAAAGCAGCAAGGGAAAAACGACAAATAACATACAAGGGAACTCCCATAAGGTTAACAGCTGATTTCTCAGCAGAAACTCTGCAAGCCAGAAGGGAGTGGCATGATATACTTAAAGTGATGAAAGGGAAGAACCTACAACCAAGATTACTCTACCCAGCAAGGATCTCATTTAGATTTGATGGAGAAATCAAAAGCTTTACAGACAAGCAAAAGCTAAGAGAATTCAGCACCACCAAACCAGCTCTACAACAAATGCTAAAGGAACTTCTCTAAGTGGGAAACACAAGAGAAGAAAAGGACCTACAAAAACAAACCCAAAACAATTAAGAAAATGGTCATAGGAACATACATATCGATAATTACCTTAAACGTGAATGGATTAAATGCCCCAACCAAAAGACATAGACTGGCTGAATGGATACAAAAACAAGACCCATATATATGCTGTCTACAAGAGACCCACTTTAGACCTAGGGACACATACAGACTGAAAGTGAGGGGATGGAAAAAGATATTCCATGCAAATGGAAATCAAAAGAAAGCTGGAGTAGCTATACTCATATCAGATAAAATAGACTTTAAAATAAAGAATGTTACAAGAGACAAGGAAGGACACTACATAATGATCAAGGGATCAATCCAAGAAGAAGATATAACAATTATAAATATATATGCACCCAACATAGGAGCACCTCAATACATAAGGCAACTGCTAACAGCTATAAAAGAGGAAATCGACAGTAACACAGTAATAGTGGGGGACTTTAACACCTCACTTACACCAATGGACAGATCCTCCAAAATGAAAATAAATAAGGAAACAGAAGCTTTAAATGACACAATAGACCAGATAGATTTAATTGATATATATAGGACATTCCATCCAAAAACAGCAGATTACACTTTCTTCTCAAGTGCGCACGGAACATTCTCCAGGATAGATCACATCTTGGGTCACAAATCAAGCCTCAGTAAATTTAAGAAAATTGAAATCATATCAAGCATCTTTTCTGACCACAACGCTATGAGATTAGAAATGAATTACAGGGAAAAAAACGTAAAAAAGACAAACACATGGAGGCTAAACAATACGTTACTAAATAACCAAGAGATCACTGAAGAAATCACAGAGGAAATAAAAAAATACCTAGAGACAAATGACAATGAAAACATGACAACCCAAAACCTATGGGATGCAGCAAAAGCAGTTCTAAGAGGGAAGTTTATAGCTATACAAGCCTACCTAAAGAAACAAGAAAAATCTCGAGTAAACAATCTAACCTTACACCTAAAGAAACTACAGAAAGAAGAACAAACAAAACCCAAAGTTAGCAGAAGGAAAGAAATCATAAAGATCAGATCAGATCAGAAATAAATGAAATAGAAACAAAGAAAACAATAGCAAAGATCAATAAAACTAAAAGTTGGTTCTTTGAGAAGATAAACAAAATTGATAAACCATTAGCCAAACTCATCAAGAAAAAGAGGGAGAGGACTCAAATCAATAAAATCAGAAATGAAAAAGGAGAAGTTACAACAGACACCGCAGAAATACAAAGCATCCTAAGAGACTACTACAAGCAACTCTATGTCAATAAAATGGACAACCTGGAAGAAATGGACAAATTCTTAGAAAGGTATAACCTTCCAAGACTGAACCAGGAAGAGACAGAAAATATGAACAGGCCAATCACAAGTAATGAAATTGAAACTGTGATTAAAAATCTTCCAACAAACAAAAGTCCAGGACCAGATGGCTTCACAGGTGAATTCTATCAAACATTTAGAGAAGAGCTAACACCCATCCTTCTCAAACTCTTCCAAATAATTGCAGAGGAAGGAACACTCCCAAACTCATTCTATGAGGCCACCATCACCCTGATACCAAAACCAGACAAAGACACTACAAAAAAAGAAAATTACAGACCAATATCACTGATGAATATAGATGCAAAAATCCTCAACAAAATACTAGCAAACAGAATCCAACAACACATTAAAAGGATCATACACCACGATCAAGTGGGATTTATCCCAGGGATGCAAGGATTCTTCAGTATACGCAAATCAATCAATGTGATACACCATATTAACAAACTGAAGAATAAAAACCATATGATCATCTCAATAGATGCAGAAAAAGCCTTTGACAAAATTCAACACCCATTTCTGATAAAAACTCTCCAGAAAGTGGGCATAGAGGGAACCTACCTCAACATAATAAAGGCCATATATGACAAACCCACAGCAAACATCATTCTCAATGGTGAAAAACTGAAAGCATTTCCTCTAAGATCAGGAACGAGACAAGGATGTCCACTCTCACCACTATTATTCAACATAGTTCTGGAAGTCCTAGCCACGGCAATCAGAGAAGAAAAAGAAATAAAAGGAATACAAATTGGAAAAGAAGAAGTAAAACTGTCACTGTTTGCGGATGACATGATACTATACATAGAGAATCCTAAAACTGCCACCAGAAAACTGCTAGAGCTAATTAATGAATATGGTAAAGTTGCAGGTTACAAAATTAATGCACAGAAATCTCTTGCATTCCTATACACTAATGATGAAAAATCTGAAAGAGTAATTATGGAAACACTCCCATTTACCATTGCAACAAAAAGAATAAAATACCTAGGAATAAACCTACCTAGGGAGACAAAAGACCTGTATGCAGAAAACTATAAGACACTGATGAAAGAAATTAAAGATGATACCAACAGATGGAGAGATATACCATGTTCTTGGATTGGAAGAATCAACATTGTGAAAATGAGTATACTACCCAAAGCAATCTACAGATTCAATGCAATCCCTATCAAATTACCAATGGCATTTTTTACGGAGCTAGAACAAATCATCTTAAAATTTGTATGGAGACACAAAAGACCCCGAATAGCCAAAGCAGTCTTGAGGCAAAAAAATGGAGCTGGAGGAATCAGAGTCCCTGACTTCAGACTATACTACAAAGCTACAGTAATCAAGACAATATGGTACTGGCACAAAAACAGAAACATAGATCAATGGAACAAGATAGAAAGCCCAGAGATTAACCCACACACCTATGGTCAACTAATCTATGACAAAGGAGGCAAAGATATACAATGGAGAAAAGACAGTCTCTTCAATAAGTGGTGCTGGGAAAACTGGACAGCTACATGTAAAAGAATGAAATTAGAATACTCCCTAACACCATACACAAAAATAAACTCAAAATGGATTAGAGACCTAAATATAAGACTGGACACTATAAAACTCTTAGAGGAAAACATAGGAAGAACACTCTTTGACATAAATCACAGCAAGATCTTTTTTGATCCACCTCCTAGAGTAATGGAAATAAAAACAAAAATAAACAAGTGGGACCTAATGAAACTTCAAAGCTTTTGCACAGCAAAGGAAACCATAAACAAGACGAAAAGACAACCCTCAGAATGGGAGAAAATATTTGCAAATGAATCAACGGACAAAGGATTAATCTCCAAAATATATAAACAGCTCATTCAGCTCAATATCAAAGAAACAAACACCCCAATCCAAAAATGGGCAGAAGACCTAAATAGACATTTCTCCAAAGAAGACATACAGACGGCCACGAAGCACATGAAAAGATGCTCAACATCACTAATTATTAGAGAAATGCAAATCAAAACTACAATGAGGTATCACCTCACTCCTGTTAGAATGGGCATCATCAGAAAATCTACAAACAACAAATGCTGGAGAGGGTGTGGAGAAAAGGGAACCCTCTTGCACTGTTGGTGGGAATGTAAATTGATACAGCCACTATGGAGAACAATATGGAGGTTCCTTAAAAAACTAAAAATAGAATTACCATATGACCCAGCAATCCCACTACTGGGCATATACCCAGAGAAAACCGTAATTCAAAAGGACACATGCACCCGAATGTTCATTGCAGCACTATTTACAATAGCCAGGTCATGGAAGCAACCTAAATGCCCATCAACAGACGAATGGATAAAGAAGTTGTGGTACATATATACAATGGAATATTACTCAGCCATAAAAAGGAACGAAATTGAGTCATTTGTTGAGACGTGGATGGATCTAGAGACTGTCATACAGAGTGAAGTAAGTCAGAAAGAGAAAAACAAATATCGTATATTAATGCATGTATGTGGAACCTAGAAAAATGGTACAGATGAGCCAGTTTGCAGGGCAGAAGTTGAGACACAGATGTAGAGAATGGACATATGGACATCAAGGGGGGAAAACTGCGGTGGGGTGGGGATGGTGGTGTGCTGAATTGGGCGATTGGGATTGACATGTATACACTGATGTGTATAAAATTGATGCCTAATAAGAACCTGCAGTATAAAAAAACAAACAACTAATACTAAACTTTCATTGGGTTATTTGTATGGAAATATGTTAATATAAATGTTTCAGACATTACATGAAATTTCTAAAAATCTTATATTTGTATGTGTACGGAAATATGTATGGAAATATGTTAATATAAATGTTTCAGACATTAAAAAAAAATCTTCATTTCTCCTTCTAGAATCTTTCCTCCATTTATCTTTTAGGTACATTGTCTAGTCTGGATCAATAAGGCTGGCAGAGGGTGGAAGAGTCTGAGAGAGATGAAATATGAAAGGTATCTTTTTAACATTATTACTATTACTATTCAAGTAACTATTTGAAGTTACTATTCAAATCCAGGTCTTTCCATTTACCATAGTGTGGTAGAAACTAGAGAAAAAATTGACTAAGTTTCACAAAAAGGATAAATACAGACATTCGCTGTTGACTGAGAACCCCATCTAGGTGAGCAGGGATTGGATTCTCATGGTCCTTTCTTGGCAGCTTATTCGACCGGAAGGGGGTCGGCTGGTGGGAACACTGTACACGTCCCAGCGTGGTGGTCTTTGAAGTCTCCAGGAAGCCCTTTGGTGAAGGGACATGGCACAGAGAACCCTGCAATTGTAGGGTCTCCAGAGAGCAGACTGGCTGTACGTGTCTACACACACACACCACCTAAACCACAGATCCAAATGGGATATGAAGCACTCAGAGGCCCAAAGTGGCATTTTAGGCTGCCATAATCACATATAATGTCTACCCTTGGTTTAGAAGGTGGGTGGAAGCAGGGAAAAAATGCTGTGGTCAAACTAAAAATGTTTCTTGTAGTCAAGGCAAAAATGATGAATTGAGATATAACAGAGAATACAAAAAGCAAAATGCAAAGCATACCTACTTTATCCAATAATTTTGGTTAAAAACAACTAAAAAAAACCCAAAAATCAAAGAGCTTTTTGCAAATCTTATCAGGATTGAAAGAGGGAGCAAACCTGGTCCAAATCTAGTTATGTTTTGTGAACGTCACTGTGGAATCTAATGTTTGCGTGTAAGTGAAACCAGGTGGCTAGTATTAGCTCCTGTCTCCTCTGGAGTCCCAGTGCTATTACCTTAAAACCAAGAGTAATGTAAAAGCTAGAGGTGGGATTTCTTGGAAACTCTCTGCTATGAGTGAATTACGTGTCACATCCAGGCCAGACTCTGTCCAGAGAGAGGAGACAGGCATCCCTTCCTGCAGCTCTGCCAGTCGCCTCCCAACAGACCTCCCTTTCATCTTGTTAACCGCATTCCCACTGCCGGACTGGAACTAATTGCTGCAGTAAGGACGGTGTTGTCCCAGCCCAACGGGGTTGACCATCAGAACGGGGGGTGGGTTGGCTTTACCTGAGTGGGGGGTATTGAACAAAATCAGGGTAATATTCAGAGGAGGTGTGGGTTACATGGGTGGTGGGTGGGCATACTATAGTGTCCACTCATCCACTCTGCTGGCACTCATTTTATTCCTCCAACTCCCTTGTTTTAATTCCCAGTGGTTTTGTCTCCAGGGACACAATGTGCTGATCCTACAGACGTTGCATATTTCCTGTTTGTTTGTTTCCACATCTTTATTGGAGTAAAGATGCTTTACAATGTTGTGTTAGTTTCTGCTGTACAACAAAGTACAACAAAGTGAATCAGCTATATGTATACATATATCCCCATATCCCCTCCCTCTTGAGCCTCCCTCCCTCCCTCCCTATCCCACCCCTCTAGGTCGTCACAAAGCACCGAGTTCATCTCCTTGTGCTACGCAGCAGCTTTCCACTAGCCATCCATTTTACATTTGGTAGTGCGTATATGTCAATGCTACTTTCTCACTTTATCCCAGCCTCCCCCCCCCAACCCCGCACCCTCAAGTCCATTCTCTACATCTGTGTCTTTATTCCTGCCCTGCCACTAGGTTCATCAGTACCACTTTTTTAGATTCCATATATATGCGTTAGCATATGGTATTTGTTTTCCTCTTTCTGACTTACTTCACTCTGTGTGACAGATTCTAGGTCCACCCACCTCACTACAAATAACTCAGTTTCGTTCCCTTTTATGGCTGAGTAATATTCCATTGTATACATGTGCCACATCTTCTTTATCCATTCATCTGTTGATGGACATTTAGGTTGCTTCCATGTCCTGGCTATTTTCCTGTTTTTTTGACAGTGCTTCTCATGTTAACTCTAATCATACAACTTACATCTTAGTGATTATTTATTAAGTACTTAATATGAGCCAGACACTATTTTAAGAGCTTTATACATAAGGAGAGAATGTAGTTATTTTGCAGACATAAATATTTCCAGTCGAAGTTATAAATCTCAAATGATAAAAATAAATCAAAATGTCTAGTATCTTGGTACCCATCTCAGTCTTCTGGATGCCATGGTTACCTTGTGTCTATCTTTCCAGCCTGAATTACTCCTGGACATTAACAAGAGTCAGTCTCCAACTCTTCAAAGCAGAGGCAAGATCCAGATTCTTCTTTTAATTTCAGCCCTGATTTGCCTCATCAAGATGAGCCAAATATTTGCTATGCCATTTACATTTAATATATTATTCTAACTACACTATTAGGTTGGTTTTATTATCTCTGGAGATTTTACATATATGGAAACAGAGGCTCAGAGAGTTCAAGCAACATACCCCAGATTAAAGATAAAGCCAAAATTCTTTCTCCTTTTTTTCCTTTCCTCTTAAAAAAAAAAGTCTTACATCATAAGCTTTAATTGCATGTCCTTAATTTAGTGATAAACTTGTTATTGTTCTGTTGAAACCCCACAAGGTTCAAACCACTGCTGGGCATGCAGTTATTTCTTAATAACTATCTGGCTATTATCCAATCAAACTAGGATGGATGGGGCATCACAGCTTTAAACCACACAATTGGGCTTCCCTGGTGGCGCAGTGGTTGAGAATCTGCCTGCCAATGCAGGGGACACGGGTTTGAGCCCTGGTCTGGGAAGATCCCACATGCCGCGAGCGACTGGGCCCGTGAGCCACAATTACTGAGCCTGCGCGTCTGGAGCCTGTGCTCTGCAACAAGAGAGGCCGCGATAGTGAGAGGCCCGCGCACCGCGATGAAGAATGGCCCCCACTTGCCACAACTGGAGAAAGCCCTCACACAGAAACGAAGACCCAACACAGCCATAAATAAATAAATAAATAAAATTAAAAAAAAAAAAAAAAAAAAAAACCACACAATTGTGCACGTGGATTTAGCTAATGCCCATCTGACATGCGTTCTCCTGCTGGTGCATTCCGAACTCCTTACAGTTTCCTATCTGCCTCAGTAAAAAAGACGCTGTAGTCAAAACATAAGAATTAAGTCTACTTGCTATATACGTCTCATTAAAAAATTGCCCCATGAGTTTTAAGCGCACTAAACTTAAGGATCTGAAAATAGACATTTTACAGCTTCCCTGAGACTTCTGAGGCCAACTGAATGGTTCAAAAGCTTAAAAGCAGCCGTACATCTACCAGGGATTTGAAAAATCAAGTCATATTCTTCCTGCTACTTAAGTCAATACCATGAGTAAAGATTTTGCAATCAGGAGCGCACTAGCAATTTCTCTGGAAAGCACTCAACAATGGAATGCCGCTTAATCCTGCCCCCCAGCTGGATGGGAGCTGCAGCCCAACAGTAGCCAAGTGTGTCCTCATAACATATGACTCAGAAGCATTCATGGAGCCGGAGATATTGGGGTCCTAAAAATAGTCTATTTTTATATTTGTGTTTTCCCTAACTACAGCCTCACAGAAAGAATGCATGTGTTCACAGTTTCACTTTTCCTTCCATGTGCTTTTAAATAACACGTCGTTATGACCACATCCAGCAGCCTCAGAAATATTCCTTGTTGTAAAAGGGCGCCATGTGAAAGTGGCCATCCAAGTCGCTAATTCCTCCACCCTACACTGCCATGGCCACCAGCGGGGAAGGCTTTCCTTCAGCCTTTGGAAAACAATAAATGCTTATTCTCGGGAAATTATGATTTCTTCTGCATGAAATTTTAAGGGCACTTTGCTGGTGCCCGTTACTGTGGAGCTCCTGGTGAATTTCAGCGATCAGAATACTATGCTTATTTTGAACATTGAGGAAGTGATCAGTCATTCAAACAGCAGCAGAGGCAATTTTAGCATGCAAAACTGCAGTGATAATAATAATACACTATAATAATGTTACCAAGCATTTATCGAATGACTTGTCATTTTTAAGCATTTTCCCAGTGCTTCCTAATTTGAATGGTAGAGTATTGTAAATCCCTGTTGATGGCTTATGGGGTCTTTATTCACACCCATTTCTGATATTTTATTCTGCCAGTAATAGGAGGAGACAGATGGAGAATGGGAGACTAGCCTCATTCAGTCCAACTCTGTTTTTCTAGTTCTTGTTTGAAGTAGCCTATGAGGGGAGGCCTTAATGCAACCTCTCCAACTTCCCACTGAAATACCTAAGTCACAGAAAATGCTAAGAACTCACTCCAGTATCCAACATTAAAACACCAAATAATAGAACCCGGGAGAAATTTCCACTATTGGAAAGGCTGTTGGAACTAAAGTTAAATAAACAGTGGCCTAATATTGCTTAACTTGATGAAACAAAGAAGCCCCGCCCCCATGAAAGAAGAGGAACACAGTTGGTCCCTTCTTTTTTGGATGCCTCACCTCCTGGCATACAGACCCAGGGACTGAATAAAGCATGAAGAATGTCACAGTACCCTCTTCTCCATGGGATGGTTTAGAGGTGATCAGAGCCCTAGCCCCTAATTCTCCCTGCTAACATAGTCATACTGGGATAAGAATCCTGTGACTTCCGGAAAACAAAAGCAGTGGAAATGTGAAGTGGGGAGGAGTGGGTGGCATGCACACAACACCCATATGTATATATGCAAATGGAGGCATCTCATTGACAGGAATAGTAGCCGCAGGAGCAGGGCTGATTCTAGGGATCAAAAATCAGAACAAGCAGAGCAAGACTGGCGCTGGGAAAGTTTCTTTCCACTCCAAATATCTTTTCCATCCAGTGTTCCACTCCATCTGACATCCTACCACTAGAAGTTCATTTCAATAAATGAAGTCATGTGCTTTCTAGGATCATCTTTCACAGCCTAAATATGCCCTAGCGGAGTCAGGTATGAAGTCACTGACGCCTTAGCAGGAATTGTGGGGAATGTTATAAAGTCAGCCTTTTCCAGCCCCAGGCCCCAGGGCTTGGCTGATGTCAATGAAAGAAACAGGATGCCATTTCCCTGATGACTCTGCTAGGAGGTAATTATACCACATGCCTGAAGGAAACATTTGGGAGGCTCAACTGGCTGTGATCAAGAATGGATAATATAGACCAGATCCCCACTACTTATTTGTTTCCCTGTGATTTTATCATTCAAGTGTGGTATAGAAAAATTCAAGCTCAATAAAGCTTTGATTAATTATAATCTAGTAAATGTCTCTATTACTGTATTTTGTTCATTATGTTTGTATGATATCACTTACGTATGTGTGAGTTTGAAGTTCTCACACATCTATTATCATACACTGCTGGGTAGCAGCTGAACTACCCACATATTAGGATGTTAGCTTTATTAGGGTTAATTGGAATTGCTTCCTGTTTTTTTTTTCCCCCCTAGGCTAAGTGAGATGAAGGAAGCTGTCTTATCTAGCCAGTTTTCTCTTTCTCTTAAAAATATCCTGAATGATTTGCGGTTATTTTATTCTCGCATGTCCAAGGGCATCACTTTTGTTCTTTTTGTAGTGTTGCTCTGTTTCCAATCACCCCCATCTCCCCCGATTCCCAATCCCCACTCCTGCCTCCAGGGTAGGGAGAAAGTGGATTTGCTGATTTACTTTTCAGTATTGTTGGGGAAATATCATTTGCCCTCTATGTTATATTCTCGGAGTGTTAAGTAGTTTGGCTAAGTCAATGTTGAACTTAGATCATGTGAATTGTATTCCTCGGTCTGCCACTAATTCACATGGTGATAGACTGTAAGTTATTGAACTGCCATTCCTTGGTATGCACAGCTATAAAATTAAGATAAGATTGCAAAAATGACTGGCCGTGGTATGATGAATTCAAATGACTGATCTCTGCAGCACAAGTGCTTATCTTAGAGATGAACTTCCTGAAGTTCTTTGCAAAAGCTTGTGTGTATCTGCATATTTTCTTGAGAGAGGTTTTGTGAGTTTCATCTGAGTTCAGCCTGTTGGCCCTGGAGCCTCCAGGACAGCTGTGCATAAACACTGGTCTGGGGACTCATGAAGAATTTTGTATTGGTCCATGAGGAAATGTGAAAAATAAGAAAAATTGTAAGGGAGTTTCCATAAAGCCAAATGGATTCAACTTTAAAGACTGTACTATTGTGACCATCTAGAGGGGTGGGATAGGGAGGGTGGGAGGGAGACGCAAGAGGGAGGAGATATGGGGATATATGTATACATTCAGCTGATTCACTTTGTTATAAAGCAGAAACTAACACACCATTGTAAAGCAATTATACTCCAATAAAGATGTTAAAAAAAATTGAAAAAAAAAGTGTATATTTTCCAATGTTTTGTTGTTTCACTTACTATTATGATGGTGTTAATGTAGGGTGGTCCCCCCAGCTCTCTGCCCCAGTGGCTTCCCAAGGCAAAATGTTAAGGTTAGGTTCAAAGAGATTTTTAATATTTTCATGGCTCATGAAACCAAATATTTGGGAACTACAGCTTTTATAGAAGATTCTCCTGGTCCTTAATGTTCCTTTCAAACATTTGCTGTCTGTCTTTGGCTATTTTGAGAGTAATATGAACCAAAAAAAAAGGTCATGAAGAACCTAGTGGCAAGAGGGGAATAAAGACACAGACCTACTAGAGAAGGACTTGAGGATATGGGGAGGGGGAGGGGTGAGATGTGACAGGGTGAGAGAGTGGTATGGACATATATACACTACCAAATGTAAAATAGATAGCTAGTGGGAAGCAGCCGCATAGCACAGGGAGATCAGCTCGGTGCTTTGTGACCACCTAGAGGGGTGGGATAGGGAGGGTGGGAGGGAGGGAGAGGCAAGAGGGAAGAGATATGGGAACATATGTAAATGTATAACTGATTCACTTTGTTATAAAGCAGAAACTAACACACCATTGTAAAGCAATTATACTTCAATAAAGATGTTTAAAAAAAAAAAAAAGAAGCATTGGGCTGCCTGTAGGGCTGGTCTATTCAACACAAATCAACAGCCATCAGCCTTGAAGAACAAAAGGTCTTCACTGTGGGTGATCTTGCAGGGATGGTTCACACGGAGCACCACAGTGCATTTACTTTCCTTCCCCTCAAATCTCACAGTGACCAGAACTTAATTAAATTCTTGCTCCGCTTCTTTCCTTCTGTCCTCACACTGCCAACCACCCCCCTCCCTGTATCCTTCTGAGCACAGTGCCATACCCCATCCCGTGCTCCTTCCTGGGGAGACCCCTGTGGGGTGCGATCCAGCATCTACTCTACCCTCTTTCCCCCACCTCCTCCCCAAGTAGTCATCCTAGAAATCTGGAAGATAAGATCCTTCATCTTGTAATGGAGTTACAGTTCAAAGAAGTGAGATGCATAAAGGACAACTACTGTATAGTAAATCAACTATACTTTCAAAAAAAAAAAAAAAAAGACAACTATACACTACATTCCTCACCCTTAATCTTTTATTTTACTTGTTTTTTCCCCCAGTATCTTTCTTCTACCAACACTTTATTAGCAGTATAATAGGGCAGCCCACTGGAGAAGAATTGGATGAAAGTAAAATGGTCAAGGGGAGTAAGCACTGAAGAGAGGCAGCGACAGGAAGAGTTAGTCTTCCATCTGAGCAAGAATGGACTTGATAATGCAATGCTGTCCATTTGGGGGCTTCAGAAGCACCAACCACTCATCTATCTCAGGGCTCTGGAGCTCCTTTGGACTGTTATCCATGTTTTAATGCTATATCTTGGTTTATTCATTCATTCGACAACTATCTATTGAATGTCTACTGTGTACTAGACAGTGCTAGGTGCTGGGGATGCAACAGCAAACAGATGCAGACATGGTTTCTGCAAACATGGCGGCTCAGAACACCACTGACCAGCAGGATCCCGGAGAAGGTTATGTTTCAAGATCACTGAGTTGACAGATTCATTGCCAAAGGTAGTTTCCTTAGTTTCTTAAAGGAAGATGCAAGGATTTCAGAACAAGATTGATGAATCGAATCAAAGAGAATCGAAAATTTGCAAGATAAGATCTGTACTGGTGAACCTTTATTCTCTAGGGAAAAGTAATTATTCTCTAGGGAAATAAACGTAATTATTCTCTAGGGAAAAGTCATAAACTGAGGTCACTGATGTGCCAAGGCCAACACCCCTTACCAGGGAAAGAGCCCAGATCCCTGACCACTGGTACCCTCCTCATTTTCTCGAGCTGCCTTTCTGCTGCTCCTTGTGGCCATTCCACCTGCGAGGGCATTTGGATCACAGTTTCTCAGAAGCTTGTCAAGAGCAAACATAAATCCAAGGCTGACATAATCCCCCCCAAATTCCATGCCACATTCAGAAAGGCAACCAGTTCTCCAAGAGATTCAAAATTAAATCAGGCTGGCATCTTGACCTAGCTGGGGACGAAGTCTACTTAATGCAGATGACTTTTAAACAGAGTTCGTGTCAACAATGGCCACTGCGTAAATCCTGATTTTTCAGCTTAAAGTTAAGCTTACCCTTCATACATCATGCCTCCGTTCCCAAAACACAGGAGAAATCTTTGGTTTGGGATGAATTACGTTTAAAAATGTAAAGAAAAAAAATGTCCTTGGAAATGATCCCGAAATTTCTTAACATCTGAAAATACTTCATGTAAAGAATTAATTTAGGAGAAAAAAAACCTACTTTGGATTGGAAAATATTTTTAAACTAGGAGAGCAAGAGAAGGAGACAGTATAGGAAGAAAACTCAACTTCTGAATTATTATTGTCCCTAAACTCTGTTCTTAGGAGGTGAGTGGATAGGACTTGGGTGCTCTTGGTGGCTTAAGATACGGGTGGTAATGGGGCAGAGAAGATGACCAGACACATGTGCAGAAAGATATGTGCTTACCGGGCATCTTCTCCAAGGCAATCATTGAATGAAGGAGACTGACTTGATGAGAACACTGGGTGATGGTGACAGTGGGGTGGACACTTGGATGAGTGGGAGCTGGCGGCTGGGGTAGAGGGAGAGTGAAAGAGGTGCTGGGAAGTATTTCTTTCCCTGTAGTTTCACAAGGCTGCCTCTCTTAATTTTGTGGTTTTGCCATAAAGCCCAAAGAACTGTGACCAATGTTTAATAAGCCTTCAATAAATGTTGACGTTTCTACCTGAAATTCCACCTACTCGACATTGATTCATGCTAACAATGTCCTCTTTAAAATAAAAATTCTCTTGGGAAGGTTCAAGTCAATTGACCGCTCATCTTTCACGACAAGTGTTTAACAGGACTGCTTCTGGATCTCTAGCTGAGGTCAGCTGCACAATGAGAGTTCGATGGCCAAGTGGTTAAGAAGAGGCAAGGCAATGTAGTGTCAAGGAGATGCTGGGGCTGAGTTCAGGCACAGGTGGGGTCTTGGGAAGTCAGAAGTTTTTACTTCCCCAGGATAATGTCCTCAAAGTGCCAAGTGAAGGAGACACGAGGAAGAATAAGCCAAAAATAACAACTGTGGCTATGCAACTTTTGGGCCCAATGTAGGGTTCACATAACCCTCACTCTTCAAAGTTGTAAGCGTTCTTTGGCAATTGCAAAATCTAAAATATTTTAGAGATTTTAAATTCTGTAAGTTGACCTCAGCTGGTCTTCTAAAGCCTAGTGCTTGCCGAACCTCAGTGGTGTTACCCAGTGAGCAAGCATCCACATTTGCTTTCCACAGCTGCGAAGCTCTAATTTTCAGCAAGATACACAGTAGGCGTCTGACTACATAGAAGCAGCACCACAAACCACCACCACCAAGGATCATTTATCAGTTATTTTGGGAAAGGGGAGGATTTTTTTTTAGAAGAGAGGAAACTATGCTAATAAGCTTTTTGTCTGCACATATTCCACCCCCCCCCAGAGATCCCTATCTGTGCATCTCAGTTTGCTACACTGTTAGCCTTAAAGGAAAATGAGGTGAGATGGAGACATCTGAGTCATAAAAGTAATAAAACATGCTTCTGGAAAATAGCTTTCTACTTTCCCTTAACCCCACACACTTCCCAGTTATGTGGTTTGTTTCTTCAATGCAAGTCTTGGGAAATTATAGTTAGGGATACTGATTGCTAGAAAAATATACACACGCGTTTATAATTTATATGAAGGGAAAGAGAGAGAAAGGGCCAAAAAAAAGGATGAAAGAAAAATAACTTAGTATTAGAAAAAGAGAAAAGAATCAAGAACAAGACTCACTCTGTGAGGACAGAGTAAGTCTTACCTGCACCCATACCAGCTTTCCAGGCAAAACAGGGGGTCCCTGTCTCTTGGCTCAGATGTTAGTGCCAGGCAGTTTCTTCTATTTATATGCTGTCTCTGGGGATCTTGCTGATTGATGTACTTCTTACAATTCCTTTGGTAGGCGGGGAGTGAGGGTGACCTGCATGCTGGGATGTTGGTGGAGCTGAGGGAATGGTTGCGAGGAGATTGATGGGATGGGAAACTTGGAAGCACCTTTGTATGAAAGGAGGTGTTTTAGGTCATGAAGAACTAGATCCATTGGGTTGTCTGCAAGAAATGTTAACATTCCTCAAGTTCCCAGGTGATTCACTTAATTTGCCCATCATCTTTGGATGGTTGGTTTTGTGGTTGTGTGGTTGAAACTAAACACATAGGACCTTGAATATACCCTCCAAAACCAAAACATGACTGGGATCTGTGGTCAGATACTACATGGCTGGTATCCATGGTGGGAAAGATCTCAGAGGATGGCTGATGAGGTTGGGCGTGTCTTAGCTTGCCCCAGGACTGCTATAGGGGGAGGGGATGGAGCAAGGGGCAGTTCAGGGGAAAGAGTCTGCCCTTTTCATGGGCAGTCATCTGCCACCCAAATGGTAAGGTTAAAATTCCTGATAACTCAGGTGTTGGAAGATTGGAAGTTGCCCTGCATGAATTGAGTCACCAAAACCTCCTTTTAAATTTTGTGCAGGTAGTACCATGGCACCAACAAAGTACTTAGGTGGCAATTAGAAGGGTAGTCAAGCTGAATTGTAAGGGTGCGGGTTATGGAATGGGGTCTCAGTAGTGGACAGAGCAAAGTCGGAAGCAGTGGAAGGGGGAGGGAGGATGAACAACTCAAGAGTGTCAACTGCCCCTCAACCTGGGCTCTGTTCTCCACTCTTCCACTTGTCCAGAAGCTAAGGATGAGAGTCAGCAGTGTAAATATTGATTTTAAGACCTGGGTCTTCAACAAGATGAATTATCAGCTGTTTCATGTCTGAAACGGATACACACAGTTGAGAAAAGCACCAGTGATCAAAGTCAACAGTCGAGAAGACAATCACAGCTACTGTGAATGCTATAAACTGCTGTGCGAAAGCATTTCTGTGTCCAGGTACAATGCCCCTGGGGAGGAATGCGTTCAGAGTTCATGCCTATTGAACACATAGAAGAGGAAATGTCTCATCCAGGAGGGTGTTGGACTGACCTGCGGTCCATCTGCCTGCTTATGGTATGCACAGCTGGAACGGAGAGGACTCTACTGGAGGAGAGAAAGAGACTCACACAGGGGTAAGATGGGTTTTAAAGATGATAACACAGATAAACACCTGCTAAGCACGCGGGACTAGGTAATAGGAGGCATAACTCCCATTTGAAAAAAAGCCTTCAGGTCTTGACTTCAGGGGACTTACTCTTAGATGGTTTAATCTATGTCCTTCAGAAGCTTATACCACAGCAAACACTACAGACATGGGGATTACCCAGGACTAGCTGACAGTCTACATATTCCATAGAGTACAGTCAAAGAAAGATGCCCTTAATAATTAAAGAAAAAAGGGGGCTTCCCTGGTGGCACAGTGGTTGAGAATCTGCCTGCCAATGCAGGGGACATGGGTTCGATCCCTGGTCCAGGAAGACCCCACATGCCGCGGAGCAACTAAGCCCGTGAGCCACGACTACTGAACCCGCGTGCCACAACTACTGAAGCCTGCGCGACTAGAGCCCATGCTCCGCAATGAAAAGTCACCACAATGAGAAGCCCACGCACTACAACGAAGAGTAGCCCCTGCTCGCCGCAACTAGAGAAAGCCCGCGTGCAGCAGTGAAGACCCAACACAGCCAAAAATAAATAAATAAAATAAATAAATTTATTTTAAAAAATAATAAAAATAATTAAAGAAAAAAGCTACACTAGCTCAAGCCAACTTCTGGCCTGTAGAGCACTGTGAGGGAAAGGTTCTGCAAGATCGTCAGCAATGACTAGATCTGGCTTATTTTAAATTATACTCACATTTGCATACAAATAATCAGTGATTTACATCTCTTGAAAAATGTTTTTTTTTCTCTCTCCAGTAAGCACTTTATGTCCTGGTGAAATTCTGTTCATCTGATTACTTTACTATAATGGGAAAAGGAGAGGCAGGGCAAGGAGGAAATACTTCCTTGGAACCTAGTCAATCCAGGTACATAGTAAATACTTTCCCTCCCTTATCATATTCAATCACCAGAACAACACTATGCATTACCTACCATTCATTCTATTTTCCAAATCAAGGAACCAAGGTCTGAAGGGTTGATGTAGCTTTCTCAGGCACTAAGAACAGAGATAGAACCGGAACTCCCGTCTACCTGCATCCAGCGCCATTGCTCCTCCTGGTAGACCATGTTGCTTCTCTAAACCAACAGTGGCAAAGTATACTTTAGCTTAAAATGAGCTTGTAATATACCGCCTACCTTTAATCACGGGAAGGTACAAATATTTGCCAGAAGAATTGACTTTAGCTGGATGGCTACCCAGTCTTGGGTCTGTCTGCCACTCCTGAGCCTCTGAAAAACCAGCCTCAGTGCTATGAGGCCAGCCCCCCATGCATCCCTTTACCTATTCATCCACCCAGCATGGGTCGCACCCAGCAGCCCGCAGCTGTGTCACGAGGGCCTGTCTGTGAATTCCTACTGGTGTCTCTCGGGTTATCTGTGTGCTCACGAGGACTGGGGAGTTTGTGAGCATAGCAAAAGAATACGGTGTGCTTGGGTTTACTTTGTCATTTCTAGGCCTGGGCTAAAACCATCACCTTAAGAAGCTAAAATGTGTATAGTTATTAAATCTATTACTATTCATTTGGGGGTGGGGAAGGAACAAGATAGATACAATCCACTAATTTGTCTTTTCCTACACTCGTCTGGATTTCTCCCTAGTCATGAATTATTTAATTAATGTCTTCCTATGTTCATTCCACACATATTCCCCGAATGGGACAATTTGCCGTAGCATACGAGGCTGAATGAAGTGTGAGCTAGCAAGTAGGAGAGACAGAGGGGAGAGTAACAGATGAAGAGATACAGGGGCTGAGAGAGGATGTATACAAGATGGGGTGAGTGAACATGAAGGAGAGGGCAGAGTCCAGAGGCTTGTAGAGAAGCCAGCTCTTGGAGTTTTGCACTTTGATCCTCTTAACAGAGGCCCTGGGTCTAGGAGTACTTTCTAGCAGTTTCCCTCAGGGCCAGCTCAGTGTCGCTCCAACACTGAGAGAAGTGAGGAGACTCCAGGGATCCCAGGTTCTGCCACGGTACCTGGGTAGGTATCGCAAGGGACTAAAAATGCTGCTTGGGACTGAGGACCATGTACGAGACAAGAAATAGATGCTATAAGAACTGTCCTCTGGGCCCCAAATTGCTTTTCCACCAAAAGCTGTTCTCACTGGGATGGAAGATTTGGACCCGGTCACCGGGAATGCTGGCCCTTCCTTGCTGCCAGATGCCCGTGGAACCTCAGGGCTTGGGCTTTCTCATCCTCGAGTGAGAATAAGAACAGGAATAACAATGCCGTCTCCATGATCTCTCAGGGCTGTTATGAGGCTCAAAGGGGATAGTACACAGGAGGATACTTCGTAAGTGGGCCCTAAGTATTTGCAGTCACTGTTATTAGTACTGGCAACATGTCAATTTCTGTATCCCTTTCCAACTGAGTGGAAAGCCTTTTTGTTGCCCTTCTCTTAGGAGGTCACTCTTGTCAATTCTGAGATGCCCTTTGCAACACGGAAGCTTGTCGGGAGTGATGCATTTGGAGAAACCGTCTCTTAAGATTTGATAAATGCATTCATTTTTTAAGAAGCAAACACAGGGTGAAGCAGACCTGTTTGGATTGAGGTTTTATGTCTAATGCTAAGAGGGTTACATAATTAAATCAGAGATTGCGTCCCCTGAGATACTCAGGAGTAGACCCATTTTCATAGGCTCCACATCCATCTCGAATATTCCTGTTGCTTGTGGCTAGGTGGTGTGTGTGTTACGTGGTGTGTGCATGTGCCGGCGCCCTCACCCACACGTGAGTAGGGCATGGGGTAGGGAAAGGAGAAGATGAGAAAGGGTCTTATAAAATGAACCCAGTTGTGCAAAACATTACATGATGGTGAATCATTTCAGCCTCAATCCACCTGACGATCACCCTGGCTTCAAGGATTAATGACCCTTGTCATTAGCTTTCTGAGGCAGACAGCATCCCATTGCAAAGGACCACTCCCATGAATGAATAATCATAATAAACACAAATGTAATAAATACAAGCCAGAGGTTCATCTCCCAGAGTCTACGTCGCAGGACGCTAAAGGAACAGCAGCCCTGGTTGTAATAGTCTCAGGTCCGTTCCTTTAGAATCCAAAGGGGAGGAAGGACCCGTAGGGTTTCTCTCGATTGTCTGTGTCTCCCGGCAAGATTACCCTGAAACCAAACCTAACAGGGGTAAGAAGGACCTTGATACTCCTGTGAGAATGCACTCCAGGCTTTAAAACCCTGACTCTCAGGAAGTCTTCCTACTGTGTGTCAAATCTTACACTCATCTTTCATTTAGTCGGGGCCAGACTATGTCTGGGGCAACAGATTCATTTTCAGTGGCACATGAGGAAAGCCACCTTTCTCCCCATCCACAAGATACACAGGCACACGGAATAAAGCTGCCTCAATCAGTCATGCACTGAGCACCTACTATGTGCGAGGCAGCCTCTGAGACATGTTGCACTTTATAGTGTCTGACATCTGTTTTCCATGTGACCTTCACAACAACTCTCTGGGTTTGGGCATGGTAGGGGTTATGACCTCTAGATGATGGACAAAGGAACTGATGCTCAGAGAAGTTATGAGAGTTCCCCAAAGACAGTGAAGTTCAAACCCAGGTCTTCTGGCTCCAAACCTACGTTTCCGGTTGCACCACTCAACCTCTTGCTGTCCTGGGCTGTCATCCCTCTCTGTGGGAACGGGTGTATCCTATGCAGCCCCTTCCAACTGGCCATTTGCATTAAGGCTCCATGTTCTGGATGAGTCCCAAGAATTCCTCACTAGAAGAGGGAAACAGTAATACCCCCAGGTCTTGAAGGATTTCCCTTAGAGACTGGGACAACCCAGGTTTGGTCACCTCAGAGGGTCCAGGGTCCCTCATTTTCCTTCTCCCTGACCCCAGCAGTCAAGTGCAGCAGCACAGAGGGAAGCGACCCAGTGTAGCAGAGACGTTAACAGTAGATCCTGCAGGTGGTCAAATCCCAACGTTTCCACTTGCCACCTGCATATGTAAACCCAGCTTCCCTTCCCCTGTCTACATATTGGGGATAATAACATCAAATGCCTTATGAGGTCAAGGTGAAGATTAAACATGTGATGCCACAGAAAGCACTTAAAACAGGGGCCAGCATTGAGTAAGTGGCAATACATGTTAGGTATATTTATATACCTCAAAAATGTAAAGAAAGTAAATGAGATAAAAACAATAAAAGTGTTTTCTAATATTTCCATTAATGAAAATGATGGTTTCTGATTCCATCTTTCTTTGACATCTAGCACTAATTTTGAGATAATCAAGTCTATAGAGCAATGGTGTTTAATGGGTGAAACCTACAGTGTTTTAGACAACAGATCACTGGCCAGAGAGTAACAGACCGTGTAGATGTTTCTGTGTGTCCTTTAGCGCCTCAAACACCTTTGGCGCTCAGCAAGATTGTGTGATTCTAGTGTTGGGTCACTTAAAGACTCCTCCCCCGCTCCACCTGGAGTGTCCTATAGAGACAGACTTCCAAATATCCACTTCCGTTGCTGCTTTCCCACTTTCTTACCCACCAACTGAAGGCTGTGATGATATTCTATCCTTTCCTCCATATTTTCCCAGCTGCGGACATGGGAACTGGGTCCTGTGCACGGTTTAGTCTAGGAAGGGAGACCCCACCCACGATGTCAAGCCCTCCAGCACCTTGGACTCTCATTCACTGGATTCATGGGGATCAGTGAGTTGACACGCAGGGCATGTTCTTTGCTGGGGCCTCTCTTTCCTGGTGCCACGTGAGTGTCCAGGCTAAGATGAGACGGCGAGCCCCTCCTGGGCTGGGGATTGTTTCCCAGGACTTTGCTGGGCCAGATGCCTTTGGATCCTGAGCACAGCTTGCAATTAGGAAAGGGACATCGGAAGCTAGTGATGCTAGCCCCTCACTTGGCAGATGAGGAAACGGCAGCCTGAGAGGAGACTCGGCATGCCAGAAAGAGGCTGAGCTGGGAGAAGAATCCTGGGGACCAGCACCCAGTCGGGGTCTCATTAAGGCTCATCTACTGCCTTCCCGATCACCCGCCAGGCTTGTGTCATCGGACTACGAGACTGATCTCAACGAGACATATAAATGTGTCAAGTCAAAGAGAAAGGCACTCGGTTTGAAGTGGGGAGAGTGGAGCTGGGCGTCTAACCCAGCTCAGATGTTGGTGGGTTGTCGTCATCTCTGTAAGGGGAGACGGCAAGCACCGTCCTAACCAAATCCCAGCTCTCGAGGCTTTTACAGAGAGATGACTCATTTTGGAATAATAGCCCATAAATTAATAAATACCATTAAGTTTATGGGCTTCTTCTAGTCAGAGCCCTTTCTAGCTATCAATTTAGTTTTTAATAAACTCCCCCTGACTTGTAAAAGCACAGCAGTCAATTTCTGGTCTGTGCTGAAGTGACATTTCTGGTATCAACTTCCTCCTGCACATGTGCAATGAAGACGAAAGGGCCCCAAACAAAACAAAACAAAAACTAGGTGGAGAGACATCTGTCAGTTTCCGTTAGGTGACCGGATGAAGGCCAGTGCGCCTGGCTGCCTTTCCCAGCGTCTGGGTGCCTGCCCTGGGGGTCTTGCGAGCACCTCGCTGGATCGCTCAGATGGAAGAGGAGACCCGAAAACCACCTTCAGCTGAGACTCTCTGAAGAAGAACTGGGTGGGAATCATGGCTGACCCAGCCTGTGACTTGTCATCTAAAATAGTACCAGCTCTGCATACCCTGTAGGTAGGGGTGATGGAGGATAAAGTAAGTGAAAGTTCAGTAGCAAGCTTTATGTCCTGGAAAATGTAAAAGTGTGATCATGTTGTAATAATAATATAATGATGATGGTGATGATGATGATGATGATATCATATACCGAGTGTCTTCTACGACGTAAGGATCTCTGCCAAGCACTAGACATTCAGTATTGTTTTTGATGCCCACAGCACTCTTAGGGGGCAAGTATCGCTCTCCTTGGGCTCAAGAGTGGATGGGTAACTTGCTGGAGGTGACACAAGCAAATTCCTCCTGTGGAAATTCAGCCCTCCAATCTGGTCATCTGGCTCTAGTCATGGTCTTGCACTGCCCTAGACCATTCAACATGTAATTTTTACTAAGGTTTACCCGCCTTAATTCAAACCATACTCTTCAAAGGTTTTCTACTCATTGTTAAAAACACAGATACAAGCTAGGATGTTTTTATTAATATTCCAGGCTTGGATTCTGCAAAAGAGGTGTCATCTTTGTTGCCAACCAATGCAAGAGGCTTCGTACAGAACTCAACCTTTCTTTTCCAAGAGTGACTAGAAGCCCTACGGATGTGGAGGGTGGGAGATAGGGGTAGATATCGGGGGTCCCGAAAGCTACGTATTCAAGGAGAGCCTAGAACTCCTAATTGCATTTGGAATAGATCTCCCATGGGCTGATAACGTTGGAGGAGATGGTAGAGTTCTTTGAGTCCAACATCCTTGTTCTGCAGGAGAGGGCTCTGCAGCTCATGGAGTCTGTAGTACTGTGTCCAAGGTCACCAGCTACTTGGTGACAGAACTGGCTTAGTTACTTTAAGCCCTTGTACTCCTTCCTCCATGTAATGCTATCTCTTGGGCTGAGTGGTACAACCAATGACCCACTGCTCTGGCATTTCCCTGCAACCAGGCTGTGGTGAGGTGGGGGCCAGGTGAGGAGGAGGCATCTGAAACTCAGGTGTGTCTGATTAGTGATTGGTCTTCATGGACACTGTCAAAATGTAAAGGGAATGGCTTTGTAGCCCATAGCTGACTCTACAGATCATCTCTTCCATGGCCTTTTCAGACCTACCAATGATCATGATAAATAATCATTAAACTGGGTGGCCTTGATTGGGAATTATCTATAGTGCCCTGCAAAGGTTTGACAATGATCTAAGCAAATAGATTTTTCAAGAATGTTCACTAATATCCCCCGCCCCAAGCACGTGTCGTATACATAGCAACACTAATAAATATTTGTTGAACAAAATAGATGTTAATATCTCAATGTACCAAAACAGCAGTTGCCAGAAACTAGAAATCCAGAACCTTGTTCTGCAACACACAGATCCATCTAAGAGGTAAGGCGAAATTTAAAGTTAGATCTGCCTGCCTGAAAAGCCTCTATCCCAACCACTTTCAACCGTAAATTTTAAGGTGTGGTTCTCACACATTAGTGGGCTGTGTATGTCTAAGAACCGGCTGGGGAACAGAATCCTGGAACCTCCCCTAGAGACTTGGATTCTGTAGGACACTTTGCCACAGCAGCATAGGTTATTTTGGTGCAGATGGACCACAGGCCCCACTTGGACAAATGCTGTTCCAAAGATCATTAATAACAGCTGACATTTACACGCCCTTACTCTGTCCCTGGAAAAGTTATTTCATCCTCTCACCAATGCTATGATATAGGTTCTATTATTATCATTGCATTCTGGAGATTAGGGGGCAAAACCCTGAAGCACAGAGAGGTTGGGTGACCAGCCCCGGTCACTGAGTTGGTCAGGTACGGAGCCAGATGAGAAAACCCAGTGTCGAGCTGCAGAGCCTCTGCTCTCAGCCATCAGCCTCTGCAAAAGGAAGGGCGAGGAGGGAGGGTGGAGTGTAACGCACTGTTATTGTCTCCACTCAGTTTTGTCTGAGCGTAAAAGGAGCTGGATCCTCAGGTGCTTCCAGGTGGAGGGAAGGCTGGCCAAGGTGACCCTATCAGGCATGGCTTCAGTCTGGGGACACACCTAAGGGCAGAGCTAAGCTGTGAATTGATAGAGGAATTGGACAGTGTCTCTAACCACCCTTCTAGTGCCCACCAATGGATGAGGAGACGTTTAGAATAGATTTTAGGGTAGATAGCTCTCTTAGCCACCGTTCCTTCATTTTTGGTAGCAAAGAAGGCAGCTAATGGCAAAAGACATAAATAAAACAGAAAAACTTGGTATGAGCATCATACAAAGCTTATAACGACATCCATACTTTTGTTAGGCATCTCGTCCCCACCTTTGTCCCACTGAAACTCCAGGGAATGAAAACTTTGGTTGTTAAAGAAGCAGATGATCATATTTCTAAAGAAATATTTCCATGAGTCAAGCGCCCGAGCTAATAAAGACTCATTTATGAGAGGTTACACCCAGAGAAAAATAGCAAACAAGCCCATGTTTCAGTCCTCTTAGACTTGTAAACAGTCCATAGGCAGTGTGCTCTGAAAGCAGCAAAACTGTCCCATAAAACGTTTGTAGCCGTGACTGCTGCTTATGTTGTCACGGGGAAAAGTAAAAAAGGCACATGCACAGAGGGTTTTTTAGGTGCTCTCTTGAACTAATCATAGTTTTTATTTTCTATATTTTATGATGCTTCGAAATCTTGGAGCCTTGTGGCCTGGAGGACGGACTGCTTCTCCCAGGATTAACTGCTGTCCTACCCTTCGCCCCCATCTGCAGGGGATACGTTCCAAGGCCCCCAGTGGATGACTGCAAACTGCAGTTAGTACTGAACCTATATATACTATGTTTTTTCCTACACATGCACACTTATGATAAAGTTTAACTTATAAATCAGGCACAGTAAGAGATGAACAGCAATAACTAATAATAAAACAGAATAATTATAACAAGATACTGTGATAAAATTTATGTGAATGTGGTCTTTTTCTCTCAACCTCTCTCAAAATATCTTATTGTACAAATTTAATGCCTTTTCCATTAAAGGAAACTAAGCACTCACCACTCGCGGTGGCTGTAGCTTTCGTAGTTTGAAGAACAACAGCAAAACTAGCATGAACTTCTTTTTCCTTCTTCACAACTTCACGGATAGGACATTTGTTCTTACCTTAGATCTCAGCAACCTCAGCATACAATTTTCCCCTGTCCTTATTAAGTCGAGAACTTTTACCTTTCCACTTAAAGGAAGCTCTCTACAGCTCCTTTTTGGCATATCTAAATGGCCAGCATCACTCCTCTTGGGCTTTAGGGCTGTTATTAAGTAAAATAAGGGTGACTCGAGCACAAGCATTGTGATAACTGGACAGTCGATCTGATAACTGAGGTGGCTACCAAGTGACTAAGGGGTATGACTGGACAGAACGGTGACTCACATCCTGGGCAGGACGGAGCAGGACAGCACAGGATTTCATCACGCTACTCAGAATGGCTCGAAACTGAAAACTTACAAATTATTTATTTCTGGAATTCTCCATTTAATATTTTTGGACCAAGGTTGACTGTAGGCAACTGAAACCATGGCAAGCAAAGCCATGAACGGGGTAAGGGGTGGGGCTCCTGTAATTCCTAGAGGCAGCAAACACTTTGCCTGCCAACACACCTTGGTATGCAAACCAACCAATTCCGGGTCCATACCCCAACCTACCTCCTTTTGTCAGGCTTCTGCAGGGGACATTATCCCCCTGCCCTAAATCACCCCAGGGCCAGATACAGGACAGCTAGAGACCACGTCTATATCCCAGAGTCTGCCAACGTTAATCGAAGTATTCAGTTGTAAGTCTGCCTAGCTTCTCACCTATCCTTGCCCATTCTTTCCCCTGAAAAAGCACAATAAAGGCTTTTACCCATGCCTTTCCCTTGCTCTTTCTGCCTCCCGACCGACCCTGGTGCTTCCCTGTGTGACCCTGCATGGCATGCCATGCCCCCTCCCCTTGGGAACTCTGAGTAACAATTTCTTTTCCATGGCAATTATCTCCTGCTCTGTTGGCCTTACCATACCTGAATAAAAACAAAATCTTAGGTCCATTTTGAAACATCTCCTTGCTAAATGCTAGAAAAAATTCTCCTAATTTTTACTAAGGGAATCACTCCTCCTTCTGTTTGTAAATCAAGAAGTTTTCATCCCATGCTCTGAAAACCTTGCAAGGTAGGCTGCCCTGTGCCGTTACAGGACAGCGCCTGGATACCGGAAGCGGCAAGAAGTGGCTGAATCCTAACTCCTATTTGCTGGGCGGGTTATTCCCTCTAAGTCCCAGTTTTCTCATCTGTAAATGTTGATGTGAATCTCCACCCCCCAGGGTTGTGGGTTTACACGAGATGGTGTCTATAAAGGACACAGCCCCTCATGTGGGTTCCAGTAAGTACTAACCAAAGGGTAGCTTTCAGGCATTCTTATTTTCTCCAATCACCAGTCTTGGTACTGTGGCTTGACAACGCCTGGGTGAGGCTCTGACAGTTTGCAGGGAACATTCCCCCTTATCAGAAATTCTTTCTGCCGCAGAGAGATTAAACAGGGCTCAGAATCTCATATCCAGAGAGCTTGCCTTTCAACTCAGTGCCCTTGGGGATGCCAGGAAAAGAGGCTGCCTGCCTCATACATTGGGTACTGTGACACGCCAGTGAGAGCTCAGCCTGTGGAGCTCGGAGAGGAGGCCTGGGGGCTGCTGCAATCTTCCTGTCTATTCGTTTGTGCTCACTATCCTGTTGAAACCTCTTCTCTGTGAAATTTATGTAGTCACGATTTGGGGGATGGACCATCCGCCTGGTCCCAAATGTGGTTCATGAACTTGGAGGGAAGTGCATTAACTGTGCATCTCAGCAGCAGGAACCATGCCTTCATTTCACAGCTTTGAGCATCAGCACCCTTTTTGGACGGCAACAGGCACACAGCGGATGATTTTGATGAGAATTGCAAGCAATTTTTCTCTTCTTTTGCAAAATCCTCTGCCTTCCACTTTAATGGGATTGGCAGTAAGCCTTTTGTGCCTCGGTCTTTCAAGAACCCTCCAGCATATATACAAAGGCATGCACTTCCACCTTAGATATATACTTCTGTAGCCAATGTCCACATTTATTATAAGTGTGAAATAAATGGAAATGATATACATTTCTATTTATCGCCAAAGAAGTAAAACTAATTAGGTAGGCTGGGGAATGGGATATACTGATTAAATTTGATTACTATTTAACTAAGCCTAAACGAAAATCTCAGTTTGGTTTCCACCATTCTGACAAAAAATCTTTCAAATGTACCAGCCTGCTTTTCTGCTTTAGTAGACTCAACATTTGATTAATCTTGGATACTTCAGCTTCTGACAACGGCTCAAATTCACTAATATGAACATCAAGTCTGCCAATATAAAAGATGTGAATCCATGTTCATGTATTCTAAACAAAGGTTAGAAAATACTTATGCTAAAAAATTCTTCATAATGTACTTTGTTATGATTTACATCTTACCTTCTGTAAGTGAAATAGGTCTATTTCCCATCGATAGAATTTGGGATAATCAAGTTTGATTAAAAAGTATTGTATCATAAACTCCCTCATCTCAGCTCAAAGCCTGTTTCCAACATTGATTTCATGGATTTCCCATTTTTTTCAGGGTCATTTTTGGGGCAAAGTTTGTGGCCCTCCTTGACCAGAGTATAGTTTAATGTTGCCAAGAAAGCCTATCTTGACAATGTTTCGTGTGTATGTCTCCTGGAGATTTTATTGATATACTATGTGTTTTCTTAGAATTATGGGCGATCACCACAGCATAAAGAAACACGGAGCGGACTCATTCTTGTTCTCCTGTCTGACTCTAGGAGATCCCTAGCTCTGCCACCACCATCACCCAGCAACTGCCGGCTTGTCTGGAAAGAGGAGAAGCAAGGGTTGCGGGGCAGCGGTCGGAGGTGTCGGGAAAGGCCTGTAAGATGAGTCCTCATTTATGAGGGAGCCAGTGGGGCTTTTTCAGCCAACCTCTGGTCTCCACCACTTCAAAGCCTCTTTCCTGGAATGTCCCCAGCGCATGGAGTCCATTTACTTTCCCAGCTGGTTTTACAGCCGCAAAGCCTACTCCTGACTTTATCTATGTTCCCACCAGCCCCTGGCGAGGGGTCCCTGGAAGTTGTTTCCACGGGGAGAGCACAGTGAACGGTGTGGCTTCCCTTGGCTCACTTCCCACCCATGACCCATTCTCTTCCCCCCAGGGAACCGGCCAACCAGCCCCTGCGTGCACGTATCAGCCCGGTTCCCAGAGAGGATGGGCTGGTCCAACTCTGAACTGTCACCTGTTACAGGGAAAACAAAGGCCCGTTCCCCCACCTCTCACGCAGTCCACTGGGAACAGGGCCAGCCTGTTCTATGTGTTCAATACGTTTTCAAACATGCTCCTTTCAGTGGCCGCTTTTGCGGTGGTTATCTCTTTAGGGTCTTGGCCTCAAAACGCCTTGTTTGTTGTGAATTGTAAAACAGTATACCCTCTCAAGCTTTTAAAAAAAAGAAAGCTCTAGTTTTACTGGAAATTTTTCTTGTGGGAAAACCTCTCCCCTGCCCCGTTGAGAGATGCCATCACCCACAGTCTGGATTGATTGGAGGGACCTGGCCCAGCACCATGGAGCAGGAGCTCACAGCCCAGATGTCGAGGTAATTTCCAGACCTCGTTTTGTTTCCTCCCTCCTCTTCATGAGCTCATGGATTAAACCACATGAGCTGACCACCTGCTGATTGCTTTGTATAAACTGCACAGATTTTTCAGGCAACAAAAATAAATCTTGCCCTCTCCTAACAGAGCAGGGACGATATTCTCTAGGAGAGAGAGAGAGAGAGGAATAGTTGAAATGGCTCTAGAACGGCTGGCAGTCCTGTGATTGTGTAACCCAAACAGCCAGCATAAAACTGTAAAACTCTGCCGCAGGGGCAGATGGCTGCTGGGAGGATATTTATAGCAGGGACCCAGAAATAACTGTAAAGGAAAAGCTTTCTGAGTAGCAGGAGTTGGGACTTCAAGGTAGCATTCGGTTTAGAAGATATTCTTGCTCTTCTCTGAAACCCTGGAGAGCTGTGCATTCCTCACCACACAGGAGAGAATATTTGGTATATTCACAGAGTGCACAAAAGGTAATCCTCTCATAGCTCTGCGCTGCCCAGACCTGACAGATAGGAACTGGAAACAGGAAGGGAAGCAGGGAGAGTATTAGGAACGTGAATGGGGCATTTTGCAGTGCACGCTGGAGAGCCGCAGTGACGGAGCCCAAAGACACTCTAGGATCTGCATGATAGCGGTCATCAGGTCAGGAAGGGGCCCCCTTTCAGGGCCGTGCGCTAGGCAGGGGCAGGATACGCAGAACTGCGGCAAGGAGACCAGCGTCCGGGCTCAAATCAGGATGCACCGCCCCAGCCAGCCCCTCTGTGCTAAAGCCTTTGCCAGTTGGCCAAGGAGGAGGGAACCAGACTGCAACGGGGCCTGGGCACTATTTGTAATTCTTTCTCTATTTCTAACTTTAAAAAAAAATTTTTTTTGGCTATGCCACACGGCATATGGGATCTTAGTTCCCTGACCAGGGATTGAACCTGTTCCCCCTGCACTGGAAGCGCAGAGTCTTAACTGGACCACCAGGGAAGTCCCTCTAACTTTATGAACTGCATCAAGGGTACTTTGTTAGCATGGGTTCAGGACTTTGCAATGCATCTTTCTGTCACTGGTATAAATTCTTGAGCTTCAGTTCTCGTGAAAGAGAAGCACGCAAATTAAGCACCCAAACCAACACTGAAGTCACCGCCCTCGGATCCTGACAGTATAGACCAGCAAACCACGAAATGACACCAAACCTCTTAGCACTACAAGCCATGCACGAGGCTGCAAGAAAGAGAGGGAAGAATGTTCAGACTCCTAAAAGGGATTTCCTTGTATACTTAACTTCTTAAGTAAGTCATTTGATCTTTGAAAAATGCATTAAAAAGCAATCAGGTGGTTTGTGTGCATGTGTGTGTGTATGTATATATATACGTACACGGTAGACAAGGTAGCTCCATACAGCATTCTAAACAAACCAAAACAAAACACTCCCCTAACTGCAAGAGAAAAGAGCTGCATGACAAAACTGCACCATGCATGTAATGATTTCTCTTTCCTAAGAACTGATTGAACTGATGTTTTCCAATCTTAGTGTCCCTATGAGTGTATCTTTCTACCATGCTTGCCTCATTCCAATGGGAGCACCAGAGAGGAGCCTGGCTTTACTTATTTGCTTTCCACCTAGTACATCACTAAGATTTATTACGTGTATCCAGCAAGTACATCACTAAGATTTATTATGTGTATCTTTAAGTCCCCAACTGGAATTGCCAGTGTTATTAACAACCCACGCTACTCACTTAGAAGATAATTAACAAAGTATCCCAAGCACAGCTTTTCTAGAAGGTACAACTGTCCACTACATATCGAAACTTGACCTCAGTCAATTTTGTCTCCTTAGCAAGGGATGGCTTATTTTCAGCTCAACGCCACCTCAGGATCTCCTGATGACCTATGCGATTAAACCCAAGGCCGGGGTGATTTTACACTCCTGACACATTCATCTCTCTTACAGCAAGTTAATCAGGCAGAATGTGAGTGGTCCAGGGCTTCACACCCCAAGCCAGGAAGGTTCCTCATGTCTGCTCTGTGCTGCACTTGCTGGTGGGGACACCTGACCCAGGAAGACAGTGAGTAAGTGGCTATTCAGCTCTCCGGTTCCCTCCACGTGCTGATTAACCGTAGCCCCAACGTGCTGGAGGACAGTGACCGAAGGAGTTTTACCTGAAACTGAGCAGGACGCTTTGATGGCCTCAGGCGCAGCCAGCCACACCCCAGTTTGCAGCAATAGGACCGGGGACACCGGGATCGACCATGGCCCAGCACAGGAACAGACCCTGCCGCCAGCTTCGGGAAAAGGTGCCGAGGCAGAACGCAGATCTGGAGGTGGGTGTAAGCTCTCTGATGACAGGGACCGTGTCTGATTTCCACTGCATCTCCAGTATCCAGCTCGGAGCCCCGCACATAGTAACCCTCCACAGAGTTCATCAAGCGCAGGCATCAGCAAAGCTGGAGTTTTTCGTGGTGATCTCATGGGAGGGGGTCAAAGGGGAATCACGTGGCATCCAAACAGCGCAGTGGAGGACACTCTCAGGGACCCAGAACTTAGCAATATCCAGCGACCAGAGACACTGGAGGGGGGACGGTCTGCACCAGAGAGTGGGGTCCTGAGACCAGGCTCAGATGTAAAAGCCTCGGAAGGTGTCTGGCGAGAGCAAGGCAGGACTAGAGGGAGGGACTGGTTACCAAGACCAGGGCAGAGACCTGGATGGAGAGAAGGATCTAGAAGTTGAGAGAAGCCTAGTCATGAGAGCTGGACTATGGGATGAGGGTTAGAGCAGCAACACGGCTGATTGCAGTGATGCTGTTGGCCCCCGAATGCCTGGCTAGAAACAGAGCCCCCTGCCTCACTTCTGTTATGTTCCCCGGGCCAGGGCCAGGGGAGGGCCGTGGGCAGAGAGCAGGGGGTGCAAAGGCTGTGACATGACAGTGTCTGCACTCCTGATCCCAGTGAGGTCAACCTCTCCGGCCACAGGCAAGACTAGGTAGTTTATGGAAACTGCCTTTCTGGTTGATTTAGAACCGTTTTCTTCCCTTCTAAACACAGTGCATTTAGGTTAAAAACCAGGCAGCGTATCAATAAACTAATTGAGAGCATAGGCGATAAGAGTTTAGTGTCCTTTCATAAACCTGAAGTTTTAGAGTCTTCCTGAGGCAGAGGCAATATAAGATTCCAGGCTTTAGCTGCTGCGAAAACTGTGAGCCTACATCTAATAGGGTGCAAGGGAGGTGATGGTTACCATAGAGAAATTAATCAAAGGACAGCACCACCTAAATCTTCCAAGGAATCGTGAGGCTCTCCTGCCTTCTAAAGAAAGCACGCACACCTTCACACTTCCACACACAATGGAAGTTTTGACTGGATGAGGAGGACCTGCTTGTAATCACTGTTTTCTGGAAAGGTAATACGTTTATAGGTGATGAATAAATGCTGTCAGCTTCAACAATATTATGAATACAACCCGAATAGAAATGAGCAGAGAGCTAAGAGGAGGTCTGACAATGAATCTTGTATTTCATCATTTAGTAAAATACGAGGTGTTCCCTTAAAAGTGCAGGTTGGTCTCTATTTGTAATTGATGTCGGAGCCCAGGGCTCACAGATATCCTAGACTGTTCAGCCGCACTTGCCCTGGAAACCCTTCGAAAGCAACCTTCTTTCCCTCACTGTTCGCTGCCACCTAGTGAATTTACTTGGAAAAGAAACCAGAGCTGGAAAGGAAATGCTTTTTAAAAGGCAAATAGACCACCTAGAGAGGTGGGATTGGGAGGGTGGGAAGGAGGGAGACGCAAGAGGGAAGAGATATGGGGATATATGTATATGTATAACTGATTCACTTTGTTATAAAGCAGAAACTAACATACCATTGTAAAGCAATTATACTCCAATACAGATGTTAAAAAAAAAAAAAAGCTGCCTTGGGGATCATGTGAACTCAAAATAAAGCTCAACTTATAGACGGGAAAAAAAAAAAAAAAAAAAGGCAAATAGCTTTAACAGGTGCCCGGAGCAGGAAGGTAGAAGCTCTTGCCAAAAGGGCCACGGAGGAGATAATGAAATTCAAGCCACTGGAGCGGAGCACATAAATGAAGCCGCTGTCCGGTGGAACCTTCTGGAAAGAGCAGGTTGAGGTCAGCAGTTCATGACAGCATGGGGCTGCCGATCAGGACAGCCCGGCTGGACAGAATCAGTCTGTTCCTCTGCCCGCCCCTTGGTTGACCCCAAAGGCAGGGCCACATGTCGCATGGCCCAGTATACAGACGTTAAGCGCTTGGTAGAGAAAAAAGGTGTTTGGAATGAAGCAGCTGGTGCCGAAGCTCCAGAGTTTGTGCGTCGGAGGCATGAAAACTATGGTAACGGGACGATCACAGAAGGGAGGGAAATGTAATCAGAACGGAAATGCAATCATGTGCAGCTTTCCTAACCCCCAGCTGTCTTTGCCAATCTCCCTGCAGCGTGAACACAAAGGCTGTAACCTCCCAAATCAAGAGAGGGCCAGGGTAACTGCCTCCTGCTCACACCCAGGGTCACCGGGCACTGAAAGGATGTTGTTCCTCCATCACTCCGCACACAGAACTGTCGGAGGGAGGTGGCCGTGGGCACTGACTCTGTGAGCGCTGCCGTGTGGCTCAATCTTGTCCATCTGTTTCAGAATCCACCTTACCTCTCTCTCTACTGGGATCATGAGAGCCCTCAGCCCTGCCCAGATTCTCAGGCCTGCCCAGGTTCTGTGAACATGCTGGAGAAGTGGATTGCTCAGGTTCAGGTAATGATACTTGTGCAAATGAGATGTGCAGTGGCTATTGCCATTGGAGCATGTGTCATGTGCACACACGTACATGGTAGTATATGTGTGCGAGTACATGCGCATGCATGTGTGTGTATATGCTATGTGAACACTAAGAAACTGATGACATCCAGTCTCTTATTGTCTTATTGTACATTGTCTCTGAAGGGGTGAGTTTTAATGACTCAGATCATTAAGGAAATGGGGAGGCCATTTGGCTCAGAAACTAAGGAAAACGAATCCACTGATTTTAATAATTAAATGAGACCAAAATGAAACTCTAAGATTTGTTCTTTTCACTCAAGAGACCATGGACCATTCAACTCATGACATCTCTCCCCCAGGTATCCTCCAGAGTAACTAGTTCAGTGTTAAAAGACTCTGTAACTGTGTGTGTTTCCTGCTAGCCATCACTTTCACCCTCAGAACAGATTTGCCCCATTGCAAAAATGGTGATATTATTATTGATATTTTGGCACTGGGTCATTCACTGATTTGATGCTCTTTGTACTGTAACTTACAGTTGTCAATTGGATTCGAATGCTTGCTCTATCCTTGGGGACCTGAGCTATTAATAGAGCGATGCATAAAGAGTCTAAGCACATCGCAGGGGATCACTCGGTTTGAATTACTTTTACGGATGTACTTCTAAACGTCATCTCAACTCTAGCACTGTGCAGCCAGTGGGCCAGTGTTGTTCACTGGATCCACTTCTCCAGAATCATTGTTCCTATCTTACGTGGTGGATCAAATCCTTATACAACACGAAGGAACGAACCAGCGACCACATGTAAAGGTGTTAGCCCACATACGATGACGTGGCATATAATTAAGCACAGCTAACATGCTTTCCCAACAACGTCCAACTCCTCCAGAGTTTAAGTACACTGTGCTTCATCCAGAGGTTGGCGTCCCCACCCCAGGGCAAGTCCAAAGGGCACCAGTGTGAGACTGACAGGGGACCCGCTCTCCAAGGATCAACAAAACCAGTAGAACAACAAGATTTGAGGAGTAAAAATGAAAAACTAGAACACTCCAGTATGCTATGAATTTGGATCGTCTGTGCCCAACTGAGAGAGGTTGTAAAAATAACCCTCAGCATCCTGTTCTTGGGGAAAAAAATAGTGCCAAGCATTCTTAATTAGTACTTTCCCTGGCAGCAATTTGGAGATCCTGTGATTCCCAAATCTCCCTAGAGGTAGGGAGTTGACTTCACAGAAATCTAGGCAACTTTGCAAAAAAATGACTCCTTAACCCAACTTTGCAAATAAATATGTTTTTAGTTATTAGATATTTCCCTCCTAATTTACAACAGATAATTCAGGGAGACAAAGTAAATTTTAAGCAACTAATTTTGCGTGGGGCTCACTCCGCTTGGCCATGAAAAGAGTCAGGCCGACCTGGACTCCGCTGTCCAGGAGTTGGGGACCCAGGGGGGTCTGAGGCAAAAAGGCAATGAAAAAGAAACATGACAGCAGCGCGTAATTCCCCACCCATCCAATGGGGGGCGTTAAGAAGACGGCTTGTTTAGATGGACTGCATTTTACTCATTCACTAAAGAACAACAACAACAAATGTCTATTTGTGGAAGACACCATGCTACACACCACAGATTCTCAACCCTACTGGTCCAAAGGAAACATGAGAAATATAATTTTTGAAAAATTTAAATTGTTTAAATGAGATCATAATGAAATTTTAAAAATTCATAAATTCTGTTTCTCCGCAGACTTTTGTTCTCTGGTTGATAGGAAGGACTAAGGCAGGGAATATTAATAATTATTATAATGATAATAAAGTAGCTATTATTTTTTGAGCACTAACCATGTGCTAGGCAACTGTATTATAATTGTTTTTAAGTGATTCATCTTTTTAAATCCTAATTTTCACAATACCCTTTAAAATAACATCACTGCAGTGGATTGAAAGCTTGTGTGTACTCAGAAAATTCATATGTTGAAATCCTAACCCCCAGTGTGATGGTGGTAGGAGGGAGGACATTTGGGAGGAGATTAGGTCATGAGAGTGGAGCCCTCATGCATGGGATTAGGGCCCTTATAAGAGGGACCCCAGAGAGTTCTCATGCCCTCTTTCTGCCATGTGAGGTTACAACGAGAAGCTGGCAGTCTGTAACCCAGAAGACGGCTCTCACCAGAACCCAGTCATAACTGCACCCTGATCTTGAACTTCCAGCCTTCAGAACTGTGAGAAATAAATGTCTGTTGTTTATATGCCCCACCCCAGTCTATGGTATTTTGTTATAGCAGCTGTAACTAAGTAAGACAAACATTTTCTCTGTCTTAACAAAGGAGGAAGTTGATTGTCTAAGGTTAAACAATTAATATGGGACAGAACTGAGATTCAGACTTTGGACTGTTGGGTTCCAGAGTCAGTGTCCTTAATTGTTACACTTATGGTTAGATGATGTCTTAGATCTTTATTTAAACATATATATACAATTTCTTTTCTATTCCCATTTTCCTAGCCTAGGAAGCTCTCAGTGGACTATTGTCATAGTCTTCAAACTGGCCACCCCGACTCCTGTCTCTTCTCCAACAAATCCATCCCCATAAGTTGCCAATAGAGTTATGTTCTTAAAATGCAAGTCAGATGATTCTCTCCAATATCCAAAGCCCTCAATGACTCCTTTCACTTGACTGATAAAGAAAATACTTCCGAATATGGCGCTTAAGGGCCCCTGATCCAGCCTCATGTCCTTTTCATATGCCCCACAGTCACGTGAACCCCACTGTTCAGTGTTCCAAAGGACCAAGACTTTTGTTCCCGCTATGGCCCCACCTGGCCTGCCTTCTGGCGGGCAGTATGGCACAGTGGGCATGCATATGAGCTTTGGGGTTGACTGGACTTCAACTGGAATCCCAGCTCTGCCACCTACCAGCTGTGTGACCTTGGGCTAGTTGTGTGACGTCGCTAACCCTTACTTGTTCATCTGAAAACACGAAGTGCTGAGAGCATCAAAGGGAAGAACAGATACATTCCACTTAGCATAGCGCCCAGCACACAGCATTCAGTAAATGGAAGCTGATTTTATCTGCCTCAGGAAACTCTGTGCCCTCTCTTCCATCTGTGTCTCAGGGGCTGCCCAGGCATACAGGGCTCGCTCTATCTAATTGACCTTCACACTCCATCAATGTCACATTCAGGCCTGACTTTTGGCTTAAGCTCCAAACCCATAACTATGGTTCATCCTTCTTTTGGTCTTCCAGATGCATCCAGTAAAATAGTCATTCTAGTCTAAATTTCCAGGGCAGAGTTAGAAGAGAGATGGGAGGTCAAAGAGGGTAAAAATCAGAAAGTTGCATAATAATTATAATCAAAATAGCTAATATTCATTGAACATGATATATCAGACTCTGCTTTACATGATGTATGTATATTGGCTTATTAAATCTTAAAAGACTGGTACCACTTTTAGTTCCCCTCTTTATAGATGGGGATGTAAATGGTCAGAGACATTAAATAAGCTTCAAGTGACAGAGCCTGATTTGAACCAAGGCAACCTGGCATTCGGGTAAGCATGATCCCCCGCTCCCCCCCTTCCAATGACTGGCTCTCCCCTCAATTCCCTGTTCCTGACATTTATGCAAACTCTCAGGTAGAGGGCAGATCTCTGGTTTTTACCCCAAATGTGCCGGATTTTTGTGGCTCATCCCGTCCTTATTTTACAATCAGCCCAGCAAAGCCAGTTGCTCCACGTGGGATGCCCTATGATTTATGTCATCTTCATTTCCACTCTCATTGTGATTCACCTGAACTTATGAATTTAAAATCACTTAATGCATGTGGTAAAAGAAGCATTTCCTTTTCTATCGCTTTTTTATTTGAAGTAGCATCTGTGCTGGAGCTTCAAAGAATTAATTTGAAACATTCAGCTGCAGCCAGAGCTTGATATACTCAGAGGAGCAATGCCTAGAAATACTGGGGAGCAATGCCTAGAAAAATGCCCTCTTGCAAATATTTTAAAATTAGTCTATCATTCTCAGCAAGGATAGGTTGGGTTTGGGTGCTGGGATAACTAGTTAGGGAGGTTTTAGGACAATTTCTTTTCTTTTCTTTTTTTTTGGTATGGACCATTTTAAAAGTCTTTATTGAATTTGTTACAATATTGCTTCTGTTTTATGTTTTGGTTTTTTGGCCCCAGGCATGTGGGATCTTAGCTCCCCGACCAGGGATCAAACCTGCACCCCCTGCATTGGAAGGAGAAGTCTTAACCACTGGACCGCCAGGGAAATCCCTAGGAAGAACAATTTCAAAAAGACTATTCCACCATAGATTTCTCCTTCCTAAAAATCTGAATAAATGAAACAGCTCAATCTTTCCATACACAGTTATGATCTAGGGCCTGGGACATTTGATTCTGTATATTCACTGGGTCTCAGAATCAACCACACATTCGAATCAACCTGAGAAAAGTCAAATCTGTCTAAGATTGTTGAAGTTAAGATTATACTGGAAATATAGCATGTACATTTTTTTTGATTGATGGGATTTTAGGTGGATTTCATTTTTTCCCTTACACTCCCTACACTTTCTAGGTTTTCAAATAATCGGAAAACATAAACATCGAAGGGAAAATCAGTCATTTGCTCACCGTTATGGGAAACCTCTGAACTAGAAGCTTAGAGTGCTGGGTCTGGTTTAACTCGGCCCCTCCGGGCTGTGTAACTCTGTGAGCACGTCTTTTAGCATCTCAGAACTCAAGCTTCTGGACCTTTGCGATGGGTGGGTTAGATGGTGCTATGATGTTCAGACTCTAGGCTCCAAACCCCGGAGGTCCCTGCAAGAGCCTCTGGCTTTCTCTGCCCCTCACCAATCCTTCTTGCCTGATGCCCATCCAGGCTTACCCCCAAGCAGCTCTGCTTTATCCATTCAATGTTTTACGTGTTAAGAATCCCATACTGTTTCTACTTGAACATATTTCACTTAAGACCAAAAAGTTTGATAAACCTCTGGGCTAGGGGATGGCTCAGTGAAGTTAGATAGCTTCTCACCCGTGATTTTGTAATCCTTTTGTCAACTCTATATCTCATGAAGATTACAGGATCACCTAGAACTTCCTGTACTACACTGGGGGTAATGAAACTAGTGGAACTGACTTGCAATCTATAGGGAGTTGACTTTGCTAAGACACTTCCCAGGCTTTTTTCTGACAAGAGTTACTTGCTGATATATAAAACAGATAATCAACAAAGACCTACTGTATAGCACAGGGAACTATACTCAATATTTTCTAATAACTTATAAGGGAAAAGAATCTGAAAAAGAATATATATATATGTATAGCAGAATCACTTTGCTATATACCGGAAACTAACACAACACTGTAAATTAACTCTACTTCACTTAGAAGTAAATAAAATCAATGAAAAAAGACAAATCTATGAAAAAAAGAAAAGTTACCTGCCACACAGTCTTACGAATAGGCAAAAAAGACATCTGTGATCTGCTGCTCAAAAGATCCTTTCTCAGATAATCATCATTGGCTGAAATTCCAATGGAATTCATTATACTTTATAACAATTTAGGTGTAAATTAGTTGTAACAGACTCTTTTGAGGCAAGAGAAGAGAGGAAAAAAATGACACTGGGAATCAAAGTAGAAAGGAACGTCAGGTGAAGAACAAAAACAACACAAGGAGATGAAGAAGAAACCAATATCCATTCTACCTGCTTCACGTCCTACTCGTATTTGGATCTGGTCTGTGTAGTCGCCATCTTTGTGCCTGAGAACTTCTACCTTCCAGTGTTGAGCCTGGCCTCTATGCTAACACAACACAACACAACACAACACAACACAACACATCTCTCTTTGTGAATAATGCCCACAAAGCACTCACGGAGCAAATCCCAGAACTACACTCTCTTCCTTCTCTTCCTCCCCAGCTCCCTCTTCATTTCTGCATTTCCTGTCAAGGTCATCGCATCTAATTTTAAGCATATCTCCCACCAGATGTTTGAGGACCATCATCTCTCAACCATTTCTAGAAATCAAATGAGAAAATCAAGCTGCTTTCAGTGGATTTCAGGCCAACCTGTGGACTACCACACTTAGGGAATAGAAGATGCAGATTTCCTCCCAGTTAAGCATATTCTGAAAAAACACAAGATGCAAAAGAGTTCAGAAAAAGCTACGGGAAGAGAATGCAGATGGGGTTGTCCAGTGACTGGAAGATTCTTTGATAAGTGACAGAACCTACGGTCCCACACCAGCAGTAAGGCTTCAGCAATATACATTCACAGCATGTAGCTTAATCTCTCTCAAGAGACAGACTGAATAATGCCCTGCTTATTTCTTATTCACCAAGCCTGTGATGACACAGGTGTGGCAGGGCAACCTGACCATGGATTATCAAGACCCAATTGAACCTCACATAATGCATAAGACATCAGCCCTCTGTTATTACAATCCACAATTTTAAAAGCTTTGAAACGTAAGGGACTTTACATGGGAAAAGATACTTCAGAGAAGATTCCCCTCAGCTATATATTGTCTCCTGTAAGTTTTCTAAATTTTTTTAAAATTTTATTTATTTATTTTATTTATGGCTGTGTTGGGTCTTCGTTTCTGTGCGAGGGCTTTCTCTAGTTGCGGCAAGCGGGGGCCACTCTTCATCGCAGTGCGCGGGCCTCTCACCATCGGGCCTCTCTTGTTGCGGAGCACAGGCTCCAGACGCGCAGGCTCAGTAGTTGTGGCTCACGGGCCCAGTTGCTCCGCGGCATGTGGGATCTTCCCAGACCAGGGCTCGAACCCGTGTCCCCTGCATTGGCAGGCAGACTCTCAACCACTGCGCCACCAGGGAAGCCCCTAAATTTTATATACAGCAAATATCTGAACTTCAAAAGCTTCCTCAATTAGATGGATTTGGCTCCTAGTACAATGTTATTGTTGTCTTGAGAGAAAAATAAGGTCTTGCAGAAATGTATGCTTGAAAAGAGCAGGGCTTGGGTGTTCTCATTTGGCATGTAGCCCTTAAATAGATCTGACAGCTCAATTTTCCAATATGATATCCAGGAAATATGAAATTAGCTCCCAATTATATCTGGTGCAGTGATTATATGCACAGGAGGTTTCACGCAGGGCAACTTGTCACAGCTACTTCCTGAAGCTTTCTTTTCTCCGAAATTCTAAACCCAGCCTATAAAAAATCAGGAGTGTTTAAAAAATAGTCGGGGTGAGGAGCATGACATGATTTGCTTTTTGTTCTATTTGGGCATCTTTTGTATCTGGTTTCATGACATGAGTCTCTCCTTGACACAGGTGCCTTGGCCAACGGCAGGCTCCATTGCAAAAGTAACAGAGCCTGAGGTGTCAACCCTGACGTGCTTTTTTATCCTCTGCTCCATGTAACAAAACATGTGTTTTAATCAGATCAGCAATGAGCCCATCTAAAAGGGTATACAGGTGCATTCTCAGGAAGATATGTTCTGTGACTAAGCTTTGCCTAGGGGGATGTTAATAGCAGTCTCCTTAACCAGGAGGACATAGCCTCTCCCCCTTCTGCCTCACTGTGGTCTGGAATACAGATGTGATGTTTTGCTCTCAAGCAGCCATTTGGGGGCATGAGGTGATATATTAAGGACGATGGAGCACAAAAACTCAAGAAGCCTGGGTCCCTGCTGACCACAGAGCCTCCACACCCGTCCCGGATTGACTACCTGTGGATGGTTTTGTTCGTGAGAGAGCAATAAATACCCATCCTGTTTAGGCCACTATTAGTAACCCTGGTAAGCCTTAGTTTTTAAAATTATAAACAGCTGAATGTAAACCTAATTGATATAATTAGCATCTTTCAAATATCAGGTTCCAGTTAGTACATAATTGCTAAATGAAGGCAGAGCTCTGCAAGGGGGTGCCTTACTTTGTCTGCCCACTGCCAGAATTTTTATTGAAATGGTTAGTCGGAAGGTCACCCAGATCCACCCATCTATCTATCTGTCTATCTATCTATCTATCTTCCTTCCTCCCTTCCCCACCCCCGACACCAAGTCTGTGCTGTAACAACAGCCTGGCCTCTGCAGAAAGGTGAGGGAGACATAAAGCCAAGAGACATTTCCTGACCACTCTTGTCTCCATGGGCCAGTCCCAAGTCTCAGAGTGATGAGGTTGGAGCGTGTGAAATTGCCAGTGGTCAACCACTGGTGACCCACGAAGCTGGCAATTTCATGTGGTTCAACTTAATCCTATGGCTCTTACTGTCTGCTCCTCTCCTGTAAGGGGAAAAACAAAAGCACCTCACACAATCCTCTCCAAACAGCAACCTTTGAAAGGTTCCTACTTGCATGTGCTGTGGGGCAGGGTGAGAACTGTGTCCTTAGATGACATCTGAGGAGGGAAGATGCAGGACTCTCAGTGTTTAATGGACGAACTTCAGTTACACCAAACTCTTCCCCATCACAGGCAGGACTTCTGGGCACGGGGTGCCCTCCTGTCACTCTGGTGGACTTCTCCCCACCGCCCCCCAAATCCTTACAATCTCAGCTTGAATGTCCCACTTACCTACAACTGGGTCCCTGGCACCGAGCCTGACCTGTAAGCAATGGGTTGTATTAAGAGCTAAATGTGTTTTCATGGTTTCCTCTTTTCTTTGGGCCTTAAAAAGTTTGTTTTTCAGCTTTGTTGAGATATAATTGACCTACAGCACTATGTAAGTTTAAGGTGTACAGTGTGATGATTTGATATGCACTTGCGTTGTGAAATGTTTACCCCACTAAGGTTAGTTCATACACCCTGGACCTAATTACCATTTTGTAGTTGTTATGGAGAGAACATTGAATTCTATTCTCATAGCAACGTTCAAGTGTATAATACAGTATTGTTAACTATAGTCACCACGCTGTACATTAGATCCCTAGTACTTATTCATCTTATAACTGGAAGTTTGTACCCTTTGACCAACATCTCCCCATTTCTCCCACTCCTCATACCTGGCAACCACCAATCTACTCTGTTTCTATGAGCTTGACCTTTTTAGATTCCACATAGAAGTGAGATCACACAGTATTTGTCTTTCTCTGACTTATTTTACTTAGCAAAATACCCTGAAGGTCCATTCTTGTTGTTGAAAACAGAAGAATCTCCTTCTTTCTCATGCCTTAATAATATTCCATTATATTTATGTATATATATAATTATCCATCCATCCAACCGTTGATGGACACTTAGGTTGTTTCATGTCGTGGCTACTGTGATTAATGCTGCAATGAAAATGGGAGTGCAGATATCTATTCGAGACAGTGATTTCATCTTCTTAGGATATATACCCAGGAGTGGGATTGCTGGATTGTATGGTAGTTCTATTTTTAACTTTTGGAGGAATCTCCATACTGTTTTCCATAGTGGCTGCACCAATTTACATTCCCACCAAGTGCAAGATACTTCAAGTTTCACAGCCTCCAGAATAGTAGGCATTCATGATCGACACATGTGCTGGGAAAATGCTGGCTCAAAGCATCTCAGAAAAAGCCTTGGAGGCTGTAGCAATGAGTGAGATATTATACCCTGCACAGGCTGAGAAAGACTCATTCATTTAGTCTCATCCAGTCGGCTCTCCAGTAGAGCATAAGGTCCAGTTTGGTTCACTGTGTTATGGAAGTTACAGAGAAATGGAAAGAACTACAAAGAGAGAACTTGACCCACAAATGGAAAATTAGTGTTATAAGGAAAAGTAAACAGAATTATATATACTTCTTCTAAAGAAAGTAAAAGGAGGTGTCCCATTACTGTATTCAAGTCCACTTAATTTTGAACATATTCTACTGGTAGAAAACAAAACACATAATCGGATGTGTTTCCCTTTGTGTCTAAGCTGCCGGAAAAACTTGTAGCAAAATTCGTCAACAATGGGCATGAACTGCTCCATGTAGGTGCCTAAAAGTCTTCACTATTCCTACCTGTTACAAATGGTCTCTCCTCTATTCCTAAATGTTTCGCCCCCGAAGTACTGAAAATCTTATCAAAAGTAGATATGGTTAAAAAAAAAAGTTATGCACACACAAACACTGCTTTCAACTATGTAAGTATAAGAGGGATTGCATGAAAAGGCTGCTAAGATCTTTCAGTTTAATTTAGAAGACCAAATAAAAAGACACTGGTTTGTAAAAAGAATGGAAAGAATTCATTCGAAAGAAAGAAAACACCCTCTCGCTCATGATCAAACATGGAAATGGGGTGCTGAAGACATCTGTGCCATTCTCGTCTTTGAAAACAGGAATATGAGCAGTTTTATAAGTTGTAAAGTGATCTGTAAGGCTTTCTTCTTTATGATTCAAGAAGATGATGCAGAAACACACATTCTAGATAACTGAGACGTGTATCTATTTTTTAAAAAAGACAAGATTGTAAGACCTTCCAGGGAAGGGTCCATCTAGCCACCTGAACTACCCTCAGTCAGACTTCTCCCTTATTTTGAGAAACAGCTGTGAATCCTTTTGTTATGCTGAAAATCAAGAAGAATTTTTTTGCCATTGTTGAAATGATTTTAATCTGCCAAACACACTTGTGAGAATTCTCTCATGAGCAGTTATCATTTTCTTTTTAATGGTCATTTAAATTTTAAAAAACTGTGATAAAATACACCCAACATAAAATTTGCCATCTTAACCATTTAAAAACGTACAGTTCAGTGGTGGGAAGTCCATTCACATTGCTGTGCAAACCATCTCCAGAACGCTTGTCATCTTGCAAAACGGAAACTCTGTAGCCACTAAACAACTCCCCACGCCCCTCCCTCAGCCCCTGGCAACCACTACTCTGCTTTCTGTCTCTATGCATTTGACTATTCCAGGTACCTCACAGAAGTGGAATATACAGTAATTGTCCTTTTGTGACGGGCTTATTTCACTCAGTGTAACGTCCTTCAAGTGCAGAGGCCATGTTTGAACTCTTATTTACTTCTGCTTTGTAAAGCCACAGGGCTCTATGCCTTGGGTTTCCCTGAGGTTTGGATCCATCAAGAATGCTGGGTTAACACCGGAAGCTGCAATCAGGCTCATGGTTTTGTTGGATGGTTGTAAAGTGCACATGTGTCGAGTTCAGGGACTACTCTCCCCTCCACAGCCCTCCCTTCAAGAAAGGGTTACTTAGGCGGCACTGCTGTCTCTTGCCTGGAGGGATTTCTAAGCTTGAAATGCTACGGTTGGGAAAAGATCGCTACTGTGGGAAAGATCAGAGTACAGACATCATTAAGACTGAATTTTAATAAAATCAATCCATTCATTAATTGGTTCATCCATAGAAGAAACATGTATTGGGCATACCTAGCTCAGGCAAAGCATTATGTCAGGTACTGAAAAGAATAAGGCATGATTCTTGTACTGAGAAACCTGAAATCTCCTTGAGAGATGAGATAAACACATGTGAAAAATGAACAGTATATGCTATAGTCTGAATGTTTGCTTCCCCCCTAAAATCATACACTAAATCCTCACTCCCAAGTAGGGCTTCTGGGAGGTGATTAGCTTGCAGAGGGGGAGCCCTCTTGAATGGGGTTAGTGCCCTTATAAAAGAGACCCCAGAGAGCTCCCTTGCCCCTCTCACCATGTGAGGACACAGCAAGAAGATGGCTGTCTATGAACCAGGAAGCAGGTCCTCACCAGACACCAAATCTGCCAGCACCTTGATCTTGGACTTCCAGCCTGCAGAACTGTGAGAAATAAATGTCTGTTGTTCACAAGCCTACAGCCTATGGTCTTCCGTTATAGCAGCCAGAATAGACCAATACAGTGGACTGTAATAGCATAAGAGATTGTCACAGGATTCTATGACTAATTGACAAATTAATGACAGAAAATTAAGTGCTGTGTGCTCTGGGGAAGGAGGGTGTTTCACACACAGTTCTTCACACACTGTAGGTGCTCAGTGATGAATGCAGGAAGGAAGGTAGCATTTGAAACGGCAAAGAAACTTACAGCCTGGGGAATAGTGTGAACAAATGCTTCGTGCTGGGAAAGTCCACGCACTATCTGACACGTTAAGCAGAGTGGTTTGCCAGAAGGAAGGGGACCGGCCTGGAGGTACCTGAAGGGGAAGATCAGATATGAGAACGTGAGCCCTGCAGCAGCGGCTTGTGGTTTTGAATGTGACGCTCTGTGTAGTTAGGAGGCGAGCAGGAGTACCGTGATTAATGTGGCATTTTAGGAGGATTAATCTGGCAGGTATGTGCGATGGATCAGTGCAGAGAAGAGAGAGGAAGACAGAGCTGTGAGGAACGTTTTGCCAGGGTCTGGATGTGGCCAGGTCTGCATTTTCTCTCAATTGATTTCAAAAGAATGAGACGGCTCTGAAGAGCTCACAATAGCTCCCCTGGGACCTCCCCATCTGCACGCTTTAGGTCAGGATTATGGGAAGGTAATGATTAAACTTTATTTCTCCCAAATTCAAAAGGACATGCCATTCTATACGTCCATCTCCATCCTCACTCAATGGGTATAATTATTATAATTAAGGAGACATACAAAGGAGCTATTAAATAGTGGCTGTTTAAGTGTGTGCTAATTGGGAAGTACACACAAGAGGCCCGCTTGAATGACTTGGTGCGGGTAGGGGACAGGAGCTGGTGTGTCTAGTACAGATGCATCCTTAAAATCTTTTTTAGTGACTCTATACTCTGCATTCTTTAAGGGAAAACCAGCTCAAAGAATGCTGTGAGGTACTTGGATTTTCATTTCATTTGTCATCACCGTTACTGGATAAAGTGTTCCTCTGAAAAAAAAGGCAACTATAAATAACAAACCCATTTTCAGAAATCATTTGTTGTTCGTCTCTTCAATTATCCAAATCAAAGACTAATTCGTGAAGCTCTAATTAGAAATGTACATATATGTGTGTATATGTATGCGTATGTTTTTCTTCTTCTTCAGCTTTCTATTATGGAGCAAACACTACGTTTCCTACTTGGATAGTCTGGAAGTCAGACCTCTTGACCTCCAGGGTCAAGGGTCAAGAAGGTCTGTTCTTCTACGCCTCACACTACCCCAACCCATCCTGTCTCCAAGGATGCTGAGAGCTGATGTGGGCTGGTCAGACTCCAGTGCACGGACTGGGCTACGTCTCAGTGGCTGGCTCTTCCAAAGGCTTAACACGCTTGGGTATGGCTTGCTTTGGAATTCAGTCTCCCCCTCCACCCCCGAGGCTTCTCTGAAAGGTCACCCCTGCCCCTTGCCTTCTCTGTGCTCCAAAAAGATTTAGGGAGGGTGGCTTGGACAAGCTCCCCAAGACTTGGGGAGATCTGTTCCCCATTCTCCCTCACTCTTTTCCTTGGGTTCTCCTCTCTGTGGGCAAGCTCTGGCCTGCCACCCACTGGGTCCTACCTTCTGAGATGCAGGTTGGGCTCTGAGAGCATCATTTAAGACGGCTTTGCAACATAAATGTCCATCAACAGATGAATGGATAAAGAAGATGTGGTACATATGTACAATGGAATACTACGCAGCCATCAAAAAAGAATGAAATAGGGCTTCCCTGGTGGCGCAGTGGTTGAGAATCTGCCTGCCAATGCAGGGGACACGCGTTCGAGCCCTGGTCTGGGAAGATCCCACATGCCGCGGAGCAACTAGGCCCGTGAGCCACAGTTACTGAGCCTGCGCGTCTGGAGCCTGTGCTCCACAACGAGAGGCCGCAATAATGAGAGGCCTGCGCACTGCGATGAAGAGTGGCCCCCACTTGCCGCAACTAGAGAAAGTCCTTGCATAGAAACGAAGACCCAACACAGCCATAAATAAATAAATAAATAAACCCAAAATTAAAAAAAAATAATGTGCTAATATAATGCCCCACATCAAAAAAAAAAAAAAAAGAATGAAATAATGCCATTTGCAACAAAAAGGATGGACCTAGAGATTATCATACTAAGTGAAGTAAGTCAGACAAAGACAAATATCATACGCTATTGCTTATATGTGGAATCTAAACTATGACACAAATGAACTTATTTATGAAACAGAAATAGACTCACAGACATGGAGAAAAAACTTATGGTTGCCATAGGTGAAAGTGGGGGGAGGGATAAATTAGGAGTTTGGGATTAACATATACACACTACTATATATAAAATAGATAAGAAACAAGGACCTACTGCATAGCACAGGGAACTATACTCAATATCTTGTAATAACCTATAATGGAAAAGAAACTGAAAAAGAATACATATATATATACAACTGAATCACTTTGCTGTTCACCTGAAACTAACACAACATTGTAAATTAACTATACTTCAATTGGAAAAAAAAAAAAGGCTGCTTTGGTTCTTCTCCGCTCACAGTAGCCTGGCTTGAATAAGACAGTCCTCTGAGGGCATTTCACGCAGATTATTGGAGCTCCACCGTGGTGCAGGAGATCACAGCCCAGCTAGCAGGGAGATATATCTTCACCGTTCTTGGTTCTCTGTGCATATGTTTTCTTAGAAATACTCATCTGGAAGTGTGGTTGGGTAGATCTGAATGCTTCGGCCAAACACTGTCTTAACCTCACTCCACTGGCTTCTAACTTTCCAAACACAGCATCATCCTAGATAAAACCTAACTTCACTTTTCAGAGCTTATTTCCCTAATAACACCCCTCACCTGAAATGTTGCCCAGGACCAGTGATGAGCAGAAGTCCTCGGAACAGCCAACAGAAATAGCGCAAGTCTGTGTTCCAAAGTCAATGTCATTTACAGGATGGCTCTTCAAGCCCTCACTTGAAACAGATTTATTCTTATTTGTAGACACAATTCTAAAAAGCCCATTCTTGCTTCCTTACTTCTCAAGCATTTATAGCCTGTAGTTTACGAGGGGCAGACCCACAAAGAGCAGAAAGAAAGGACCAATGGAAACCTGACGATGAAAGAGCAGTCAGAAGAATGGTTCCAGAAGGGATGGTGGCCATAGAACCATCAGATAACAGAAAGGATGGCCACACACTTCTTTTGGATCAACTAAAATGTTTGGAAAAATGTAAGAGGTAAAAAGCATGAAGAGAAATCTGAGTATGGACAATTAAGCCCCCTTCAGAGAGCTTCTGAACCCCACAGATCCACTGGTAGTTAACTGAGCTTGCAAAACCCCCATTTAGGCTGCCAGGATTAGCACAAGTAGGTGTGCTTCCGGACCTGTGATGGCCACCTGGATGCCTTAGAGCAAGTTCCAAATGGACCGATCAGAAGGTACGAAAGAACTGGAAGGAAAGCGAATGGGCTGCTAAGAGTGGGTGCCGAGTGAGATAATAGACAATCACCTTCCCACCACCAACAGTGCTGCAGTGCTGAACTCATGCTCTCGCCTACCTGGAAAACATCTTAGACCACTTTGTACATTCCAGGAATTGGGCTGTGTTCTAAGGGTACAGTAGGAGAACTCGTCCCCGAGGAGCTTACACTATAGAGCAGCCCCATTGTGGAAATCCAGTGTGTCGTTTATATTTAGAGCACCTCAGTTCTTACCAGGTACATTGCAGGTGTACAGTAACCACGTGTGCGAGCGGCCACTGCATAGCCCAGTGCATGGAGGTCCAGGCATATCTGGTTATCCCTTGATCATTACGTATGCAAAGGTCCCAACCCATCAGTGGTTGGGCTAATTGTAGCTTATCCCATAGTTCTCATGGAATCACAGATTACATAAGAAAAATCAGAGATAATTACTCTTTCACCTAGTTAGACAGACGATTCCTAGTCTTACAGTCTTTCTACCACAGACTAAGGTATTGCTTATATGATTATACTCTCCTCTATCTCATGCATAGAAATGGATGGAAAACTCCATTTAACTCCCCTGAACCCCACCTCCTTCTCTATTAGCATCTCTGGCTGTATCTCTAAAAAAAAAAAAAACTCTTGCCCATAATAGACACTTAATAAATACCTTTGAGTGAAAGACTGAAGAAATATTTTGTAAATCTCATCCATGCTCATCAATTTCAAAGCACCGGGGAAAACAGCACCAATATTCAGAAACACTTCAGATCTCAGTGCGATAGTTGTTTTTCTCCCCAGGCTATCTCAGCTTTCCTGCATGTAAATGGAGGGCTTGGTTATGAAAATTCCATGCCCTGCCTCATTGCTCTGTCCTATTAGGAACCAGAGCTGACACAGGAAAACAGGAACATGTTTCACTCTGGAAACGTGTGTAGCATCTGTCGGGAAAACCCAAAAGCTGCCATGACAGCTTGTTTTTTCACCTCGGATTCAGGTGAAGAATGCACACTGGTGGGTGGTTTTTTGCATGTTTCTTCCTCTGTTACGATTAAATTGAACCTGTTGGAACTGGTGGGTTGAACAGACTTAAGTGTTAGGCCTCTTGTGTTTTCTAGCTCAGCTGAAAGAGGATATTGAGAATTACTGCAATACTTGCTTATCCTGGGATTTACTGAGCCCTGACATTGCAAATAAAGAAGCCCTGATGTACAAAGTGGCAGAAGGGGTGAAAGAGGGCTTCTGATTGCAGGATCTTGAAGCAGAAAGGAGTCCTGGGGGGCTAATCCTTGAACTCAGCTTCCTTACCATGCAAAACCCCCATTTGCAGCAGTTTTTAAACAAGAAGCAAACAAGGGCCATCTCATAACATTTGCCCAGTCCACCCTTCCCCCATAAATAAGAGAGTGAACTCAGACCAGCACCTGGCAAAATTTATAGTCACCCGCCATAAACTACTCCTTGTCTTTAGAAGACAGGAAACGGTTATCATCCAAGCAAGCCTAAGCCATCTTGGGAAGATGGATGTAACTTCCTCTTACCATAGCTCTGACTTCATGCCAAAATTCACTCATGCTTCCTCTCTGGTTTTGGTGAAAAGCATGGCTCTGTGGCCACCAGGGGAATGCGCCTGGCAGACCTCCTAGAGCAGAGAGCGTAACTGATCCAGAGCCCTCTGCTGTGCATTGAAATCCATCTCTGTGTTGGCCCTGAGGCATCACCACCCAAGGGCTGCTCCCCACCTACGACCAAGTGCGGCAGAGATGCTAAGGCGGTCCATTCCTGGGAGACACTGGACTCATTTGTCGGCCAGTTTAGGCTCAAGTACTCCCCAGTGGCACAAGCACAGTGGTTTGGGATGCTTTCATCCAAACTGCTCCACCTGTCTTAGTCTGTTTGGGCTGCTATAAGAAACACCGCAGACTGGGTGGCTTGTAAACAACAGAAATTTATGTCTCATAGTTTTGGAGGCTGAAAGTCCAAGATCAGGGTGCTGGCATGGTTGGTTGAGGGCCCTTTTCTGGGTCACAGATATTTTGCTATGTCTTCACATGGCAGAAGGTAGTGAGGGATCTCCCTGGAGCCTTTCTTACAAGGGCACTAACCCCATTCAGGAGGGCCTCACCCTCATGACTTAAGCACCTCCAAAGGCCCCACCTCCTAGTACCATCGTCTTTGGGGGTAAGGATTTCAACCTATGAATTTGGAGGGGACACAAACCTTCGGATCATAGCGCTCCCTCTCCCCTTCACTCCAGGTCAGATTTGCATTGCCTTCTGAGGGCTCACCCAGCTTTTCCCAGCTCTTCCCCATTGCCTTTCATGTAGGCATTTCCCCTAATAAAATCTTAGCATGTGTAACCTTGACCTGGTGTCTGCTTCTTGCAAGGCCCAGATTCACACCAGCTCCTTTCCACTGACCCAGGAGAGGGCCTGAGTTCATCACAAGGCAGGGCCTGAACAGGGCCTCGCATGTAGCAGTCACTCAAGTCATATTTGCTGAATGAGTAAATGAATGAATGAATGAATGAGAGTCCCTTACTAGGCTAAGGAGGTAGCCCTAACTATAAAGATGAACCTTCATTCATTGTGAAAGTGACAGTCAGCTGGCTGGCCTCCTTATCATCGGAGCCACTGCCCTCTAGTTCTAAGGCAGCAGGAGTCCTATTTTCTAGAAGCTGATGGGGAATTATTGTACTGCCAAGGGGGTCACAGTGACTTTGGGTCTCTGAGACTCTGAGAATTCAGCAGCCGACTTCACTGATCTCTGTGTCCCTAAGGCATCAGGCAATGAACACTCTTTTTTTTCACCCAGTGGGGCTAAGGAAGGAGGCTCCGTCACGAGGCCAACATGGTCCGCTGAAGTTAACTCCAAGCAAGATAGGCCGGGTCCCTGGGAAAGAGAGGGTGGAGGGAGCTGGCTCCCATCTCAATGTGAATAGCATTGCCTGGGCATCTGCTGATGGAGCAGAGACCTTGACTCACTCCCACAGAGCATCCTGGCGACTCACGGAAGCACATGCAGCATACCCTGGAAGCCTAGGACAGCTGCGATGTATTTCCTTGGCTACAGGTGTGTGAGCCTGTTTAGAGCCTGGGGTGAGGTTGGATGCCCTAAATATTCAAGCAGTGAGTACAGCACCTGGGAAATGGTGATGTCCAGAGACACTGTGAAATTGCCAAAGAATGTAAACTTCAAACCTCTGCGACAGTTTTATCAAATACCCAAGACCCCATAATCTCTGGAGCCAGGGCCTTGGAATCTGAATTTTCACAAGCATCCCTGAAGTTCTTGGCCCTAAATGTAGTCTACGTGGCCAATGTTAAAGACACAGCAATTGGAGATCTTGAGAGCGACAGAGTCCATTTTTGGCATCAAACTGAAAAGGCAGGGACATGACAGATAGAAATTTAATTGAAACGGCCTCCATCACTAGCCAAACAGAAGCAAAACTCCCATGGCCTTCTTCCCCTGAAGACTCAGCGTGTCACAGGTGACCAGCCCTTATTAGGTGGGGAGACAGACAGCAGATGTTTACAAGCAAAGACTCTGGGGAAGTGGCAGGAAGGATGGAGAGTGAACCCACAAATCAGTGTCTGAAAGTGTTAACCACCTGTTATAAATAATATTACGAGCCACCCAGCGTTGATGTATTTAACCCTCACTTCATCCCACAGAGGCACGACACAGAAGCAGCCAACAATGAACCTCCTTCCTGTTTGGGGCATGCCCACCGGATGAGACTTGGTGGCCTGGAGACAATTTCCTGCCAAGAAAGCTGAAAATGTTTGGCGCTTACTCGTTCTCCCAGCCTCTGTGGAGGTAGGGTGTGGGCACGGGACCTGGGCGTATGCATTGGCCTTATACCTGGAGTCAGAGGCTGGTGTCAAGGAGTCCTGGGCACCAAGGGGCATCTCCAATGGCAGCAGCTGTGGGAGAGCGTGTGGCCTCAGGCCAGCAGTGGCAGCAGCCATCCCAGTGAGGGTGTCTGGTGTCCAGGGGTGCGAGCTGCAGCATCTGGGCATGGTGCGGAGGTGATGGTGTCCTCAGGGGAGTCACTGGGTGGTGAGATTTGGGGCATCTCTCCCAGCCATCTAACCCTGAATCCCAGCAATTCTCTGGCTCTCGTGGAAATTCTGTAACCTCCTGAGTGGTCTCCCTTTTAACCAATTTCTTTCCTTCATAATCAGCCAGATGTGTTTCTACAGTGAGGGACAAAGATTCCCAGTTGACCCAGCAGTCTTTTGTTGGAGAAGGAATTGGTTTCCAGCTGAGTGTGCAGCCCAGGAAGGTGGCCGGAGCAGTGCTGAGGGATGCAGGGGTTGTCGCCTGCCGGCAGCCAGGGCAAACCAGCGAGTGCCCAAGTTCAGAGGGGTGACAGACATGGAGGATGACATTCTCACCCCTGCAGACACTGGGGCTACAGGCTCCTGTGAACCAAGAGCTGCAAGAGAAGAATCTCTCAGGAGCATCCTTAGGAGAGGAAGAGAAGGTCAGGGAGGAGGAACCTGCCTTCTGTGGGAGACAGCATGACGGCGACAGCAGAGCTCGGGGTCGCTGGGGTGGAACTGAACCTCAGGGAACTTCCTCGCCTGTGCATTTGCTGTGGAGCAGCTCTGAGGACCCCCGGTGGGAGGAGGTGGGATGGAGCAAGCATCCTCGACGTGCAGAAATGACATTTCCCTGCCCAAGAAGCTCATCAGGAATAGAGGCTGGGAATCGAGGGAGACAGAATGACGGTGACGTTCGCTGTGATATACTGGCAGCATTTTACAAGAAGATCAGGGAGCAATGGTGAGGTTACCCCAACGCTAAGCTTCAAATCAACCTGTCTCTTTTGCATTCGGCACGTCCCGTGATTAATGGGGGTCCAGAGCCCAACACATGAGAGGGGGTAACATCCTGTGGGCTGCTCTTTGTTCTGATTAAGTTATTAATCATTCCCTAATTACGACCGACAGAGCTTTGTATCCTGTCCCACAGACCTGCTGAAGGACATACTTGGGGCTGACAGTTTGGTGGAGATATGGTTTCTGGCTGTTCTGAAAACCCAGGGCCACCCAAGACCAAGGGAACAGGTGAAATCTGCATGTCCCTCCTTCAGTAATGAGTTCCCCAGGGTGAGACAGGTGACAGCTGTGCCAGGACTATAAAATAAGGGGTAATTTAAAGCAGCTTGCACCTCCATTCTTGCAGAGTTACAAAGGGGCATTTTAGGGAGGAAGCTCATTCGTGTGTGTGTGTGTGTGTGTGTGTGTGTGTGTCTGTCTGTCTGTCTGTTTTCCAGCTGACTAGGCATGAGAGTGGCATGCAAGTGTGTGGTCAGAACCTTTGGCATCTTTTCCTGCCAGCCTGGGCCAGACCGCAGGTACACCTTTTCCCACCTTCCAGGAGACAGGCCACTCAGCCCTTCTGAACTGTCTTCCCCTACATCCCTCATCCTTCCCCGAAACCATCATCCAACCGACCAATGTCTCAGTTTCCCAAACTTGAGCTCCTCCACGACTCCACACAGGCTGCTTGCACTGCAGTCTTGAGTCTTCAGACTTCACTCTTTGCCTTGTTTATCTTTCCATATGTCTAAACTCAGTTCAGTGTCACTTCCACCAGGAAGCCTTCCCTGATATCCCTGCCTGTGCCCATAGTCTCTGGGTTCCCAGAGCACTCCTGCTTACTCATGTCCGTGGTCTCCAGTCACTGGGCTGCTCATCTTCCCCTCTGGATGCTGAGTTCTCGGCAAGGAGGAACAGTTCCATTCCCGTTATTCTAGGTCCCTCCATATACCAGACATTAACACACGTTTGTTGAGTGAATAAATGAGTGAACGGGTGCATACATGAATTGTATTCATTATTCAGTACCATTCATGCATTTACGCATTCACTGAATGAATAAATGAACAGTTGAGAGCTGAAAGTTCCCTTTGAACTGGGGTGGGGACTGCAGGCTATTCACTACAGCTTCTTCCTGGGCACCCAGCCTGACCACGTTTTCCACCTTCCCTTACGCTTAGAGGTAGCCGAGGAGTTCTAGCGCAAGTAATGGGCTTCACTTCCAGCTTACTGGGAGCAGAGCCCTCCCCTCTGATTAGATTCCACACAAGTGAGAAATACTTATTGTAAATTCACGGAGACTTCGTTTACCTGCTACAGCAGCTACTGCTACGTTAACCAGCACACAAGTATCCTAGGCAAGGACCGCGTCTCCTGGCTGCTGTCCCTCCAGCTCGCCTCTCTTCCTTGTCTCCAAAGCAGCAAGATCAGAGGGTGGTCTTGCGGGCGTGACCTCATCTGTTACAGGTCAGTGCCTCTCAACCTCTACCTTGCGTATAAATCACCTGGGGATCTTGTTAAAACGCAGCTTCTGATTGCGTAGAATGGGTGGAGCCCTGCCGTGCTAACCAGCTCCCCCCCAGCAGCTGACGTGGACACGGCTTGTTCACAGACCACGCTTCGAGGAGCCACCATCACCTGTGAACTGGAGAGAAACCAGCTGCAGGTGTGAGTGGGCAGGGCCAGATCGCTGGGGGCCTTGATTCTGGGTATTCGAGGCCTGAGGATCTGCATTTCCAACAAGTTCTGAGTGATGTCTGTGCTGCGGTTCCGGGGACCAGACATCGAGAGCCACCAGCTTCACAGCCAACGGCGAGCATGTGGGACCCATTCCAGCTGGCTCCTCCCCCGGCCCTGCCACCCACCAGCTGTGCAACCTGGAGCTAATCACAGCCTCCTGGTGCCTCAGTTTCCCCATCAGTTAGACGGAGACGATGTTAGCCGTAGTACTGACCTTACAAGGCGGATGTAAGCATTACGTTAACATAGGGAAAGTGTGTGCCTGGCACAGAATGGCTCTACTGCTACACGATTAGAGCGCGCGAGTGTGTGCGTCAGAGGGCGAGAAAGCTGGGTTCTAATCTCGCTCATCTACCTACCAGCTCTGTCCCCAGGCGAATTACGTAACCTCTCTAAGCCTCGTTGTCGCCATTTGTTAAAGGGGAATCAAAGTACTTGCTTCATAGGGATGTTGTGAGGATTAAATGAGAAAGTGAACATAAAGCATTGCATGACCCGAAAGGTAGCTGCTGCTGAAATTAATCACAAACCTGACTTCAGGCAGATTGAAGCTCTCATTGGCCCCGCCATGCCGAGGCGGGCAATCAGCTGGATCTGCTCTGCGGTCACGCTCCCCATTGGCTGAGAGCCGGCAGCTTCACACCCGCGTGTTACCGGAGTGCCCCTGCGAGCACACACGCACCCCCCCCCCCCCCATTCTACCTCTGCTCCGGAAGTTTTCCTTCTTGCCAGCTTCTTTGGGTTTCCGGCCTAACCTTCCAGCAACTGTCTCCAGTTCCATTTCTCTTGCCAACTGGAAGGATTACTTTGTGAAAACAAAGGCAAAACGCACAGGACTGGAGGGTCCCCTGTCCTCTCCCTGCATAAGGAAACCGGAAGGGTCGGGCTCCTCTCCAGGTCTAGGGCCACCCCGCCGGGCTCCCCCATCTTTCCTTCTGGCTGTGAAGGGACCCTGGGCCTGTTTTCTTAATCACACTCCACATACAGCCTTTCTTCAACGGAAAAGCCTTCTGTCTCCTAGAAATCCCGTTCACCTCTCAAAACCTTCAAGACCTCTGATGTGCTTGGCCCCAGTCCTAGGAGAGAGGCCACCGTGCTGTCTTGGAGTTGATGTTGAAGTTTAAACATCCACCAGCGTTGTGACTCCTGTGAGTATCTTGTTGTCATCAGCTCTGTGCCCAGTGGTCACTTGGATCTGAGTGGAGTGGTCGTCGTCTTCGTGCAGGCAGCCCCCGAGTCTTTCAGACTGGGACTGGCCATGTTATTGGCAACTCCCTGTACAGCCATGTATTCTCCCCACGTCCCCTAGGAGAATGCAGAGGGTTCTGTAAAATGCTCTAGAGAGCGGGGCTTAGGGCAAACATTCGACCAAAAGCTTACCCACCCACACCGGGATCCCCTGCAACTGGACAGCACTAGTCTCTGGGTTCGAAATGAGGGAAACCCTTTATGGAGCAGATACTGTCAGCGCCCCGACTCCAAGGCCTCCTGACTCAAGCAGAGTGGTGTGGTCGAATCAGGCCAGACTCAGGAGACATGAGAATCTGAGTTCCAGCTTTCCCGCCACCTCCTTTTGTGACTGTAGACAGAATAATTTCAGTACCCAGGTACCAAACCCTTGCTCTGTGCCAGGTATCATGATGGTTGCTTGATCTGGGATTCTCACAACAGGTGCTCCCAGGCAGGTGTTATAATCCCCCATTTCACAGAGGAGAAAAATGAAGCTCTGGCAGAGGTAAGTACCTAACTAGGTAGTAAGCGATGGAGCCGGGATTTGAACCCAAGGGTGCCTGATCACCAAACAGGACTCTATCCACTGCTGGGTGTGCACCTTTCCTGATTCCATTTTTCTCACCTGTAAAAAGACAGGTTTGTATAGTGTGGAATTTCCTTTCACCTCTGGCTGAGTCCTTCCTTGGTGGCTACAGTAGGACCCAAGAGCCTCTGAGTACAACTATAGACTGTATTTGGAGAAGGATAGAAAGGAGAGATTCTACTTTGTTTTGTAACATCAGTTTTTCAGAGCAGAGGAGCCGGAAGCCCCGTGTAGGGCCGTTTTCCAGCTTCCTTTTACAAATGAGGTTAAAGAAAGTAAAGTTAATGAAGCAACTCAGCTACGACCGAGAATGCAGCAGGAAGTCATCAAGTCCGGACTGTGGGACGGTTGCCATGACATTCCAAAGCAAGCACCGTGATCCGTGCCTATGAATATGCCCTCCCTTGATTGATGGCAGGTTGCCTCTCTTTTCTTGTAAGCAAATGTGATAATAATATTAAGCAATTATAAGTAATGTCCCCCAGATGCTTCTCTACTGCCTTTGAAATATTTTAGATCTGCCAAAATAATTGCAAACTTATTCATAAGAAAAGGGAGGAGCCAGTGCCTCTACCTTCCAAAGACAAAAGGGTGGCGAGCTTCCTTTGAGGACATTCAAAAACACGGCCACCCTGCCAACAGCCCGAGGCTGGCAAAGGTCCATGTGAACTTTGGAGAAGCTTGCAGGATGAACTCTTCAAACACGCAACAACTAAAGGCACAGTCAGGAGGGAGGGGAGATGATGAGGTGGGTGTTTTGTCAGCTTCAAGGTTAGAATGCAGCTCTTCCACCAAAGCGTGGCTGTCTGACCCTCACAAAGCTACAGCCCAGCTAAATCAAGCAAATATTTATCTACCACTGACTGTGGACAAAGCAATCATCTGCTGTGGGGAATGCAGTCTCACACACACACGCACACACACACATACAAGGGAATGCATGTCTCCTGTTATCTCGAAGCTCTCAGGCTGGTCCAAGGAAGAAATGCAAACATTCGTAAATAAGTCTGATACAAGGAGAACTGTAATAAATAGAACAGGGGGCCGAACACGGTACAACGGAAGCAAACAAGAGGAGGAGATGAATTAGGACTTACTTTAATTTATGGAACCGATTATGGAGCAGTGCACGAAAATCTGACCTGGATGAGTCTTTTTTTATCCAGTATTTTCTATCCCAGTGATTGGAATCTCCATTCATCCACCCAGTGGTCCAAGCCAGTGATTGGAACCCTTATCTATCACCCAGTGGTCCAAGCCAGAAAATGAGGGGTCTTTAAGACCACCTTCTCCCTCACTCCTTATGTCCCCAAATATCACCAAGTCCTGTTCACTTTTACCTACTAAATTTCTCTCCATTTTTTTCCAACTCCACTGGCACTACCTTGGCCACAAAATGACCACCAGCATCAGCTGAGCCAACAGGCAGCCTCGTTTACCTCCAAAAATATGTCCTTCCCTTCAGTCTGGGCAGCTTAGGACATGGGTCACTCCTGGGCCAACAGCAGTTGCCAGAGAAACACCCCAGGGTGGCAGAATAATCAGAATCTCCTCCTGGAACAGGGCATTGTGTGGCTATCTAAACAAAAGTGGGTTTCATAGGAAGGAGAAAGAGGAAAGTGCTTCTTGGTGAAGAAAGCAATAGTAATTTGCCTCAGGGAAAAGCCATTATGGAAGAATAAATCAAAATTAGTGATTTGCCATATTACATATTTATTGTAGTCCTTGGGTCCCCAGGTACCAGGCAGAGCTATCATTTATTCACTTGACAAGTATTTGAGTGGCAGGCACTAGGAACCTGAGAGTGAACAAAAAATGCACAGAGTTCCTTCCCTCACTGAGCTTGGAGCCTAACAGGAAGGGCTGACACTAATGACAGGGTCACATAACGAGAGAAAGTGCAGCCCTGCTGCGAGGAGGAGACCCACGTGCACTGCAGGAGCCCTGGCAGTGAAGGGATGGCGTGAGGGAGTCAGAAAGCCTGCCCTGGAGAGGCGGCACTTGAGCTGAGGCTCGGGAGGTAAGTAGGCAGGGGGTGGAGAGAGCTCAGCCATCGGTGGAAGCAGACCCAGAGGCTGGAGCCGGAGGGGCGGGGACCAGCATGTTCTGGATGTCCCTGTTCAGCCGCTGCATTGACCGGCGATGGCTCTTGCCTGACCTCGGGACTTGTGTTCTGTGAGGTCATCCATTTCCCTTTGATTGGTTTGAGTTGGGGTCTATTGCTTGCAACCCAAAGCAAAATAAGTGACGCTGATTCCACTGCCCTGGGAGGTAGAGGGGAGGCCTCACCACACTCCGGGGAAGCTGGAGACGTAGAGCGTTTTAGAGCATCCAGACTAGAAGCCCTGTCATGTACTATCTAAGAGGATGGCTTCCGGAGCGAGACCACCAAGATCCACGCCCTGGCTCTCTGACCGTGTCCTCTCTGTGCCACAATTTTCTCACCTGTGTAATGAGATGATGACAGTATCCGTCTCTGCCTCTAAGACCCTTCACAATTGGACCAGTTACCTACCTTTTCAGTCTTTTAACTCAGAACTCTCTTTCCTGTGTCCTCTGCTGTATCCCAAGTGGATCACTCATTACTCCCTCTACGTGTTCACATTTATCTCCTCTATGTCATTGCTCAAGACATTTTCTCTCCCCAAAATAACTTTGGCCCACCTCCTATTGAAATCCAACCCATCCTCCAAACACCAATTCAAATTCCATCTCCAGAAAGCCTTCTTCAATGACCCCCAGCCACCTCACTTCCTCTGAGCTCACTTTTAAATGCTGGACCACTTTTCCTATCAATTCTTATCTTTTGCTTCTTCAAGAGTGATAATAGGCACATGTGATTCTTCCCTCTAACTCGATTGTGACATTATTGAGGGCAAACACCATTTGCACAATCATTATATTCCAAGAATCCTTGGCACTCAAATCTCATGCAAATTTTGGTACGTTTTCCCTGTAAAAATAAAATAAATGTGCTTGTTGGTACCTGGCTTTGAATATGGTAGCTGAGCAAATCTAGGGTCTAAGGTTTTCTGCCTCCTGACTCAGTGTCCCATACATTACGTAGATGGGTGTCCTAGTTGTGTGATGAGAAAAAGCCTGTGATAACTTTGTAGATTGTAAAGCACTACAGGCATGCCGACTCAGATATTGCGGGTTTGGTTCCAGATCACTGCAATAAAATGAATACTGGAATAAAGCGAGTCACACAACTTTTTGGTTTCCCAGTGCATGTAAAAGTTACGTCTACACTCTACTGTGCAACAGCATCATGTCTAAAGAAGCAATGTATGTACCTTAGTTAAAAAACCCTTTCTTGGGCTTCCCTGGTGGCGCAGTGGTTGAGAGTCTGCCTGGCAATGTGGGGGACACGGGTTCGAGCCCTGGTCTGGGAAGATCCCACATGCCGCGGAGCAACTGGGCCCGTGAGCCACAATTACTGAGCCTGCGTGTCTGGAGCCTGTGCTCCGCAACAAGAGAGGCCGCAATAGTGAGAGGCCCGCGCACCGCAATGAAGAGTGGCCCCCACTTGCCACAACTAGAGAAAGCCCTCGCACAGAAACGAAGACCCAACACAGCCATAAATAAATAAATAAATCCAAAGTTAAAAAAAAAAAAAACCCTTTCTTGCTAAAAAATGTTAACCATCATCTGAGCCTTCAGTGAGTTGTAGTAGTGACATCAAAGATCACAGATCAACAGATATAATAATAATGAAAAAGTTTGAAATATTGCGAGAATTACCAAGATGTAACACAGAGACACAAAGTGAGCAAATGCTCTTAGAAAAATGGCGCCGATAGACTTGCTCGATGCAGGGTTGCCTCAAACCTTTGATTTGTAAAAAAAAAAAATGCAATAAAGCGAAGCGCAATAAAATGAGGTCTGCCTGTATATGCATATCAATTGCTACCATCATCACCATCACCATTATCATCACCATCATTATCACCGTCATCTATCACCATCACCATCATTATCATCATCATCACCAAAAGTGCCGGGTACGTGAATGGAAGGTACGCTGCTGGTTTTCTAGCTGAGAAAATAAGCTTCCTTTGCAAGTTTGTATATCAACAGTACAGGCGTTATCACCCAAATAACATGTTTCCTGCCCCTACCTCCTCTTCAAACCCATGCTTTTCCTCATATGCATGGACCTTTCCACTGATAGCAACCTCACCCCAACAGCCTTTAATCTTTCTCTCTTTTCCACCACTGTGAATGGGAGTGAAGCATCTTATTACAGTCTATCTAGCTAATAATTCAAGGGACCAAAGCACAGAGACATTTTTCCCTTTGATTATTTGACTTAAATCAGGAAAAGACCAAACAAAAACAGTTCCTCTAAGAGTCTCAGGGCTGCTTACTGATTAAAAATCACCCATAATTTATAACAATACCATTACTACTCCTAGATATATGTGAACGGTAGAAGCAATTTGGAATCAGCAATTTAAAAACCAGCTCGGGGTTGCAGAGAGGGTCAATACCATGGTGGAATTAGCACTGACTTTAGGTAGCTCCCTGCTAGGAAAGAGAGTTCCCAGGCAGCCCATCTGCTGGGCAGGAGGCCAGCCCCTGGAAACAGAGGCACCCACCCACAGACCACCCACCTGGGAGGAAGGGGCCCTTCTCAGCCACCTGCCAGTGGGGCCATGCATGCATTGCCCTAGGTAATTCGTCCTGTGTACTACTGCTGAGCTGACCTGTTCCTTCTCCCTCATCTTTCAGGGTTGTTGGGAAATATCTGACATATGAGACAGGAAGTCTTACTGTTGGGTGATGTTAACAGTTTTAATCAACATGAAGCAACAAGAAGTCAGTGGTTGACCTTTGAAGTTGTCAGTCCTCTTTGCCCACACGCTGCCACATTTTCCACCTTGCGGGCACCTAGCTGAAGTTTTGGGTAGATGATCCTTCCAGCTCCTTCCATGTTGCAGCATGCCCTCTCTGTTCTCCTGGTTCCCCGGGGTTGTCCTCCTTGCCAGCCTCCATGGGCTGTGGTCCTACCGTTGGATTCAGGCTGTTTCCTTGCCTGGTGGACCCACCATGCTTCCTCCCCACCCAAGATTTCCTTTCCCCTGAGCCCCAGGCGACAGTCACAGATGGAGGGAGCACGCCTCCCTTTGCTGTCATGACACTTATTTCTCTCCCCCACACGCCCACATGTCTCCCATTCTTGTCTTTACTATACTCAGAGACCTTTGTCCTCCACCAAACTGGAAACCTTTGTCTGTTTCACTTGCCATTGTCAATGTTCTTACTTTTTCTCCTTAGGGTTTATTGCAAATGTTTGATAACATTGTTAAGTGACACCTAACACAGGACTCATACTGTAGTTTCTCATTCATGTTTGAAAAACAATGTGATGATCACACACCTAAACATTTGTATATAAGCTACACAACTGAGGCATTAGCATTGCAACATACCTGCACACATCCATCTGTAGATGTGTACATTGACTCGACATAGGAAATAAAGCTTTATATACTTATCTCAAAACGCCTAACACCAGGCTCCCAGGAGGCTTCGAAATCTATTTAGCTTGAGATTAAGCCTCTGCATTTCCTAAATTGTCCAGCGGGACATCTCAGCTAGATCCCAGACTGGAGCTCAAGCTTCGGTCTGAGGTTAACGTGCCCAGGTGGAACCCAGCATCTTTGGTTTGTATGTCTGTCACCTGGAGAGGTACAGGTCTGTTGTTCTTTCGGAAAAGGTTAGCTGCACCAGACAGTGTTAAATTCTCGCGTACCTTCTCCGCAGCTCCCCTATACTTGGCCTGTTACACCACGAGCACCGAACTGCAGCGTTTGTAGTATGGAGTTGAACCACACAAATCCCCGAATTATACTTTTGCTAGAACAAAGGAAACAATGAATTACAGAGTTCACAAATCTCTCCTCTAATTACGCCACACACGAAACACCAGGACTGGCAAAACCACCAGAGAGAGGGGAGGGTAAGGTGATGTGGAACCGCACAGTGGACAGGAGGCGGGAGGTGGGAGAAGGAAAGGGAAGCTTCTGGATGCTTAGTTAGTTCATCTGAGTTACTGCTCTCCCGCCACCCTGCTGTCTCTTCTATCTGGTGTCTGTCCTGGGACGCCCTGCTTCAATACTCAGCCTTGATGGTGAAATCCAGTTAAGTGTGACCATCCTGGAGACTGTTGGAAAAGACAAAGATCCAACCCACAAACAAAACAGACAGAGTGACTTAGTTAAGTGTCTGTGGCTCAGCTGTGTGGCTCTCCGGCTCCTGTATCAAACGTCTGAGGCTTTCATCTGAAGCTTCTGACCCACTTGCCAGGCCATTACAAGAAATTTGGGCATAGACGAAAATACATTTTAAGATCTTGGCTCAGGAGAGACAGACACACAAGACACAGTGCCCCTAGATGGATGGGATCATTTTCTGCACGTTGCCGACCCAGGAAGCCCCATTCTTCCTTTCCTGCAAGGGCTGCACCACGCTGTCAGGGCTGGGAGCTGGGCTGTTGAAATCATGGACCTCTGTCCTGTTGCTGCGACCACTACAATGACCTCTTCATTCTTGATCAAAACACCCCACCTCTGTACTCCCATCCCAAGCCCCCTGCTCTGCTGGCAGTCACCCTCTGACCTGCAGTCATACAGGCACTCTCCAATGTCTTATCTCTGACCAACGGGGCAGAAGATGTACACGTACATAGTCAGGTGGGAGTTCCCAGGGAGTCACGCTTGCCTTTCTAAGTTGCCAACCAACCAGACGGAGAAATATTGAAGGAAGAGGAGAGGAGAGCATGTGTGCTGAGGATGGGGAGGCTGTCAAGGGTTCGCAGCAGCAGACGGCAGGAAGCTTTCACATCCTAATGTCTTTGACTGTTGCCAGCCACACTGAACCTGTTTCCTACGAGCTACCCCACAGGCACCTGGGAGTTTGTGAGGCTCTTGTCACGGAACGAGGGAGGAGGATGAAGACAGGGACAGCTGGTGCTATGGACGGAATGTCTGCATCCTCCTCAAATTCCTGTGCTGAAGCCTTCATCCCCAATGTGATGGGATTTGGAGATGGTGCCTCTGGGAAATGGTCAGGGTTAGATGAGGTCATGAGGGGTCCCCATGATGGGAATAACATCCTTATAAAAAGAGGAAGAGACACAAAATATCTCTGTCTGTCTCTGTCTCTCTCTTTTTCCCTGCATGCACACACCAAGGAAAGGCCATGTGAGGACCTAGTAAGAAAGCAACCATGTGCAAACCAGGAAGGGGACTGAACCTGCCCGCACCTCGATCTTGGACCTCCCAGCCTCCAGAACTGTGAGAAATAAATGTTTGTTGTAGAAGCCACTGGGTCTATGATAATGTGTTATAACAGCCCGAGTTGAGTAGGACAGCTGGGTCTTGAGTATTTTCCACCACCCCCCCCTTCCTCTCTTTTAAAACCCTCCATTTGATGTTGGAGTTTTCTTTGCACACGGCAGGACCAGGACACACCACGGCCGTCACGGGAAACCACCAGAGAGACGTGTCACCAGCCCAGTCCTGCCTCTGTGGGTCACATCATGGGTGGAGGGAAACGAGTCTTATTCTGACATAGGTGTGGTCTGGCCTCACTGTGACCTGCTGAACAGGGGTTGAGCCCCTATCATGGTTTTCAATAGATTCAACAACTGTATTTTCTTTTTTCTCTTTTTTTAAATTGAAGTATAGTTGATTTACAGTGTTTTAGGTGTACAGCAAAGTGATTCAGTTTTATATATATATATATATATAATATTCTTTTTCAGATTCTTATCCATTATAGGTTATAACACGATATTGAATATAGTTCCCTGTGCTCTACAGTAGGTTCTTGACAGCAACTGTATTTCCTTGTACCATTAGAATTCTAAAGACACGGCAGCCGTCCCGATTATTTAATTTACGAACAGCTAGTCCTATTTTATCTTGCTGTGCCCTCATCAGCAAGATCAATAAAAAGAAGGAGGGAAAATCTCAGCGAAATCTGAGTAAGTGAATTCTGACCAAACTTTCAAAGATTTGGTTCAAAAGTTTGGCTGTGGAAGGAATAAGTGATTTCAATCCAGCCTATGATAGAATCGATAGATGTCGAATTAGCAGGAAAGGATCATACCTTGCTAAGGGGTCTTTGGGACATGGCTATTTGGGGCCAAGCAAAGAGCACTTTGTAAAAGCCTCTAGGCTTTAACTATAAAGATGGCATGTGAAAATTGAGTGAATAATTGAGTTTGATTTTAGGTGCTAAAGTAATGTTGGAGAATGTAAAAATGAGGCGGGCGTTTGGCCATATATTTTCAAAGCATTTGTGGGTCCCTCCTGCCCGGGCAGCACGGTCTCTAGATGCTTGGCCATCTCAACCGGCAACAGGACCTTGGGAGGTAGGGTAGGGAGGGTGTGGTAGCCATGGCTGGGGGACAGCCTGAGCCAGCAGGACCCCATCCAGCGGCTGCCGAGGCCCAGCTGGCAGATGTCCTGGTCCTTCTCCTGCTGGAAGAGTAAGGACACAGCTCTTCCGGGGATCCACTCCCAAACATTCACTCCCTCCTGTGTGCTGCATCCCATGCAGAGAGGTGGGCACACAATCCTTTCCTCCCCTGCTCAGCTAGGACCTTTCTTCCCTGCTTGGAGGATGGGAGTCGGCTTTAAATCATGCTTACTTACTGCCCATATCTTGTGATTTTGTATCCTCTGAAAAAAGCCCATCATTTAGAGGACAAAGGGCCTCCCTCTTTCTCCACCTCTAGTATTAAAAGTTAGTCCTACACAAGGTAAATTCAGATGGGAAAATAGTTTGCTATGAGCACATGGTGATGGGCAGAGAGAGGGGAAGATGAGGTGGGGTTTGCAGGACTTGTTTCTCTTTAGCATCTGATACGACCTGTGAGTCTCGGGACAGGCTGATTTCTTCTATTTGCTGTGACTACTAGCAAATTTAGAGCCACAGCGGTAATTTACCTTTTGATAATTTCTACAAGACTTCCGGTAAATGAAGACTAACAGTCTTCGGTTTCCTGTGACCATTTTCCTTTGTATTTCTCTCTTTGTTCCTTTTCTGCTATAAAGCATGTCTTTTACAAGATGTCTTGAACTCTTTTTTGATTTCAATGAGCCTTGGAAAGCATACATAGATGGGTGGGTGGATGGATGAATGGAAGGACAATCAGAGAGATAGAAAGATAAATGAGGTGGAGAGAGTGATGGAGACTAAGGCAATGGGGGAAAAATATTCACTACCCCTGTCTTGTCTGGCTGTCGACAAGGGAGATTTTAAAAAACAGAAGGATTACTGAGGATGAGGACTCGACCAAGTTTAGAAACACGTGGTCACAAACCCTATCATGTCAAGGCTCAGAATACAATGCCCTTGACAACTCCATAGGAGGGAAATCAAAGAGTTTTTGAGGCACTATTTTGTTTTAGGACTACAGGTTGCACAGGTAACCTGCCATTCTATTTCCATAGAAAAAAATTTTAAATAAGAAAGCGAGTGCTCAGTACAAGGGCAGTATTGAACTGAGAATTCAGCTTTCTGATTCACTTTTTCAAGTGCTCAGAGGTGCATGGTCAAGAGGTGAATTCTAAATGCTCAACCTATTGACAACATACCCTGGGTCCTCCCTAAACGGGCTTCCCATCTTCATCAAGGGCAGCCCTGGTCCTTTCACTGCCCTTTCTAGCCAGGTTGCTCAAAGTTTTCTTACCATCTTGTTAACTAATCTCTAGGGACCATAAGTTTTAAGTGTTCATAATTAGTTTTATGCATTTTGCAGACGTGTAAGGGCACTGCCATGAAGCAATGCCAAATTGCAGTGACGTTCCTGTGCATGCACCTATCTTATCCCCCCCCTACAGGTGACATCCCCATGATGTCACTCCCACCTTGATTCAGCACTTGCCGATTATTCCAACTCAACGAGAGCCATGCTATTCGTTAGGTGAAGCCTCCAAGGGTCTTGCTATTCTGACCTCCTGAAAGCCAGCACACGCGGAGGAATTTTCTTTAGGTGACTCCTATAAGGAGGGTCTCATGACTTCTGCTTTGTTTTTCTTCCACTGGAATAGAACGAGTATAATTTGACCCTGAATTCATTAAAAACCATCTTCCTCTATAGGACTAATGCCCCATCCCCAATGGATGCACTCGGACTCTGAAACCAGATTTGCAATCTATCTGCAAGCACAGCCGGCTATCTGAGCCGGGCTTTTAATTCTACCTGGGAACGTGTGTGTTTTGAAGCAACGACAAGTGACAAAAAGATGTTGGGTTTGACTGAACGGAACCTTTGAGTTGGTTTGGCATCTTTCTCTCTTTCTTCCTCTCCCACTGAAACTCCCACCCTTTGAATTTTCCCCTGCACCTCCAGAGCCATCAGCACACACTGATTTTGACGTTAAGAAGTTGTTTGCCTAATATGAGTGAAGTGACTGAAGTTGAGTGGAGATGAGTAGGGAGGCATGATAAGAATTCACGCCACGTAGCCCAGGAAAACCTGCTCTCACTGCATAGAAACACCTCCAAGATGTGGTCCCCAGCTCTCCCCATCCCCCGCTCCAGCTTCCTCGCCTACCCCTGATCATCTCTCTTCTCATTAGCTGCTGACTGCTTATATATTTTCTCCACCTCTGAATATGAAAGAGTGTTCTGCTGCCCTCCTTTCTCTGTTCTCTAATTTTGTTTTCACCCTATCCGAACCTATTTCATTCCTGCCTCTTTTCCTTCTCTTATGGGATTATTTAAGCCCCAAGTCCTTTTGCCCTGGGGAGCATTTCGGGGCTGGGCACACCAAAATTTTTGAACTGAGTTGTTCTGCACTCACCCGGCCAGTTAGCAAGTGTAAGCAGGCTCTTCACAATATGAAGTTATTGTTAGGTAGAAAGAGCACTTCAGCATCCCGGCAGGTAAGCCGAGAGACCGAAATGTGACGAACGTATTTACTGAATGGGAATGGAAAATGGGTCATTGAGTTTTCAACTAGCTCTGGATGCTAAAGGAATCAATAAGCTTGTTTAAGAAACAGACTCATGGACATAGAGAACAGACTTGTGATTGACAAGGCGAAGGGGGTTGGGGGAGGGATGGATTGGGAGTTTGGGATTAGCAGATGCAAACTAGTATATACAGAATGGATAAACAACAAGGTCCTCCTGTATAGCACAGAGAACTATATTCAGTACCCTATGGTAAACCATTATGGAAAAGAATATTTAAAAAGAAGAAAGTATATATATGTATAACTGAATCACTTTGCTGTACAGCAAAAATTAACAGAACATTGTAAATCAACTATACTTCAATAAAAAAGCTATCAAGTATCAAGCAGAGGAATATATTTGGAATTGCTTTTATAAACATCAGGCTGACTTCTGTATGAAGAAAAGATTTGGAGGAAACTGATGTGGTGAAGGTATAGTAAGATTATGGGTAAGAAATAATAGTCTGGACAAGATTAGCAGTTAAGATTACACATAGACACATGTCAATCTCAACACATCCCCAAACGAATCCACTTCTTCTCTCCTAAATTATCTTTTCCTGTGTTTATCATCTTAGTGAAATAAAATGGTTAACCAAAAAAAAAAAAACTGAAAAAGAATAAGCTTGTTTATTCATTCACAAACTATCTACACGCCTAGCACAGTGTTCACTGCTGGCAACACCAAGGTACCCAAGATGTTCCTTTGTTCTCCAGGATTTCACAATATGGTGGGCAGAACAAAGCAGCTGAATCCAACGGTGTCTCGTGGAAAAGACTCTCTACAGCCTTGTAAGTGGCTCTTCTTTCTCCCTAAGATAATGATCTAGTTCTGGTAAATGTTTGATGACAGTGATAGCAAAATAAATAAATCCAACCTGCTTTATTATCTTCCTAATGCTGCTGGGACAAGGGACCACCAGTAGCAAGTTGGAGGCCTAGTAATTTTAACCTATCTACTAGCATCCGTGATATTCAGCTAATACAACCTCTACCTGTTAAAATACTGAAACACAAAATGGCAAGTGACTGATCAGCACACCCCCAAGGACAGCAGAGACTCAACCACAAAGGGAGGCTGTGGCAGTCTGTCCCAAAGGGGCATCTGTCCAAAGGTGCTAGCCGTGGGGGGCAGAGACAGGCACTGGTAAGAAGACACTCCAGGGAGAGGGAAGATTTTGAGGAGATGAAGATTGGGCACGTTTTCTGAGCTTAAGAGACAGTGATGATCTGATATTTTATCAGGAGCCTGTGCCCAGGAATGGGTAGACAAGGAGACTTTACAAGTCCCCACTCAGAAGATGCAAGGGAAGGTATGAGTATTTTTGAGCCTCCAGAACGTGCCAGCCACCGCAGAAGCCACTGCAGGAATTGCACTTAAATCTCACAGCAACTGTGAGGGAAGCGTTTTTATCACATTTTACGAGTAAGTAAAAGAGGTCCAGAGAGCAGGGCACCTAAGCCCCTTCACCACGGGACCTTATACAACCTATTCAGCCTCATCGCTCATCACCTCCTGCCCATTCTCACGTCGGGGACTCATCCAGAAACACACAGAGCATCTACCCTCTGCTCTGCCTTTGCCCAGGTTGTGATCGTTAATTTTAAGGGTCAGCTTGACTGGTCCACGGGGTACCCAGATATTTGGTCAAACATTATTCTGGATGTGACTGTGAGAGTGTTTTTGGATGAGATTAACATTTAAATGGTTACATCGAGTAAAGCAGATTGCCCTCCCCACGTGGCTGGGCCTTGTCCAATCAGTTGAAGGCCTGGATAGAACAAAGGGCTGACCCTGCCCCGAGTAAGAGGGAAGTCTTCCTGGTTGACTGTCTTCAAACTGGGACATCAGCTTTCCTCCTGCCTTCAGACTAGAACTGAAACACTGGCTCTCCCCGAGTCTCACGCCTGCCGGTCTTAGAGCTCGCTGCACACCCTACAGATCCTGGGACTTGTTTTCCATAATCACATGAGCCATTTCCTCATAACACATCTCTTTACATATCTATAAAGAGTGTGTGTGTGTGTGTGTGTGTGTGCGCACACATACACACACATCCTATTGGTTTTATTTCCCTGGAGAACCCTAATAGGGAAGCCGTTCCTCTTGACCATAACACTTTCCTCCACAGCTCCATCTCCATCCCCTCCACCTACTGAAATCCTAATTCTCCTTAAAGTTCACTTCAGAGGTTGCCATTCCCCTAACACCTCCCTTGAGGATCGCCCCAGCACTCCCCACTCCCCGCCCCCAGACAAGACGAATTGCTTCCTCCCTCAATACTTTCACATCGAGGTTGGTTGCTTCCACTTTCTTCTCTCCAGTGCTTCTCGCCATGCGGTCTTTCTGGTTTAGAGTTTGGGGTTTGAGTGTGTGTGTGTGTGTGTGTGTGTGTGTGTGTGTGTGATTCCCCAGCATTACCAGCTTCTTGTGTCTTTGGATCCTCTGATGCCTGGCACAGTGATGGAATATTCAGCAAAGGCTGGTCGACTGAAAGATCTCATTTCCCTTTAAACATCACAGAATGCACATCTGCTCTGCTGGCTCAGCCGTCACAAAGGAAGGTTCGTGAAAAAAACACAGTTTGGGTGACTGGCTTTTATTAGGATCAATAATAGACATTATAAGGAATGGAAAAGTAGTTTTTTAAACAAAGGTGCTACCAACAGGAAAGATGTTTTTGTCAGAAAGTTCCAGCTTTCTCATCATTAACCCCTTCAGTATGCTTCCTCTCTGGTCATTCAGGATGAGTGCATCATTTATACACATGATCTGGTGACCTCCTCTAAATTGTTGAGCATGGGTTTTCTAAGTAAAGGGTACTCTCTGCTATTAAAGGTAACTGTCAAGCAATTTAAGCAGAAGAGGTGACCTAGTAAAATGCTGACCCTTCAGAAGCTGTAATCTCATGGTGATTGCTTCTTCCAGTACAAATACCGTAAAAAGCCCATCCCACACCCTAAGAGAACTAAGAGAAGCAGGAACACTGAGACGTGCACCCTTAACTGGAGATCTGGCTCCAGGACACGGATCTGAAGAGTCTGCATCCAATAAGCTCTCCAAAACCAGCATCTGTAATCATGACTAGCGTCAGGGCTTTCCAAGCTGGAAGAGTCTCTGAGTGATAGTATAACCCAACACCCTCCTTTCCAGATGAGAGAAAATGAGAACAGGGTATGGAGAAGTGCTTAAAGCCAGAGAGTATTTTAATGGGTAGAATTAAAGCCTGAGCCTCCTAGACATCTGAGCTTGGATCTTCCTGCCATTTCTGGCTGCCAAAGTACATGCTGTTAGTGTAATAAAAATGGAACACAAGGTAGAGTGTCTGTACCCTTTTCACTAAGTGAGGACAAAGGGTGAGAGTGTGGAAGAGGCGGAGTAAAGTGTTAACACTGAAAAGATGTGGAAGTGTGGGTAACATGGAAGTGGAAGAGGGGACACCTATATGCTACTGGGGAGGATTTGAGGGCCCCCAAGTCCTCCCCACCTGCTGGCTGATATTCAAAATTTCTTCCTTGGAAGTTCATTCATTTCACTTTAGGTTGTGTAAATGCAAATCAGCATTACTCCTGGGAGTGACAGCACTCGGTCACACGGTCACTAGTGCCTTCAGAGAACAAGGATAGAAACTCCCCTGGGAACTGGTTCTCAGGGTTGGGGAGAGGGGAGGAGGGAAAACAAGAGTCTAACAACTCAACAGAATTCTTTCTTATTTCTTTTGCTCTTTTTTACTTTTTAAAAAAAATTTTATTTTTTATTTTTTATTTTTGGTTGCATTGGGTCTTTGTTGCTGTGCGTGGGCTTTCTCTAGTTGCAGCAAGCGGGGGCTACTCTTTGTTGCAGTGCACAGGCTCTAGGCGCGCGGGCTTCAGTAGTTGTGGCACGCGGGCTCAGTAGTTGTGGTTCGCGGGCTCAGTAGTTGTGGCTCGTGGGCTCTAGAGCGCAGGCTCAGTAGTTGCGGCGCACGGGCTTAGTTGCTCCACGGCATGTGGGATCTTCCCAGACCAGGGTTCGAACCCATGTCCCCTGCATTGGTGGGCGGGTTCTTAACCACTGCGCCACCAGGGAAGCCCTCCTTTTTACTTTTTAATCTCTGGTGTGTTAGGTGAAACTTTCAAATAGTAGAAATAATTATTTTTCGTCGGCACCACACACAATTTACATTGCCCAAATTGAAAAGCACAAAACTCTTATGGGTTTCTGCTCTAAACCATCCCACTGGCAGTAAATGTGTCTTTACAGCATTTTTCTATCTGCTGTCGGCGGCTTTATCATGTTTGGTAATTGTCTCAGCACAATTTGCGTTACTCACAAGGGTATTATCATGCCAGGGTGCCACATGGGAATTTATTCTGATAGACGAAATGGCCATCTCTGAGCCTCAAAGACAGGGGACAATCTCTCAAGCCTTGGGTCGAGTGGGGAGTAGCTTTGGCATGAGAAAACCCTAAACTGTTTCATACCCTGCTTGGTTCTGGGGTTGGGTGATGAAGCCTGATGAATGGGACACTGCAGAGAAGGATGTGGGTTTAAGAGAAATTCTGGAGATGGCAATCATGGGGTTGAGACAAAGCCGTGGAAACCGAGACAGACTCTCCCCTTCACCAGTCAGGCTCCTCTAAATCCTCCAGGCCTTGACATTCAGTGTCCATCCCTGTGTCCTTGTGGGGCCGGCATCACCCAACTGTAGCAAGAATCCTGTCAAGTTGGTTTAGAATACCCACCCTTGACATCTGATCATGTCAATATCTGATCAGATTCCTCAGGCGATGTCCGATCACCCCGGCCTTCCTTCAGCAAGAATCCTATCAAGTTGCTTTAGCCAGAATCATCCCTTACCCCTGAAGTCTCCTCTTAGTAATTTTCTATCCACGGATCCCCCCTCCGCTCCTTGGCTATAAATCCCCACTTGTCCATGCTATGTTCAGAATGTAGCCCCTATTCCATTTCCCCTAGGTCTCTTTTCCTCTATTGCAGTAGTTCCTGGTTAAAATCTGTTTTTACTGCTTTAACTACTGTCCAGCTTTAGCAAGACAAACTCTTAGAACTGAAAGGTGTTTTGAAACCATCTAATGTTCCTCCTTCGTTTTACTGAGGCCTGCAGGAATTGTTGGTGGTTGATGAGATGTAGGTGGCAAAGAAGAGAAAGGAATCCAAGGTCACTTCAAGGTTCATTTCTGGGGTGACCTGGAGAATAGTGTTACCGTGAACAGAAGTAAGCTTACACTGAAACAGAAAGACAAAGCAAACACATACATACAAGGACAAGTGGAAGAAGCATAAAGAGCCTACATAAGGTGGGTGACAACCACAGAGGAAAACTGCTAAGTAAGCAAGAAAGCCACAGGAAACTAGAATTGTAATCCTAATTCTACCACTGATTTATTGAGTGACTTTGGAAGAGTCACTTAATAAACCTCCCCCAGATCACACTCTTCCTTCTCTTCCCCATATCGAGATAATATATACAATCAACTAATGCTCACCGATTTAAAAAATGAGTTCTACACACAGGTCATTGAGACGCTCAGTGTCTCATCCTATCTGTGTCCAGTTCTGAGGGCTGCTTCTTAAGACATTGTTCCCCAGGTTCAGGAGGCGGGTTCCAGCAATCATAAGACCTACCTGCCCTGTGCTAGGCCCTATGTTATACACACGAACAATTTAAACATTATGACAAGGCTTTTTTGCTGATTTTATTATTAGTTTAGTAATTATATCTTCAAAAATTATATTTACTATTACTAGCTGAGGAAATTGAGTCACTAAGAGGTTAAACATCATGTCCAGGGTCACAAAGCTAATGGCTGGCAGAACGGGGACTTGAACTTACACTGCCTGGGTCCAGAAGACAGGCTCTCACTCAATCTCTCACTATGTTGCCTGAGACAGAAACTGATCCAAAATACAAAAACAAAAAATTCCTAAAATAACTGGAGGTGTGTTTGCCTTCCTTAGAAGTAAGGAGCAGGCTTCCTGACAAAGGTTTGGGAACATTTTCCTTTGGAAGAGGAACAAGCTTATTCTATACTGATAGGATAAAATAGGATCACTGGATCTCGGCAGGCGAAGGTAGATTTCAGATAAATCTTAGAACATTTTCCTAACGATACAATCTGGAAATGAAATCATCATCTCAGAAGGCTTAGTGGTTAAGAGCTCTGCTGTCTGCCGGCCCTGTGGCCTTAAGCAAATGACTAAACATATCTGCGTCTCAATGTCCTCATCTCTGTAATGGGGTTGGTAACAGGCCCTACCTCATAAAGCTAGTGTAAGGATTCAGTGAGTTCTACATGGGGAATGCTTAAAAGCTGGCTCACAGAAGGTGCTCGATAAACGTTAGCACTTCTCTTTGTCATCATTCCTCCACTATGTTGGATGTGGCAGCTAGATGATCATGTGACAAAAATGATACAGGAAGGAAATGATTTCTACATAGTGTAGGAGGTAAGCAGGCCAGGCATCTCCTCTGAAGATGCATGGGTCCAATAGTAGTACCATGTGATACAATTCAACACAACAGGACACAACGCAGTAGATAGCAAAGCAGTGTTTACCATTTTGAGCAGCTCCCTACTCATCTTCCAGCTGTTGACTCTTATCATGGCCATTATCAGTATATGATGAGGTAACTGATACCTGTTGGAATCCTGAAAGTCTATGGATGAACTCTCCCACACCTGGCCGGTTTTTCACTTCGCAGAGCCCCTCCTGACACCATTTCTGACACAATACGGCACAGCATGAGATGTGATCTCGTTCTCATCTCGGTGCACGTGTGCCAGACTCTCCCTGAGGTTCAATGTCAGTATCTAGCCATGTCTTCAATAGCCATGTCATCAACATCTTTGTCTCACCGAGAGCACCCACTTGCTGGGCACGAGGCAGGTTCCCAGTTCAAATGAGTTGATTGATGGGTTGAAAATAAATGTGCAGTTTTATATGTGATCAGTCGGGGCAAATGACAGCAATGCTTAATTATAGTAAATATCATCATCTATTTGCTTCATTTCCTCTTTAGGTTTGCAATTTTCTATTTTCATTTAATAAGCACATGTCTACATATTTATTATGCTGCTTCAACTCCTTTTTAGACAAAAAGTATAAATTATAAATAAATAAACAAAATGCCAGACAGGACAGCTCATTGAAAGATGGCCTGGATTTTACAGATTTCGGAACCCTAGGACACAGTAGCTTTTGGAAAAGATACAAATGTTCCTTTCCTCATGCCAACCTGCAGCTAATGAATAGCTTATGAGCCAAATCAGGTGAGAGTCTGAAGGACAGGTGGGGGTGAGAAGGTCCAGAGCCAGACCTGATGGGTGTCCATTATGTTCCTAATGGGAGTCAATTGGCTCTAGATGCTGGGGCCAAGCCACAACTCCAGACCAGAGGTGCCACAGAGATTTGCTAAGGATGCAGGCTCTGGACCCACACTGCCTGGGTTCAAATCCTGGCTCCTTCACTTACTATGTGATCTTGGAACAATTACTTAATATTTCTGTGCCTCAGTTTCCTTATCTGTAAAGGAGTGAATGGTTGAAATTCTTCCTATCTCAAGGTGTTTGAGGATCATTTAGTTCCATTAATTTCTTAAGAACACTCTCAATAATGTTGGCTGTCCTCATTCCCTTAAGAGGTACACCCTCTGCTAATAAGTACTGTGCTGTGCTACAGTGTTACCGAGAAGGTCTTGGGGAAGACTCAGTCCCACCATGCACTTGACGAGTGAACATGCCCTATTTACCATTCTGGAGTCCATGAGATGTAGACAGATATGGAAAGGAAATAAAGTGTTTTAACTGCCCTTTTTCCATTTCCAGGTTAATGAGCTCCAGGAAGTTTACATATCATGACTGTTTTATTCTTTTCATCCATTTTATAGAAATCACCATTCCATTTTTCAACTCACTTGACCAGAACTCATGGCCATGAGTTGACCACGTCCTCAACCAGGAACTCTCCTTTGCAAACAATGAATGAACAAAGAAGATGTTCTCAAAGTGTTCTAAAATCCAGAGGAAACCCCTCCCTCTTTTAAAAGAAACAATGAAAAAAACCTTTCCCCCTGCTTCTTTGAGGAGTTGTAGAACCAGGAATGTTTAACGTTAAAATCTGGGGCAAGACCTCATAATGTTAATGTATTTCTTAGATGATTAAAGGTTTACACTGAGACTTTACTTCCAACATACAGACCCAGATATATGCAAACGCCCACACACTTGTAATTATAAACGAGGTATAATACATGTATACACATCACTGAAAATAAACCTAATTCACACACCAAAGCACAGAAATGACAAAACATTGATAAGGGTGATTCTAAGAACCCACAAACATCATGATCAACTCAATGCCAAGTTCTTAAAACTTAATGAGCTGTACTGTTTACAGTGAAACTGTACTCTTTCAGGGTCTATTGCTTTCGCAGAAAACACATGTCACAGAAGAATTTCAATTGAAAAATAAATTACAGTACTCATCAGGCAACTGCTTCCCATAATATGCTTAATATTTCAATATTAATAGTATTAGAGGCATAGACATATCCAGTGAATTTGATGTAAATGTCTTTTAAATATTCCCATCACCTTAAGATTTGGAAACATTGCTAAAATATGGAAACAACCTGAATGTCCATCAGTGGATGAATGGATAAAGAAAATGTGTGTGCATGCATGTGTGTGTGTGTGTGTGTATGTACGTATACATACATACATACAATGGAATATGATTCAGCCATAAAAAAAGAATGAAATGTTGCCATTTGTGACAACATGGATGGACCTCGAGGGCATTTATGCTAAGTGCAATAAGTCGGATAGAGAAAGACAAATACCATATATCTTACTTATATGTGGAATCTAACAAAACAAAATAAAAATAAAAACTAAGCTCAGAGATACAGAGAACAGATTGGTAGTTGCCAGAGGTGGCGATGGGGCAGCAGGTAAATTGGGTGAAGGGGGTCCAAATGCACAAACTTCCAGTTATAAAATAAATAAGTCCTAGGTACGTAATGTACAGCACGGGGGAAGAAAAAGAAATTACAACATTCATCGTGCAACTGGATTCCTGCCATAATGTACTTAATATTGTACTTCAGTATTAATTATATCGATATTAGAGGCATAGAAATATCCAGTGGGTTTGATGTAAATGCCTTTTAAATATCCCCCCATCACCGTAAACATGTAGCCAGCTCCACTTCCCACCCTCAGGGAGGTTGGAGGACAGGGGGTTAACTCATAGGCTTCTTGTCCCCAAGGGGCATCCCCATCCTAGCCAGCGCTCTTTCATTTAGGATCTAGGTTGATGCTTTGGTCATAAAAGGAAGGAGATGAAGGAGCATGGGCATTTCATAAATCTCACACCTGGCCTCCATTGGTCAAAAGAAACCAACGCCTATGACTTGCTGATAGGGAGTAAGTAGTATCAGCTTCATTCTCAGAGGATAATTAGATTGTTATTTTCATTTATGCTGGGATGCCAAAGTAGAGATGATGCTGTTATTTCACTTGTACATTGCTTAATTTTTTGCATATTAATGAGATTAGATTGCATTCCAGTCCAGCCAATATACCCGTTTTGACTTCCCCCACCCTATACCCACCTCGACCTTATCGGCAGTTCCAAAAGATTTCACTAAAAATAGAGTATTTTCTTTACGAATTAAAGACTGTGGGGCTCAGCCAATGATTTATTTTTTCCTTTCCCTGTGCATATTCGCCTTCGTATTTCTCACTCCTCCTCTCCCGTTTTGGAGACCCTATCACACTCCATCACACGTGGTTTCCTAGGAGACACGCTCACAGCCAGGAACCCCAAACTACACATTTCCATTTTCCTCCCCAGCTCCTCTCCCAGGAAGCTTTAGCTAATGAAACAAGGTGTAAATACATCAGTACTTTAAAAAATTACTCTATAAATTACTCCACCGATTTCATACTCATTCACAGAAAGACCTTGTAATTGCCAACTACAGGGTTTTTCTAAAGCAATCTCAGTTTAGAATCACACCTTAGTGATAGCCTAGGGACTTCACATGGACAGAGGCGAAGACCAAGGTTATTGAAATACCTTGACTTCCCAGTTCGAAGCTCCTTGAGGTAGTTCTGGTAGTTTATTTGCTGGCACACACCCTGTGCCTGGGAGGGTTTCTGCCCTTTGTAGGAGGATGAATGTCTGATTAGAGGAAGAAAACCTTCTACAAGGAGAGCAGCCCATCCTCCCTGTAACCCTTTCTCCCTCCCCCTCCCTCCCACCTCCAGGGTATGCTTCTTAGAAATGCTGTAGGTTACTTTTGGAGATGTTTAATTTCTTTTCTCCTTATATTTTTCTTTCCTTTGTTTTAGAAAGGCAGCAGCCTCCTGTGCCTCTCACTTCAGGAAAGTTTCCACCCCAGCCCAAAGGAAGAAGTTGCTTGCAGGACACGTTCTACCCCAGTTTCTAGTTTCCTAAAACCCAGCTCGTTGAAAAGATATTGCCAGGATTCCCAGGGGGAGAAGGGAGAGAGAATGGGACTCTGGGCAACACAAAGAGAAGGCAATGTAATGCATTCATGCCGTCTCTTAATACACCAGAATTTGCCAAAAAATAAATAGATATGTAGCCGAACCAGATATATCCATGTGTTCCCATTAGAGAAGTCTAAAGAGAGTAACTCAGCCAGTGAAATGGAAATAAAAATATCTGGTCAGCATCTTGGTTGCACTGACCAAAGGGGATACCTGGGGACAAATGTCTTCCTTCTGGACGCCCTTTGTTGAGCCTCTTGGACTTAAGAATGTAGAGGAGAGAGACTCCCCCAGCCTGTGATGCAGATAGAGGTCAGGTGGTTCCGTGAGAGTAGAGATCTTTACCCCACTCTCTGGTGGAGCCCCAGGAAGAAGGCAGGATCCAAGGGGGAGATGGCAGCAAGGGGCTCCTGGGAATGCCAGACCCGGGGCACTAGGGTTCCAGACCTTGGCAAAGACTCCAGGGTCCCACACAAGGCAGGGAAGCAGAGAGCTACCCAACTTGCCTCACGGAGGCTGGACATTGAGCAGTCAGTGGTGGCCATGATGGACTGGAGGAAAGAGGTCGTTTTCCATTTTCCATGCACCACGTAAAAAGAGTGATGAGAGTAATCCCTGCCCATCTACAGGGCTGAAAACTCAGACTCAAATTAATTCAATTTGAGAAAATAAAGCAATGGACACTCTTGTGTACCTACGCCTTGTAGACAGACTAAGATTCAAATCTGTTACATACAGATGCTAACTTTTATATGTTGTCTCCTGAATGACTTTTTGGATAAAGCCAGAAGATAGAGATGGTATATACCAAACATGAGTGCTGAAACTCGCCTTCTGCACTCATGACAGGCATGATTAATCAATCACTCACTCTTTTCCCAACTGCACATGCACAGAGTCACAGGAACATCAACACGGGGACCCAGGCAGCCACAGCAACCAATGACAATGGTACAAAATAGGAATCCTATTTACCATTCCCAACATAGAGTGAGGCCATACCAATGTGTCAAAGGGGGTGTCACTCATAAAGGGTCATTCCCAGTGTCAGTTATCTGAGAGAAGAAGAGGGTCGTCGTACAAAAAATACAACTCAATAGGCATGCCTTCATATGCCTGTTTCCCTCTTTTCCCTTGCTCTGGGTCACAGGGAAGTGCATTCCCAGGCTCACTGGCTGTTGGCTTTGACAATGGGAAGTGGTGAGGGAAGACTAGAGGGAGATGCATTTCTCTCTGAGCTTGTAGGGCTGCCTCTCCTTGGCTGTCTCTCCCTCCATGAACTTGGCTCCTCCCAGGCAGCCCCCGCTGGGACCCTAACTCCTGACAGCTGGCTCAGGGTGGTGCACTCAGGTAACCTCACTTCCTCCCTGTGTCCCTACAGCCTTATGGGGGAGATAGTGGCTTCCTGCTGTCACTTCACCATCCCCTGCTCAGCTTCTCACCCCTTCCAGCACCTGGGTAAGCAATTCCCTGTCTCAAATGATCTGGGTTTGAAACACTTGACTGGACCCAACTGAAACAGGAAGTAACAGACAGGAAGTGGTCCCAGAGAGGTTGGGCAGGGAGGTTCTGTCTCTCTCTTGACCTCAAGCTCCAGGATATGGATTTTGAGAGCCTCCGGCAGCTTTGCAGGAACTGCAGGTAATGAAGAAGGAAGGCATCTGCCAAAGAAGGGGACAAATAGGAGCCTCCACAAGGACTGAAGATGAGTGACTTACTCCTCCCAACAGAGATGACAAAGTCACAGGGAAATGTTCCATCTGGGTCTCAGCTATACCAAGAGATTTGATTTCTCTTGAGAAATGTGTGAACCCCTTTCAAGGACAACCTACTCCCAGACTTCCGGGGCTGGCTTCACTTCTTTTTATAATAATTTTAGTTACTTAAATGTTTGCAACCATTAAAAAAAGATATCTTTCTTTGCTTAGAGTTCTTATATAACTAAAATGTCAAATTTGTAAATTAAATACACACATATATGTGTAAAATCAATAAAATTCAAATTAACATCGATTTAAACTGATGATATTTTTTGGCTGAAACGAAATTGCTGCTCTCAGCGTGAATATGTTTGACCCACACATGGTGGGTTCTTTCGAGTGTGGCACGCCGAGATTACCACGTGTGGTCTGAGAAGTCAATTCTCCTCTCATTTTTTTCCTGCTCAAAGCTCTGCAAAACCTTTAATGATACAGGGTGATGCCCTTGGCCCTGCATGTGGCAGAACCACGTCATCTGTTACTAAGTAAATCTCTGCTCTTTCCTCATTAGCCTGAAAGAAATATAGTGGATGGTACAATCGTGGGCCTGTGCTTGGGGGCAGTCATCAGATGAGGAAGCATCAGATGGTACACAGTCCTCTCCTACTATTTGTGTTTTGAAGATTATTGGGTTGAAATGTAAAATAAAAATGCTCACAGAGGCCCCCTGAGAAGCAGAACTGGCAATAGTGTCTCTGAGGCCAGCCTAGTAGTGGTGGCAATAAATACTGAGCAATTCCTCTGGGAAGCTGGGCCTCCAGAAAAAGGAATAGAAGCTTGGAGGATTAGCTGCCATCTCTTTCCATGTGGAGATTCTCCTTCCTTGGACAGCCTTAAAGGAGGTGGGCTTGGCTTTAGTACCAGTCTAGCAGGTTTCATTATAGTTTTATGAATTTTTTGTAAAGAAAATTTCTTTTTCTATATGTGTTCTTTTATGTAAAGGACAGAGCAAAGGAGCACATATAAAAAACCCCAGTAAAATCAAGTCACCCCAGATCAGGGCATACTGATTAATGCCATAAATACATATATACATACATTAGTGACATATATTAATGCCATACATATAATGCAATGCACAGTAGGGAGGGCACTGGGATATTGGGATGATGACATTGAAAGTACATGTGAGTTGGAAGCAACTTAAATGTCCATCAACAGATGAATGGACAAAGAAGATGTGATACACATATACAATGGAATATTACTCAACCACAAAAAAGAATGAGGTAATGTCATTTGCAGCAACATGGATGGACCTAGAGATTATCATACTAAGTGAAGTAAGTCAGACAGAGAAAGACGAATACCATATGATATCACTTATATGTGGAATCTAAAAAGAAAAAGATATAAATGAACTTATTTACAAAATAGAAATAGACCCACAGACATAGAAAAAAAACTTATAGTTACCAAAGGGAAAAGAGGAGGCGGAGGGATAACTTAGGAGGATGGGATTAACATATACACACTACTATACATAAAATAGATAACCAACAAGGACCTACTGCATAGCATAGGGAACTATACTCAATATTTTGTAATAACCTATGAGGGAAAAGAATATATTTTTATATATGTATAACCGAATCACTGTGCTGTATAGCTGACACAAACATGACATTGTAAATCAACTATACTTCAATTTAAAAAATAAATAAATAAAATTTTTAAAAAAGGAAAGAATGTACATGTTAGAGTAGAATGACAGCCGATGGAGGTTTTGGAGGGAAGTAATCAAATCTCTCTCTTACTTTCATCCTCAAGACATAATGCAACAAGTATAATAAATGTTGTGTATATAGACAGAAACATTTATGCTGTTTCTATTCTTGGCATCATCCTTAATTGCACACAGATAAGCCTAACAAAGAACACAGTGAAGAGAAAGGTGTAATACAGGGAAATAAAATGTGTTTTGATGGTCACTGTCTTTGCAGAGCAATTTAGTAAATGTTAGGATGTTCATACCTCCCAGCTCAGAAATTCCCCTCCCAGTGTAGACACTGGGGAAACTTTCCCCTATGAGTTCAAGGAGACGTATATAAGGATGGACCGGGCAATATTGTTTGCAATGACTAAAAAAAAGAAAGAGAATGGATATAGGACTTGTGGTAGATTCATGCACTGCTGTTCTCTAGCAATCCCTTCAGGAGGGAAAATGAATGACCTACAGCTGTACTCATCCATGTTGGTGACGTGCACACACAAACTGTTGAGTGGAGAGAACAAGTCACAGAAGGTTCATATACTTAGGCACAATTTCTGGAAAGCACTAAAATACACATATAATATCACTGACCTTTTATTATAAACATTGGTAGTAAAAATACAAATAAAGTTATAAAATGGACGTCACGTCTGGGAAGGTAAGGAGAGGGATAACACCCTATTAGCAATGTTTTATTTCTTAATCTGGGTGACACACATATAGTTATATAGGTCTATACTCTTTATGTGTTTTTGTATACCTGAAATAAGTCATGATAAATAAGGCATTTTAGCAAATCTGCCATCTTACATAAAACTCAACTCTGCTTGGAAAATACTTCATTGGAAACCTTTGAAGCTTTCATAGACTCCTAGATGTTCCTGGACCACAGCTTGTAAACCTGAGCACAAGCCTTGCCCGATGATCTCACTGGGTCCATCAAAGAGTCTCATTAGTCCATCAAGACCCTCCCCATGAAAACATTAGTCTGTAAGGCAAAAGGTAGTTTACAGGAATCTGGATACATGTTTTCTTAGAGCAAATGCACTCATGCCAAAGCAGTTGGTTGCGTTGCTGTGGTTGGTTCATTTGTTTAATAGAGGTGAAGCTCCTGGGAGCAGAACAAAGGAACACGTGTATTTTCACAGACAAAACTCACCACCCCTTGGGAGCCTCGGGGCTCAGCTCTGAAAGCTGCAGTGAACTGGCTCTAAAACCAAGTGGCAAAGCAACCCCCTGTTCTCCTCGAAGGAGGTCCCATATCAGATCGACCTAATAAGACAGCATCCACAGTGTTTGCTCTGATGCTGTAGGAACTGACCTTACATGGAGAGCCTTTAAGTCTTCTCCACAGCTCCTGGTCTGTCTCTGTGCCCAAGTGGAGCCCAGGACCCACTGTAATCCGGTTCGTCCTTTACTCTTCTTCCTGAGGAACCAGATCACCTGTATACCATACTCATACCACCACCAACCATATCACAGATTTGGGAGGCATTTGGTATGGTGGAAGAAATGTGGGATCTGAGGCCAACTAAGGGGTCAGATCCTGGCTCTATCCCCATCATGGTTGTGGGGTCTTGGGAAAGTTACTTGACTTTCTCAAGCCTCAGTTTCCTCAGCTTTAAAATGGGAATGAAAACACCTAATCACGTGCTAATCACAGTGGGTGGAACTCAGCAGATGGCATCATTGGCGCCATCGTACTGGAGCTCGGCCAACACCAGCACTGACACAGCTCCTACTGCAGCTGAGCCCCGTTATTCCAGCTGCAGTGGAGACACCCTGGCTTTTGCATCTGGCACCCACACATCTATAGGTGAATGCTAGCCATCCAAGGGACAGCACGCACAGGACATGAGGCAGACACTGAATGAATGAAATGATAATTCTGCATCTGGCCAAACTTACTATCCATGTGGGACAAGCCTGAGAGCTTAACCCTTAGATGGTGGTCTTGCCTTTTTCCACAGTGAGCTGTTGAACACCTTAGTGTGACGTGTACGGGGCAGGGGTCGGGTGGTGTATGGGTGCAATAGTGGAGACGTGGGAAAAGGAGACCTAACTCTGACCTCAGTTCAGGGAAGGATTCATGGAAGAAGTGACACTTGAGTTATTTAGGGGAGACCTACAGAATTTTTAGGCAGACAAGGAGGAGAGCTGAATCTAGGCACGAGACTCAGTGGGTGCGAAGGCACAGAGGACAGGGAAACCATGGATTTGGGTGAAGCGTCAGTAATGCTACAGTAGGACATCCCGGGGGCAGTGGCAACAGCAGACACTGAACAGGTAGGGAGGGGCCTGATTATGAGACATGCTGAGACCTGAGACCTGGGACGCTTTGCTTCAGTGCTTGCACCTGGACAAACGTCTCCTTGAGCAACAAAGTACAAAGAAACTATAAGGGACTAAAAATAACTGCATGCATGCACAGCTGGGGCAAATTATGGACAAGATACAAAAAGACCAAAAACCCAACTGCCACTTCTGAAGAGCCAAGAGCAAAAGCAGGGTACTGCGCATGCCCCCTGCACTCAACACCTCCAAAGGTGTGGGCAAAACACCTAAGCCACCCCTCTGACCAGACCCTTGGACACACCCCTACCCTCACCCCATGTAAGGAACAAGCTCGCTCCCCCTCAGGGAGCGAGCAAGGGAACCTGTTACTGGTTCTCGCTCCCCTCTGCTGCAGCAGGGGCCCAATAAAGCCTTGCCTGAATTTCTTGTCTGGCCTCTTATCAATTTCTACTGATTAAGGAGGCCAAGGACCTTGGTAGGTAACAATTACCTGAGTGTCACACTAGGGGGGATAATTTTCTTTGTAGGCGATGGGAACAGCTAGAGAAGAATTTTGAGAAGAAAAATGGCATCATTGGGTTTGTGTTTAAGAACAGTGGCTCTATCAGGAATAAACTGATGCACTAGAAGGAGGGAGTCTTGGAGACCAGAAGCCCAGCGAGGAGACTCTAGCGAGAATTCACCCAAAAGATGGCCACTCGCACTACAACTGTGACCACGTGGATAAAGAGGAAGGAAAAGACACAAGACACAGTGCAGAGATGAGACACTGAGACGTGGAAACCGATGGGATGTGACGAGTCAGCGGGGAAGGAGAGGGTGTAAAGACCAGGTCTTTGGCTTGAGCCTGGATGGAGGGGGCTTCCACTTAGTGAGATGGGGACACAGAAGGAGGAGGAGCTTGAGGGCGTAATGATGAGTTTATGCTTATATTAAGTTAAAAATGTCTCCAGAATATCCAGGGGGTGATGAAAACAAGAACAACAGAAACAAACAACTATCTGGATATGTAGCCATGAAACTTGAGAGGGAGTTGGGGGCTGGGGGTAGGGATCCTGGAGGCCTCCCATAATCAGGGTCAGCAGGGCCAAGAACTTGGATTCCGTTGTTTGGGGATGGTGGAGGAAACTGTTCCCCCGGCTGGCGATACCTCTACACAGAGTGCCCTGGTGTCTGCAGCAACCAGCTACAGAAAATCCTTACAGGAATGCGATTAAACCAAAGGCAAAGACCTGAAACAACACTTGGAATGGCAAAAAAAAAAAAGAGAGAAACTCAAGATTAATGTTAAATTGACTGGGAGGAAAGTGTGGAAAACAACCCCATGAACCACTTAGAACTGCTCTGTTCCCTGGTGTCCACATGTCCCCTCTGACCTGACCCCCGTCCCTCTTGCACAATGAGGGCATTGAGCTCATTCATTCTTTGTGTGTGGCCATTAGCCTTCACTGTAGAGGTCAAAGCACTCTGGGCATTCATCCCACCAAATATGTTTGTACCGGAGCTCCCGGGCTGTGTCAAAATCCCAATGACAAAGCAGCACTGGCGAGAGCCGACATTGTCAAAATAACCTGTTAGAATAGCAATTGCAATTTACCAGTATAGACCAATCCCAGCTGTAGGTTGTACCAATAAATCAGTTAGAGATGCCCTAGAATGTAGCACAGTGGCCACCAACCACGTGTGTCTATTGAGCCTTTGAAATGTGGCCAGTCTGGGTCAAGACGTGCTGTAAGCATTAAATGCACACCAGATTTTGAAGACAGTACAAAAAAAGAACGTAAAATATCTCATTCATAATGTCGATATTGATTACATGGGGAGAGGATAATATATTAGATATATTTTGCTAAATAAAAGATATCATTAAAATTACTTATAGCTGTGTGTGTGGTTTTTTTTTAATGTGTCTACTAGAAACTTTAAAATTACACCTGTAGCTCAAATTATATTTCTATTGGCCAGCACCAAGTTAGAGAACTTGCATACTCTTCACTCCTTGTCATATACTACAGCACATCCTCGGCACATACTATGCTTTTATCCCTAACATTGAAAACAAAGTAACTTAGAGTAAATGTTAATATCCTTCCAATCTATCCGTAATAGACATGCCCAAGAGCCCTACCCAAGAGCTAGCCATGATTTACTTAACCTGTAAAATAAATTAAAAGTTGTTTTATAGCCTTTAGGAAGATATCTAAATCCTACTCCATTTCTACCACGTGCACTGGCATTGGAATCATCTTCAGAAGCATCAATTTTGAAAGTGAATGACAACTACACACACACACACACACAATATGAATCTCCCACCAAAAGTCTGTAGAGACAGAAGAATAATAGAAAGTCCATGTATGTACTTGGGGCTATTCTAGTTCTCAAAACAAATTGTTTAAGTAAGGACTTTGGTCTTTATCAAATTTCATAGTACCCTACGTTGTGTTTTCTAAACTGCTTTCCCCAGCGCTAAATACAGTGTCTGACTTGGAAATCTGAGGGGAAATGACTACGTTTCAGCTTCCCTATTTAGAAAACACGTTGGAGTTCACGCTCTTCACGTAAGACAAAGGAAGCCTTCCAGGACTCAGTAGGATCCTCCCTGAGGCATCTTTATCCCTTTGAAGACACTCAGTTATTACCATTAACATAATTCCCTTTGAATACCAACGTGGAGTTCATTTATCCAATTGCTCTCATCCACTTGTATTAAAAAGCATCGCACTTAGTGAAAAGGAATGTGCCCTCTGGAAACAGCATTTGCCCCTGCTCCCAGCTTCTAGAGTGTGTGCTCAGATTGTTTTCAAGGAAAGGGATTGGGTTGCTTTGTCTGGTTTGTGGCCCTTTAACCCGTCCCCTTTTGTCTGTGCAACCCTGACAGAAGGAAATGAGTTTATTCCCTGACACTCGATCCGAGCGCTTCTTCCATCCTTGTAGGGCGGACAGGTAAATGAGACAGAAGAACTGCCGGGTTACTTTCTCCTGCTCGGCAGCTTTGCTGTTAAGAGAACCCTTCTCCTGCTGGGAATGCACCAAACAGATCTGACCAGAAAATTAACAGAATTACCACAAATAAATCAACTCCCTATTTTTTTTTTTGTATCAGAAATGCTCAAAAATCCTCATCTTACACCCTCCCCTCCCTCAATCATGTTAACATTTACCTGCCACACTCATATTCCAGTTTAATTATACGGCATGAGGTCAGGGGCTTGAGGGCCTTCATCTGTCTTCTTTTTCCCAAGTATTCAATACAAGCGGAGCTTGGCTTACCAGCCCCTGGGAGTGGCCACCTGGGGCCCTGTTATCTCATCTGATGAAGCCAGTGGTCCATGCCTTTTCTCATTCCACAGGGCCATCCAGGCGGCCTCCTCTGTGACTTCATGAAATCTCCTGGGCCAACAGGAATTTTGTTGGTACACGATGAAAAAGGACCAACCATGGTTCTGAAAGCCCAACAGTTGCCAGGCTGTTTCGCGGTCTGTTCCTGGCTCTTTCACCTGCCTTCTGGGGCATGGAAGGTGGAACAAGCCTTGGGTCCTGCATTTGCCCAGGTCTGGTCTCCAAGCACCAAGCCCTCACTGTTGGGAAACAGGAGGGCTGTTCTGTCTGGGCAGACCCAGCGGATGCACCCCTCTACCTGTTCCCAGCTCTCTCCTCCCAGGGGGCTTGTGACCACTGCAGTAAAGATCACATAAGATAACGCACGTTCAACTTTACAAGATCTAAAGCACAAAAGAAAGACTGTGCTTTTATGAAGGTGTCAGTGAAGAGATGACAAAACCAAAACCTGGGGCAGAAAAGTGATTTTCTCGAGGTCCTGGAGAGGAAACATTTCAGCTTAAGCAGAATCTACAGTCTTTTCTTCTAAACAATCTCCCTATCATAATTATTTTTTGTGAAAGGCCTGACAGTAATGAGAGCTGATTTACGCTCCAAAGGCATCTGTTTTATTCTGAGCTCTTGGAGCTGCACCTTGACAGGCAAGGCCCTGACTTCACAGGGGTCTTGCAGGTGGGAGGGGGCTTTCCTTCTGTGTTTCAGCTCGAAGATTGATGGTCTGCCTTTCCTACTTGTACTCATGACTATGACCATTAGTTCCAAACACTTGTCACATGACTTGCATTTCTGTATGTATTCATTTATATATTTGTTCACACACTGATACTAGTAATAGCTAACATTTATTATGGCGTGCCAAGACCCTATAGCAATTATCTTATTTACTTCTCACAACAACCTACGGTATTGGTCCCATCACTGTATGCATTTTATGCATGAGAAAACTAGGCTCAGGAAATTACACGCTAGTCAGTGGCAGAGCTAGAGTTTGAACCACAAGTTCTACAGGAGCTCAAAGTAGTCTGCAGTCTGACCAGGAGAGGCTACGGTGACTCGTGCATCTCCTCTCATTAACCAGGTAAATTGTCCTATGGTCCCCAACTTCCTCTCCACAATTCACAGATTCCTCGAAAGAGGTTGTTTGAAAAAAGAATAAAGTTGTTTCTTGTTCGTACCCAACTGAGGTGAGGGATTCAATAAATGCACTACAGTAGCTCTTTGTAAAGGAATCTGATGCATGCCTCATAAACAAACCTATTTCTGGTTTTATTGGCTTTATGGTGAATATTCACAGCATCATAAAAACAGGGCATGTCTCAAAGTCTCCTCCTGGCTTCACAGGTAGGATCATCCTTACCTGTCTTAGAAGCCTCTAGATTAGAAACTGTATAAACCTTTCTCAGGAAAACATTTTGATGTCAAGAAACATTGCCTTGAATTTAATCTACAGCTGACATGTTTCAGCTCCAGCAGTTTTCCTCTGCTTCAAGTCTCCATTAAGATAAAGTATAGCCTGTCATTAGCTGGTGAATAATCTTGTGTATATTTAATGTGTTTGAAAGTAATCGTCAAGTCCCCCCTTAGTCTTCCCAACTCAGACTACACCATTCTTTAGTCTGTACTGACTTCCAGTTCAGAGAGTTCTTTAAAAGGGAGATTCCAATATTTTATCAGAATCTCTGCATCAAGCAGGTAGAACACAATGAGTCACTTCAGACACTCTCCTCCATGGAGTCCTGGCAAAGTCTCAAGCAGCCTTAGCACAATTCTAAGTGACTTGAAGGGTTTCCTGTACTGTATGATAATTGGTCTAAAGAGCCAGAGAGCCTTTGTACTCGTTTGATTCTTTCTTTTGCTCTCTGTATTGCCTGTAATTTTAGGATGTTCACATCTTACATCTGTATCTAATGTGCTTCCAAAAGTGCAGTGTGGTGGAGAAGGATCGTCCTTGAACTAACAGCAGCTGCTGCGTGGGGTACTTACCCTGGGTGCACAAGAGCCAGACACAATTCTTGTGTTAATTTCAATTGCTTACACTTTATCAGCTCAGCTTACATTTCTCCTCAGTATCCCTTTCATAAATGGCCTGATCCTTTCAGAATGACTTCCCTTAGATATCTACCTTATGCCACAGATCAGAAGTCATTCCTTCAAAAAAAGTAACTGAAGTGCAGTAAACGACACAATATCTTTGAGGCAGAAATTAGGGAATCAGACATAAATAGCACCTTCTCTGGGGAGTTAGCTAATTATAAATGGCGAGCAGATAATAAAGGCAAGAGTATCACGGTATTCTAAAAACCCGAGTTAGCACACAGAAGAGTTACTAAGCTGTCAAACTAAACTTTTTAAAAGTTAATACTCCATCCTTTGTAGAGAAGTTAATTTCAATCCATTTACAGTGCAAGTGCTTGATAAAACATATCTGTAATGTTGGATATAAAAGATGGACCTCGCATTTCTCAAAAAATGAAAAATAGAACTACCATATAATCCAGAAATTCCACTTCTGGGTATTTATCCAAAGGAAATGAAATCACTAACTCAAAAAGATATCTGCCCCCCTTGTTCACTGCAGCCTTATTTACAAGAGCCAAGACACGGAAGCAACCAAACTGTCTATCTGTGGATAAACGGATGAAGAAATTGTTTTATGGCTTCCCTGGTGGCGCAGTGGTTGAGAATCTGCCTGCCAATGCAGGGGACACGGGTTCGAGCCCTGGTGTGGGAAGATCCCACATGCCGCGGAGCGATTAGGCCCGTGAGCCACAATTGCTGAGCCTGCGCGTCTGGAGCCTGTGCTTTGCAACAGGAGAGGCCGCGATAGTGAGAGGCCCGCGCACCGCGATGAACAGTGGCCCCCACTTGCCACAACTAGAGAAAGCCCTCGCGCAGAAACGAAGACCCAACACAGCCATAAATAAATAAATAAACAAATAAATAAATAAAAGAAATTTTTTATATATATACGCATATAAAATGAAATACTAATCAGCCATAAAAAAGAAGGAAATCTTGCCATTTGTGACAACATGGGTGGAATCTGAGGGCATTATGCTAAGTGTGATAAGTCAGACAGAGAAAGATGAATGTTGTATGATCTCTCTCATAAGTGGAATTAAAAAAAAAAAAACTCACAGAAAAAGAGATCATATTTGTGGTCACCAGAGGCGGGGAACGGGGGAGGGGGGATTGGAGGAAGGCGGTCAAAAGGTACAAACTTCTGGTCATAAGATCACTAAGTACTAGGGATGTAACGTACAGCATGGTGAGAACAGTGAACATTGCTGGATGTTATATTTGAAAGTTGCTAAGAATGTAAATCCTAAAAGTTTTCATCACAAAGAAAAACATTTTTTGGTAACTATATTAGGGGCTGGATGTTAAATAAACTTATTGTGATGATCATTTTGAAATACATACATATGCCATTACGCTCCACGCCTTAAACGTATACAGCGCCATGGTATGTCAATTACATTTCAGTAAAACGGAAAGGAAAAACCAGAAGTCAGACCTTTAACCAAGCCATCTTCCTTTCCCTCCTTCCTCTCCCCTTCCCTCCCCTTTCTTCTCCTCCTCTCTCCTCTCCCCTTGCGAATTTTGTAGCAGGCACTGGCAAGCAGGAATCACCGGAAGCTGAAAATGAGAGGAATTTTTTTGCCAGCTTCATTCACTGGAGGCAGTGCACAGAGGATTAACGAGAATTATGAAAGTTGGGAGATTAAAAATCAAATTAAAAAAGGACACTTTTAAAAAGTGCACAAAGAAGATTAATTATAAAATTCTTTCCTTGACCCTCCTAGGAGAAATGACTCAATCGGTGCCCCTCTTTCTTTTTCTTCCCCCAGCCTCTGCAAACATCATTTGTTATGGTTAGAATTCTGAGACCTGCGTCGTGGCCTGCCAGGAGGCCAGTCACAAGTATATCCATCAGCCTGGAGACGCTCTGAGATTGCATTATATATAAAAGGAAGAATAAGTAGTATACTCAAGTGAATCCAGCCACAAGCCAAAAGCTGCCGCAAGTCCCCGCATCACTGACAACACGATGACTGTGACGTGGGGAGGCCAGCTGCCACCCTGTCTGTTTCCAGGTATGTCAAGTGTGGCCACCACCCAGGAGACCCTCGTGCTCAGATGCCCTCTTTGCAAATGCCTTAATTTGAACACTCGTGAACATTTTGCCCACCTCCTTTTGCCACTTCCAGTTAATCTCATGCATATTTATGTGCCAATTATGCAAATCCCAAGATAAAAATGCATTAAGCACCCATGATTTAGACTGGTTAAGTCTATTACACGGCATAATGAAATTAGTGCCTGATGTCCAATTTACCTCAACACTTGCTTTAAACTGTCAGTAAGTTATTAAGTAACCATAACACATCAAAATTTAGCGCTAGGAGGCTTTCTCTGTCCAACCCATCGGGATACTCTGAAATCAGAAACTTCCAGCTAAATCCTTATGAAAGGGGGAAAATATCCCAGAATAGACTTAATGAGACACAACGTGGATCAAAGTGTAAGAACATCAACCCACTGCCTCTCATCTAAGTCTTTGGATACACTTTTAAAAACCACTGGGTAATTTCAACAACACAGGACAGGGCAATTAAGGAACCAAAGCTGAGACCCACCAAAGGGATATCCTTTTGACTTCTACACAGTTAAGTCTTGTCCCCTAAGTCATGATGATACTGGAAGTTACCAAATTCAAATGTAATTTGAATCTTCAATATGGACCTATCGATTTCCAGAGTCAGAAGGAAAGAGACTTAAAAAGAATTCACAGGAGCAATTTAATCCACACACACAAATCTCATGAAACCTAAAAATTAGTGGGTTGGAGTAACAGTCGGTTTGCTATGTAGAGATTCTATGTTTGCACTCTAGTGGGAGCCTTCCCTCCGGCCCCGGCAGTTTCAATATTCATTGTGTGATATAATGGTTAAGGAACAAGCCATGATGTGAATTAAACTGATAAACATAATATACGAGTAGTCTGACCCACTGACATCCATTTCTCCCATTTTCATCAGCCTCCAGTGTGACTGACGCAGTGTTTAGGTTCTGACTCATTTGCATTGGGAACTCCCCTCCAAGTCTATGAGAGTTGTACTTGCATTAAGGTTATGAGTGCAGATTCATAGCTCTGATGGGAGCCTGACCGAGCACAAGACCACGGTAGAGGGTCAGTGGCAGCAATTTCAAAAGCTGGCCAAACGAACAGATTTTCATGCCATCCTCTAAAGCAGTCACACCCCACCCTGTCAGTAAAGAGACACAGGAATCCAATGCCATTTGCCATTCTCTTTGCAGTGCTGGACAACATGGGAAACGATACCTGCTGTTTCCACAGCACCTTGGATTGAGGTACGCAGCCTGCAACCAGAACAATGTCAGCTATGTGCTCCAAGAGAGCAAACGGGTCACACAGGGGATCTTGCACGAGATCAGCTGAGGCTGTGATTAGAAACTTTGGTAACCAACTCACTTGGGGCGATCCTTCTAATGAATGACTGTCAAATGACTGGGGAACACGACGGGGAAATGGGGAATTCTCCCGAAGGATGGGAGGCTTTCATGCTTAAGATTCTAGTTCTAACATCCCCTTAAAATATTGTGGTCATGCTCATTAACTAGCAGGGGAAAAAAAATATTCAATGACAAAAGAGTCTATTTGTGTTGAAATCACTAAATGGAGCATCAAAGAGATGAGGTAAATCAAAGCCTTAATCTTTTGGCTTCAACTCTGCTGTGTGGTTTTGGAGCCAATTTCCCTCTGATTTTTTGGAAAGGTAGTATTTCTAGCACGATTTAGAACTTTTGGCACACCCATTTAGAGTTACATGTGGATACACTAGATATCAAATCGACTCCTCATCATCTGAGCTTTTAATGCCCCATCTTCACGGCATTCCCCTTTTCAAGTGAAAAAACAAACTCCAGCCAGGAGAACAAGTTCCCAGACCCTCCCGGAGACCAGAGAGCTGTTTCCCACGAGCGTCTCTAAATGTTACAGGACCGAGTTCTAGGCGGCAGGCTAGTCCAGTGCACTGGACTCTTTTCCGCGGGTCTGGTAGTTCTCTGAGAACACGCTGGCTTCCAGAATGCATTAACCTACTTTCCACTGAGAATTCCCTTGCCCTCTTGCTCTAGAGAAGAGGAGGAGGAGGAAAGAGGATATTTCGAGTGGGAGCTGGGCATGCTCTCCTTTAAAACGTGTTACTCTTTCTGCTAAACAGCAATAGAGAAATCGGTACTTCCTGCAATGAACAGCTCTGAGGGCTGCACAGCCTCCAAGGAAGAGTGACTGGAAATCCTGCTAAAATATGGCTGTCTAATCACCGAGAGGAGAACTCATTTACTAAGATTCCCATTGTCCACGCTGACAGATGGTTTTCTCCCCCCTGCTTTCCCCTTCCTCCTGATCAAGCTGCCTTTGAGGCGAGCCTATTCTTTGAGAGATCCAGTTGCATTCGCCAGCCTAGTTCTGAAACAAGACAAAAGCTCTGCGAGCCTCCCATTCACCGAGGCTTCGGGCACCTCAGCGGCCTTTTCTGTACCTCCAAGCGCAATCAAAAGGAATTGAGATCCAGTCTCCTTACCTTCGTCCTCATCGGAGACAGGAGCCCTTCCATTTTGGCGGAATCCTCATGCCAGCTTCCCTCGCCTCCAAGTTACTCTCTCTGCCCGCAGCCCTTAAGCATCCCACATGAAAAGAGCCATGCCAGGAGTTGCTGGTCACTCCCCTCTCCCCGGTGGTGGCAGGGAACTGCCACCCTGTCTAACTTGAATCCCCAGTGCCTGGGGAAAAGCCCTGTTCCTGGAGAAGCCTGCTCCTTTCCTCACCCTCTTCCCTCCCTCTTTCTCTCTCTCCCGCGCTCTCTCTCCCCTCCCTCTCTCTCCTCCCTCTCTCTTTCCATAATCTGCCTACAGCTCTCTGTGTCCCAGCCTCACTTGACAAATGATTCCTGTCTTAGGTACTGCATTTGAGCCAAGAAAAGTGATCTGCACCAAAGCACAGGGGCATCTCACCCAGGACAGGAGGCGAGGGGGGCTGAGCTGTGCCCGGGCAGCCCCCGGCTCCCCAGGTTCGGCTCCACGGCTGCTCTCTCTAGAGCTGACAGCCTAAGGCACTGCTGGAGCTGTTCATTCATTCATTCCTCTTTTAAGGAACGGACCCTGACAGCCTTGCATCCATGGTGGCAAGGCGCACGTAAAGGCTGCCACCGTTACTCAGCTGGCGTTCTGGCCGGTGCGCAGAGAGCCGAAAAAGAAATCTCACCACTTGGGTATTTCTAGGTTCCCGTTTTTCAGCCCAGTGTTGACATAACATCTGGATAGTGAACTGGGTTTTCTCGCTGCTTGACCAGATGTGTACAAGCATATAGGCAAAGCCTCTTCTTAGGAAAAGTTTCAGAAGCAGATTTATGGACTCGGTTCCTGAACAGCTGGGCATGAAATATTAAGTGTGTGTGTGTGTGTGTGTGTGTGTGTGTGTGTGTGTGTGTGGTCCAGCTGGGCATGAAATATTAAGTGTGTGTGTGTGTGTGTGTGTGTGTGTGTGTGTGTGTGTGGTCCAGGACTCCACATAAACCAGGACTGAGTGTTTCATTCAGCCTTGTTGTTCCCTTGTAAAAAGTAGACAGTGAAAAAGTATTGCCAAGACCTGGGTCAGGGCACAATGAAATTGAAAAAGATGAGGGTTTCTGGAACGTTTTCATGCTTGAGAAATTCTCTGTGTGGAAATAATTCGAAATCTGTACATCATATATACATGTGACACACGCATACCGTATGCGACCTCAGCAACGATATTAAAGGCTGATGCCCCCTGTCCCTTGGATGGAACTTGTCTCTCTATCTGCTGCTTTTATGCCTGACTCTTGATACATCTCCAAGATGGGGCAACCCGCATGCTGACCTCCAGATGGTGTCAGAGGTTGGTCCTCTTACCCAGCCTCTTCCTTCATTTGTGTTCTTCATCCTTGATGAACCCATGTTTTCTCCTCCAGTTCATACACCTGCATTCTAAAGAACCCCAGGGTCTACGTCAACTCTATCACCCCCTGATTCCTCTACCTGGCTGATCACCAGTCTTCTCCTCTTCACCTTTCCCTACTACATCTCAGGTGCACAACTGCAACCTCATTCTCATTCAACCAGGTACTTCCATCCTTTGGCCGGAGTCTTAGCATCCTGGCAAAACTTCAATAACCCCAGCATATTGAGTGCAACACTCTGCTTTGATCTCTGTCATTTCTGGGGGACTCTGGACCTTGTTTCTCTAGTTATTAGCTTAACCATGACTTTTTTGTATTCAGTGTACCAGTATTTGGGAGTCTCTTAATCTTTTTTTTATTCAGTTATTCAACAAAGAGTTGTAATGTACCTACTACGGGCTGGGGCCTGTTCTAGTTTCAGGTGATACAGCAGAGAATAGGATAGAGAAAGTCCTTGTCAGCTCAGTTTTTATAACAACCTCTACCCATGTTCTTGTGTTTCTCTGTAAGATTGTAAACCCTACCATGAGATTCCCCTTCCACTATGACTCCACTCTCTTTGAGACCCTCCTGCTAGCAGGATACCCATTATTCACTTTCTGAGGCAACTAAAAACTAATTTGTTCCACAAGAATGCCATTCCTCCACCTCCATCTTTAATTATATTCCCTCTTCCCCAAATCCTTCCTTTATCCCATCAAGGGCTTTATTTTTTTGCAGGGGAGTGAGAGATAAAATCACTCTTGTTTTTTCAAGATAGCAACGCTCACCTGCCCCACTTCCTAGCCCTGGACATTAAAACAGGTTTGCTCTTCCACTCATTTTTGACACATCACTCATTCCATTTAGTGTTCATCCTGCTTGATTCCTCAATCACCTGGACAAAGGACATCCATTGCGTACCTTTTACTTCCCACAACTCTTTTCTGAAGGATTCTGTTCTGGTCTTTGTCCCTTCCTAGTCGTGGAGCCCCTCTCACCAAGATGACCTATTTGAATCACTTTTCTTGAGCTTTCTCCTTGACCTTTTTTCATCTTTGGCACAACTGATAACCTCCTGCTTCTTGTTACTCTCTTTGACCCTAAATCTCCCAAAGGGTTAAAGTGGTAGAACAGAACAGGACTGTGCCAGGTTAGAAAAAAAATTAGACTGATTATATGTTTGAGGCTAGTTGGTTTCTGCCCAACTCCAAGCATAGTTTTTGGAACCAGAACAGCCTTCCTGAGCCAGAGGAAGAAGCTTGAGGAGGGAATTTGGAACCTCCTGTATTATCACACCAAAGGAGGAGAGTATAACTCTTCTGGGCATTCACACTCCAGTCCTCCAGCTCCTGGAGGCTGGGGTTGCTCACCATGTTCATAGTAGTCTTGAGGCAGGATACAGATGGACCCCCGGGGCAAACGGCTGGAGTGTGTGTCCTGTGGGCCAATACTCCGAGACGAGAATAACAGGACAATTGAGAGAGGAGGCTGGGCCCTGCCCAGATAGAAGGTAAGAGACCACATATTCCTCATTCTCGAAGTCAGGAGACCTCCCCGACTACATACGTACAGAAAGGCTCCCTGGAGGTCAAGAGGGGAGTGATGCTAAGTGGCTAAGTCTACCCACAGGCCTCTTCGGTAGAATCCACCTTGGCTAAGAGGTGCGTGTGCACTCATGGGAAGAGCCTGAGATACACCAAATACAAACTTTGAACCAGGCAAATCAAAATGATTGGCCAAAGGAAACCCGGAAGAAATGCCCCATATTAAGTGATTCAAGCTACCACGAGGGCGCGACTCTCTCTCTGAGCCCGGCCATGTGCCTATCCACACATACTGTATCCTTTTCTCTCCTAATGAACACTTCACTTGTTTCACTACTTTCCATCTTTGTGGGAATTCTTTTTCTGCAAAGCCGTAGGGCCAGGTCCTTGTCACTGACCACTGGTCTAGTGGCTGGGATTTGGTGCTGTCACCACCACGACCCGACCTCAATCTCTGCCCGGGAACCAAAACCTGCTTCAAGCCACCGCTGCAGGCCGAGGCCACCCGAGATCAGGCTGAGAGCTCCCTGACTAACCTAAACCTTTGAACATTGATAGGACCTGGACCAAATTAGGATCTTGAGGTGATGCTGATGGTGATGGTAAAGATGGAAATGATGATGGCTCTCAACCGCTTATCTTGTACTAGGTTCTGGACTAAGCGACTTTCATGAATTAGCTCACACTACCCCCTCAGCTACCCTATGAGCGAGGTACTATGCTTATTGCTATTTTGCGGTTGCTTTGGTTAAGTAATTTGCCCACACAATGGATCTCCATTTAGCTCAATGAGGCCACCGGCAGTAGGAACACTGTTTCCTTCCCATCTCCTCCACCAACATAAGACATATAAAGAGTTCATGGTCCATTCTTTATTAGCTACTGACTGCAAATTAGGCATTTGAAACTGTATGATTTTAGGCTACTGTGTAAACTTTAGTACCTCATTCACTTATTTGTTCATGAAAACAATATTCATTGGCCAACCACCTCAAGCCAGTTACCATGTAAGATACTCATCAAGCACAAGTCTGGTGTTTATTAAAGAAAGCGAGTTATTTGTGAGATGGACCATACCAGCCAATTTACTGCCTGTCATTTCCAAGTCCTTTAAAGACTGACTAATCCATCCCTTATATCTAAATTTGTTAGATTTATTTGGGGGATGGGAAGGGGCAGGTAGTGGTGGGGGAGCTTTTAGGAAATATTCTAACCTGGGCAACAGAGGTGCCATGTCAGTTGACAATAACCACCAGCTCACTGGTTCTCCTGACGCTCTTAAAGATGATCAGTGTGACCAAAATATGCAAAAGTGGGAACAATCATTCACATTTCTCCCCCTAGACTTCCTTAGGTCGAGGCACTCTCTGCTTACAATTTCATGGTCTGAAAGAGATCCTTCCACTTCAAAAAGGGCAGGAGTTACCATCGGGGATTAACGCAGCCTTGGAAGAAAAAGTCAATGGATATCAAATATACAGAAACCAGTAAAATATCAATTCAGTTTGCATCATAGGGAAAGGGAGTCTTGGCTCAAGTCTGCCTCAAGGAATTTCCACTGCGTGGTAGGGGCTTCTGACCTTGGAGGGAACATCCCTGCACCAAGGAACCTCTCTTAGCAAATACCTTTCTCCTTTTGGCCATCCTTCTTCCCCATTTTGACATTAAAAAAAAAAGAAGAAAGAACTTCATAATAAACCTCTCTAGACCAGGAGCACTTGGAAATGTCACAAAGGCCATTAGACAGGTTTCGGTCAAAGGCTCAGATTTCCCACCTCTCTTGCATTAAGATGCCGACCCTTTCTTCCCCACATTTCTCCATTTTCAAGGTTAATTTCTTTAGGCCCCTTGTAGTCTCTGGGGACCACAGCCAGTTGCACATTTAAGGCTCATTATCTGAGGATGGTATTGCCCAGCTTCATAAGCAGTTTCGATTTATTAAGATAAGAGGACTCTGACCTGACAACATTAGGGTTTTCCCTCTGTGACCCATCACTCCTTACTTCTTATTGGGAAATCTCCTCATTAAGACTTAGGCTTTCGGGTGATAAAGCATAGAAAAGACCTCATTCTCGGATGGGTTCCAGATCTCCTGGGCAACACTCTGGGGCTTACTTTAACTCATGCCATAAATTTCCCTCCCATATCTACTTTCCGCTGCCTCTGCCCTTGATCTTGGGCCACACGTATTTACTTTGCTTTATAATGTAAATATCAAAACATATCACAGAGAAACGTTCCACTTGCTACATGCTGAACCAAACGGCTCAATGAAAATTGTGAATTAACATCCAAATGCTTGAATTTATGTTTGTATCCTGTAAGGAGAAACATTCTATAAGTTATCGCAATACAAAAATTATATACTGATTGACGGTCTTCCCAAGTGCTTTCACACGCATCACCTTTTTAGAACCTCACGATAATCCTGCATGGTGTGGCAGGTATTAATTTCCATTTCGAAAGGTTGGAGAGGCTAATAGGAAGAAAGTAACATTTACGGACTATCAGTTTTGTTCTGGCTTTGAGCTGAGTACTTTTAAGTGCCATCTCATTTTGTCTTCAATGGTACATTATTATCCCCATTTAGCAGATGAGAGAATGGAGAAGGAGAGAATTAAGTATCGTGGTAGATTGCATCATTTAGCCTCAATTATTCATGCATTCTGTTATCCATGCCATCTGCCACTCAGATTTTGCCATGCTCTCTCACTTCCTCTGGGTGTGGCTATGTGACTGCTTTGGGCCAGTGGGATGTTAACAAATGCAGTACAAACAGAAGGTTGACAATGTCCATGGAAGGGCACACCCCGTCTAGTCTGCTGATCCCAGGCAGTGTGTTTGTTAGGCAGCTAACGGAGACAATAACTTATCCAAGATCACAGTTTCTAAACAGTAGAACCAGAGCTAGACACAGGATTTCCAACTCCAAATTTCAAGTTTTCCTACTCTACACAGTTCCGAAAACAAGTCATGTAGAGCGATGGACATGATGATCATTCAAGTATTTTCCAGACCTCTGGATCAGTATCTGAGCTTCAAGACACACACACTAGCGCTTCTGCATTACTGAATATCAAGCACAAGACTGACAACATTTCATTCTCAGTGCTTTTTTCCCTCCACTATTTTCATTCTAAAATTGCAGAAGCCTGTGGGAAGGTGGGTGTTAGGTTCTAAGTCTTGGTTGATCAGTCATCTCATCTTTATGATCTTTCAGATGCTCTGTCCCACTTTCTAAAGAACAGCAATTGCCAAAAGTTATCAGCAATCAGTACAGCAGTTAATTGGAATCTAGCCCTGGGAGACATCTTCCTTCAGCAGTTCTTGTCTTTCTGAAAAAGTGCCACACGGTGGGAAAAAGAAAACTGTTTTTGTTCATCCTCATGCAAACTTTAACTGGAAATGGGTCTCTACCTACCCCGTCTGTTTTACAAAAGGAAAAAGAACAGAATGACATTACTTTGCAAGGTGTTTGAAAAGAGGTATTTACATTTCTCTTTCTTTCTTTTCTTTAAGGTTTTTGGTTTAAGTGCTTTTGTCAAGAGGGAGGAAACCAACAGCTGCTGTGGCCTCAGACCATTACTCCTGTGTTTGCTTAGAAGACCTCTGGGAGCACAGATAAGGAGAAAGCTGAAGGAGGGTACCGGGTGCAAGGCACCGAGAAAGCTGCTGGCACTTGCCTTCCTTCTGATCCCCAAGGAGGGGGAAGCAGTTGGATGTTCCTTTACCCCTCTCCACTCTCCTCCCTGCAAAGAAGGCATCTGTTAGCATTTTTAAGGCCTCCTGTTTCTGTTGGGGTCCTTATTTCAATGCTCCAAATAAGTCATTGTGCTGAAGGATATTATGTAGGGGAAACACTTTTTCTTGATCTTTCTCTCAAAATGTTCAGGAAGATCAGGCCTTAGACAAATCACTTTCAAAAATCAAAACCTGGGGCTTCCCTGGTGGCGCAGTGGTTGAGAATCTGCCTGCCAATGCAGGGGACACGGGTTCAAGCCCTGGTCTGGGAAGATCCCACATGCCGCGGAGCAACTAGGCCCGTGAGCCACAACTACTGAGCCTGCGCGTCTGGAGCCTGTGCTCCGCAACAAGAGAGGCCGTGATAGTGAGAGGCCCGCGCACCGCGATGAAGAGTGGCCCCCGCTTGCCGCAACTAGAGAAAGCCCTCACACAGAAACGAAGACCCAACACAGCCAAAAAAATAATAAAATAAATAATAATTTAAAAAAAAACAAACAATCAAATGAAAAAAAAATCAAAACCTGGACATGGATGGGACAAAAATGACAGTGATGTGCAGAGACGGGAATCCTAGCAGTTTCTGCTTTGAAGACTTTTGAACCCTCAAGCTGTGTAAACAGAACAAGAACTTTTTTCTCTAATGTGCCCACCACACACTCTGAGGATATGAAAGAGAGCCCCCATCTTCATCCTAAAAGCACCTCATTAATGACTGAGCTCATCTAAGCTGGGCACCGAGATGCTGCATGGTTCTTTCAAGCCACGTGTATGTGTTAAGAAATGTCTTAGTCCATTCAGGCTGCTATAATAGAAATACCATAGACAGGGTGGCATATAAACAACAGAAATTTACTTCTTACAGTTCTGGAAGCTGAGGAGGCCAAGATCAAAGTGCCATCAGATTCACTGTCTGGTGAGAGCCCACTTCATAGTTTATAGACTGTTGTCTTTTCGCTGTGTCCTCACGTGGAGGAAGGGACAAGGCAGTTCTGTGGAGTCCCTTTTCTAAGGGCACTAACACCATTGATGGGGGCTCCACCCTCATGACCTAATCACCTCCCAGAGGCCCCACCTCCTAATACCATCATGTTGGAGATTAGGTTTCAACATATGAATTTTGGGGGACACAAACATTCTGTCAATAGGAAGAACCTACTGTATGCTAAGCCCAGCCAGAGGCTCTGCTCTGAGGTTACCAAAGTAATGAAGACTGGTCATGGCTCTTGAAGAATTCCAAGGATTGGAGATGATTACACTGAGGAAGAACTAGCAGAGTGGGGTTGGACAATTAAAGTGGAACCAAAGGTAGGAGAAGTACTGATTCACATGGCACTGTGGATGGAGGCTTCACAGCGGGGGCTATTTTCATGGCTTCAAGGCCACTATGTGGGGCTTACAGTTGTCAAGATGGCGGGATGGGCACAGAGAAGGGTCAGACTGAAGAGAGGATTTCGGGCAGAAAGAGTAACACATGAAAATGAAATACAGAGGCAGAAAATAACATGATGCTTGAGGACAAAGGTAAGAACACCAAGGTGTGCAGAGTGCTGACAAGTGATCTCCAGGTTATATGATTTTCCCTAATTTAAAACTTAATTTACACCTCACAGTGTTTGAAAAAATCTAGACACCACGCACAAATGAAATAATAGGCATAATTCACTTTATACTGTCAGTGTTTTCTTGAAAATTTGCATATTAATTTACTTCACATTCTGCAGGAAATTCTTTTATTTCATGAGTGCTGATTCTTTTAAGTTATTTAACACGACAAGCTGAAGTGTGCATACCTGCACAGTACTTGATGGTCTCTTTAATTACCAGTAGTGAGATTACCTAATAATGGAATTATGCTGAGAACGTGACCTTTCAAACACCAAATGTGCCTCAATGTGCATTATTTTCATAGCTCTGAGGAGTTTTTCAAATCAATCCTGCAACTTAAATTTTGTTGGCCAGTTTTGACCTGAGGCACAAAGGAAAATAATTGCTTAATTCAATTTCTTACTGTGTCAAACTCATGGAATTAATGATAGATATTGATGGGCATCTTTTATCCCAAAACCTGGAAACACACTCTGGTTCACAAGCTGTATCTGAACCTTGAGATCTAAGTATGTGCTTTAAAAGCAAAACTAGTGACTTTCTTTCATAAACAGAAAAAGAGGCATGCCTGAGGTCACAAAGTCATTGGCATTTTAATCAGACAAGAGGAGTATTTCTATCTCAATTCTAATAAAACATGATTTTTCTGATTCAGAACCTCAGCCTGACCCCAAGAAACCAAACTCTGAATGTGAAGAGTACTGCCTTTAAACATAATGGTAATTAATCATAAGCATCAAGAGAAGTTATGATATGGAACACAGCTATAGAAAAATAGGTATTGCTTTAAAACTTTGCTATGATCACGGAATGACCCCCTGGTCATGGTCTGGGGAAAGGGATTGGACCTTTTAAAACCAGATCATCAAAGGTCTTATACCTGAACTCATTTTCTATATCTAACTTGTTGAATAATCTTGGTTATTTACCTTGCTTCTCTTAACCAACTTTCTATTCTATTAAACGGGAAAATTACTAGTTCTCAAATGTTCCCAAACCTTCCTAAATAAATGGTATTTTCTTTCCAATTTACGTGAATTTATTTGCTCAACAAAGATTAAAGTTCCCTACGCAAGGCATCATGCCCATCTCCCGAGGGGCATCCTGACTGTTTGCAGACGCACATGCCCGGGCTGGGCAAGACATAACTCCTTTTTCACCTCTCTCTGAAATAAATCTCCTGAAGCTTTGTTTCAAAGGAGCCCAGATGTATGGCACATGGGCTATGTGTCAGAAATGAAAAGAGAGAAGTTTGGGGAATAAAGTGGTATTTCTTTTTTCTTTTTTTTTTATTTTAAGGAAACGCTGGATTTCCTTACTGTATCCTCAGGCAGGGATCGCCAAGATGCAACTCTGCAGGCACAATGGTGCATAAACAAACATGATCACTAAAGTAGTTTAGGGTGTCTCCCTTTCATGTCTGAATATGTTTAGACAGTTACACAACCAGAGAGTTTGGAATGAAAGAAAACAATGCCCAGGAGAAAGGAATGCTTTGAATCTGGGTCGTTGGGCCTTGATTTCGCTTACCCTTTCTCTGTTAAACCAACCCAAGGCCATTGCACATCTTGATCATCCTTTGCCAGAGTCTGTGTCTAGACAAGTTTTTCCCAGATGTATAGCTCAGAAATAAACTTCCACCCCACTTTTCCTATTATGTATCTAATATGGCATAACCCGAAGCCACTGCGGGGTCTAATCTGCATGTCTGTTTCAAGAAGCCCAGAGACACCATTTGCATAAGGCTCTTGCTTCCTGGGAGACCTTAGGAGAAGGATTTAGAGATGGATTCTTTTCATTTTTTTCATTTAGTCCAAAACATCCCCAGGAGAGACATCTGTGACTTAACTTCAACAGCTGTAGGGTATTCTTGGGGACAGAAGGCTGTGGCCTTCCCAGTTCCCCATGAGGGAGGTGAGGGGGTGTATCCCAGCAGACCCCACAGTGCAAATTCCCCATCTCTAATATCCTACAGGAAAGATATCTCCACCTATGTGGAGTCCCCTCAAAATTAATACATCCAAAACTCAACTCTAACCTTCTTTCTCCCAAATGAGCTCCCTCCCCAGACCTCCAAACGCTGTCACTGATGGTAATAATTCTTCCAGTCAACCTTATACTCCTCCTTGCTTTCTACCTCTCCTCCTATGCCCAGGTCCCAAGACCTAATGCCTAGGCTGTTTCAGTGGTCTCCTGGTTGACTTCACCAGTGTTTGTTTCTTAAATCGTACAATTGGGTACACAGCATTCTCCATTAAAAAATGTACAATAGCTCCCCATTACATGAAAATGTGGTTCAGACTCCTTAATTTGGCTTTTAGGGTCACCTACCATCCTCTTTCCTGTTTACCTCCCCTCCTGCGAAATGCATAATTCAGTCATTCCCACTTTCCCACTTCTATCCCCTTATCAAGAATCTCCCCCTTAATCAATGAGATAAAGCAGGCAAAGGGCCCAGTGCCCTTTACTTAATCAGCACTCAATAAATATTAGCTCTCTTCAAAGTCCACAGCCACTCCTCTTCCTTCAGGGAGCTTTCCCTCAGCAAACCAGCTCACCCCTTAGCTATATTGCCTACTTGACATTTAGCTTAGGCTACCTTTGTTGTTGCTATCTTTTAACCTTCAACTGCATTTTAACCCTCTCATAGCTCTTTGTATTTCTATCGATGTATAGTGTCCTATAGAGAATAAGACCTTAACACCTTGCACTGCTGCTGCTGCTGTAGCATCACTAGAAGTTATCCTTAGCTCCAGACACACTTACATCCCTGGCTCACTTCTTCCCCTGCCATAGCAAAATTCCAGAAATGTAAGAATTTTAGATGGAGAAAGGAGTAAGAAGAGGAAGGAGGACAAGTATTTATTGGTTACCTCCTGTACACAAGGTAACAGTCTTTGTTCTTGCATCAATGTCTTCTCATACAAAGGAAGAATAACATAAAGGAGTGAATTGATTTAGGCAGGATAACAAATGTTGGTGTCACTGCTTAGGACTGGAGTCCATAAACTTCCGACTCCCACTGAAAAACAGCCAATGTCAAGGTGAGTTTAGATGGATCTTAACTCAGCCAGATACTCATTAACGAGAATGATGGTGAAAGTGTTGGGAATGTAAGTCGGCCTCAGTAAGAAATCCCTTATAAATTTAAGGAGAGCTCGGGAAAGATTTCTATCTGTCTTCCTTATGCTTGCGAGCTTCATGGTGTTCTGACTCTTGGTTAAGCCAAGGAGCACCTTGACACCTCTCAAGCAGTTGAAACCTTGGGCAGTTGGGGTTCTCTTGACAAGTACATCACTTTCTGAAACAACGTTTGACAAAACTTGTCTAAATGTTTTGCAGACATCGCTATGTAAGAAAAAAGCTTTGCTCATCACCCCCCTTTCACAGATGGGAAAACTGAGGTACAGACCATTACAGTGACTTCTCCATTGTTTCATGACACACCAGTATGCCCCTGTCCGAGTAGGCTACTCTGTTGCTCATCCTAGAGTGAAAATGGGAGACTTTTCATGGCTAATGACCACCACTCATATATCTCATATATTGGTGGCAACTTCTAAGAAAATTGGGCATCACAAGTGGAAGGGGTCATCTGCTTAAGGGAATTTTATCTAGATGGACACACAATTCATAAAACGACAATGTTGTTGATATAGAGCTGTGGTTCATCAAAGCAAAGGTTGACACCCAGTTTAAGTACCAGCTCTCAGAAGAAAGATTGTCATGGGATTGCTCTAGTTTACAAGGCCTGGACCCAAACCTAATAGAGGTTCTTCGTGATGGTTCTGGTCTCCATGTCACTAATTAGGAAATACAATCAACTGCTTTTCTGTTTCCCATGCAGCGCATCAGGCATCATGTGACTACTCAGAAGAACAAAAAGTAGCATCAGGCTGTTGCTATGGAGACCTAAGAACCATCTGAATTGCTGTGGCATCAAAAAAGCAAAATTCCAATCATCAGTCTTCAACGATAGGGCTGTTGAAACCTCTCTCGTATTTTTAGAATGTGTGACATTTAACACACTGATGAATATTCCCAGCTTCAGAATATATTCCCTGCTTTCATATTTAGACGGGATTTTTCAATTCAACTGGCTGGGTTTTTTTTTTCCTCCTGGTAAACACTTTATCTCCTCATGCACGATTGCAGCTCTTTATATACGTATTTCCTAGATGTCGCTTCATTCCTGCTTTCTATTTTCTCTTTATTCTATAATTAAAATTATTTTCTCACTGGCTGTGGATCTCCTCTTTCACCAGGATATCCTTAGTTATATGTTTCATATCCCTAGTTGAAACATCATCCAGGCCTCAATCCCCACTGGTCTTAACTGATCACACTTTAAGCCTTAGTTGCTAATAATCAACAGTTCTGAGTCCTGGTCAAAGGTGCATAACTGCCTCCCTGGTGATTCTTTATCTCTGAAGTTACCATCACCTTATCATCCAAGGTGATCCCAACTTACATTTCCAGGCTTTGTATGAAAATCTTCCTTTGGGATCTGGAATAATAGGTATGTCATTTCCACTTTTTTCTCCATGAGAATTGCTAAAAGGATTTCGTTTAACACTACGAACCACCGTTCTGGAAATAAACACACACACACACACACACACACACACACACACACACACACACACATTGTTTACCTTATTTGAAAGATGTTGAAAGAGACTGATCAGCTGTTAAAAATAACAACTCTAATAACTTAGTTGGTGTAAAAGAAAAAAATGGGAAAATTGGAATACATAGTCAGGAAACACAAATGCTGTTCAAAGGAAAGTGTTGAGGACACGGTTGTGTGACAAGGTCTCCTCCACATTCTTCTTCTTCATCCAGATCAGCCTCTTCAAACCTTCTGGTTTATGTAAAAGACTTCTCCTTTGAACCTCTTTCCTTAAGAGAGTTTCAGAATCTCTGGGACTTATTTATTTTCTTCCCCTCTCTAAACCTCTCCAGAGAAGTGCCTTCTTGCTCTCTCCACAGTGTCAGACAGTAAACTCAAGCACACTGGTGGGTAAGGCACTACCAATGTGTGACTTTTAGTCTGTGAATTTCCAGGAACTGACATCTCTGCCTCTACATAACTGAATTTAAAAAATAATGAATTCCTTGAAGAAGTTTTTAAGCACTCTTGAGTCAACGTTTTCTTCCAGAGGTCACCAGAATCTACCAGAGGATGATGTATTTATTTGCTATTACATCTCTAATCACCCCCAGTGGGTTGCAGTGTCAGGGCTGTGTACACAGCAATGTGCACCAAATATATTTGCACAGAGAGTCATGCCACAAAAAAAATAAAGAATAACAGCCTGTGTTTGCTGACTTCAACATCAAGGACTGCACTGTTATCCTTGTCAATATCTAGGTCAAGTTAAATACCCTGTTCAGAAATTCCACTCTGGGCCAACCATGGTTAATTTTGTTTTATGTTTGAATGAGATTTTTGGCAATCATGATCTGGTGAAGAACACTCTCTTACTTCAGATGACTTTTAAACACATTTTGATTGTCTGTACACCAATGAACTGTACCTTTACTCTACCTTGCTTTTTCCTGTTAGGTTGCCTTTTAATGAATCAATCAATCCACCAGGAATACTGCACCCAGGGATGTACCTTGCACTGAGAATTGTGCTGTGGAGGCAACGGGAGAGCCTTTGGTGACACTTGTACTTAACTGTTTCAGGTCTGAAGACCTTGTCTCATCAATGAGAAATGAAACATCCGTAAGATGGAAACGTCATACTGCCTTGCTTTCTATTCCTTACAGTGTCTTATCACACACCAAGTGTGCAATAAAAAAAAGCTGCCCAGTGAATGAAAAACCATAGGAATGAATACAGAACCAGATCCAGATGAATCTTCAAGGAACTTACAAATTTGGGGGGTAGAGAAGAGACCAGAAATCATTCATAATTAATAAAAGATGGTCTATGAAGCCAGCAAGATGATACAGTAGAGACCAGAGTCCTGTAGGAATGTAGAGAGTAGAGAGGCAGTTAAAGAGGAGAATTAGGGTGGGGGGCAGGGAAAGAAGTCACCGCACTTGGGAGACGTGGTTTGGATTCTTCAAAACAGGCAGAATCTGGAGACACGGGGCAGAGACAGTATAGGGAAAGGCAAGAGCGGATAACCTCAAAGGGCAGCTCTACTCAGGGCAAGAATAACAGAAGACGAAGCCAGAACCGAATGGTCTTTGCTGAGACACTATTACACGGGGGTACTGCTTGTCGGAAATTGCCACTTAGATCTCTATGCTTCTAGTTTGCCTCTTTAGCAACAATTAAAGTGGTTCTTTAAACGTTGAGTCTTTACAAAGACCAAAAAGATTCATAGGAAAAAACCAAATACCATGGAATAAACAAGAGACCTTGTTAATCAGTTATCGTAAGCATAGCACATTAGTAATAAACTAAAAATTGCATATGCACGTATAGATACTTATATGAGATGACCCTCTCCCATTATCCACAAAGGAACCATCACTCCCATTTCACTCACCCATCCTCTCACTCAGCCATCCTTACACCACCTCCATCCCTGCCACATCCCCAAACCTCACAGTCTGCTGATAGACTGACTCACGTTCACCTAGGTATGTGCTATATGCTGTAGGCTGCACCTTAGACCTATGATAGAGCTTGAGTTTCACATGAGTATAAGGATTTTCCTTTTTTTTTAAATTGAGGTGAAATTCACACAACATAAAATTAACCGTTTAAAAGTGAACAATTCAGTGGCATTTAGTACGTTCACAATGTTGTACAACCACTACTACTATTTAGTTCTGAAATATTTTCATCACCCCAAAAGGAACAGGTGAATATTTTTATCACCCCAGAAGGAAAAGGGGAATATTTTCATAACCTCAAAAATATGGTGAATATTTTCATCACCCCAAAAGGAAAGGTGTACCCATTAAGCGGTTGCTCCCTATTCCTCCCTCTCCCCAGCCCCTGGCAACAACCGAACTGTGATCTGTCTCTATAGATTCACCTATTCTGGCTTGTCATAAAATGGAATCATACAGTATGTGGCCTTCTGTGTCCGGCTTCTTTCACTCAGAGTAATGTTTCTGAGGTTCATCTGTGTTGTAGCCTGTGTCAGTACCTTATTCCTTTTTATGACTGAATAATATCCATCAGGTGATTTGTTTATGCAATCAGCAGTTGATGGGTATTTGAGTTGTTTCCACCTTCTGGCTATTGGGAATAATGCTGCTCTGAATGTGGGTGTGCATGTATTTGTTTGAGCCCCCGCTTTCAATTCTTTGGGGTCTGTACCTCGGAGTAGAATTGCTGGGTCATATGATAATTCTGTATTTAACTATTTAAGGAAACATCAAATTGTTTTCCACAGCAGCTGCACCAACATCTGGATTTAAGCTGGAAAATACTGAGAGCCCCATAAGATTGGATTTAGATGTCTAAAGCTGCTCTCTGCCCTGTCCTATCCCCCAGCAGGTGACTGGGTGTGTGCACTTCCTTACGGGAGAGACAAGCTTCACCTTCCCCAATAAAACAGGCACCTGTAGGCAGAGGGCATGACTAGGCAAAAGGAGAAATAGAAAATGTTAATAAACACACGGCAAAGCAAATCAAGAGCTTGAAGAATGACCTTCCCTCTATATCTAGAAATTATCCTAAGGAAGTCGTCTTAAGATGGCATAACTATTTATACACACAGAACTCATTACAGAATTATTTCATAGTAAAACTTAAATGTCCAATCTGCAAGACAATTTAATTCTCTAAAGGTACATCCAATCATATTTTTAACCACACTTTATTTGTGAAAATATTCACAATAGAATATTAATTGGAGAAATAGTTAATCACAATGATATATTATGATGTCGAGTTATAAAAATGAATATATAATTATACATAAACCCATGAATGTGTGTATATGTGTGTAGTCTGCATGCATGAAAAACAGAAGGAAATATGCCAAAATCTTTATAATGGGACCCCTGTGATTATTATTTTCATTTTTGTATTTATCTCCATTTTCCAAGTTTCCTACAATGAAATTCTATAACTAAAACAGGCAGAAACAAACCACCGAGGAGATGCCAGAATATTCACCTGTTTCTTCATTAATTCATCCACATATACATTCCTATATTCACTCATCAACCACACACTGAGGCCTTTTTTCACACCACTGGGCTAGGCGTTGAGGAGGTTTGTGGTTAAAAAAAACAAGGAGCATTCTTACCTTTGAGAACTTTTAATTTCTGAAATGCTAAGACAATGAAATTTATGAAGTCTCACATTTCATGATCCCCCTCTTTCTTATCTACTTAAATAAAATTTAAAAGCTTCCTTTTGCTCTTAAAAAATATTATTCATATTTATATTTCAAATGTCCTTTAAAAAAATGCCTCATCTGATTTCACAGAGACCATTAGATGAAAATTATGAACCGCATCCTGGTTTTGGAGAGGCATGTCCCCTTTTCCACTTCAGGCTGGTCAAAGCATTAAGTAATTGTCTCTCTGCTATTTTCCCTTCCTTCCTTAAAAATTAAATAGGAATTCTTATTCTCAGGGCAGGTTTAAATAGAACAATAAGAATTTTTAGTAGTAGTATATGTTATTTCTTTCTTCTATAGTGTCAAAAATAATTTACCGTATTCCTCTGACAATCCTTTTTATGGAGTCTAGATGTCCTAATTTTTATTTTTGCTTGAGTGGAAATGCCCAGAGGCATTCAGGATATTGCCTATCATAATCCAGTAAATTAGAAACAAGAACTAGAAACTGAATCTCTAAAATCTGGCTCAGGATTTAAGCAGAATTTTAAAAGAAAACATACCTGGGAGAGAAGCATACCTGTGTGAGAGAGTAAATCGTTCTCACAAAAGTAAAATGTCTCCCCTGTGTTTCTTTGCATTAAAAATCAGTTCCCATCAGGAAATAGCAGAGACACGCAGGGCTGCAGTTATAGGCTGAAAACTACCTGTAAAAATCATTTCCCTAAGGTTCCCCATTTATTCCATTCTCACCTCAGATAATAAATAAACTTGCTCAGTTTTGAGCATCAGCTCTGACTTTTCTGGATGAGAAATCTCCAGGTGTCCCTGCTACACGAAGAGTCAAGCTGGGTCCATTCAACTCCTTAGATGATTGCCAGGCAAGGAGGTGGTAACACTTAGAAAAGAGCAGAGTGAAACCAGTTCCTTTTCTGAGGGTATAACCCATTAGGAAATTAATTGTTGCAAGTTGGATTAGGTCCATCAAAATCTTCAGCATACATACAGCCCAAGAGAGGTTCACAGAGGAAGAAGGCTATTGTACACACTGCCATACTTTCCTGTGCCCACACTGACCATACACGAACTAAGAATCTGAGTCAAGTTGTTCTTTACCACTTCACAACACTGAAATATTTCATGCAATATATTCAGAAACCAGTGATCGTGTCTCTTTATTAGCTTGTTGTGAAAGATCAGTAGAGATAGAGATTCAACAAAGACTTTTCTCAGGGAAGGCAAATCAGTTACAATGGCCAGGAACTGCAAAAACATATTCTGCCTCCCATCTTAAGACCTTTCCAGTATACAACTAACTGCTGAACAATCATCGACAGGAAGACACTGGAACTCACCAAAAAAGATACCCCACATCCAAAGACAAAGGAGAAGCCACAATGAGATGGCAGGAGGGGCGCAAGCACAATACAAACAAATCCCATAACTGCTGGGTGGGTGACTCACAAACTGGAGAACACTTATACCACAGAAGTCCACCCACTGCAGTGAAGGTTCTGAGCCCCACGTCAGGCTTCCCAACCTGGGGGTCCGACAGTGGGAGGAGGAATTCTTAGAGAATCAGACTTTGAAGGCTAGCAGGACATGCTTGCAGGACTTCGACAGGACTGGGGGAAACAGAGACTCCACTCTTGGAGGGCACACACAAAGTAGTGTGCGCATCGGGATCCAGGGGAAGGAGCAGTGGCCCCATGGGAGACTGAACCAGACCTACCTGCTAGTGTTGGAGGGTCTCCTGCAGAGGCTGGGGGTGGCTGTGGCTCACCGTGAGGACAAGGACACTGGCAGCAGAAGTTCTGGGAAGTACTCCTTGGCATGAGCCACCCCAGAGTCCACCATTTGCCCCATCAAACAGCCAGGTAGGCTCCAGTGCTGGGTCGCCTCAGGCCAAACAACCAACAGGGAGGGAACCCAGCCCCACCCAGCCCTACCCATCAACAGACAAGCATATTAAACTTTTACTGAGCTGTGCCCCCCAGAGCAACACCCAGCTCTACCCACCACCAGTCCCTCCCACCAGGAAGCTTTCACAAGCCTCTCAGATAGCCTCATCCACCAGAAGGCAGAGAGCAGAAGCAAGAAGAACTACAATTCTGCAGCCTGTGGAATGAAAACCACAGTCACAGAAAGATAGACAAAATGAAAAGGCAGAGGGCTATGTACCAGATGAAGTAACAAGATAAAACCCCAGAAAAACAACTAAATGAAGTGGAGATAGGCAACCTTTCAGAAAAAGAATTCAGAATGATGATAGTGAAGATGATCCAGGACCTCGGAAAAAGAATGGAGGCAAAGATCGAGAAGATGCAAGAAATGTTTAACAAAGACCTAGAAGAATTAAAGAACAAGCACCTAGAAGAATTAAAGAACAAACAAACAGAGATGAACAATACAATAACTGAAATGAAAAATACGCTAGAAGGAATCAATAGCAGAATAACTGAGGCAGAAGAACAGATAAGTGACCTGGAAGACACAATGGTGGAATTCACTGCCGTAGAACAGAATAAAGAAAAAAAGAATGAAAAGAAATGAAGACAGCCTAAGAGATCTCTGGGACAATATTAAATGCAACAACATTCGCATTATAGGGGTCCCAGAAGGAGAAGAGTGAGAGAAAGGACCAGAGAAAATATTTGAAGAGATTATAGTCAAAAACTTCCCTAATGTGGGAAAGGAAATAGCTACCCAAGTCCAGGAATCACAGAGAATCCAGGCAGGATAAACCCAAGCAGAAACACGCCGAGACACACAATAATCAAAACTGACAAAAATTGAAGACAAAGAAAAATTATTGAAAGCAACAAGGGGAAAATGACAAATAACATTTAAGGGAAGTCCCATAAGGTTAACAGCTGATTTCTCAGCAGAAACTCTACAAGCCAGAAGGTAGTGGTACGATATATGTAAAGTGATGAAAGGGAAGAACCTACAACAAAGATTACTCTACCCGGCAAGGATCTCATTCAGATTCAAGGGAGAAATCAAAAGCTTTACAGACAAGCAAAAGCTAAGAGAATTCAGCACCACCAAACCAGCTCTACAACAAATGCTAAAGAAACTTCTCTAAGTGGGAAACACAAGAGAAGAAAAGGACCTACAAAAACAAACCCGTAACAATTAAGAAAATGGTAATAGGAACATACATATCAATAATTACCTTAAACGTGAATGGATTAAATGCTCCAACCAAAAGGCACAGGCTCGCTGAATGGATAAAAAAACAAGACCCATATGTATGCTATCTACAAGAGACTCACTTCAGACCTAGGGACACATTCAGACTGAAAGTGAGGGGATGGAAAAAGATATTCCATGCAAATGGAAATCAAAAGGAAGCTCGAGTAGCCATACTCATATCAGGTAAAATAGACTTTAAAATAAAGAATGTTACAAGAGACAAGGAAGGACACTACATAATGATCCAGGGATCAATCCAAGAAGAAGATATAACAATTATAAATATATATGCACCCAACATAGGAGCACCTCAATACATAAGGCAACTGCTAACAGCTATAAAAGAGGAAATTGACAGTAACACAAAAGTAGTGGGAGATTTTAACACCTCACTTACACCAATGGACAGATCATCCAGACAGTAAATTAATAAGGAAACACAAGCTTTAAATGACACAACAGACCAGATAGATTTAATTGATATTTATAAGACATTCCATCCAAAAACAGCAGATTACACTTTTTTCTCAAGTGCACATGGAATAGTTTCCAAGATAGAACACATCTTGGTTCACAAATCAAGCCTCGGTAAATTTAAGAAAACTCAAATCAGATCAAGCATCTTTTCCAACCACAATGCTATGAGATTAGAAATCAATTACAGGGAAAAAATGTAAAAAATCACAAACACATTGGAGGCTAAACAATACATTACTAAATAACCAAGAGATCACTGAAGAAATCAAAGAGGAAATCAAAAAATACCTAGAGAAATATGACAATGAAAACACGACGATCCAAAACCTAATTCTAAGAGGGAAGTTTATAGCAATACAATCCTACCTCAAGAAACAAGAAAAATCAAATAAACAATCTAACCTTACACTTAAAGGAAGTAGAGAAAGACGAACAAACAAAACCCAAAGTTAGCAGAAGGAAAGAAATCATAAAGATCAGAGCAGAAACAAATGAAATAGAAACAAAGAAGAAATAGAAGAAAAAACAATAAAACTAAAAGCTGGTTCTTTGATAAGATTAAAAAAAAAAAGTTAAACCTTTAGCCAGACTCATCAAGAAAAAGAGGGAGAGGACTCAAATCAATAAAATTAGAAATGAAAAAGAGGTTACAGTGGACACCACAGAAATACAAAGCATCCTAAGAGACTACTACAAGCAACTCTATGCCAATAAAATGGACAACCTAGAAGAAATGGAAAAATTCTTAGAAAGGTATATAACCTTCCATGACTGAACTAGGAAGAAATAGAAAATATGAACAGACCAATCACAAGTAATGAAATTGAAACTGTGATTAAAAATCTTCCAACAAACAAAAGTCCAGGACCAGATGGCTTCACAGGTGAATTCTATCAAACATTTAAAGAAGAGCTAACACCCATCCTTCTCAAACTCTTCCAAAAAATTGCAGAGGAAGGAACACTCCCAAACTCATTCTATGAGACCACCATCACCCTGATACCAAAACCAGACAGAGATACTACAAAAAAAGAAAATTACAAACCAATACCACTGATGAATACAGATGCAAAAATCCTCAACAAAATACTAGCACACAGAATCCAACAACACATTAAAAGGATCACACACCATGATCAAATGGGATTTATCCCAGGGATGCAAGGATTCTTCAATATATGCAAATCAATCTATGTGATACACCATATTAACAAACTGAAGAATAAAAACCATATGATCATCTCAATAGATGCAGAAAAAGCTTTTGACAAAATTCAACACCCATTTCTGATAAAAACTCTCCAGAAAGTGGCCATAGAGGGAAACTACCTCAACATAATAAAGGCTATATATGACAAACCCACAGCAAACATCATTCTCAATGGTGAAAAACTGAAAGGATTTCCTCTAAGATCAGGAACAGGACAAGAATGTCCACTCTCACCACTATTATTCAACATAGTTTTGGAAGTCCTAGCCATGGTGATCAGAGAAGAAAAAGAAATAAAAGGAATCCAAATCAGAAAAGAAGAAGTAAAACTGCCACTGTTTGAAGATGACATGATACTATACATAGATAATCCTAAAGATGCCAACAGAAAACTACTAGAGCTAATCAATGAATTTGGTAAAGTTGCAGGATACAAAATTAATGCACAGAAATCTCTTGCATTCCTATACACTAACAATGAAAGATCAGAAAGAGAAATTAATCGCATTCATCACTACAAGAAAAAGAATAAAATACCTAGGAATAAACCTACCTAAGGAGGTAAAAACCTGTACTCAGAAAACTGTAAGACACTGTTGAAAGAAATCAAAGATCACACAAACAGATGGAGAGATATACCATGTTCCTGGATTGGAAATATCAATATTGTAAAGATGAGTATACTACCCAAAGCAATCTACAGATTCAATGCAATCCCTATCAAATTACCAGTGGCATTTTTTACAGAACTTGTACAAAAAATCTTAAAATTTGTATGAAGACACAAAAGACCCCGAATAGCCAAAGCAGTCTTGAGGGAACAAAACAGAGCTGGAGGAATCAGATTCCCTGACTTCAGACTATACTGCAAAGCTACAGTAATCAAGACAATATGGCACTGGCAGAAAAAAAGAAATATAGATCAATGGAACAGGATAGAAAGCCCAGAGATAAACCTACACACCTATGGTCAACTAATCTATGACAAAGGAGGCAAGGATATATAGTGGAGAAAAGACAGCCCCTTCAATAAGTGGTGCTGGGAAAACTGGACTGCTACATGTAAAAGAATGAAATTAGAACACTCCCTAATACCATACATAAAAATACATTCAAAATGGATTAGAGACCTAAATGTAAGACTGGAAACCATAAAACTCTTAGAGGAAAACATAGGAAGAACACTCTATGACATAAATCACAGGAAGATCCTTTTTGACCCACCTCCTAGAGAAATGGAAATAAAACCAAAAATAAACCAATGGGACCTAATGAAACTTAAAAGCTTTTACACAGCAAAGGAAACCATAAACAAGACCAAAAGACAACCCTCAGAGTGGGAGAAAATATTTGCAAATGAAGCAACTGACAAAGGATTAATCTCCAAAATTGACAAGCAGCTCATGCAGCTCAATATCAAAAAAACAAATAACCCAATCCAAAAATGGGCAGAAGACCTAAATGGACATCTCTCCACGAATACACACAGATGGCCAAGAGGCATATGAAAAGCTGCTCAACATCATTAATTATTAGAGAAATGCAAGTCAAAACTACAATGAGGTATCACCTCACACCAGCTAGTATGGGCATCATCAGAAAATCTACAAACAACAAATGCTGGAGAGGGTGTGGAGAAAAGGGAACCCTCTTGCACTGTTGGTGGGAATGTAAATTGATACAGCCACTATGGAGAACAGTATGGCGGTTCCTTAAAAAACTAAAAATAGAATGACCATATGACCCAGCAATCACACTATTGGGCATATACCCAGAGAAAACCATAATTCAAAAAGACACATGCACCCCAATGTTCACTGCAGCACTATTTACAATAGCCAGGTCATGGAAGCAACCTAAATGCCCATCGACAGACGAATGGATAAAGAAGATGTGGTACATAGATACAATGGAATATTACTCAGCCATAAAAATGAACGAAATTGGGTCATTTATAGAGACGTGGATGAACGTAGAGACTGTCATACAGCGTGAGGTAAGTCAGAAAGAGAAGAACAAATATCGTATATTAACGCATATATGTGGAATCTAGAAAAATAGTGCAGATGAACCAGTTTGCAAGGCAGAAATAGAGACACAGATGTAGAGAACAAACATATGGACACCAAGGGGGGAAAGTGGCGGGGGGAATGAATTGGGAGATTGGGATTGACATGTATACACTAATATGTATAAATAGATAACTAATAAGAACCTGCTGTATAGAAAATAAATAAAATAAAATTCAAAAATTCAAAAAAAAAACCTTTCCAGTATAACTGCAAACGCACATATGCACATGCACACAAATACACACACACACACACACCCCTGCACATGTGTGGTCACAGGGGACCATGGCAGGAATCTCATTACTAGAAACCAGGAGTGTCTGGGGCTGAGTGGGACCAGAAATTAAGATCAATTCAACTGTGAGCTACTCAGAGTTGACCTACCCTACAAGGATGAATCCCAGAGTCTTTAACTAGGCTGACCTTCAGCCAGAGACACACTAGCTCAACCTGCAAGAGTTCAGAGATGTTGTAAAACATTAAAATATCCCTATTATCAAATGGCTTTGAGGCACACGAAGAACATGAAAGATTCAAATCAAAGGCTAAAATTCAATTTAAAATCAGAAGGCTCTACTTTTATACAAGAACAAACCATCAAGCACAAAGTAAAATAATATTTCCTACATACTTCACAGATATGGAGAGACACTGACTTCAGTGAGGTTGGCTGGAGGGTGTGTATCACAGTAGAGTCTACAGGGTACTTAGGCTTATGTTTATCTGGTGTCTGATTAGAAATGCCTTTCTCAATGTACACTGATGGCCCACAACGATCTCTCAGTAAATGTTAACTATTATTGTGATTACCAATGCTAACTGTGATAACCTGAAATCAAATATAAAGTGATTCGTATATAAAGTGATTTGCCCCCCACCTCTGTGTCCAGACCTAGTTCTCTAAATGGGGTGGGCAAAGCTTTTGTCATGGGGAAGGATGCTGTCAAAGGGAAGCCTAGGCCAGGCAGGAGAAGGCAGGCAACCCTGTCTAGGATGAATGGATGAGTTCCCAGCAGTTTGCCAGCCCAATAGCCATGAACTGGAAACCAACTAATTGGGAGAATCCTAGAATTGCTACTACTGTCCTCCAAGTCTCACCCAGTCACAATACCCAGAATTGTCCCTATGGATATTTAAGTTAGCTCAGAGAGCTGCCACCAGGTGGCGCCACAACAAGGCTGTGACCAAAAGTCCAACCCAGAAGCTCAATTGTTTAGTTCATTAACCTCACCATTAAGGAACTTCGTATTTGGTAGAACCAACATATTGGGGCCCCATTTATGGTATTATGGCTATTGTGTTATGATAACTTTTAAGAGTGAAGGAGACTCTATAATAATGTTGGGGCAAAAGACATAAACCGAAACTCTTCAGGTCAAATAGGATATATAAGTCACCCTAGTTATGGCAAGGTTTACACTTTATTATTACTACTACTACTACTACAACTGTTTTATACCATAATATTGCTTTGAAGTTATTTGTGATACACACAAACATACATGTAAAATTCATGTTAAAATGCCAACTTCATGCTAATGCCTAAGTGTCTACAGCTTATTAACCGTAGAAAATGAGAACATTCCATACGCAAGCTTGAGAAACAAATATCCCCAAACCATTCCGAAGAGACAGAAAAGTCCTACTTCTTCATTCCCCACCACGTGTCACGCCAGCTCGACCTGTATCCCGCTATTTCTGCTATTGGGCTCTGTGGGGAGTCAGGAGTCTATAGGACAGACCAGGACAGTTTTGGTGGCTTCTCAACCCTCACTTTCATCCAGCAACGTGCATCCTATTAGGAAATGTACCTGAACAGTCTCCTGGAATTGCTAGGTTTTCAAAGTGTGGTCCCAAACATAAGAGTTGAGATGGGGGCTTCCCTGGTGGCGCAGTGGTTGAGAGTCTGCCTGCCAATGCAGGGGACACGGGTTCGAGCCCTGGTCTGGGAAGATTCCACATGCCGCGGAGCAACTAAGCCCGTGTGCCACAACTATTGAGCCTGCGTGTCTGGAGCCTGTGCTCCGAAACAAGAGAGGCCGCGATAGTGAGAGGCCCGCGCACCGCGATGAAGAGTGGCCCCCGCTTGCCGCAACTAGAGAAAGCCCTCGCACAGAAACGAAGGCCCAACACAGCCATAAATAAATAAATAAATAAATAAATTTATATAAAAAAAAAAAGAGTTGAGATGGTGACACAAGTGGAAGCAGGGGCTGCTAGGTTATTTAGAGTCAGATTGGTGCCCACGGTCCACGGAACACAGAAATGTGGTGGCACACTCAGCATTTACTGGCTGTCTTTCTTATTTTCCTTTTGCTCCATTTTCTTCACTTCTTTAATTTAAATGTTTATTGCAGCACCTATACATTTTTAAAATAAATTAAATACTTGGTTACTTGAATATTTGATATCATGTAGAAGAAGTTGACAACTGATACTATTTTCTCATTTTCCATCTCAAAATTGGGTAGAGATGGGCTGTCTGAAACTGAGCCTAATTATTACACAGGTCATCTTCCTACAGTTAACAGAAAATGTTTTTGCAACGTCACACGCATGAGAGGGGGAATCCAATAAATAGCTGACCTAATACTATATTCTAGAAAATATCAAACATATAGAACAGATAGTAACTCAACTACATTTACTCTTATTCCCCTACAGTCCTGATCATTTGGTTTCTGAATCAGTAAGTACTTTCCATGGACACATGGGTGTCACCTGCCTTGTTTGCATCTTTGGCTCTGTGCCATCATCATTAGAAATCTTTGCAATTTCCCCTTTTTTTCCATTTCTGCATGTATTGAGAGTAGACATAGATTGACAAATTCTTTTGTAGGAAATGGGAAAGATATGAGAGCAACTTAAGTGTCCGTCAATGGGTGAATGGATAAAGAAGATGTGGTCTATACATACAATGGAATATTACTCAGACACGAAAAAGGTAGGAAATCAGACAACATGGATGGGCCTTGAGGGCATTATGCTAAGTGAAATAAATCAGACGGATACTATATGATCTCAAAAAACTAACAAACAAACAAAGGAGCTCATAGATACAGAGAACACATTGGTGGCTGCTGGGGTCAGGGGTCGGGGGGGTGGATGAAATGGGTGAAGGGGGTCAAAAGGTGGAAACTCAGTTATAAAATAAATGTCATGGGATGTAATGTACAGCATGGTGACTACAGTTAATAAGACTGTATTATATATTTGAACGTTGCTAAGAAAGGAGATCTTAAAAGTCCTCATCACAAGAAAAAAAATTTTTGTAACAACGATGGATGGATGTTACCTAGACTTATTATGGTGATCATTCAGAATAGATACAAGTATAAAATTATTATGTTGTACACCTGAAACTCATATAAGGTTTTTGTCAATTATACCTCAAAAAACAGATCAATTACCATTAAAAAAAAATGGAGAGATGAGGCCTTTTGTAAGCGATGGGAAAGCTAGTTTTTTCTTTGGATAATCAACTTTCTTATTTCACCAGGTGCCTTTGGCATTGAAAAATGGCTGAAAAGAAGAAAGGGAAACTTACTGAAAGATATCACTATATCCATCCATAAATAATTATTGATTAGTATAATGAGGCTTTATGTGAGAGTGGAAACTCACAACAGACTGAGTTATCTCAAGTCGAGGTGGATTGCCACAGTCAATGCCAATTCTTTTTCTCACAACTGTAAAATGAGTCGACTAGGACCCACTCCACCAAGGAATAAAAAAGATATGGCAACACTTGGGTCTATGACATTCCTTTCACCAAGACCTCTTTATTCCATAAAGTTTATACTTTATGGAATAAAGTTGCATTTTGTTTATTTTTCTAAGTGGGCACATCATAGAAACTGTCATACTTGATCAGTGTCTTTGGAGAAATATGAAAGCATCACACTCACATCTGTGCAGCAGGACTGAGCAGGGAGAAATCGGGAAGATTAGGCAGAGAGCTTTCATGCCGAGATCCCCCAGCTGTGTGAAAAACCAAGCCTACTGAACACGAAACACCGCACCACGAAAATAACTCTGCAACCAGGAAGGAAAGAAAAGGAATAAATGCCCCCAGCAAAGCACACCCCAGCAAGCAAACCCAACTTGGTTGCATTTCAAAAAATTCATTACCATCCTCTCCAAGCTCCATTACATTCCTCTGCCTCAGCTGCTCTTTACCCAAGTTCTGCTGCCTCATTTTTCTTTATTGATTAAATGGTAATGAAACAGAACAGGACCTTATGGTCCTTCCCCGCCATGTCCTCTGCCTGCCTTTTGTCTGTAGAAAAACTTTTAGCCAAAGAATAAGTTTCATCAGAGAAGTGAGAAAATGCAGAAGCAAAGAAAAGCAGGCAAACAGGGCAAAATAATAATAGTTTAGTCAGTAAGCAAAGTCAAGGACCTTTAGTTCCTCCTCAAGGGCTACAGATAATATTCTGAGCCATATCCTGTGAGCTGTCTTATAGATACTGAAACCCTCACCAGGTGGAAGAAGTTAACTACATGATGACCAGACTGTAGCAATGACATAAGCTGCCACAATTCCGAGAGCTGGCCTCAAGGAAATGGGAAAAAAATGACCCTGTAACTGAAGACTAACTGTACTTAAAGCAATCAAGATGATGCTGGTCAGACCACCCCATGACCAGTTTCAAGACGACTGTCAGAGCTGACTGTGCTGTTTCTGCGTGTAGCCCTCTCTCTCTGCCTACAAAAGCTTTTGCCCACTGATGGTCAGTGGGGGAGTTGGCCTTTGCGAAACTGTGCACCTCAGATTGGGACCTGAACCCACGTGCGGGGACTCGAACTCGGTCAAAACCCATGGTCTTCCAACTGTGATCACACACCTGGTTTCAGGACTTAATGAAGCTCAGGTTCTTGATGTCTCATCGCAGAAAGAATTTGGTGAGAGACAAAGTGATAGGTAAGAAGTGGATTTATTTAGAGAGAAACACACTCCAGAGACAGAGTGTGGGCGATCTCAGAAGGTGAGAAAGGCACCAGGGTATGGGGTTGTCAGTTTTTATTGGGGTGGGTAATTTCATAGGTAACTAGTGAGAGGAGTATTCCAGCTATCTCGGGAAGGGGTGGGGATTTCCAGGAATTGGGCCATTGCCCACTTTTTGATCCTTATGGTTGGCCTTGGGACTGTCATGGTACCTGTGGGTGTGTCATTTAGCTTGCTGATGTGTTACAGTGAGCGTATACTGAGGCTCAAGGTTTAGTGGAAGTTGACTTGTCTGCCATCTTGGGCCCATTTGGTTCTAATCAGTTTACGTCATGTCCTCGGGCTATGTCATTCTTTCAAAGGTTGTGTCCTGCCCCCTTCCCTCCTGTTTCACTTGGACAGGAGTCTGCCCTCCCCACCCCTGGTTGCTGGCCTCCGAAATAAAGCAAACTTTCCTTTCCACCAACCTCGCTTCTTTATTGGCTTTAGAGCTGCGAGCAGCCAGACCCCACTTTCGATAACAGTAACACTTTACTTCTTTGTATAAATCAAAAGTTTACCTAAAACAGGATTTGGGCTTTCAACATTGTTAGCCATAAACCTAAAAAGCTTTTTTATTGTTTGAAACCTCTGTGCTAGCCAATGTAGCAGCCAACAGCCACAAGGGACCATCTACCTTAAAAGGAATTATAATAAAATACCATTACAAATTCAATTGCTCAGTTGCACAGGCCACATTTCAAGTACCCAACCACACATGGCTAGTGGCTGCCATATTGCCCAGTGTAGACACAGAACCTTTCCATCTCTGCAGAAAGTTCTCCAGGCAATGGAAGGATTACAGAACTCAGCTTCCACTATGTAGCTGGTTTATATTGCTGTAAGCTTTCTGACACTCTGAGAACCTACCTTCCCTGTAGCTTGGTTGACTTCCTGATATTACTACTAATGTGGACTCAGACGCCAGAAATTCCCCGGGGCCTAGGTGACTCATGTTTAGAAACTGTGTTCATTCTTGCAGGCTATGAGGCCTCTGCTTTATTTGGGACGCAAAAGAAGATTTCCTAATCTTTAAAGTAGGCTCCCAAGGTCATTGTCATGGTTAATTTTGTGCATCAGCTGGATCATAGGATGCCCAGATTAGTTCTAGGTGTGTGTGTCAGGGTGTTTCCCAATGAGATTAACGGTTGAATGGAGACTCAGTAAAGTGGATGGACCTCCCCCCAAGTGGGTGGGCGCCATCCAACCCATCAAGGGCCTGAATAGAGCACAAGTGGAGGAAGGAGGGATTCACCCCTTTAATCCTGAACTGGGACATATCTCATCCCTTTAATCCTGAGCTGGGACATATCTCATCCCTTTAATCCTGAGCTGGGACATATCTTCTCCTGCCTTTGGCCTGGGATTTATGCCATAGGCTCAACTGGTTCTCAGGCCTTTGGACTCAGACTGCATTATACTACTGCCTTTCCTGGTTCCCCAGCTTGTGGATGCCAGATCGTGGGACTGATACCAAGCAGGACCCTGTGGGGCTCCTGGGCACAGAAGCCTTTCTGTCCCCCGTTTCTTGTTTGTAGGAAATAGGCTTCAGCTTCCAAGACCTTTTCCAAGTTCCAAGGAGCGGGTTCAAACAGTTGCTAATCAGGGAAGGGAGGGGATGCAGAGACAAGGGAGGAGCCGTCAAGAAACAATAGTGCAGCCTTGGGACAGGGTCCTGGTTCCACCTCAAGGGATACACATAACAATAGCTTTGAACCCTTAGGCAGAACGAAAACAGCTCCAACAAATGGAAGACATTAACTACTTGATGAAGCACTGTTTATTCCAGAGAGGTCACAGTTTGATGACCTGGAGAATCACAGAAGCTCACCAGAAGACCACCTGAGGCCAGGTTAAAGGACTACAGTCCCAGCACACACCCTGATGCTTATCAGCAACCCCACCCTTGAACCATTGCTATAAATGGGGTTGGGACATACAGTTTTTGAAGGCATGAGCCCACTGTGTCCCCCTTTACCTGGCAAAGCAATAAAACTATTCTTTTCTACTTCACCCAAAACTCTGTCTGTGAGATTCGATTCAGCACTGGTGCACAGAGGCCAAGTTTTCGGCATGAGAACTTCTCAGCCTCCTTATCTCGTGAGCCAATTGCAATCACCCTTCTCATCACAGTAAGTGTGTACGACGCTGGGGATGCTTCACTCAAGCCCATGGAACAGCTCATCCGTGAACTTCCTCAGCCCTGCCTGACCTTCCCAGATGATACGCACGCAGGCCTTTCGCCCTGGAAAGGGCACAAGCACCAACTAGCGCCTAGCCGTTGGAGGGGGTCACACTTCCACTCTTTGAAGTACAGCAAAGATGATGCCAAGGATAAATAGGATAAGGACGAACAGAGACTACTTGGGGGCAGCCAGGCCTCCAGCTTGTTTCCCTGGGGGACGGAAGGGTCTGGTCTGGTCTGTTAGGACTTTCTGTACACTTAGTAAACAAGAACGATGACTGTCCCCAGAACTTGTCACTTCTTGAGGCTCTTATTTCTTCCTGAGATTTATTGTATATTCTGCAGCGAGTGGGTTCAGACAGATAAACGCTGGCTCTCGGCTGATCCACCCAGGGGCCAGGCCTCGAGTCAGTGACCCGGTCGGCCTCCCCATTTGATGGGCATCATGTCCAGCCACTGCTAATAGATAATAATTGGTTGGTTATTTTCAAAGCTAAATATTCAGAATAATCTAACAGACTCTCACATAACCACACGGGCACACAAGGTTTTCATAACCTTCTCAACACGACAGCTCACATTTCTTCTGCCCATTCCAACCACCCACTGACAACCAGCCAGCACTTAAATTGGAACAAAAAGATGAAAAGATGGACCCACTACTTACAGTATTTTTAAAAAACTATTGCCGCTGTCTTTTCCACACTAGAGGCCTGTGTTTTGAATTATAATATATATATTCATCTACTTTATGCTCTGTTGCTCCTTTTAATCTTAATTTCTTTTCTTTGTCTCCTATTTATAGACCCAAATGTTCCATATTGAAAAGCTAGTTCAAAGGCCAATCTTTAAAAAGAGAAACAAAATATATTTTTGAAAAATTACATAAAACACTGGAGATGAAATCAACAGGCTCATGTTCCACTGATTGAAATGCAAAATAATACAAGATTTCTGGGAAGCAGTTTCATCCAGCCCAATCAATGGCTTTAAAGTCATTCAAAACCTTTGACCTAATTAACACCTCCACTTCTGGGGAGCTAGCCTAAAAAACCGATAGTGCCACAAAGGTCTCTGCCCAGGGATGTTCATCACAGTATTATTTATGATGCTGAAAAGCCAGGGAGGGGAACTGAAATGTTTAAGAGATCCATCTCCATTTCACAGACAAGGAAAGTGAGGTTCCTAGGTATTTCTACAGCGCTGTGGTAGGCATCAGACCAAACTGTACATATCGTTTGTAAAGGGTCACTTACTATTTCTCTTAAATTTCCCTCCCCTCCTCTGCCATGCTAAGATCTTTAGGGGGCAAAATTGTATTTTACTTATCTTGGGTCCCCTGAAGCTTTACCCACTGTCCCCAAGACAGCAAAGGACAAATGAGTGTCTGGTGTGGGCCAGCCTGGAATAGAATGCATTCTGACATTCCTGAGACCACAAAGTATTTGGAGCGGGGATCTAACATTTAAGTGAGAATCACAAGAATGAGTCAAATTAAGTGACTTGGAAAACTGTCAGACATTACAACACATTATAATCCAATTTCCTAATGGAAGTTGTAGACGGGCTGCCAGAAGAGGTATTTCAATATAAAGTGCTTAAAAGCCCTGACTGTATCTCAGAGATGCCTCAGCACAGGGAAACAGGTTGCCGGATTTTCTTCATCTCTCTTTAGTGGGAACCCGCGTGATACGACGAAGCAGATTCAAGCTCCAAAAGGATGCCCGGGGCTTCCCTGGTGGCGCAGTGGTTGAGAGTCTGCCTGCCAATGCAGGGGACACGGGTTCGAGCCCTGGTCTGGGAAGGTCCCGCATGCCGCGGGGCAGCTGGGCCTGTGAGCCACAATTACTGAGCCTGCGCGTCTGGAGCCTGTGCTCCGCAACAAGAGAGGCCCGATGGTGAGAGGCCTGTGCACCGCGATGAAGAGTGGCCCCTGCTTGCCGCAGCTGGAGAAAGCCCTCGCACAGAAACGAAGACCCAACGCAGCCATAAATAAATAAATAAATAAAATTTTAAAAATAAAAAAAAATTAAAAAAGGAGATAGTGTTCTTTAAAAAAAAGAACCCTGTCTTTAAAAAAAAAAAAAAAAAAAAAAAGGATGCCCAGGGTATGAACAGACATCCCCCCTTTGATGCTTTGAGACAATAAGTCATTGTTTGGGCTGAAGAAGTGCCCCAGGATAGCTCCAAATTGGCGTCCTCTCCTAGCAGGAGAAAGGGGTGGCCCTCTCTGCCGTAACCCCCCTCTGATGCCCTCCCGATGGGGCCCCCCGCCAACAAGGCTGCTCAGCGGCGTCCACCCCAGAATACAGAGGCACTGAGGGCTCTGTATTAGCCGCCCTGGGAAGAGAGCCTTCGGGAGAATATTAATTATAAGAGACGGCACATCATTACCCTTTGCCTCCAAAGACCTCCTGCTTCCAGTGAGAGGTGGAACAGCTCCAGCTGTCCCTCCAGCTTCACCTAAATGTCCCCACCCCCACCCCTGCCACCTTATCAGAGAAGAGGGCGCTGGATCAGATGTCTGCCCTGAGCTCCTAGCATCCAGTGATCTTATTTCCTCCTTAATGGAAGATCTGCACTCCCGATACCGAAAATCATTTAGTCCCTGTGAAGCCAGCCACAAGCTCAGCCAGCTCTTCTCCTGGGGACACTGAACACCAGGCAGAGAAATGATCTCTAACCTTAAAGCATATGAAGATGCCCTGAAAGCAGAGCAGGAGAGCAGGAGAACGACTCTTTGTGACTTTGTGATGGAAGGCTCGCGCCGGCACCATGGTGAGCTGTGTTTCAAGAAGGTATGTCAACATTAAGGCTGTAACTGTCTTTTTCTTTTTTACAATATTATATTAGTTTCAGGTGTACAGCACAGTGGTTCAGTATTTTTACAGATTGTACTCCATTAAAAGTTATTAGAAGATAACAGCTTTAATTCCCTGTGCTGTACACTATATCCTTGTTGCTTATCTATTTTATACATAATAATTTGTACTTCTTAATCCCATACCCCTAACTTGTCCCCCCGCCTGATAACCACTAGTTTGTTTTCTATATCTAGAAGCCTGTTCCTATTTTGCTATACACATTCGTTTGTATTATTTTTTAGATCTGCATATAAGTGATATGGATCAGAGCCCTTGTGGTTCAAATAGTGAACAGTTATTTCACACTTACTGCTGTGGACTGAATGTTTGTGTACCCCCCAAGTTCATATGTTGAAACCTAATCCCCCATGTGATGGTACTTGGAGGTGGTGCTTTTGGGAGGTGATTAAGTCATAAAGGTGGGGCCTTCATGATGGGATTAGTGCCCTTATAAAGGGATCCCCTCAGAGCTCCCTTCTCCCTTCAGCAAGTCAGGATCCAGGGAGACAACAGTCATCTATGAACCAGACACTGAGTCTACTGCCACCTTGATCTAGGACTTCCCAGCCTCCAAACTGTGAGAAGCAAATGTTTGTTATTTAAGCCATCCACTCCATGGTATTTTTTGCTATAGCAGCTGGAATGGACTAAGACATGTAATGGACGAAGCAGCTGGAAGGGACTCTAGACCAGGTGCCCTGGTAACTGCTTTATAAGCATGATCTCATTTAATTTTCACAACAACCCCATGAGGTAGGTGCTATCATTATCTCTGAAGTGAGAGAGGTTAAGTAACTTACCCACTGAGACAGTAAGCAGTGGAGCCAGTGTTCAGGCCCTAGCCAAGGTTTTAGCAATGCCAAGGACCAGTCCTAAAGGGAGGTCCTGTTGATTTGACCAGATCATCCCTCAGGGTTGCCCTGGGCTCAGGTGGTCTACTCAACCGGAAGCACCCAGGGAACAGAAGAACCAGAGGTGGCCTTTCAACATTTGAAGACTGTAGCTGTCTTGATGCCATTTGAACGAAGGACACAGTGCTTTACAGTTGCCGAGGGAGAGATGCTAGAAGAGCTTTCGTCTTCTCTGCCTGTATAAATCCTGTCCTTTTTTAGACTGTCTTCCCCTCCGGGAGGTGGTCATGAGCATCTACGGGGGCACATACAGAGATGTGCAGAGTCCAACCTGCACAACTCTACCTAGAGGCTCTGAACTTAGATCTTCAAAGCCCAACTCCAATCCCATGTGTGCTATGAAGGCTTCCTTAGTCGTCCTTGTGGAGATGAGGGGAGACAGTGATGGGACCCAAAGTTCTGGGCTGGGAGCTAGCGGACATTGTTCTAGCTGTGCTTCTGCTGAGTGTACACTGGAGTGACCCTAGACAAATCATTTGACTTTCCCGGACCTCAGTTTTATCTCTGGAAAATAAAGGAGTGGAACTAGATGAGTCTAAAGGTCCTGCCAGCTCAAAAGCTCTATTAACCTGTCTCTTTCGAGCTCAAAATTTTTGTAACTTAGTACTTAATATACATTATCTTACACAGCATCATTATTTCCACACATATCTATTTCTATCATATTTCTCTAAAATTTGTGAGTTTCTGGTAGGCAGGGTCTCTCTAGATTCTCAATTGAAACAATGATTTTTGATGTTCAGAGTCCCATTGTCCACAGATAACCTTGTATCTGACATATTTCCCCTGTGTCTAGAACTCCACTGTCATCATGGATACAACCAAGTGAAGCATTCTGGGAAAAATAGAAAGGAAGGAAACCAGCTGTGATTTTTAAAAGTTTTCTTTGTATTGTGCCTAAATGTAAACAAAGAACATAGCCCCTTGCTAATTTATACTCGAATATCATAATTTGTAAGGCAGAATCACACCAATAAAGCTAACAGGTATATAATAAAAAGCACATTGTCCCAATTTTTTGCAGTTTATTATTGTGGCTGAATTAGAGCAGGCATGATGAACCAGGTCACTTCATTAGATTAGATTTCAGATAAAAGAATGTGAGAATTTTAAAATGCCAACAGTTGGACTGTTGAAATGACACAATAGCAGCCAGTGAAGCAGGAAAAAGGTAGATGCCATCAGCTCCAGAAGCCTTTGTCTTGACTTTAATGGAAAAGCCATGGAAAATAAATACATCCCAGGGGTTCAAAAGTTATTTTAAATTCCATCTGTATACTTAAGTGAAAAACAAGCCAGCCCCTCAAATAATTAAAGCCATCAATATGAACTACTCAGGTTTGAAAGGGACCAATATTTCTTACTCATAAAAAATGTAATAGTATGTGCAATTTGTTTTTGTTTTTTGTTTTTTGTTTTTGCCGTCTGCTACTTGAATTGCAAGGTATGGTTGAAAAGTTAATATAACACCAGAATATCATTAATAAGACTACTGAATGCCTAATCTTAGCCAAAGCATGAAAGCATGGCTTTCTTTTTTACTGTAACTTTTTTAACTTCATAAACTGAAAGTAACAAGTGTGACTTTAGACTTTTTTTTCCCCTCTTTTAGAGAAAAGGAGCATTAAGTAAGTGGGAAGAAAAGCAAATTTAATAAAACCGAGTGTAATAACACAGTTCCCTATAGAATACTAGGTAAAGGTGTCCAGCTGTTTCTCCCACTCATGTTGAAAGCTTTTCTTAGAGGTTCTATTTAAAGAGCTTGGTGGAAAGCTTGAAAGAATAGTACAAACACATGAGTGAAAGTCTATATTAACCAATCAGTCGGTAAATTCACCAAGTTTTGCCAAAGAACAAGGAAAGCCTACTGTGAAATTAACCATTTCCCACTATTTAAGAATTTAGTCATGGGACTCTCAGTGGCTACTTTCCATGCCTCCTGGCTGCCTTGCATCCTTACCTTGAAAGCCTTACCATCCTGAGCAGGTCATTTCATTTTCTTCTTTTTAAAACTCTTTTTGCTAACACTGCGTTACCCATTGGGAAAAGAAGTTCAACCTTGTTCTGACAGTGGTATCTAAGGCCACAATCTGCTGCTTTGGGACATGAACTCTGTGTTTAGGCTTAGGAAACCCACCAGCTTCACATAAACTGTGGTTATTCCGAGTTCCCTCCAGAATTCTGAGATTTGCTGAACAAGTATTTACCCCATTGTTACCATTCATGATGAAATCGACTTCAAACATCATCAAACTCCATTTGATTTTCTCCCCTCTCTTCATAAACACCCCAACATTTTCAGGCTCCTTCTTGGTCTCTTTACCTTCTCGAGGTAAAATGACAGGAATCACACCCACCCCCCCATCCCAAGTAGGGATACGACCTGGTTTTGCTCGAAAGGAAAATAGACTTCTGGTTTTTCAAAAATACCTTTGGTCAGGGGAAAAGGATGCTTCAAGTTCTTTAAAGAGTCTATAAATTATCAGTCTGTACCAACTACCAAATCACCAGCAAGGCTTCCTCCTTGGTGAGATGACAGATCCCACAGAAAAGGACCAATTCCCTAAACTCTGTGTATCCAGAACCTCCTTCTATATGTTCCCCCTTTTCCCACATTCCTACCCTTTCTTTATTTCTTTCACATCCATTTCCTGAGTGTCTACTATGTGCCTGAAACATAACTGGCTGCCAAGGACACAGGAACGTGCTCGGAACTCTTCCCCAAAATCCATCCACAGGATTTCCTAAGTGTTACCTTCACTTCCTCACTTTTCTGTCATTATACCTGATGCACTCATCTTTTTGTTTAAACATTTTACTATACAGAATAAGTTTTCAAAATGAATATGCACTCTACCCTGTAGACAATGTAAAAGATGTCAAAGGAAATAATCCTAAGCATTGGTACTTAGCGGACCCATGGTTCCCGCTCTGCACCACCCATCAGGGCTGACAGGTGGTGGCCTGCACGGGAGCACCTGGTCACATCCAGCTCTCTACAGTCTGGGCCCCCCCCCCCACCCCTGGGACAGGGCTCTATCCATCTACCAGAAGGACCACCTATGGAAATTCTCACAAAGGTGCTTTGTAGGCTAGCAGGGTCTTCTCCAAAATTGTCATCATTTATCTCTACTCTCTCCTTTTCTTTTGCAATCCATATCCAATCATTTCCCCAATTCCATGACAACTTAGTTGGTTTAAATTGGCATGAAATAAAGTTGAAGATTTTCCTAAAGATTAGACACACAAATCTTCTTTCACCAAGTAGGCATAGTTGTCTAAATGCTCATTAACTGACCCAAATCAGAACCCAAAACTGCTGAGTTACCTTCCCTAGGGTTAAACTGCTGGGATTCAGTCAAAATGACAAAGCACCATTTCCACCACCAACATCATCACTCTTTACATTTGTATAACAAACATTTTAGAGTTTACAAAGTTCTTTTGTATATACTCTCATGCCATCTCATGCAATTCACCTAAATTGTGGTAGGTCATAAGGCTGGATCAAGATGGATCTTAGCTATGGAGTTGCTCATGAAAAAAGAAGAGGAAGAAAGGGAAGGGCCAGGAAAATAGGAGGTGAGAGGAAGCCAAAGAATAAGCAAGAGTAAGTCAGATAAGCAGGGCTGTCTGTGTGACAAAAAGAACTAGGAACAGAATAGTGAAGACAATCTCAAAAGCCAGTGTTCCTACTTTGCATTGTCTGAGCACTGGTGTGAGTTCTCTTTGTGACTATGGGCACCTTGAGTCTCTGGATTCTTCAAGAACAGCCCCTGCCATCTCTGTGAGATGCTTTTGATGAGGACCTGGATGTCCTGGAACCTACATCAGGATTGACGTGTGCGAAACTGGCTAATCCACCACATTCCGCAAATATTTACTGAGCACCTACTGTGTGTCAGCATATGCTAACACCGCCATGAATTTGCAACATGGATATTACTATTCTTATTTTTATTGGGATATTACTGTTTCTATCCAATGAGGAAACTGTGGCTCAGAAAAACATCTTTCTGAGATGACAGAATGAGGCAGTGATGGACCTGGGAGTCCATCAAGTCTCAGGTTACAAACTCTTGCTCTCTTGACTGAGTTGTGTTGTCCCGTGTGATCCTGTCTCCAGTACCTACGTTTATTGCTTTGCTTTTCAAGAATGGAGGAGCAAACAAAGACAGCTAAGCTGGATGGAATATCTTCAGACAGGGGTCCTGAGAGCTTCTGAGGGGCTGAGGGTAGGCAGGCGGGTGCTTGTAGATGTCCATAGTCCAGACTCAGTACAGGAACAAAACCTGACTGTGGGGAGGAGGGCATCGGGTTTGGGTCAGGGCCTGGGTTTTTAAGATGAATCACATGAGTTTTTCCTGAAGCTCGGAAGTATCAGCAGTCAAGAGGGATGAAAGTATTTTCCCTTTATTTCAAGACAAGAAAGGAGAGTGGAGATTCCTAGGATGAATTTTACATGACTTATTATGAGTCTCATCACAGATACTATCTGGAGCAAGAGGCTGGTTTTTAAGCCACACTGTCGACTGACCATGGTGACCACCTGGCCCTGAATGTCCAGGACCTGCATTTTCCTCTGCTGTTAGAACCTAGGTTCTAGTGATTAACACTGGTTTACTCTTATCCTTTAGGGGCCCAAACTGGCCAACACTGACCAACTGCCACTTATTGTCTTCCTCCAAAGACACTCCCCCAACACCAGGTCAATGTGAATTAACTCCATCAAGTCAAGCCTCAAATGCCCCATTTATACCACCTCATCCCAGAAAGCAATTTTAACTTTATTTGTATTACTGATAATGTTACTAATGTGTCATGCCATTCAAAAATAAACATGAATCCTTTCACCTCTGTTAACTGGACAGGGCAATTCGAGATCCTTCCTGGAAATCGACAATCACAGTGCCCTGTGCCACACCCCACCCCATGCGCCAAAGGGGGCTCAGCACGGCCCAACCCTACCTCCAGCCTTTCAGCCAATCATTGAATTTGTTTGGTATGTGTGAGCTATATGGCCTGAAAGTCCTCTCATCACTGCTGTGCTCTCTGAAACCTCACCAATGAGAGAAAATTCACTTGAACTGCTTGAAAGCATTCGGATTCTGCAGTAAGTGACTTTTAAGGACGTACAGACACTACCAAACGTAAAATAGATAGCTAGTGGGAAGCAGCCACATAGCACGGGGAGATCAGCTCGGTGCTGTGTGACCACCTAGAGGGGTGGGATGGGGGGGTGGGAGGGAGACGCAGGAGGGAGGGGGTATGGGGATATATGTATATGTATAGCTGATTTGCTTTGTTATACAGCAGAAACTGACACACCATTGTAAAGCAATTATACTCCAATAAAGATGTTAAAAAAATAAATAAAGTGACTGAAATCAGTGAGAAGGGAGTGTCAGAACCCAAGGTCCTCCCGCACTGGACCAGCCGGATGAGAGGGCTTCTGAGTGGGCTGCTTGGCGGCCTCGGCACTCGGGAAGCAGGCAGAGGGGTTGGAGGAGTTGCCTGGCGGGGGTGGAGAGGGTCCGCACCTCCGGGGCAGGGCACAGCTCACTGAGGTAGGTGTACGGGGCAGGAATCCTACCACGTTGACTGAGGAAAGAAGTCCTGAAGAATAAAGGGGATCATGCAGCCAATGGTGGCAAGATTTAGGCAAAGGGAAGCAAGGCGCCGATCCAGGATCCTGGGTGGGCAGAGCAGAGGCAGGGCTGGTCCAGCGCCGTGGGTGCTGCCCTACTGACCCGAGGGGCCTTAAACCCTCTTGACTAGGTGAGCATTCCTGTCGGAACTTGACTGAGGGCCTGCCCTATGCAGGTCGGGGCAAACTGCTGCATCTACGGGGGTGGAGGGCTTTCAGGAGGGACGCCAAGCAGCGAGTTTTGGCGACAATGGAGGCTTCATATCAGAGTCTGGAGAAACATGGAAAAGGAAGCCTGGGGATGTGGGTGAGATGCCCCAGAGAAGGCGCTGTGTGGGGCAGGTACCAAGGATGGGCTCTCTGACCCCAGTGTGCCGGGGCCAGCCCTGGATGGCGTGATCTGGGGAGATGGATCACAATATCTTCCTTTCTTCAAACCCAAATCAGTTTGCTGCAGCTCTCAAATCATTACCTTGAAGAAGATTAATGCAGCACTCTCCCTGAATCTGTATTTCTTAACTGGCAGAGTTTTCATGCCAATGATTTTGTTTCCAAACTCCCCTGTGTTACTGGTGGGACGCAGCTGACTATTGAGTAGTGAGGGCCTGGTATACTTTTCTAGACAACAGGCTTAAAAAACGATGGTTGCGTCTCTGAAAGCTGGTTAATTACTTCTTGTGGGTTTTGCTGTCCCTGCCTTCCTAAGAGAGAAGGTGATTGTTCTCTTGCCCACAAGCACACACACATGCCATATGTGTCCGATGTCTCAATTTTAGTTCAGCAGTGAAGTATGAAATTATTTTTAAATGACATATCTTTCGATATTCAAATGAGAATCAATCTGGCAAGGAAAATTACATGATGCGAATTATTCTTAGTGCATATAAATCAGCTGTGAAATCATTTGAAACTCCTGTGTGTTTGGGTTCTTTACTGGCGGTGCAGAATACTTATCAACAGACCTTAGAAAGCCTCACTTAGCAAAAGTTCTCATTATTTAGAGAACATAGGTTTGCTTGGTGCTCCCTGGTCTGCAAAATACCTAGCCCAGCTTGTGCCCACCATGGAGCATGAATAAAAGAGGTACGTGAGGTTATCCAGTGGTCGAATAATCAGAATCATCCTTTGAGAGCAGAAGATATGAGAATCTGCTTTGAAGAGAGACAGAGATAGAGACACAGAAACTAAGCCATCTGTAACAGTGGATATTCTAAACCAGCAGTAGGAACAGATACTTAGAAATTAGAAGCTACTTCTTATAAATTTATTTATTTATTTATTTTTGGCTGTGTTGGGTCTTCGTTTCTGTGCGAGGGCTTTCTCCAGTTCCGGCGGGCAGGGGCCACTCTTCATCGCGGTGCATGGGACTCTCACTGTCGCGGCCTCTCCCATTGCGGAGCACAGGCTCCAGACGCGCAGGCTCAGTAGTTGTGGCTCACGGGCCTAGCCGCTCTGCGGCATGTGGGATCTTCCCAGACCAGGGCTCGAACCCATGTCCCCTGCATTGGCAGGCAGATTCTTAACCACTGCACCACCAGGGAAGCCCGAAGCTACTTCTTAAAATGACATTCAAAATATGATTCTCATCACGTGTGACCCCTTTCCATCCAACCTGTGCTACTCCCATCCCTCCCCCACTTGCTGCAGAATTGGACCACAGCCTTGAATAGGCAAGTCCAGGAGATCACTGGAGTGAATGCATCTTGAGGAGAGAAATATTATTTATTGTTTTCTTGTTGCTTTCAGGGGGTGCTTCCGGCTAGCGGCGATCGCCATGGGGCCCTGAAATTAATAAACTAGGGAGAACCACTGGTCTAGTGATTTCCACTTCCCCTGAGAGGAAGACCTCTATGGCCCACATTTCTTGGGGGTTCAGGCGCACCTGCTCAGCAAGGCCAGCATGACACCCTCACCCTTGCACCACCCTTTCTCCATGCATACCAGGGACACACACTTGCTCCTCCTTCCTTCCCCAAACCTAGGCTGGGGGACACATCCGTGCTTCTCTCTGGGGAGAGCTGCCCTCTGGAAGGTGACAGACTCCGGTTTCGGTGGCTCCGATTATTTTCTTAGGGGTTCTTGGAGAAGTGTTGAGAAGAGCCAAGTGCGATATATGGGCAGAGGCTCATGTGATGCGGAGGGGACCCCCTGGCCACCCTCCAGCTCTGGGTTGAACTCGCCTCTTCAACCCCACGGGCCCATGTATCATGGAGCCCCCTACCGCCCTTGTTCCTGCTAAGGGGCTGGTTGCAAAGATTTTCGGGAACTTCTCTCTAAAGCTGGTCGTTTGCGGCAAGGAGCTTTGCCCTGCGGGCTTTGTGCCGAGGTGACATTTACCGTCCGTTGCTCTGCTTGCGGAAGAGGTCCCGCCCATTTCACTCCCAGGACAGGGCTGCCATGCTCCCCCTGATGGGAAAAACAAGCCCCCCTCTTCCAAATCCCTGCCCCCCAAAAGTGTGCAGGAACCCAACTCCATAAAAATAGCTCAGTTTCTGAGGAGCGTCTTATGAATCAAGGTCTTTATTTCTCAATGCGGGGCACACACTTGCAGAGCTGCCCATCCTTATCCTTCTGCAACATTGTGTGGCTCCTTTGGGACACCTGCCACTGTGTGACTGTCACTTGTGTACGTGCGGTCTCCCCATCAGACAGAGGCCCTTTGAGAGCCGAGCTGTGTTTACTTGTTTTTTCTTCCCTCACTCCTGCTCCTTAGACCAGGAAGAAAGATCTGGCGTTTAGCCACTTAAAAGGCTAGTTAACATATTTAAAGGGAAGCGTTTTTGACTGTGAAAGTGGCACCTTGACCAGATTTTGAAATATTTTTCCTGCAAAGAACTTCAATATACCAGCAACTTGCAAGCAAGCCTACGTGGATAAAATTCCAACTGCCGGCTTCGGCCATTCAAGGGCCCGCCCCCATCACTATCCAGAAGCAGCAAAAGATGAAAGAGGAAGCTTAAAAGAGACTCGTACTTATCTCCTGAGAGCATATGACTTTTGATGACAGTCATGTTAAGAGGGAAGGCCTGATTAACTTAATTTCACTGGCCTGCAGCTACAGGGAGAGAGGTTGGAAATTTTATCAACTTTACTTGTAAGTCCAACTTGTCACTGATGGAGAGCAGCCCCACAGGAAACCATGCCTCACAGAGTAAAAGGAAAAGGAAAATTTCCGAGAGGTCTCAAAGAAATGCACCAGCAAACCTGAAATAAATGTGCCCTGCCTTTTCCATTATGATCCCATGTCATCTGAATTATAAGAAGTTCTAAAAGCAAGAGTCTCCAGGGTAAGAGAGTCACCTGACTCCAAAGAGACCTGGCATTCTTGTGAGAAATAGTGGGATGAGTGAAAGGTTAAATATACACCAGGTGAGAGTAAGTTAACAGTATTTTACAAGTGAACATTTTAAAAAATTTGCTGCGAAACATTGAGCCTGAAATAACAGTTACTAAAATCATTGCTTTAAAAATATTATATTTATACCTATTTAAGAAATTGGGGGACTTCCCTGGTGGCACAGTGGTTAAGAATCCGCCTGCCAATGCAGGGGACATGGGTTCAAGCCCTGGTCTGGGAAGATCCCACATGCCGTGGAGCAACTAAGCCCGTGCGCCACAACTACTAAAGCCCATGCCCCTAGGGCCCGTGCTCTGCAACAAGAGAAGCCACCACGATGAGAAGCCCGCACACCGCAACGAAGAGTAGCCCCCGCTCGCTGCAACTAGAGAAAGCCCGCACGCAGCAACGAAGACCAAAAACGCAGCCATAAATAAATAAATAAATAAAAATTTTTTTAAAATAAAAGAAATTGGCATGAGAACTATAGTGAGGCCTCATCCCCAATCCTGATCTCCAACCCCCATCGCCAAGAATGTGGAAATGAGAGAAATGAAACTTTAAAATCAGCGCATAATGGGTGAAAGCAGCGAGATACAGAATTATTTCAAAGCAAGTGACTGGTTCTTAGGGCAGCAAGACAAGTCTTTAATCTGATGGAGGATATTCATATTTCAGAGACAAACCACTTATAATAAACTATAATGGAAAAGAATACGAAAAAGAATAGATATTATATATGAGCTGAATCACTTTGCTGTACACCAGTACACCAGAAACTAACACAACATTGTAAATTAACTATACTTCAAAAAAAAAAAAAAAAGACAAACCACGTCTTTGTTCCTATAGAGTGGATTATCTATGGAAGCAAGGAACATCGAGGAGAGGGAGGAGAGGGAGGAGAGGGAGAGGGAGGAGAGGGAGGGGAGGGAGGAGAGGGAGGAGAGGGAGGAGAGGGAGAGGGAGGAGAGGGAGAGGGAGGAGAGGGAGGGGAGGGAGGGGAGGGAGGAGAGGGAGGAGAGGGAGGAGAGGGAGGAGAGGGAGAGGGAGGAGAGGGAGGAGAGGGAGGGGAGGGAGGAGAGGGAGGAGAGGGAGAAGAGGGAGGGGAGGGAGGAGAGGGAGGAGAGGGAGGAGAGGGAAGAGAGGGAGGAGAGGGAGGAGCGGGAGGAGAGGGAGGCCTGTCTCCTTGGCTTTTAGAATAACTGTCTTTTCCCTGTGTGTCTTCCCATGGTCTTTCCTCTGTCTATGTCTGTGTCCCAATGTGCCCTTTTCAGAAGGACACTAGGGGTTAGGTTTTCAACATATAAATTTGGGAGGAGCACAGTTCAACCCATGAGAACACACTTAATTCCCTGGTCTCCCTCAGCCCACACATCAAAGCCCTTGTCCACTCCACTGACTGCACCCCGAGGGTCTCTTCATCACAGTGACTGCCCTTTCTAGGCCTCTGTTGTTTCCTTCCTATGACCCCCCCCTCCAGACCCTTCATCTACTCTTCACACCTCGACCTAGAGGGCTCACTTGCTATTGCCTTTAAAGCACTTCACTGGGGCCCCCTAACCCTCGAAATGAAATCAGAAGTCCTCATCACAGCTCTGAAGACCTTTCAGGATCTGGGTCCGCATACTGAGCCACATTGCTCGACCACAAGCCACCCAGGGCTGCACATCCAGCAAAAGTGACCTACTTCCACTTTTCTGAAGGGGCCACGTTCTCCGTCTTTTTCTTTTTTCTTTTTTTTAAGGGATTAAAAATACTTTTTAATGTTGGAATTGAACAGTTTATAAAAGTGCAAAAAACATATATTTACAGTTTAACAAATCATCCAGATTAAGAAATAGGACATTGTTAGTACTTCAGAATCTTTTAGTATGTTCATTCATGATCACAGCCCCCTTCCTTCCTCCTAATGGTAACCACTATGTTGATGATTGGTTATTATTATTATTTTTTTTTAAATAATTTTACTCCCTACCATAAGAGCAATCATGCCATAATTATTCTTGTACAGGGGCCACGATCGCCTGTGCACACATTTCTATAGCACAAATAACTAGGAATGGCATTGCTGGGTCATAGGATATGAACATCTTTGCTTTTACTGAATATTGTCACACTATTTTCCAAGCGGGTCTACCAGTTTTCATGCCCAGCAGTGTAGGCAAGTTTCCGTTGTTTCACATGGTTGACAACTCCGTTTTTTGGTATGTCACACTTTAGTTTTTCTTGTTTTTTTTTTGGCCAACAATGCTTACAGTATTTTTCAGTCTTCATTTTCAGATGATGACTTTCCTTCACATTTCTCTGAGAAAATAGAATGATCAGAATAGACACGCCACAATCCCCATCACTACTTCTACCCGCCTACCTGCCTCTGTCATTGAACATGTTCTTCCCTCAGCTGGAATACTGCTGCTAAGCTCTTCACCCTTGCAACTTCTACACATCCTTCAGTGCCCAGCTTGGGTATCACTTGCACCCAGGCTGTGAGAAGTGTCATCTTTTTGTATTTTCATGGCATCCCTTCTTTACTCATCATAAAATACTGAAATGGTCCACTTGGTCATCTACCTTCTCCACTAGAATTGTGAGCTTCACAACGGGTTGGACTGTATCTACTTGGCACACAACTGCATCCCTAGCACCCAGCAGTCGTTCCAGGCTCGTCCCAGGTGTTAAAGAGCATTGTTAGATATTTTTTGAAAATAATAACTTCGGGGCTTCCCTGGTGGCGCAGTGGTTGAGAATCTGCCTGCCAATGCAGGGGACGCGGGTTCGAGCCCTGATCCGGGAAGATCCCACATGCCGCGGAGCAACTAAGCCCGTGCGCCACAACTACTGAGCCTGCAATCTAGAGCCCGTGAGCCACAACTGCTGAGCTTGCGCGTCTGGAGCCTGTGCTCCGCAACAAGAGAGGCTGCGATAGTGAGAGGCCCGCGCATCGCGATGAAGAGTGGCCCCCACTTGCCGCAACTAGAGAAAGCCCTCGCACAGAAACGAAGACCCAACACAGCCATAAATAAATAAATAAATAAACAAATAAATAAATAAATAATTTTAAAAAGAAAAAGAAAATAATAACTTCGTAACTAATTTTTCTAACAAAGCTTTCTGACCAGAAATCTTAGCAAAATCAAATGTTAATCAATCTAGATTCAAAGTAGGTAACGATGTTGGAAGATCTGCTATAGTTTTAGTTGCAAAATTCAAATCCTATTTGTATACTCACAGAAAGTACACATTGATAATACTTTCACAAATTGTCAGTGACCACATGTCTCCCTTTGATTGGGATCATCAATTTATTGTTCAGGCATAATTTTAATAGCATTCCCATTCACTCTCACAAGTGCACAGATCTGGATGATTAATTATGCAGTCACCTACCCATACACCAGTTTACAAATGTCTCATTTTGTAGATGAAAATAGTATTTTCCTAACTCTGCTTTCTTAGGAGAAAGTAAATAGCTATGGTCCAAAAATACAGAATGAGGTTTGTTTGAGAAAGTGGGATTTGGAAACAAGAGGGTGATAATAGCTGAAGTTTGTAAGATGCAGACTTTTGACATAAAGGAAACAAACAATAAATCTGAGTCAATATGTGATAGAGCTGACAGAGGATTCATATATCTGGAGTAATTGAGTTAAAGCAAATTAGGGTCTGGATTAATACAAATCACTAATTTCTGTTTGGGTTTTTTTTTAGTCACTGAGAAATACATCCAATTAATTTCTTACATTTAGAAAAATTATGATCAAGCCCTCACAGTTCAAAGGCATAAAGTGGGATGTGAAAGTCCATTTTCTAGAGCTCTTGCATCAGACTGCCCAAGACTGCCTTGTGATTTAGTTTCAAATGTTAAGTATTCCCACAGTATCAGCTGAACCACCGTGTAATACAAGCACAAGAATACACCCTACAGCTTGATATAGGGACTGCTGGGATTAAGTGTTCATGTATATTTTCCTTACCCTGTTCCCCTTCTCCATCACCCATACTGGAGAAGTGTTTTTGTGATAAAAGTGGACGTTTTTCATGATGGGAGGGTGGAATGGATTCATATCCAGGATAAGATTCCTTTGTCATCGTTTGCTTAACATAGTTCAAAATTTAAAAGCATATTCAGAAAAAGAGGTTTTCCACAGAGGTAATAAGGTAAAGACTCGGGAACTTCCCTGGTGGCGCAGTGGATAAGACTCCGAGCTCCCAATGTAGGGGGTCCGGGTTCGATCCCTGGTCAGGGAACTAGATCCCACATGCATGCTGCTGCTGAGAGTTCACATGCCAACTAAGGAGGAGCCCTGGAGCCGCAACTAAGGAGCCCACCTGCCGCAACTAAGACCCAGTGCAACCAAATAAATAAATATATATATATATTTTTTTTAAAAAGTGAAGACCCAATGCATAAGCATAGACACAAAATTAATTTAAAGCCAACTTGGTGACATGAGTAGACATGTTGCAGGGGGTTTTGTGCATGTCTACACCATCATTTAAACTTGTGCTACTCAATATATTGCACTGCTTTAAGTGCCATTTTTTAAGACTAAAATTAGGTATGGGAAAATGGCAACCACAGACACTTTCAAGCTTATAAAATGTATTTGGAGATCCTGTTTTTTTCTTAAGGCCAATTACACAAGGCTGTCATAGTATATCACAAACACACAAACACACATGTATTTTTATTTCAAAAACCAAGCATTTTAATGTCAACAAGTTCTATACAAAACATAAAACTAAAATTCAGCCTCCCCAGAGTTCCCATATTGAAACAGAGCTGAATGTTCATACAATCTAGCCAGTCTGTCCTCTCTACATGGGGTCATTCAGCCTCAAATCAAAACTCGAATTGTCCTATGAACTATAAAAGTTGAGTTCATGCCCTTTGGGAATTGATGGAAAATCCAATTTGCTTCATTCCACCCCTGTCTACAGAGACGGGCTAATCTAACGGTCAGAGAACTTTCAGGTCTCAGCTGCTCAGAGAGCTTCTTGTAAATACAATCACTGCCCGTCTTTCTAAGGACAGCACTGTGCACACTTCCCTGAATAAAACACAAGCAAAGGCGTGTGCTTCTCCTTTACAATCTAAAGAAGGCTCATGACAGTCTCTCATTCCAGAAATGAGGAATGTGGGACCCTCTTCTTCCACCTACTTGATACTGGATTTAAGGACACTTTTGTTCACTGTCACTGAGAAATGGTTAAGAACTTGGAGTCTGGATACTGCAGACCTGGGTATAAAGCTCTGCCCTATCATGTCCAAGTTGTGGGAGCCTGAGCAAGTTCTTTAGCCATGCTAGGTCTCAGCTACCTTGTTCGCAAAACAGGAATAAAAATAGCATCTAAATCACAACACTGCTGTGAGGATTACAAAGATAATGCAGACAAACCCGGCATCTGGTAGGTGCTCAGTAAATACTAGCTGTTAGTACTGTTGCTTGTTTTTGTTGCGGCTGCTTATTGCTGCTCATAAGAGTGATCACTGGCACTCCTAAGCCTGCACAGTAATTTTTAGTTGGACAGAGTGGCAGAGTAGAAAACAAAAATTCAGACTTCATGAAAATCAGACCGATCTGTATTCCAACCCAGTTCTGACACATAATAGCTATGTGACCCTCTGCCATTTTCTTAACCCCTCTGAAACTCAGTTTACTTATCTGTAAAATGGGGATAATACCTACCTCACAGGAGCACTGTGAATTAAAGGTAATGTATATAAAGGTAATTGGGACGATGAGAGTAAGTACTCATTAAATGGTCATTATTGATACTAGTTCTTCAACCTCCACCGAGGCATAAAAATATGTCCTCAAAACCATCTGATTTCACGGTATCCCATCTCCCCACTCCGCCACAAAACACAATCATTCTGGGCATTTTTGTGACCCGATTCAGTTCAGTGTAAAATGTAAGAGCTTTGCAAATTCACAAGAATAGAAACAGACTAAAAAAGAATAAAAGCAGGCGAGCCGGAAGAAGCCCGCTTGCTTTGCTTCCTTACAGAAGAATGGGCTCTGCACAGGCAGCCAGGAGAGGCAGAAACAGCCACAGTTAAGCCACAGAGCCACGCCGTTGATTGCCTTTTGCAGTGCGGAGAACTGAAGTCAGGATCAGAATCCGTTTCAAGTTCTAATTCAACATTCAACAGCTGGAAAGTTCTTTTTGAAAGTGAGTCTGAAATAATAAGTCAATGTGCCTGCCATGGGGAAAAGATTCTAAATAGGCAGTGTTTCGCCACTGCTGAGAATTCAAACATCTCTTCTTTGCTCTTGCGCCAAGACAAAGGGGGAGGAAAGAAATCCCAAGCATAGAAAGCTACTGTCTTCCCTCCCGAGACTAAGCCCAAACACTAGGCACTCTTACAGAGCTGCGGACCAGGCAAACAGATAAATGAAATGCATCTTTTTTGTCTCAACCCTTGACAGAGCATCTCTGAAGATAAGCGTCTAGCGTTTTGATTACTTATTCACTAGGACTTCAGGGAATGGGAAAAAATCAGCACTGGTTGAATCAACTGCTCCAACCCTATGTTACTGGATTGGTTTACATCAGTCCCTGGTGAGAAGTCCTTAAGTTCTGAAGCAGCCTCTCCCACTGATCTGTTTTCCCTTTGTGTGCACATAAAGTTCTTATCACTGGTCCTCTGGACCACCTCAGAGGGTTCCCAGGGTTGATGTGAATTGGGCACGAGGGTATTTCTCATAGGCAGCAACGAGCCCATCTTACACAGGGATGTTCAGACTTATTGCCCCAGAATGGTGTCCCACGGGGCTGGGTTCAGGCATTCTGAAGACGTGTTCAGTGCCAGAGCAGGTCTTATGTGGCTCTGGGTTATGAATGTGGGCTGTGGACCACAATCAAAAGGGACCTGGTCTTGTTCTGGAAACAGAACTCAATAATTATAGTGTGAGCTTGATGCCAAAGACCAATTCTTCCTTATTAAGATGGCGGAAACTTTTAGCCATGAACAGCTGGGGAAACGTCTCTATGCTAGGCTTTCAGATCTTCTCATTTCTGATCAAATTCTGCAACCTTCATGGTCCCACATCTACTAACAGCCCTTTGGGGCTCTACGTTAGATCAATCACTTCTGTGACTCATGAAGGATTCATGGAGCGTTGCTCTAAACTTGCTCCACGCTCGGGCTTTAAAGCATTTATCTTTATCAATTGTACTTTTGTAGCTCCTGTTACTTTTCTTCTTATTTGCTCCTGTATAGACACATGCAGAAGTGGAAGGTATAGCTCTCTTCCAGTTAGCAAGTAGTCCCCCTGTAGTCACCTGCTCACCACAGGGATGTCTTCTGGGTGATGCTTCAATGGGAGGGCTTTCTGGGCAGCCTCAGCAGCCTTTTGGCAGCAATGCCATCTTCCCACACATACCCACCTCTGCATTGCCAGAAGTGCTTTACTTCAGACTTACTTCCTGTGCCACACTATAATACATCTTCCAGACCAGTGATGACAACTGTCCCTTTGCTGCTTCAATGGGGTTTTTTTAATGGGATGTTTGTTATGCCTGTTAACACATGTATTACAGAATCAGCCACTGCCATGTGTCCTATAGGGGAGCTTCTTTCCAACAACTCTCCAGCCAGCCCAAGACTGCTGTGCTGTTGTAGAGCTCACAGAAATGAAGAGAGAATCCTGGAGTGTGGAAGGATAACTTCTGTCCTCAGCACTATTTGCCGGTTGTGCCATCTACCAGGCCAAGGAAATAATTAGGATGACCTTGTAAGGACTGTACAGAATATGCCCAGATCCTAATCCTCATACCGAATTATATTCACCTATGACTCTGCTAAGAATCAGACAGAAAGTTCAACCTTTGACAGTGAAGGAGGCAACAACCCAGGGCAAAAGAGAGTATATCTGAGTCTCAACAAACCCCGTAACAAGAATTCACAGGTCCAGGAAGAGGGCGAAACAGAAAGAACTCCATCAAGTCTCATCCGTGACTGTTCTCCATAGAGTCTCTGAGTCTTTCACATTCTTTAGGATTTCCTAAAAGGGACGCTCTTTTTGCTGCACTTGTCTTCAATCCAATGGTAAAGAAGAGCAAAGTAAAACCCTTTCCCTTGGTCCCATTCCATTCTTCAGCCTTGTCCTGTTTATAGCTCTTTAGGGGGGCATCTTTTGTCGGGTAAAACACCCCATTAGTAGAATATGGTCTGGATTCCTCAGCAGCATTGGATGAGAGCTCTTGGTTGTAATCCAAGAAAGCAGTTCTGCTGATTCAAGCAAAAGAGGCATTACTGGAAGGATGAAGAGAAGCACACTTGAACTGAGAGGGAGACTAGAGAACCAGAGTGAGAGAATGAAGAAGAGCCAGGGGTCTAGGTAGCAGAGGAGATAGCCGAGGTCCCCCACTGTCAGTTGGTTGGGACAGCTGGCCCCATACCGCTGGGTGCTTGATGCTGCCATTAAAACTGGGAACCCCTCTAATAATCTGTAACTGCCCCTGCATTGGTGCATTGTCTCTGCACAGTCAGAGAACCAGGCACAGACAGCCAACTGCCTGGATTCCATCCTGGGCCGTGGGACCCTGTCCTACATATCGGGTGCGAGACGCCCTTAAATAGGCAGGGAGTTCAGATGGTGGCCAACCAATAAATAAACGAGTGAACAATCCAAGAGGCAAACACTAAGAACAGGTGATATTGAATAGTAAGGCCAAACAAGGCTTCAAGGAAAATCCACCTTCGTCTGTGCGACCTTGGTCAAATGACTTAGGGGTTTGGGGTCTCAGTCTACTCATCTGTGAAGAGCAGATAATAAAGCCTATACTTGAGGAATCACTGTGAGCATTAGAGATACTGTGCATACAGTGCCCACAAGAGACTGATTTATTTATATGTCAATGATTTATTCTTATTCAAACTGGAAAAATGACTTCACCAAAGAAGATGGTGGTAAGAGAAGGGCCAACACCTAGCCAGCTCATTTACTGTCTCTGCACGATTTAGAAGCAAAATTCCATAATCCAAAGACATGAAAATGTGGCCCATGCTATAAAAGGGAGGACCGGGAACAAGTTGGTCATCTGACTTCCAGTACTAGGCTGGAACTCAGGAATTCCAAGTGGAAGCAAAGCAACTAGGCAGTAGAGGGGTTTGGGGTGAAGGCAGAGAAGAGAAATTCCCCTGCCCCTGGCTCCTGTGGTGGCTAGGGTATATTGATAGAGATGAAACAGAAGCAAGGTAGATGCGGAGTGTTTCCAAGACCTCTATTTCCAGGGGCAAATGCGGGAGGTGGGGGAATTGAGGGAGCACCATCAGTGCTGGCCTGGGGGGAGCTTTGGAACACAGGCTCTTACAGCAGCATAAGTACTGTGTCTGGCTGGTGCTTGGCAACTACCCTCTCGGCACTGAGGTTACTGTGCCTGGGGTCAGCTGGGCCTCTTTCTTCCCTGGGGTTCTCCTGCTGAGCAGAACTGTCAAGGTGGGCAGAATGCCCCAGGAGAACCTGGCTTAACTGCTGAACGCTGCAGCGCCTGGCTGAGCCTCCTTCTTTCCCTAGCTGCACTCCTTAGATGACTGCACCCAGCTCATGCTCTGAATGGCATGGGCCATTTGATGTTGCCCACGTTTATTTCTCCATCCTAGACTTCCTGCAAGCGCTGGGCTCCAGCTCGGTGTCTAGTCACCATTGCCACGTCTAACAGGTATCTTAAATCAATACAGAGACCTTGATTGGACACCCCCCTCATTCTTCTAAACCTGCTTCTCTGCCTTGGTAAGAAAAATAAAGAACGACCACAGCAAATTAAAAATCCCAAGCACTATCAAAATACTTGTATTGGGAGCCCACCATTAGGCAGCTTTGTTTTGTTATATTTTCTGTGTTTTTAGATTTTATTTTATAGGGGTAAGAACACTTAACATGAGACCTACTGTCATCACATGTTTAAGTGTATGTGATTGTCGACTACAGGCACAATATTACACAGCTGATCTCTGGAGCTTATTCACCTTACTTGACTGAAACTATGCCTGTTAATTAGTAGCTCCCCATTTCTCCACCCTCTGACACCTGGCAACTACCATTCCACTATTAGATTCTATGAATTTGACTATTTTCAATACCCCATGTAAGTGGAATCATGCAATATTGTCTTTCTGTGACTGGTTTATTTCACTCAGTAATGTCCTTGAAGTTCATGTTATTGCATATTGCAGAATTTCCTTCTTTTTTGAAGTGTGAGTGATATTCCACCGTGTGAATATACCACACTCTCTTTATCCATTCATCTATCAATGGGCATTTAGGTTGTCTCCACATCCTGGCCATTGTGAATGTGCTGCAGTGAACACAGGGGCTGGGCTATGCCCCGTTTAGCACTTGGAGCCCTTATAGCCTTTAGTGATATGAACTAATCATAATTTGACATCAACTGCATCAAACTCTCATCACACCTTTCTATTCTTTGTTACTTAACTGGGCAGGAAAGATCAATAGCTATCATTGTACCATTAGTAGTAGTTTCATACTTTTATGTTAAGATAAGCTACAAACATGAAAGTCACAAGAAAATATACCTGTGTGTTAAATCAGTACAGAGATTAACTACTAAACTGTAACTTCACTGAGCATGATTTGCTGTAAAGAAAATCTGTAAAATGTGTCTAAAAAGATGTAGGCACTAAGTACAGAGCAGTAATATTTCTGACATTTAAATTTTAAGCTTTTTTAAAAAGATGCATGTTATGTACAATGTGCTGAAATTTCCCAAGGAATTTTGGTGCATATATATATATATATATATATATATATATATATATATATATATATATATATATAAAATATGTCTATCTTTCATTTTCACATGCTTACTGTGCCTTCAGCACTCAGTAAATAAAAATATTCCTTCCACTAAATGAAATCAGATGGAGTGGGAACCTATTTTTTAAAGTTTACAATGTAGTATATTGATAAGGTGAGTTGTTGATGGCGTCTACTTTGTATATTGACAAGTTTTCAATAGACAGTGTTTATGTAGATCAGATCTCCAAAGTGCAGCATTCAGGGCTTCCTTCACCTTCAGGAAAAGCTGGAACTCCTAATTCTGAACTTGAATAAAGCAACTCTAATGTCTATACATAAGTCAATGATTTGTTCTTCTACTAAAAAATATCCCACCCAATGGTTTGTACTTTCTGGTATTTTAGTAACTACAGTAGTTGATTAGTAACAAGGTTAAGATGATTCAGACCAAGAATATTGGGTCGCCAAAATCTCAGCCATGGAGTGATTAAGAGAACACATCTGTTCTCATATTAGTCCTTTACCCCCCATTTTGGGCCTGCTGGGTAAGGTACTGATATGCTCCAGTGGTGAGGTGCTGTCGTCATGGGGCTGTAGGGAATGCAGACAAACCACAGGCAATGAAGGAAGGGCTCTGACAGGTCAAGTGCAGGTTGACACAAGGGCACAGAAGCACCCGTCAGAGACTTAGTGGAGGGGCAGTCAGAGCGGGCTTCCTGGAGGAAGTGACCTTTAAGCTGAGACCGGAAGGCAGAGAGGAGTGGGCCAGGCAAAAACGGGGCTGCAGGGGAAGGGGAGGCGTGGTCAGGCAGAGGGAGGAGCCCGAGGGGATGGAACTTACTAAGCAGGGTCCTTGTCACCTTTTCTCTTCTCTTTCTCCTGTCCCCTGCTCACCTCCTAAAAATCAAGAGCTAACACTTGCTTTGTTCCCTTTGGTATTCTAAGCATTTTCATGTATATCTCCACCTCTGTGACTACAACAACTCCAAAAGTTATATACACACATCTTCATTAGCTTTGCTCCCTTTTCTTTTTCTCCAAATGAGGAGCCAAAGGCCAGAGAGAGCACGTAAGTGACTTTTACAGGAGGCAGCAGCCTGAACTCACACCCAGAGTTCTACCCTATATCCCACGTGCATCCCACGAGTGATGATGAGGAGCCCAAGCAGGGGGAGGGGACCGGATCTGAGAGCTCAGCCCTCCCTGACCCACCACTGGCCCCGGCTGGCCTCCCACACAGAACTCTGTGGTGGGATTTCCAAGGTGGGAGGACAGAGGACCCTCTACATTTCTGCACGTACCCAGCAAAGGGAACCAGACTGCATGGAGGCAGCAAAGGCCCTCAGCTGTGCTCCAGCTCTGTGCATCTGGCCAGCACCTTCGTTAAGGGACAGCAAACCCACAAGGACACAGGCCACTGGGCTCCACAGAAGACAAACCCATTTAACAACGCTGCAACTACTGAAGCCCGCGTGCCTAGGGCCCATGCTCCGCAACAAGAGAAGCCACCGCAATGAGAAGCCCGCGCACCGCCACGAAGAGTAGCCCCCGCTCGCCGCAGCTAGAGAAAGCCCGCGTGCAGCAACGAAGACCCAGCGCAGCCACAAATTTAAATAAATAAATTAAAAAAAAAAAAAAGCAACACATGGGGAAAAGTTTTCCTTTTGCCCTGTTGAATTCTGAATCTAAGTGGAATATTTTTTTTTAATTTCCAACATTTACCAAATGAGTACCTTTGAATTATTAAACTGGAATATTAAATATGGCCTTTGTCCTTCCTGATTAGAACAGCTTTATGTCACTTTTAGAGCTTCCTCGTTAAGGGTTTGTTGCCTTCCTTTGGGTTTCCCTGAATGCAGGATGTGCATAGTTTATGGCAGAGGAAATCCCGAGCATTAGCAGTGAGAGGGCAGCAAAGTGAGACAGAGGAAGGGAAGTCAGAAAAGGCTCATTATTGAGCTGATTACTGCCAGGACAAGGGGGAGGGGGGCTCAGCTTCACTGGGGACCCCTAAGAAGCCTTGCAGAATGTCCCCCCAAACTGTCCCCAGAGGGACCAGAAGCTGGGGCATTTATCCACCAACTCCATCCCACCCCCCCAACCCCCCCATTGGTTGAGGATAGTCTCCAAGGGCATTAAACTTTCCTACTTCAGGATCTGGAGTCTTCTGGGAAGATCCTGGAAGGGGAGATAGAGAGAAACCAAGGTTCTGTGGTCCGGGTGGGTCCCTGACCACATGTAAGTGCTGTCGCCTCAGCTGCACTGAAGCCAAATGGGACACGGTGATATGACATGGGCACACCAAGCCCCGTCACAGTAAGCCAAAGCTCTAGCGTGTGGGATTTGGGTCAGAACACATGTGCTAGGTCCCTGTGCCTCTGCTTCTCAGGCTGACTCACTGAATCAGGGGCAAGTCACAGATTTTGACCATCATTTTCTCTTCTGTTGAGAAACAGACAGAGACAGAGAGGAAGGAAAGAACCCCAGCCCTATTTATGTCACTTGGCTGCTGCTAGGGTCAAATAGGATAATGTGAGGAACTATGAAGTTCAACACAAATGCTATTCATTATGTTGACCACTTAAGGTCCCTCTGGGAACCCATTATTTACTCTGGGTCTGTGAGTGTCCACCACGGTGAGGCTGCTCAAAGTCATCAGCCAAGGACCTCCCTCTGACATCTGCTAGAGGCGGGCAGGTGTCACCTTTATCCTCATCTGCTTTCGGTAGCATCTGTTCCTACTCTGCTCATGTCATTCCAGGATTCCGCCATAGGTCCACGCTATTGACAGGACGCTTCCAACCTGCCAGCAAGTGCCGCTCCCCACGTTCAAATAACACTCACTGCTCCCTTTAGGAATCCTGCCTAAGAACAACTTTCTCAGCGATTTACAGCAAAAATAAGGCAACAACCACCCTAACATCTGTTGCAGGCTTACCATGTGCCAGGCACAATCCTAAGCGCCTTACATATTATGTGTCATCAAATCTTGTAGTTATGTATTGCGTGTACGTAAGATGTATTTACTAACTGAAATTCGTAGGAGAATCAGGAGCGTATCCAGATAAAATAACTTGTCCGATGTGGGTCATCAGCAAGTGTTGGTGACAGTAAATGAATCCAGACCTGATCTCAGAGCCAGAGTCCTGAGCCATGACTTTCTGTCCAGAAATCAGATCATCACCCACTTTATTTCTTCCTTAGGGAAATAATAACGTCCTCTGACCCATCACTTCTCCAAAGGACCTTTTAAATATCTATTTCTTTCCCCCCTTCTTTTTTGAGCAAGATGCACTTTTTTTTCCATTGATTTATTTCTACCCTTCCTGCCTGGTGACCTATAAAAGTGTCTTCTAAATGCAATTCTAATATTGAGAACATGGGAAGGCAGGTATGACGTTTCACCCTGGAGCTACTGTCATTTTAATTATCTGGCACCTTCATAGAAAAATGTCCTGGAGACGCTCGCTTCCTTTGTGGTAACAGAGCTGGATCATTTAAGAGTTGAAATCTCTGAAGCAGGGATGTCGTTTAGGTTGTATGACGCTCCAGGGATTAATAAATTTATGAACTGCTTTCATTTGCTCTAATTAAAAATAGCTTTTTAATTGGTTTTTAAAAGAAAGTCTTGTAGAGAATTGCTCCTTTAAAACCGGTAAAGGCAGGGCGGGGTCAGACAGGTTTCTACTGATTTACAATCTAACTACTCAAACCACAGGCATCTCAGCCCAGCTGCTGAGACTGCATAGATTGGCCACGTGGAAAGAGAATAGGAGAATAAAAAAGAAAAGACGCCCCTCCAAGCCTTTGCTCAGCCCAAAGAGCAGTGTGATTTTTGGAAACAGTCATTTGGGCTCTGCTTGTGTTGAGCTAATCTGTTCAATGAACGGCGGCGACATTTTCTGCTGCAATAGATGTAACCCCTTTAAAAGAGTAAATAGACTTCTGCATTAGGACCCTTCGCACCTCGGGAAGTGAATAACATCATGAGATATTTGGCGATCTGTAAATCAAATCATGTACTGATTGAGAGAATGCTTTCAACGTGTGCTCACTTGGTCAGTATATTGTAACACAGGGTACCACGTAGATTGCTACCAGAGTCGCCATCCCAATACTGATGGAGTGGGCTTCCCTGGTGGCGCAGTGGTTGAGAATCTGCCTGCTAATGCAGGGGACACGGGTTCGAGCCCTGGCCTGGGAAGATCCCACATGCCGCAGAGCGGCTGGGCCCGTGAGCCACAACTGCTGAGCCTGCGCGTCTGGAGCCTGTGCTCCGCAAGGAGAGAGGCCCGCGCATCGCGATGAAGAGTGGCCCCCGCTTGCCACAACTGGAGAAAGCCCTCGCACAGAAACGAAGACCCAACACAGCCAATACTGATGGAGCAATGACATCTTCACCTTTACTCGTTCCATCTTCCCTTCCCTTTCCAGCCTCCCCAACAGAGCAGGATGGTCACACACTAAATTCAACGCTGTCAATCAACTGAAGCCCATGTTGGGAGTTTTAGTCAGAGATCACACAGGCAGGGATGCCATACCAGCTGCATGACAACTATTTCTGATTTCTCAGACCGTTCCCAAATGCCTCCCTTTCCCAGTGTGTGTGTGACATTTCTATCACGTGGCCCACTCAATATATGTGTCGGGCCCTTCCCAAAACAAGACCGCTGGTGTATGATGATAAAAAGTGCCGTGACGTGCAGTGATTCCCACCCCTCCACATGCTGGCAAAGGTCGCCTAGCAACTGTTGTTAGGGGCAACACCAGCAATGTTTAGTTTAATTCAGTTCAACAGGACCACCTCGGTCTCCAGATGGAGGTTCAAGTTTGTGCTCTGGAGATTAGGACCCCCTCACAAATCCACCCCAGTTATAACCCCCCTTGTGCTTGCATGAGATTTAACCGTTATTACTAAATTTGACCACTTAACAAGATCAAAACGGTCATTCTGAGCATATCACACCTTCCACCCAGGGAATGGGAAAGGGTTAGTATCTGATTTTTATGAGGTAACAGCTTGGCCTCATTCCCTTCCCTGTTTAATATTCATAACGTTGACTTCAAAATGGTTTCCAAACTAGAAAGCCTGGTATGAATATAAAAAGTTTGGAAAAAGGAGAAAAAAAGTCCTTTATTAAGCCCCTGCTGGGATGCCTTTTTCCTTAATGCACTTCAAAAATAAAAAAATATCCTGAACAATTTTGCATTCAGATGCATGAACAGAACCACGGGGAAAAATGTCTGTGTTTGTGGATTACACCACCCCCTACTGATTGATCCTCTTAATGGCTCAGCATTTTGCAAATGAAGAATCAGTTACCCGAGTCCTGTTGGCTATTAATTCAGTCTACACAGGTTTCTGCTCGTTTAATGAGAACAGAATATCTTCTACCAAAATGCAGTGCTTTCAAGGTATATAATAAAACAGTCCTATAAAATAGCCTGTGTGAAAAATAGCCTATAATAAAATAGCTAGCTAGCGTAAAATGTAATTTCATGTCACCATATTTAGAAAATAGCCCGTCAGTCCCCATTTAGAGAAAAAAAGAATGTATATTAAACAAGCTTGGCTTTGACTTGGGCTCTTTATATTAAACGACCCAATAGTGACTCAGTTGAAACTTTCTGAACCTGTTATTTGAAATAGCTGCTAGAACCTTTTTGCTACTGTCAGCATTTTGAGTATAACCTCAAATAATCAGGTGAGGCTGATTATTCAACAGTAATTGATATTCCTATTTAGCATAAAATAGATTTCAATTATGAGTTTATTTTTAACTCTTGGTTTAAAAAAAAAAGTCTTCCATAAAGAGCAGAAATATGGAAGTACAATGGTTTGAAGGACACCTGTGAGTTCACACACTTGTGTTCAGAGTCTATATAATTTACATTCAAATTATTTATTAGCCAGCCTGGAATTGTCACAGTGACTCTAATCCCCTTCTATAAAGTATTGGAGGGAATTGTTTTTTCCTTGTTAAAAAAAAAAAAGTCAATTGAGAATTATACATAGGTGGTGTCAGGAACAGAGATGACGAAAATAAAATAAGATAAAATAACAGAACTGTCCTTTGCATGTGCATCTCTGCCTGGAAGTAAAGGAAGATGGCTTCCCGAGGACTCCAGGAGCTCCCTGGTAGGGATTTCCTGGCCATGCAGGAAGAACAAGGCCACAGCTCGGATATCTTCTGTTTTCCTAAGCTAGTATCACCACCAACCTGCTTTTCTTGGAAAGCTAAGCGCCCAGGTGGGAGGGGAGTGCTGTTTGCTCAGACAAAGCTGAGGGAGAATGGCCAGGCTGCAGGAGTGAGTAGCAGAGCCTTGGAGAACTTGGGGCTGTTTTCTCCATATGGCTCTTCAAAGCATTTATTTTTACCTCTCCTCACAGGCTAAGCTCTCAAGTCTGGGAAATTAAAATCCTTTCAGGCTTGGGGACCTAAGAGATATGGGGGAAGTCATCATTTCAAAGTAAAAGGGTGTAGATTATATTGAGAAAATGAGGACAGATTCTACTGATGGGATATTTATTACCATCCAGAGTCATAGAGAGAGGGGATGGAGGAGGATAATATCCACAGGTTTAGCTAGATTCCCCAAGTTTTGTTTTGTTTTGTATTTTGATACGGTAGCATGTAGTCAGATATGTCTAGCACACCTAAAAGTCAGATGCTAACTAAACATCAAATGCACTCCTCAAATTAACTTTATTCCCACAAATCTCTAAGAAGCTGCATTTCTATATTAGACTTTGTATTTCTTACACATTGTTACTAAGAATATTGGAGAAATTCAGTGACAGATAGCCCATAGGTATAGCAAGTATAGTAACGGTAATAAAAAATGACAAAAGTCCAATGAAACATACAAAGGATAACTTCCCCGTTCACACGTTCTTTGTCAGAATTGAAAGTATAACCTACGCCTCTAGTACATGACCTCTGAGCAAAATTACGAAGTAAAACAAGGATAAGGAGGCAATAAATGCCAGATGAAGTCATGATAGATGGGATGCAGGAGGGACCCTGTCCTTTGTACCAGAATGTGAAACAAGCAGCTAATACTCCCAAGTTCTCCATGGGGATGTCAGCCAGGGAGTAAAGAGTAAAAGGTACCCTGATGGTGGGAATGGAAAGTGGTGCAATCACTATGGAAAACAATATGGCGGTTCCTCAAAAAATTAAAAATAGAATTACCATAAAATCCAGTACTTCCACTCTGGGTATAGATCCCCCCCAGAATTGAAAGCAGGGCCTCAAACAGATATTTGCACACGCATGTTCACAGCAGCATTATTTACAATAGTCAAAAAGCGGAAGCAACCCAAGTGTCTACTGGCAGACGAATGGATAAACCAAATGTGGTCTATACATATAATGGAATATTATTCAGCCTTAAAAAGGAAGGAAATCTGGACACCTGTTATAATACAGATGAAACCTGAAGGCATTGTGACTAAGTGAAATAAGCCAGTTACAAAGGGACAAATACTGTGTGATTCCATTGATGCGAGAGTAGTCAAGTTCAGAGACAGAAGGTAGAACGGTGGTTCCCAGGAGATGGGGGAGGGGGAATGGAGAGTTATTGTTTAGTGGGTGTGGAGCTTCCATTTGGGAAGATGAAAAAAGTTCTGGTGGTGGATGGTGGTGATACACAATACATGCACGATAATGTGAATGTCTGCATGCCACTAAATACTTAAAACTGGTTAAAATGGTAAATTTTATATCATGTACATTTTACTACAGTTTTTCAAAAAGTAAAGGGGAGACGTCAGTGTAACCACAGCCAGGTCAGTGCTAAAAAGCAGCGTGGCCCTCAGCTGTACGAGTCAGGTAAAAATGACTACCTCTGAGTCTCATTCTCTGCCCGAGACACACAAACACACAATGTCACTCGCATGCTCATAAAATCTTTCCAGCGTATGGTCGAAATGCCTTCTTTTTATAAGTGAACCTACACAGCTCTACTGCGACAGCTCAGAGAAGAACAATTGACTTCGGGATATTCATAGACTATTTTCCCCAAGGGCGAGGGGGTAAGAGGACGTGCAGCTAAATCTACTAGCCCACTACTGAATTAGGATTCATTAAGTCTTGCTGGAAAGAGAGCAAATGGAACAATGGCTTTCAGTAAAGGCAGGACCCATCATAAGAATGTTGGTACCACGCACTCAACACCTACTCTGTGGAGAGAAGTGTCCTTACTGCTGTTCACCTGCTCCTCCTGGCGGGCGCTGGAAGGTTTGCACACAGGGCCCCCAGCGCCTAGGTGGAGCCACGTGACCGGGTCCAGCTAATGAGCTGTGAGCAGCAACAGGTGTCACTCCCAAACTGAAGCATTTAATTGTTGGTACAAGATTCTCCAGAGATGGCTGGTGACTGGCAATGCTTGAGATGGTGGCTTTTCTATCAGAGTGAAGGGTCAGGAGTAGACATACTATACTAGACATAAATATTTGTAGTGATATACCACTAAGATTGTGGGTAAGTTTTTACTGCAGTTTATTTAGCCTTGCCTATTTTTTGCAACAAAATCAAAAAAACAACTGAGATACTGAACTGGGTACCTTACATATATACAAGTAGACCTTAGAGATATTGCAGGTTCAGTTCCAGACCACCTCAATCAAGTAAATAGTGCAATGAAGCGCGTCACCTGAGTTTTTTGTTTTCCCAGCAAACAGAAAAGCTATGTTTACACTAGAGTGTAGTCTACTAAGTGTGCAATAGCATTATGTTTTTAAAAAAATACATCCTTTAATTGAAAAATACTCTGTGGCTAAAAAATGCTAAGCATCATCTGAGTCTTCAGCAAGTTGTAGTAGTAATATCAAAGGTCAATGATCACAGATCACCATGACAAATATAATCAGAATGAAAACACCTGAAATATTGTGAGAATTACCATAAACGTGACACAGAGACACGGAGTGAGCAGACGCTATTGGAAAAATGGCGCCGATAGATTTGCTCAATGTGAGGTTGCCACAAACCTTCAATTTGTAAAAAACGCAGTATATATTTAGCGCAGTAAAGCAAAGTGCAATAAAACAAGATATGTCTGTAATCTGTGACCCTACAGTGACCCTGCAAGGAGATATTATATTCCCATTTTCCAGATGAAGCAGTTGAGGCCAAAACATCATACCCAGTGAGGTAGTACTTACAGCTAAAACCCCAGGACCTGTTCGCTTTCCACTGTAATATAATATTCCCTTTAACATTCATGTCTAGTTTGACCATTAAAGACCATTATGAGTTATTATCTGTCACCTCTAAAGGGCTATGTTGTTTATCCTCAAGATAAAGTGATGGTTTCTTTGCCTCACTTGATTTGCCTCTAAATAAGCACCACCTTTCTGGAAGAACAGTCTTCTTTGGAAAGCAGAGTCCTTCGGTGCCCTTGGATCCCTTGAATACAGAATCTTCCACAAAAGGCTCAACATCCTACAACCCAAGCTGTAAAATGAGGCGATAAAACCCTAATGTTCATTCTTCCAACGAGTCTGCTCAGACATTGCACGGCAGAGTTCACCCTGTGTCCTGAGGAGCCTTTCTTAGGCGCTGAGGTCAGGATGAGTGGTGCTGGGGGAGGGGTGTGGGCTGAGGAGCTGGGGTGTATCATCAGCACAGGGAGGAGAGTGTGGTGCTGGAGTCCAGCCTCTGGTCCACGGGCCGGTGACCAGCTCTGAGGTATCGGCAGGATGTCCTTCCTTTACTGTTTCCTCGTGAAATGGTGAAGAAATTAATACCTACCCAAGGGATGGACGTGTGGAGAAAATGAGTTCCTACTTATAAAACACCCAGGCAGTAAGTTAGAGAGGAATATATACAGTACATATACAGCATTAGAGGAGAGCAAAGTGCTTTCCAGAAGCTGCTTGAGGCCTATTTGCATCCCCCTTAAATGCCTATGTTGAAACCATAACCTCAGAATGTGGCTCTATTTGGAGACTGGGTCTTTACAAAGGTAATTAACTTAAATAAGGTCATTAGCGGGGGCAGCAGTCCTATATGACTGGTGTCCTTACAAGAAGAGGAAATTTGGACCCAGACACATGCAGAGGGAAGACCATGTGAAAACACCGGGAGAAGGCGGCCGTCTACAAGCCAAGGAGAGAGGCCTCAGAAGAAACCAACCCTGCTGACACCTTGATCTTGGACTTCCAGCCTCCAGAACCACAAAACAAAACTTCTGTTGTGTAAGCCTCCTAGTCTGTGGTTCTTTGTTATGGCAGCTCTAGCCTCTCCTGGTTGCCAATTGCCAGAGCAACTCTGAAAACCTTCATTAGCTACTAATGATGGACAATTAAAGCTGCTTTGCCATGAGGACATAGCAGCACGTCGTCCACAGAGAACCCCAACTCTCATAGGCCTTTGCTGTAATCATCCTGGAACTGACCCAAAGGAAGGCTTCAAGGGCTGCTGACCTACCCCTGCAAGGGACTCCCCCAGATCCACTCTCTACCCCCCTAAACACTGACGTGGTCCCAGGCTCAGTAGGAACCTTCCAGTTGGCCAGTGCTTGGTTTCTGGTTGAACCACCAAAGTTTTCTCAGGTCTAATTAAAAAATCTAGGTCTTTGATTTAGGAGGATTACAGAGAAACGAAGTCAAAGTCAATTTATCAAGAAGAAACATATCACAGCCAAACACAAGACCTAATGTTACTCTTATCAGGAAAGTACTTTTCAAATACATAGGCCTAAGGAGTGCTGGTTCAAAAACAACTAAGAAAACACACACACACACACACACACACACACACACACACACACACAGAGCCTTTATCCCACTGATAGAATGAGCTGTGAGAAATTAAGTTATTTTGACAAAACACCAGGTCCACTAGGCAGAAATGTTTAGCACCATTGCCAAAGGAAGGTACGGTGCCAAAAAGGAAGAGAGGGAGGTAAGGACCCTCCTCAAGGGAAACAGAGAAGGGAGAACACGTGGAGACAGTGAGAGACTGAAGATTTGTGGGAAAGGAAAGCTCATGCATCCAGCAGCAGGAGGGGGGAGGGTGACCAGTCCAGGGACGTGGAAAGGGAGGAGGCCGTAGGCCCACAGGCAAAGCTGCAGGGACTGGGTAGCCTTTACAGGGACGTGAAGCCCTAGACCATTTTTCTTCAAAGGAGGCTTTTCCAAATGATCAAAGGATGATGGCAGTTCTCTGCAGCTACGTGAGCAGCTCTTTCAGTGTGTAAACCAGCATGAGGTGGGGTGGGATAGAAACAGCGGGTCTCCTCTGGCATCCACACGTATACACTGCTGGCCACACAGGGGGCCCAGTGACCCCAAGAGACTAGTGGGAGACCGGATGGCATCTCCAGAGGAACCCTGCCTTCTTCCCAGGGGAAGTTGGGTTTGCTACCTATGTGGCCAGAGACAGCCTCAGAAAGATGGTCAGTTATCTCCCCAGTGGTCCCACTGCTGACCGCTTGCTCCTAAAGACACAGGTTCAGGCCTCAGGCCCTGGGGTGAAGACATTACACAGTCCCCAAAACACGACAAATGAAGACGCAGCTCAGAGCACCTGTCAGGAAGAATACGATCACGCTAAAATTATTCCCATTTCCTTTTTCTGCTAACTAGCTAGCTCACCATGCAGAGAGCCCTCTCTGCCTCTCTCTCTGTCTCTCTCTCTCTGTCTCTTTGTCTCTCTCTCTGTGTGTCTCTTTCTGTCTCTTTATCTTTCTGTTTCTATCTCTGTCTGTCTCTTTCTGTCTCCTTGTCTCTCTGTGTCTGTCTGTCTTTCTCTTTCTCTCTCTCTCTCTTTGTCTCTCTATCTCTGTTTCTCTCACTCTCTCTGTCTCTGTATCTCTCTCTGTCTGTCTCTCTCTCTAGCCAGTGTTCTGGAGAGCGGCCCAAGGATCCATATGTCACAGCCTGGCAGAGGAAGCTGGTATAAAGACACATCTATCCTCTTCCTTGCAAGTGGCTTGGGAACGAGCCCCATTGATGGAGGTTCAAATGAAGGGAAGGACAGGGTGTGGACAGCTGCACAGAACATGGGACCCGCTCGGCACCATGAAGTCTCAACCGTGAACTAAAGCCCAGCCGTCACTCCTCGCTTCTATGTGTTGTGAGGACATGAAATAGCTTGGTTGTAATTTGTAAGGTGCTTCCACACGTTGTACAAGAGCCAGAAAGCTCAGCTGGGGCCCCACCCAAAACATTATTTCTAAGAGTTAAAAAAAAATTGCTTTTGGAAACAAGCCACTGTACATGGTCAAATCCTGTCCTAAGCCACGTGATAGAATAAGTAAGTTTGCCTTATGTTCCTCTGTCCTAGAGCCCTCCTGCCTCCCCCAGTCCCAATGGGTGCTCATCCAGAGTCAGCATCTGCCATCTGACGCCCCGTGACAAGAGCCAGCGTGAGTGGAGCACTTGCTATGCACCAGGCAGAGGGCTGAGCATCTGATAAACATCACATTTTTATTCTCACACAACATCAGGAGTTTGATAACTAATACGTCTCCCCAAATATAAGGAGACCCATCTTACTCAATGAGAAGATCCTTCCAACACCAATTTTTTTTTTTAATTAATTAATTTATTTATTTTTGGCTGTGTTGGGTCTTCGTTGCTGCGTGTGGGCTTTCTCTAGTTGTGGCGAGCAGGGGCTACTCTTTCTTGTGGTGTGCGGGCTTCTCACTGCAGTGGCTTCTCTTGTTGTGGAGCACAGGCTCTAGACACGCGGGCTCAGTAGTTGTGGCATGTGGGCTCTAGAGCGCAGGCTCAGTAGTTGTGGCGCACGGGCTTAGTTGCTCCGCGGCATGTGGGATCTTCCCGGACCAGGGCTCGAACCTGGGACCCCTGCATTGGCAGGCGGATTCTTAACCACTGACCCACCAGGGAAGCCCTAACACCAATTTTTTATCCAGTCAATTAAGTAAACTCTTAGGGCAGTAGCTAAAGTAAATATGACTTAACAAAATTTAATTTATTAATTCGGTTGCACATACATATTTATAACCACATACTATTTAAATTATACATTAATGGAGAAATATTGTCTTTTTCCAGTCTGACATATCATTACATAATTTTATTCATTGCATGTTCATTATCCCCAGAGTCAATTTTTGAGTCAATTCATTTTTTCCAGGACACGTCATCTTCATTTCCATCTCAGTTGTTTGAGATACAGCACACTGTCACTGGAAAGTTTATCCCAAGCCACGAATACCCATTAATACAGCATTAGGACAGCTGTTTTATGTATTGAAACTATAGGTGTATATTTACGAGGACCACAATGTAACCACTGTTGCCTTTGAAGGGAATCTTCAGAAGGTCTGCTTACAATGGCATCCAGCATTCGCAATTCATGAGGTCGGATTCCCAGAAATAACTGCTAAATCTGTGTTCAAGTCATTTGCCTCCCTTCTGTTGACTGATTCTGTCAAAAAACCTCTGTAAGCATACCAAACAAGCACTGATTGAAGTCATTTCAGGCCAATGTATTTTCTTTAAACAATCCTTTTTTTTTTCTTTTTTTTTTCAGTTAAAGTCAGTGAGACAGCATCCCAAAATCTGAGACACTTTATAAGGATTTGAATTTTTGGACATGCCTTCTTTCCTAAGGGATGATTTTGGCAAAAGCCTTTGGACCTATGTTCTGATTTACATGAGATCATTCACCCCCTTTTACCGATCAAAACTGAGGTTCAGAGGTTGAAGTAACTTTGCTAAAAGCTAGTGTTTGACTGCCGTTCGGCAGGGCCAAGTGCTGAACCGCCAACACCACTGCCCGTGCTCCCCCCATGTGGCCCTTGACCTCATGTCCACTTTCTGCAGCCAATTCCCTTTCTAGAGCTTCCCTGCTGCTCTCAGAATCCAAGGTAATTCTCATCCCTTCCTCTGACCCAATAATTTCACTTACAGGAATTTATCAGAAGGAACCCATTAGAAATGTGCATGATTATTCAGCTCAAGGATATTCATGATAGCATTATTTTTAAGGGAAAAACCTCGGAAACAAACTAAGCATCCACAATGAGAGATGTGCTAAACTAACTATATACTCACATTGGAATGGTAAGCAGCCGTATTTAACATTCATGAAATATTAAGTGGAAAAAATGAGAGGTGGTGTAATATGCTTCTAGCTTTGCTATTATTATTATTTGATCTCGCAGCTTGTGGGATCTTAGTTCCCCAACCAGGGATTGAACCCAGGCCCTCAGCAGTGAAAGCGTGGAGTCCTAACCACTGGACTGCCAAGGAATTCCCTAGCTTTATTATTTTTTTAAATAAAAGGCTATATATATAAAGACTAGGAAGAAGCACAACAACAGGTTAACTTAGTTAATCTTGGGAGATGGAATTAAATGAGGTGGTTATTTTCTCATTTTTATTTTTCTGTTTCCCCCTTCCGAAGTCACGCCTATCCCAAAAACATAACTCCAACAGTGAGAATCTGGGGGTCAAGAAAGAGGAAACAGGCCACGTGGAATGGCAGGAGACAGAACAGGGTGGAAATGATGTATTGTTTTATAAACTGTTGCCTGGATTACTTTCACAGAGGTGTTGCCCTGCAAAAGGATTTTCCAATTAAGGGGAAAAGATTAAGGCTGTAATCCTGGGAAGTTATCGAGTCCAAAATCGGTTTGGTCTCCCCATTACAACTGCACAGGTATAATAGCCTGTCTTACAGAACCAACCAAGTGTGCAAAGCACATGGCATATGTCAGACCCTCTGCTACAGCCAAAAATCAATCAAGCTCTCCTAGGGAAGAAGCTAGTGCTCTCTTAACCCAGTTCCTGGCCCAGGGTTTGTGCTAGGTGGGAAGTAACAGATTTGGCAAAAATGACACATTCTCTACCCTCAGGGAGTCCACTAATCCAGCACAGCCAGGCCGATGAAGACATGGATGCAGTGAGCAGAAAGGAAATGGACAGTCTCTGGGGGAGGCCCCAAAGTCACAGCCGGTTACTTGCTGGTACTGGGAGGAATGTCCAGTACCTAGAGGGAAAATGGTACTGGATTGAAAAAGGTAATAGGAAGCCAATTTGTACTCACTGCCAGGACAAAGCAAGGTTGTCTCTTAGTAAGTTACCATTCCATTCCCCTGCCACGTGGTTTCTAGCTACATTCAAAAACTGGCCTCTTTCAAGAGATCATTATACCCAACGAGAATAAATACGAAAACGTGTACACAACTGATTCATAAACTCTGTGGTAGGTGGCCCCTAAGACAGCCCCCAATGATCCCCACCTCCCGGCATTTACTCCCTAGTGAAATGTGAAATCCCCTCTCTTTCCAAGTGAGATGATCTTATTGATCTGTTTCTAATGAATAGACTATAGCATGGGATGCCACTTCTGAGGCCCAATTATAAGAAGACTGTGGCTTCTGTCTTAGGCATTCTCTCTCTCTTTCTCTTTGCTCGCCCTGGGGGAATCCAGCTGCCTTGTCACAAGGCAGCTTCGTGGGAGGGCCATGTGGTACAGGACCCAGGGCCCCTGACAACCAAATGAGTGAGCTTGGAAGCAAATATCCACCACGCAAGCCTTCAGATGAGAGCACATCCCCAGCCAACAGCTTCACTGCAACCTTTTGAGAGATCCTGGACCGGAGACACCCAGCTGAGCTGCACCCAGACTCCTAACCATCAGAAACTGTGAGATATTAAGTGTCTATTATTTCAAGCCACTAAGTTTGGGGGTAACGCATTGTACAGAAGCAGATAACTATTACAGACTCCAAATAGAAATTTCCAAAAAGGGGTTCCAGGTGGTATTAATGAGTGTCGAAATAAGAAGTCTATGTGATTCATTCAGCCCTTACATGGATTCTGGATCCAGATTCCTGGGAGTTCATATCCTATGTCCTCCCTTTACCAGCATATAACTACAGGCAAATTATTTAACCTCACTGTCCCTTAATTTCCAGGTCTGAAAATGGGAATAACACCACCACCTGGCTCACAGGAGAAAGACTAAATGCGTATATATATATATATATATATATATATATATATATATATATATATAAAATACGTGCCAAAGAGTGTTATGTAAGTGCTTGTCATTATGACAATTAAAACATAGTACAAAATGAGACATCACTATCATTCTTTGTATTTTTAATTTAAAATTTGTATTTGCTTGTATTGCATTTCGACAAAACTTCAGATTTACAAAAAAATTTCAAGAAGAGAAAGAAGAGTGACCAGACACTCTTCTTCTAGATTTGTCAGACGTTAACATTTTTCCACTTGCTTTTCTCACATAACCACAGAAAATCATCAAAATCAAGAAATGAACTTTGATGCATTATCATCTAACCTACAAATATTATTGAGATTTTTTTGTCATTTGTCCCAATAATGCCCTTTACAGCAAAAGAAAATCCAACATCACATGCTGCATTCAGATGTCATGTCTAATCCACAACAATTCTTGACTCTTTTATTTGTCATTGTACTTTATGATATTGATATTTTTGAAGAATACAAGCTAGTTATTTTGGAGAGTATTCCTCACTTTGGGTTTGTCCAATGCTTCCTCATAATTAGATCCCAGTTATGCTTTTTGGCAGGAATACTCTAGAAGTAATGCGAAGTTCTCAGAGCATGGTGTCAGGTGGCACAGGCTGTCCATTCGTGCCATTTCTGGCAATGTTTCCTTTAATCATTGGTTCAGGTGGTGTCTGCCATGTATCTATACTGTAATGTTACTATTTTCTCTTTGTAACAAAAAGTAGCTTGTGGGGATATACTTGGAGACTATGTAAATACCCTTTTATTCCTCAAACTTTGACCCACTATGCTAAACCCAATTATCACTACACTAGTTGGCAAATGGTGTTTTTCTAATTCCATAATTTATTTTGCATTTATTAGTTGACATTCTACTTTAAGGAAGAGCTTTCCTTTATTTATTTATTTATCTATTTATATCAGTGTAGACTCATGGATTCTTACTTTATTCAATAGGTTATAATCTTTTACTCTCCATAATTTGTATTAAAGCCAAATACAAATCTAAATAGTTCTGAATCAAATAGATTGCTTTGACAACATTTAAGGACCAGGAGTAGATATATTCATCTCTAAAAGACATGGGTATATTTTTCTTTTATTAGAGCAAAGATTTTGCTCATGCTAAGAATTTTATGTTGTCTTCATCCTTGCTCTGGTCAAGGTTAGTTCCACTGAAGACTAAGTAACTGAGTTGGTGTCATTATTAATCATTTCTACAGAGCATGACAGCATGACGCATTCCAGATAAATAGTAAGCATCTCTTCTAAGAATTTAAGAAAACTATCCTAACATTTCAACAACAGTTTGGCAAAGAATTACAACACACTACGACCCACTCCAGTTCCTCCACCCGACCGGAAAGAGCAGTTCTCAGGAAACAAGCAGGCTATGACCCAGGACAGGAAATGGCAGGGGACACTGTGCCAAAGTATGACCTCCAAAAGGAAATGTAGATGGGACCAAAGAAGAGCCCTGGTAGTACTGTTCACTGGGAATTGTACATTTTAATGCCCCACAATGTTGAGAATTTCAGAAAACAAAGCAGTGAAGGCAAGAGATAATCCGACTAGCAGAATAGCACCCACCTGACACTGGGAATTTAGTTATGAGCTGAAGACACAAACCTGCCTCAAATTGCAGATCTGAAAAGGTGATTAGTCCGGACACCAGAAAACAATCATGAAAGGGACCCAAAATAAATAAGTAAACACAGTTTAAAGTTTGGATGCCAAAAGGAGATAAGAGCAATTTTGAAAATCACAGAATTAATAAAGGTAGTTTAAGTGACCAGATAAAATATAAATATACCAAGACATTTACATTCCTATACACTAGCCGAAACTGGTTAAAAGATATAATAGGGAAAAGAAAGACTCAGTTTATGACAGAAAGCAATAAGTAGAAAAATCTAGGAATGATGCTAATAAGAAATGTGTAATAGAAACCCATGTGATGAAAACTATAAAGCTTCAATGAAAGATATAAAAAACTTACATAAAAGAAGGCATAAACAGATATCTCTATGGTGTGACTAAAATTGAAAATGTGGCAGTCTTCCACAAAATTATGCATTGGTACAATGCTAGTTGAGTAGAAATTACAATGGACTTGAACAATTTTGACCAAATTATTTTAAAGTTCATTTTGACAAATAAGGAGGAAAAAAAATGAAAGTAATAGATTTTCCCTAATAACTGTTAAAGCCAACTATAAAGTTACAATGATTATTAGAGTGTAGTACTGGTACAAATCTCAAAAACAGTAATAGAACAAAGTGGTCATTAAATTGTTCTTAATGTATACGCTTATAAGAACTTAAAGGAAGCAGCAGTAAGGGCAAGAGATGAATTATCCCACAAATGGAAAATGGCTCTTTTAAAAAAGTATATGTAATCATATACAGACATTTATATAAAGTATCATGTATATATCTTTAGAATTTAAGACATTAAATAAATACTAGGCACTAGGCAGAAAAAAGAAAATTGTTATTTTGGAGAAAAAAATAACCTTACAGTGTAACCATATACCATACTCCAAAATTTACTTCAAATTTTTAAAAGTTAAATCATTTAAGAAATTGGAATAAAACAGAGGTTAATATTTAAACTGATCTCGGGATGAGAAATGACTTTCGAAGCATAAAAGCAATGATCCAAATCAAAGAGTATAAGTCACATACACGGTTAATTGATTTCCAGCAAAGGTGCCCAAGTAACTTATACTGGGTTAAATTCATGTCCACCCAGAACCTCAGAACGTGAACTTAATCAGGAATAGGGTCTTTGCAGATGTAATTGGTTAAGTTGAGTTCATATGGAGTAGGGTGGTCCTTACACCCAGTATGACTGGTGTCCTTATAAGAAGAGAAAACAGAGACACACATATAGAGGAAAGATTGTCATGTGAAGACAGAAGCAGAAGTTGGAGTGGCTGTAAACCTTGGAGTGCTGAGGATTGCCAACAACCACCAGAAGCTGGGAAGAGGAAAGGAAGGATTCAGCCTTAGAATCTCTAGAGAGAGTGTGGTTCTACCAACATCTGATTTTGAACTTGTATCTTCCAGAACTAGAAGAAAATTAATTTCTGGGTTTTAAGCCACCCAGTTTGTAGTAATTTGTTATGTCAGCCCTAGGACACTAATAAAAAATTCAGTGGGAAAAGGAAATCTTTTCAACAAATGGCGCTGGAAATATTGAATAACCATATGGAAAAATAAATAAAACTAGACCCATGGATTCTTACTTTATTCAATAGGTTATAATCTTTTACTCTCCACAATTTGTATTAAATTCACACTAGATACAAAAGTTGACTAAAACAGGATCACTTTCTACAATACATTTAGAATAAAACATAGGTGAAACTCTTAGTGACCTTGGGTTTGGAAAAGATTTCTAAAATAGGATACCAAAAGCACAGACTATAAAAAAAAAGAAATCAATAAATTTGACTTCATCAAAATTTAAAACTTATGCCCTTAAAAAACATGTTACAAAATAGAAGGCAAGTCACAGACTGGGAGAAAATATTTGCAAGGCATACATATGACAAAGGGGTTTTATCTAAAACATATATTGACTCTCAAAATTCAATAATAAGATAAATAAAAAATGGACAAATGATTTTAACAGACACTTCACCAAAGAAGCTATAAGAATGGCAATATGCACATGAAAAGATGCTCAGCGTCATTAGTTATTAGGAAAAAGTAAATTAAAACCACAAAAAGACACTATTACACACCCACTAGAATTGCTCAAATTTAAAATGCTAAAGCAACTATCTCCCAATTTTAAAAAAAGGATTAAAAAAAAATGCTGACTATTCCAAGTGTTGGTAATGATGTAGAGCAACTGGAACTTTCCTGCACTGCTGGTGGGAATGTGAAATGCTACAATCACTTTGGAAAACAGCTGGTCAGTTTCTTAAAAAGGTAAGCCTACACCCAGCATGTGATCCAGTCATTTTGTACCTAAGTATTTACTTGAGAGAAATGAAAGCATATGGCTCCACAAAGACTCGATCAGGAATGTTCACAGCAGCTTTATGTGTAATATCCCCGAACAGAAAAGAACCCAAATGTCCACCAAGTGGTTTAAAAGATAGATAAATTGTGGTTTAACCATACAATGAAATACCATTCAACAACAAGAAAAGAAAGGAAATATTGATACATGCAACAGCATGGATAAATTTCAAAATAATTATGGTAAGTGAAATAAGCCAGAAAGAAAGAGTATGTATTGTATGATTCCATTTATATAAAATTCTAGATCGTGCAGACTAACATACAGTGACAGAAAGCAGATCAGTTGCTACTGAGGATGGCGGGGGGTTGGGGGGAGGGATTACAAGGGGCGCAAGGAAACTTCTAGGAATGATGTCTATGTTCATTATCTTGATTGTGGTGATGGTTTGATGACTGTATACATATGTCAAAGTTTATCAAAAATGTACACTTTAAATATGTGCAGTGTATTATACATTAATCATACCTCAATAACCCTGTAACAAAAAGAATGGAATCATAAAAAAAGTATGGGGAAATATTTATAACAATGACATGTCATGGTTAATGTACCAAACATACAAAGTGGCCTTAAAATTCAATAAGAACACATAAACAAATTTTAAAAATAGTCAAAAGTGTAAAAAAAAAATTCACAACTAAAAATATATAGTTTTCAATAATTATATTAACAAAAATATTATTTAAAACAATGCTTTGCCTCCCAGTTCTCATTGATAAAAGTGGCATTTCTTTTCAATTTTAATAATGAATGTGGCTTCGATGCAGTGAAATGGGCATTCATATTCCAGCAATGGTAACGCAACTGGAAAACTTTTCAGAGAAGCCATTTGCCAATATTAAAATCTTCGTACCTCTAGATGTTGCAATATGAAGTCATCTTAATTTTCTCCTCTATAATTTCCTCTTTTCACAGTTTTAATAGTGACCATAAATTCTTTCATCCGAGAAAATATTCTTAAAAAGGAAAATCTTTGAATTAGCTTCATTTGGCAAATGTACAAGCACAAAGAGTTGGATGTACCTTGTAGGTCTCCTACCTATTGACTATGGGTTTCCCACAGTGGGGGAGGGGTAGCATGACACTGTCACCATGGAATCAGCTTCTGGAGGGCTCATTGGATGCATACCACAATGACCACAGTGTCCCATTAGCATCTCCCAGTCACACATGGTTCCAGCTTATTCTCTCACATATGCCTCTAACTCTTCCTAACAATACTTAGAGGAAATTAATACTAGCTTCTCAAGAAAGAGAAAATCTCTAAGGATCTCTATGTCATAGATAAGGTCCAGAGATGGAGAAATACAATCCATGCCTCGTCTGGTTGGCAGCTAACCCCGACTCACAGGGCAGGATATCACTGACACCATGAAGAAAGGGGAACAAAGTGGAATGCATGAAGTGACATGTAGTAGAGCCTCATCAGGTCATGGAAAGACCCAGACTCCAGCCCGCCATGATCCAACTTCCATCCATTGCCCTCTCTTCCTTCTATACCATGTGGACTCTCATTTGCTTTCATAGTGATCCGAGTTTTAGATGGGGATCTGTTTATCCTCAAGTAAACCAATAAAGCAGTTTTAGTCCCCACAGGTCAAACCATCTAGCAGAGGGAAACTGTCCAGTCTGCAGATATGGACACCAAACAGTGACTGTGTCAATGGGTCAAGCCCAAAACAGCTGCAACAACACAGAGAAAACATGAAAAGTCCTCTAGGGCTCAAGATTCACATACTGATCCAATCAGGGGGTTACCAGTTGTCCCAAATACTCATTCAATCACAAGTAAAGAGTGTTTTCTTTCATGGCCTGACACCTTAATGACAGTGTCAAATCATTGTGAAGATTAGAACTGAAGCCAGAATGATCACCATTCAAGGCACATGCTGATCTTAACCACTTCAAATTGGCCACCGCTAGCTACCAGATGACAAGGGGCAGAACAGATGACACATTCACAGCCAGGCTCACAAACTCCGCCTTTGTTCTTAAGAGAAACTCTGCCAGCAATGACGAAACACGGATTTTGTCAGGACAAACTCTTTCCTTGACAATAAAAATGAATTAAAAATAAAACATGAATATGGGTGAAAACCTAGATATTTCCCCCAGTAACAAAGAAGATACGGTGCTATAAAGTTCAGAATTGTTAGATTCCAAAAAGAGCATTAGGGTCAATTTTGGCTCTGCCACTAACTTCTTTGAGTACGTCACTCACTTCTCTAAGTCAGTTTTCTCACTGGGAAAAGGAGTGTGTTGAAGTAGCTGATCTCTAAAAGCTTTATGCCTAACCACTTGGAGGGAATTTTAATACAAGATGGTCGTCTGGGCAGTGAACACATGAGATTGAGAGGCTGGAGTCTGGTCTTGCACCATCAACATGGTCCCTGGTCTCTCTGTTCAAGCAGCGTCCAACCTTTCCTTCCTCAGGGCAATATGCCTCATGAGTCAGTCTTGCAGGTAGAGGCTGCATGGATTCACGATTTAAGGGGGCATCAAATCATACTGGCTTAATATCGGGAATATTATCCCCCTTACATTTGCTTTTACGCTTGTTTATGAATTCTTTACATGTGGTGGGCTAAATACATATTTGATAAATGAATAAATGAATGAAGAAACTAAATGTGAAGAATTCTCTGGACCACATTTTAATGTAGCTAACTTGACTGCTCTCATCTACTTGGACAGCAGCAGAAACCAATAAATGAAAGAACAGATATCAAAAAGAGAAGAAGAGAACTTTAGCAAGCATTTCTATTAGATATATAGCAGTTACACAGTAAGCATTACAACTGCATTATTAAATGAGCATAGTGACACGTATGGGACAATGGACAGAATCTTTAAGGATAATGAATAAGACCATTCTGGGTCCTGGGGTTAAGACCACTGCCATACGAATCAGCTATTTGTGCTTCAGGATAGCAGCCCTTATTAACAGATAGCTTTGATGTGTAGCTGATGCTTCAAAGGTATAACCAACTCCTCCACCCCAACGCATCCCAGGAAATGTTTACATCAGTTTGAGATATGGAGAAAGATTCCTATCTCAACTGAGGAGTAAAGAAGGGATTTTGGTACCACTGGGCAAGGTAGGAAATAAAGGAGGGTCAGAGTATGATTAGGGTAACATGACCTCTGTTCTCCATCACTGTGGTGAACTGGTTAGGACCTGGGATCCAGAAACAGATCACTGGTTTGAATTCTCACTCTACCATTTCTTAGCTGGGAAACCTTTGGCAAGGTATGCTCTCTGGGCTTCAGCTTCAACATGTATAAAATGATTGCTAATAATTCCAACCTGATAGGGTTGTTGAGAGGATTAAATGATATCACAGTTACCGAGCGCATAAAAGAGTGCCTGGCATCTAGCAAGAGTTCAATAAATGTTGGCTGTTCTTACGATCTGACCTCTCGGGTTGAGGGTGAGCCCATCCGATTAGAAAAGGGAGAGCTACAAAAGATTTTCAGGAGAGACTTCATGGGATTCACGCGAGGAGTATGGGCCAGAAACTGACCGGAATACTTAAGAAAAATGTTATAAAATGGTAGGCACAGCAGCACCCAGAAAATGAAATGTTTCTGAGTAGGAAGCATCCGGTCTCCCCACATCTGCAGGGAAACTAACCAGGCTACAGCACTGTGGGAACTAGAAGCTCAGGAGGCATCCCGAGAAAACAGTCTTAGCAATAATAGTGCGCATTTACTGAGCACTTACTGCATGTCAGGCCTGATTTGAGTCATGTGGACTGATTTATCTTGACATGGACACTGCCTCCCCATGAAGGGCAGGGGCAGGCATGAGGCTGCTCCAAGCAGCTCTGAGGTCAACAGTCTTGGGCATGTGGGAGGAGGGGGCACTGACAGGAGAACACGTGTAAAATGAGAGCACGTGGGGCACCTCTTCGGGGGACCTCAGGGACAACTGGGCAGTGTGACTGAGGGGAGCTGATTCTAGCTATGAATATGGTGAGAACTCATGCCTTCGTACTGTGAGTATCAAAAAGAAGGGACCTAGGTCTTCCCTGGTGGCACAGTGGTTAAGAACCCGCCTGCCAGTGCAGGGGACACGGGCTCGAGCCCTGATCTGGGAAGATCCCACATGCCACGGAGCAACTAAGCCTGTGTGTCACAACTACTGAGCCTGCGCTCTAGAGCACTCGAGCCACAACTACTGAAGCCCGCACACCGCAACCAAGAGTGGCCCCCACTCGCTGCAACTAGAGAAAACCCGCGAGCGGCAACAAAGACCCAACATAGCCAAAAATAAATAAAAATTTTAAAAAAATAAAATAAAGAAGGGACCTGTACTTACTGATCCAAGGCTGATGAGTGCCGTGCTATTTGGATCACTCATCCAAGATGGCAAAAGAGTGAATTTACCTTCATGGCTGTGGCACTTGCCAACACATGGACCACATTCCATGTATCTAAGTGAACCTGGGGCCGAGTCATAACTGAATGAAGTCCTCACCCACATTTGACCCGTAACACCACTTCTGTATTCTGCTTGGCTGGTAGTTAATTGTTTTTATTTATTTAACAAATATATATACAGACCTAATGTCACATGCCAGGTAGTTTTGAATGTTTTATGAATGTTGGCCTATTTGATCTTTATGAACGATCCTATGGGGTAGGTACTATCCTAATCCCCATTTTACAGATGAGGAAAGTGAGGTGAAGAAGGTGAGTAAAGGTTAACTATAGGATTCAAACCCATGTGGCCTCACTTCCAAGTCATCATTAGCCCTGCCACCAAGGAGTCCTACATCACAGCGATGGGGAGGGGGTATTTCTTTTTAAGTATTATTCTCCATGCAGTAGTTCCCCTTTTAGAAGAAGAAGGAAAATAAAAAGAAACAAAGGCTCAAAGAGAGCAGACATCCCCAAGGCATCACAAAATGCCTGACGTTCTGGAGTCACTTTAGAGCAAATCTTTTTCCAGTGATTTCTTTTTTTGAACATCAGAGTTGGTGCCCAGAATGGATTTTGCTGCAAAACTGGTTGTCACTATGTCCCTGTTATCTCGCCATCCAGGTGGTCCTGAACTGAAAGGTGACCTCCTCACCACCAGCCCTAATGCCCAGCTCTTCCCTTGCAAGGACCCAAATCAAAGCTGCTTCTTCCACCATTGAAAGAGCTGTCAGAGAAGCTGCTTTCCAACAGCTTCCTTTTCCAAACGCTTTCCCTTCCAGGGAGGATGCCATGGCAGTGCTGCTCGGTCCTATCTCAACCTGGTGCACGTCGGCCCCAGGGAGGGAGGCTTCAGGCACCGTGCGAGAAGACCCGGCTCTCGTCCCAGCTCTGCCGATGGTGATTTAGTGGCCTTGGGTAAATCGTTTAACTTCTCTGTACCTTAGTCCCTTCTTCTATAGCCTGAAGGAGAGAGCCAGGAAGGATCTTTTATCGACATTAATGTAGTTAATAAACATCTTTTAAAATTACTAAGTTCTTGGGCTTCCCTGGTGGCGTAGAGGTTAAGAATCTGCCTGCCAGTGCAGGGGACACGGGTTCGAACCCTGGTCCGGGAAGATCCCATGTGCCGCGGAGCAACTAAGCCCGTGCGCCACAACTACTGAGCCTGCGCTCTAGAGCCCGCGAGCCACAACTACTGAGCCCGCATGCCACAACTATTGAAGTCCGCGTGCCTACAGCCCATGCTCCGCAACAAGAGAAGCCACTGCAATGAGAAGCCCGCGCACCGCAACGAAGAGTAGCCCCCGCTTGCCGCAACTAGAGAAAGCCCGTGCCCAGCAATGAAGACCCAAGGCAGCCAAAAATAATAAATAAATAAATTTATTTTAAAAAATTACAAAGTCCTTTTGAATCCACTTGTGTCCAAAGCAAAGTAACTGAGAGACTCCACCCCAGGCACTGGTTTCAAGAGAGGTTGTTAACCAACCAGGGGCTGGTGGGAGGCAGCGATTCACAGTCTCACACACATACACACACACACCCTTCATCTCCCCCGTCCCCCAATCTTGACTTCTCTGTCTCTTCACCTCTTTTTTCATTCCTCAACATACTCCTTCCACCTTACACTTCCAAAACCTTCTTGAAGAATAATCTTTGATTCACAGGTAGAAAGTCTTGGGGAAAACCCGTCTTCTTGTGGCAAAGCCGCAAAATGCAAACAGATGTCATACTTCAGTCTGTGCTTTTCTCCAAATATCTACATGAAAACTGGGCTGAGACATTGCTTCCCATCACCTACCTAGCCTGCTTATCTCCTCTCTTGGTCCCTAACACTAACTAGGTACCGCTGGCCAAGTTACCACCTCCTCTGAATCCTGGTTCTATAAAACGGGCTTAAAATACCTGCTTAAAATACAGCATGCGGTCGTCATGCGTGTTAAAAATTTCAGCGCCTGGCACCGTGCAAATTCTTGGTAATGATTACATGTAAATATTCGTGATGATATTCTGTGTAATGAGGCTCATCCAGAAGGCCTTGGAGCGCAAGCATACACAGTGCCGCTGGCATGGTGATGGCGGAGCAGGCAGAAAGGAGCTGGAGCCGAGGGTCTTTCTTCAGAGGGCTGACTTGCCCTCACCTCGTCCTGCAGACTCAGACCCTTGTCAGAGCTGGTGATCTACAAATACGCAAAAGGCTTCTGGGTGGTGAGCAGCAGAAGGCATTTAGAATGAGCCTCTTTCCCATCCCTGAGGGGGTGAGAGACAAATGATAACGCTCCAGTGATGGGGAAAAAGACGGAAAGCACATCACAGACCCCAGGGTGGCTGTCCTGGGGCCTCAGACCTCAGGTGTGTTAAGCATCCTGGTGACAGCATCCCCTCCTCAAGAACATCTTCTTTTACACGTGAATTAAACAAGTCAGCATACTGAAGAGCTCTCTAATTCATCAGGGAAACCAGAGGGCAAGCCATAAAAGAAGGAAACAGCAAATCCGGTCCATGCTGTTCTCATTCTGTCAGTCAGAGCTGGCAAAGGGGGTAAATGAACCAGTACAGCAGCCCCCTGGCCTGGATCCCCGTCCCAGCCCTGCTCGGAAATTTCCTTTCAGGACAAATGGCCTGGAGGGGACTCATGTGCTATTTTCTGATGGCAGTGTTTAAGGAGACAGAGCCATAAAGTTTGAACCGACTTAATTCGAGGAAGCAGGACACTGATACCCCCTCTCAGGAGCTGGCACGACAGCCTGATAGCCCAGCGTGGGGCCTTCCCCACTGGCCCCATCCGAGCGAAGCTCTTTCTTGATAGAGCTGAGGCCCTGGCTCAGAAACTGAGCCCATGGCCTTGCCTTCAGCTAATTCAGGAGGAGGTGAGGGCTGGCCACATAAATCACTTGTAAAGCTGCTGAACAAGCTGGCTATTAAGAATTGCGAAAATTTTCCATTTTTTCCCTTGGTTTCATAAACTTTCTTTTTTTAAACAAATATTAATAGTGGATCCATTCCATGTGCTTTGGAATCTCAAAATATCCAGGTTGTTCCCTGTAAATCTTCTTCACAGGAAAGTCACCCCTGCCCACAGGTGACTCTGAGTTTCCTGAATCTGTCAGTGTACCATACACCATCGCCCACTGCCCCAGGAAGATGCTGTAGGGACTATCACAGAGGTGGCAGCGTCAGTGGTGGGGTCTTTAGATCCCAGACAAGGCCCCCAAACGCCGTAGTATTCTGGGGTTAGGGCATGGGCAGGGCAGGGACAATGTTCAAGGAGCTCTTGGCATCATCAGAAGAGCTATAAGGCACTTAATTTCCATTGTGACTCATGCCTGCCCTTGATCGAGCTGTAGACTGAAGGTTCACGTCCTCTCAAAATTCATGTGTTGAAACTTAACCCACAATGTGATGGCAGTAGGAGGTGGGGCCTTTGGGAGGTGATTAGGTCATGAGGGTGAAGCCTTCATGAATGGGATTAGTGCCCTTAGAAAAGAGACCCCAGAGAGCTTCCTGGCCATTTCCGCCTTGTGAGGACTCAACGAGAAGACAGACATCTGTGAACCAGGAAACAGGCTCTCATCAGACCACAAATCTGCCGGCACCTTGATCGTGGACTTCCCTGCCTCCAGACCGTGAGAAATAAATGTCTGCTGTTTATGAGCCCCCCAGCCTCTGGTATTTTGTTATAGCAGTCTGAATGGACTAAGGCAATAAGCAAGTCCCAAACCTAATTAAGACATTCCAGCAGACAGTTCAGTTGCCAGTAGAGGCGATCCAGAGAAGGCGCGTGGGCGTAGACTGGAGCTGGGGCATAAGCAGTCAGCGGTACCCAAGGGAAGAGACTGGGCAGAGACGCAGCAGGCTCTTCTTCCCTGCACAAACATCCCCACACTCCCCATAAAGAGCTGCAGCATTAACTGCACGTCTCCTTGCTAGAGATTCTCTCCCAGAGTGTCTACGAAAACTAATGAGTGCAATCATAGCACCCCTCAAGACCTTTCCACCTGCCCAGCACTTCATGAGATGAGCTCATTAATCCACACAGCCCTCCCGTGAAGCTGGTAATTATGAGTATGCCCAGTTCAGAGATGGAGTAACTGAGCAGAGATGAAGCTACTTCCTGGAGTCTCTAGGCACACTGCAGCCCTTCTCTCTCCATAAAGGAAAGCACAAGTGGGAGGGAGACGCAAGAGGGAGGAGATATGGGGATATATGTATATGTATAGCTGATTCACTTTGTCATAAAGCAGAAACTACCACACCATTGTAAAGCAATTATACTCCAATAAAGATGTTAAAAAAAAAAAAAAAAAGAAAGCACAAGTCTCTGAGATGCATTTTCCTGTCTTTTCTTTTATCCCAGCTTCCACTGATATGAGTATCCCTGAAGCAGGAGATAGATGGGCTCTAGGCTAGGCATTTACAACTAGCCTCCTGTTTACATTTCCTGAGGAAGGAGGCAGGTGGGCTCTAGGCTGGATATTTATTACAACCACCCTCCTCTTTGCACTTCGAGATGGAAATAACAACAGGAACAGGGTAAATAGCTGGACTTTGCCTCCTGCGGACCCTTGAAGATAACAGTTATGGAACGGACAGAGAGGGGCTAAACCCTGTTTGATGAAAAGATCAAGAGGTCATGTATCTCCCATCCTTGGGGAAAGGGAGACATTGCACATGCGCAGAAAGGCTCCTTGGGGGTCAAAAAGGAGGGGGCACCACCCCATAGTATGTGATGTTAAGGCCACCCTATGGGCCTCTGGGCTGGAATCCATCTTGGAAAAAAGTTGCACACGCATATTGGGGAGGGTCCTAGGGCAGGTCAGGTGCGGAAAAAGAAACCAGATAATTGGCCAAAGGTAAACAAAGACCCAGAAGAACTGCCCTATATAAATGACTTAACCGCCTCATTATTGAGCTCCTCCTCAATAGGGAGGACGCCCACACCTTCCTCTCCAGGTGTGCATCTCTGCCTTGCTTCGGTCTTAACTAAACAAACTGCTTCTCGGTGTGCTCTCCCATTTACTGAGCTGTGTCTCTAATAATGCACTTTGCACCTGTTTTTACAGTTTTTGCCTCCTTGAGAAATGCATTTTTCAGTGGGGGCAAGGGCCAGGGGCGTTTTGCTTCTAGCCTCTAGCCCCTGGTGGACGAGCGGCTCGGATTCCTGGTTTTCATCCAGGCTACCCAGGTTCAATTCCTGGGCTGGGAACTAAGATCTCACTTCAAGCCACCGCTCACGGCTGCCCCTCCAAGATCATCCCGAAAGAGGGTAGAAAATATACGGGCTGGATCTCCATGTCACGTAACGGCTGACTAATTCCCTTTTAAAATAGTCATTAACCCCAACGTTACTGTTTCATAGCTGAGGTACTGCCAGACTCTTGCTGATGACCGATGCATAGCCAACAATGAATTATTAATTTAATCAACAGATATTTATTGAATGTCTTCCATATTTCAAACGCTATATCATGCCCTGTGCTCAGTGCTAACTTAGCTTAAAAGAAAACAATGTGGATGCCCCCTAAATTTTGTTGTAATATTACTTAGCCTGAATACAGGGAATTCCTATGGAATATTTAATTAAAATAACCCATTGTTCCATATTTTCCCTGCCCTCAACTTTTGCTTCCTCTACATTTCATTGACATAGGAATGAACTAATCACTTAATATTGTAATCCATAAACATTATCCCAAGTATTGGAAAAGAAAAGACCCTTTTGCCCATTACTTGTTCTGAACTTTTCCCACAGCCCCTTGTGCTAACAGTTGGATCCCTCCCCTTGTTTCCCAAAGCACAGCAGACATCTGTAGTAGGCATGATTCCTTGTGTCCTAGAGCAGGAAACCGCTGGTGAACGATGTGTGATTTTCGAGGGTGTTCACTCTTGTCAAAGGTTCAGGAGGTAGAAGTTAAGACAATTACCTGGTGAGTAACTTAAAATATTAATTTTCCGATCAAAGAAAATTAAGTTATGGAGTTAAGCTCAAGCCCTAAAGAAACGTCAAGCTCACGGCCCACCTCCAGCTGGCTCACTGCTATGAGACGCTGAGGGTAGACAGCTGGAGGGGCACTGTGGGTCTAAACCATCATATCATGTCTCTGTCTAATCTGGGGGCAATAATGAGCCAGCACTAGAGGGAATCAGAAGGAAGCAGGGTTAGACTTAAAGGTCCAGGGATCAAAGGTGCCAACTTACATAGCCATCACTGCCCTGTGGCATCAAGCATGGATGCCAAGTTGACGGGTAGCAGAGATGGGGTGGATATGTGTCAAGGAGAAAACAGAGAGATGAATGAATGAAGGCAGTCAACCTACATATATTTTGTGGGAGTTGGAGTGGCTGCTCCGGATGCTGTACCCTTTCTAATCAGCGTGATGGTGCCCGTGAAAGCATGTGGTTAAGAACCCACCATCTGATCCCGTGGGTCTGGGTTCTAATTGTGGCTCAACCACTTATTACTTCGATGAGACACAAACATCTCCAGGTCCTTGGTTTCTTCATCTCTGAAGCAGAGTAAGAGTCGTAGCATTTCATGGGATGGTGGTGAGGATAAAATGAAATAATCCATACAAAATACTTTGCGTGCCTGATCTATAATATTCCCCAAATAAAGGTAAACTATTATGATTTCTAAATTTTAAAGTGTCACACAATTATAACAAAATATGTTAATGTTATTATCATTGTCCTTTTAAAAAATCTCTCATTCAATGCCCTTAGTTTAAGGTTATGCCTGATTAAAATGAACAGATGGTATTTTCTCCTTGGTTGTATCTGTAGGACCATAGCAATAAGTTTTTCTTTTTAACCTAAAAGTTTCCATAGGGATTTGGCAGATGTTTCTGGATGTATACAATATTCAGGAAAACCCATTACTTCTTTTTTTTTTAAACATCTTTACTGGAGTATAATCGCTTTACAATGGTGTGTTAGTTTCTGCTTTGTAACAAAGTGAACCAGCTATACATATACATATATCCTCATATCTCCTCCCTCTTGCATCTCTCTCCCACCATCCCTTATCCCAACCCTCTAGGTGGTCACAAAGCACCGAGGTGATCTCCCTGTGCTATGAGGCTGCTTCCCACTAGCTATTTTACATTTGGTAGTGTATATATGTCCATGCCACTCTCTCACTTTGTCCCAGCTTCCCCTTCCCCTTCCCCGTGTCCTCAAGTTCATTCTCTACATCTGCATCTTTACTCCTGTCCTGCACCTAGGTTTTACAGAACCATTTTTTTCCCTTAGATTCCATATATATATGTGTTAGCATATGGTATTTGTTTTTCTCTTTCTGACTTACTTCACTCTGTATGACAGACTCTAGGTCCATCCACCTCTCTACAAATAACTCAGTTTCGTTTCTTTTTATGGCAGAGTAATATTCCTTTGTATATATGTACCACATCTTCTTTATCCATTCATGTGTTGATGGACACTTAGGTTGCTTCTATGTCCTGGCTATTGTAAACAGAGCTGCAATGAACATTGTGGTACATGACTCTTTTTGAATTATGGTTTTCTCAGGGTATATGCCCAGTAGTGGGATTGCTGGGTCGTATGGTAGTTCTATTTTTAGTTTTTCAGGGAACCTCCATACTGTTCTCCATAGTGGCTGTATCAATTTACATTCCCATCAACTTAGATGAAAAAATTTTAAGTAAATCATATAAACTTTAGAACAAGGACTCATATATTGATACATAAAATTATACAGCTAGAAACAACAGAATATAATTTTTTAAAGATTCAATACATTCCGAGGGTAGAAAATCAAAACTGATTATTTCTATAGTGACTTCTAATAATCCTAACAGGATTAAAATGGAATGGCCCGTTAGGTACGCGACAAGGATTTAGGAATGGTTCTAAGTGATGGGATGTAGCGATGGAATTCTAGGAAGTAGAGATATTTCATATCTGCGTATTAAAATCCCAAATCAGTGCCCTCCAGATAGGCTGGGACTGTGACTTCACATGTGTGTGTTGCTGGTTGCCAGAGCAACCAAGGAGAAAGAAGCAACCATGCATCATAAATCCCACCTGGTGCTGCCCCATCACCGCCCCCCTCAACTCATGTGGAAGCAAAGACATCATCTCTACCTGCCCCCAAAACCACTACAACAATGGACTGTCAAAGTGTGCCATGTCTGTCTCTCCCTATTATTTCAACAGGAGTTATTTATTCAGTCTAAAAAATAAGGTGAACATGATGAAAAATGGACCTTATAACATGTCCTAATTGAGAAAGAATGATCTGGATGTCAAACGGGATAAGAGCAGCCATTTGCTGGAAGAAGACATAGAGAGCAGGTTGTGATGTACTTTGAAAATAGAGAAGTATGTAGAGTAGTTCAGCATCTTGCCCCCAAATCCCCTCTTGCCCCCAGCACAAGTCTTCAGACTTGGAAACAAAGAAGATAAACTTAAGATAGCCAACATAAAAACTGCTGAGTCATGGGGACCAGGGAGCTGAACTGGCTGCAAGCTGTGAGCAGGTTTCTCAAGCTTGGTACTATTGACATTTGGGGCTGGTTAATTCTCTGTACTGGGAGGCTCTCCTGTACACTGCAGGATGTTTAGCAGACCCCTGGTCTCTACGGACTAGATGCCAGTAACCCCTTCTCCCTAGCTGTGACAGACAAAAATCTCTCCAGACGTTGCCAAATGTCCCCTAGTGGGTGGGTCTTGGGGGGATAAAATAGCCCCCGATTGAAAACGACTGCTTATCCCTTATCCCTCAAGAAGTTTCTCTCCAAATTCGAAAAACTGTGGGGAGGTGCCTTAAGATTATTAATAATATTTTCTGGTAAAATGCCATTGAACCACTGAATTAAATGAGCCCATTTCTGCTTCATTTGATGCTTGGAACTCCCAGGGTGGGGTGTGTGTGTGTAAGGCTATGCAGGATTGTTTCACACAAACACTCAATAAAGCAGAAAGCAGAAAAAGCTGTTTGAAAAATGCTCGCCCAGATATTAATGACATAAAGATAATACATTCATAAATAGAGAAAAAATGAGGAATGAGAAAAAATATCATATTTTCATACTTGAGAGTATACATTAGTTTAACTCCCTTTATTTTCTTTCTTATGAAGAGACTCCAAGAAATGTAATTGCAAATATAATCAAAAGTTAATTATACTATTATAAATTATATCCTTTTACTACTCTCTGGACGACACTAAGAATTTTAGGGTGAAGAGATGGGTATAAATGTTCATGCTGTAGTCCATACACAATTTAGATCATCGAGCTACCATTAAATATAATGAATTCCCACACTGTGTCATGGAAATAATCAAGAACAAAGCTATTTTTTTCTTCAGAATTCCTAAGCAGCATTTAAGTTTCAGTGTTGCTAGCACTGTGTATTGACAAAACATGTTTTATTTGAGAGACCCAATGCCTGAGGCAGGCAGATAGATGCAGAACAAAAGCACATAGAGAAAACATAATTGGCTCCAGTTCTACAAATCAAGTCTATGGCTGAAGAAAAGAAAGAGAGGTTAAAAAAGGTAAGAGATCAAGACCTTGGGATTTTTTAAATTATTATTTTATATATCACAGGTTTCTTTCAGACAAATTAGGTCTATGTGTACTGTACTTCTTGTGAACATGTGTCTGGAGGTTTCAAAGAAGGAAGAGAAGAAACCAGGAAAAACACACATAGCTTAAAGCTGTATCTTCATATATCATCTCATTACAATATGGGAACTGGGTGTATATTGACCCATTTTAAAGATGAGGAAACAAGAGGCCCGTTATGTAACTTGCCCAACGTCAAGCAATAAAGACATTATGGCTTTGTCAAATTTCAAGGCCCTCCTCTTACTCATAAGCCACTTGATATAGCCTCTCTGGCCAAAATATATATTTTTATTTCCCGAATGGATGACTATTCATTTTCTTTCAGTGTCTGCAATTCAGCCAATTAAGAATTCATTTAAGTGAACAAAAAACCTCTTTTAAAACGCTAAGTACTCTAGGTTAAATGTTTATAAATCATGTACATGTTAGCATAAATTAATAGAAGCAGATGAACACATTTTCAGAATTCAGATTTGAGTCCTGGCTCTTCGATTTACTAGTTGTGCATCCTGGCAAACATCACTTAGCTTTATTATGACATAAATAGATGTTTGTGACCTAGGCCCCATATACCTAATCACTGTAGGATTATTTTATAGGAAATAATGCATCCTAGATTCTAAATAACTGATTTACAAATATTAGAATGCAATCTAATTTAAAACAGAGGACACATATTTTAAGTGTCTAGCTCAGATTTAGCCATTTATTAGTGGGATAACCTGTGTGTAGGTATGTATGTGTGTGTGTGTGTGTGTGTGTGTATTTGTTTTGTTCTGTTTTTTGCTTCAAGTATGAAACACAACTGTCAAATCATGGCATAGCTGTAGACACGAAACAAGAGATACTTTTCAACAAATACATTAGGTAGCAAAAGGCAGTTTCTTCCAATGCTATAGGTCACTTGTACTGCCCACAATAATACACATGACAGAAAATTGAACATGAATTCTTTGTATAGATGTCTTCATCTAATCAATGAACACCCTGGACCCTCTTCATCCATAATCCTTCAGCCCTAGGTCTATTTATTTTCTGCAAATAGGCCTAAACACCGCAAATGCAATATACTGTAAGACTCCCTCAATTCATTTACTTTTTCAGTCATCTTCATAAAAAAATATAGCAAATAAATTGCTATAGTTCTTCATGTGCTACCTACCTGCCAAGGGCTCCAACAAACTAGTGCAGATTAACTAATATTTGGAGAAAGCCACTTAAGGTCTAAAATATCTGATGCATTATGAAATCGACATGATATCCCTGTGGAAATACAAAGCTTGGTGGCTCTTCATTTGCAATTCATGTGCATGCATGAGACAGTCAGAGACAATGCTTTGTCCAAGCTAAGCCAACAGCTAATAGAAGCAAGTCAGCATTCCCGGCCACGTCAAACCATCCAGAGAGCCAAAGCTAACTGTTCAGAGTTCCTACATATTTTGTGCTCATCCTCAATTTAAAAATGCTCCAAATCAACTAGCAATAGTATTAAAAAAAAATAGTCTCACATTGGAAGCAACCACTGGGTAAGAGTTGTCCACTAAGCATATCCCTTGGGATAAAAGCCAAGGACAGGCAGCCAGTGACACAACTACTTGAGGTCTGGGTAAAGTAATTGGGGCTAAGAGAGGGGAAACCTGAGATAAATTTCGATTTCTCTCTGTGTTTACAGAGAAACCATCCTGAACCATAAAGTCATACTACAACAGGTCTGTGGATGCATTGGTTGGGCAAGGCCATGGGAAGGGGTGGTGACTGAAAGGAGTGGGGGACAGGTGGGTACTCTCACTAAATACCACACTGCTCAGAAGCCCAACAAAGAAGAGGCTTGAAATGGCAACTACATCACAGCTTTTACAAGTGGCCTTAGAATCTGCCGTGGTTGTATGCTATATTGATGCTGTAACAAACTACTCCAAATGTAGCAGCTGAAACAACCCAAATGTATTATCTTACATTTAATGACATGAGCTAAAATCAAGGTGTCAGCAGGGATGCATTACTTTCTGAAGTCTCCAGGGGAGAATCTGTCTCCTTGCCTTTACCACTTTCTAGAGGCTGCCCACATTCCTTGGCTCGTGGTCCTTCTTATATCTTCAAAGCCAGCAAAGAAGCATCTCTCTGACTTGCTCCCATTGTCACATTTCTCTTTCTGACCCCAGCTGGGAAAAGTTCTCTGCTTCTACAGACATGTGTGATTAGACTGGGTCAACCTGGATAAGCCAGGATAGTCTCCCTATCTCAAGGTCATTAACTTTATCACATTTGCTAAATCCCTTTTGTCATGTAAGGTAACATATTCACAGGTTCCGGGGATTAGGATGAGGATATCTTTTGGGAACTATTAACCTGCCTACTAAAATGGTCCATGATCTGAAGAATCCTTTACCCATTCATCCCCTTTAAAGGGAAATCCCTCCCACCCACTGCAGAAGCAATTTTGCCTGCTGCATATTGACACTAGAGAACCCATTAGTATTTCTGCTCATTTATAGAGCAAACTCTCAAAGTTCCTTCTGGCAGATGCCATAATGACAACCGTTAGAATATAGCTGTGCTCCAGCCAACACTGTTCTCAATGGTGAAAAACTGAAACCATTTCCACTAAGATCACGAACACAAGACAAGGTTGTCCACTCTCACCACTATTATTCAACATAGTTTTAGAAGTTTTAGCCACAGCAATCAGAGCAGAAAAAGAAATAAAAGGAATCCAAATCAGAAAAGAAGAAGTAAAGCTGTCACTGTTTGCAGATGACATGATACTATACATAGATAATCCTAAAGATGCAACCAGAAAACTAGAGCTAATCAACAAATTTGGTAAAGTAGCAGGATATAAAATTAATGCACAGAAATCTCTTGCATTCCTATACACTAATGATGAAAAATCTGAAAGAGAAATTAAGGAAATACTCCCATTTACCATTGCAACAAAACGAATAAAATACCTAGGAATAAACTCACCTAAGGAGACAAACGACCTGTATGCAGAAAACTATAAGACATTGATGAAAGAAATCAAAGATGATACAAACAGATGGAGAGATATACCATGTTCTGGATTGGAAGAATCAACATTGTGAAAATGACTATACTACCCAAAGCAATCTACAGATTCAATGCAATCCCAGCAAACTACCAATGGCATTTTTCACAGAACTAGAACGAAAAACTTCACAATTTGTATGGAAACACAAAAGCCCCCAAATAGCCAAACCAATCTTGAGAAAGAAAAAGGGAGCTGGAGGAATCAGGGTCCCAGACTTCAGACTATACTACAAAGCTACAGTAATCAAGAAAGTATGGTACTGGCACAAAAACAGAAATATAGATCAATGGAACAGGATAGAAAGCCCAGAGATAAACCCATAAACATATGGTCACCTTATCTTTGATAAAGGAGGCAAGAATATACAATGGAGAAAAGACAGCCTCTTCAATAAGTGGTGCTGGGAAAACTGGACTGCCACATGTAAAAGAATGAAATTAGAACACTCCCTAACACCATACACAAAAATAAACTCAAGATGGATTAAAGACCTAAATGTAAGGCCAGACACTATAAAACTCTTAGAGGAAAACATAGGCAGAACACTCTATGACATAAATCACAGCAAGATCCTTTTGAGCCACCTCCTAGAGAAATGGAAATAAAAACAAAAATAAACAAATGGGACCTAATGAAACTTAAAAGCTTTTGCAAAGCAAAGGAAGCCATAAACAGACAAAAAGACAACCCTCAGAATGGGAGGAAATATTTGCAAATGAAGCAACTGACAAAGGATTAACCTCCAAAATTTACAAGCAGCTCGTGCAACTCAGTATCAAAAAAACAAACAACCCAATCCAAAAATGGGCAGAAGACCTAAATAGACAATTCTCCAAAGAAGATATACAGATTGCCAACAAACACATGAAAGAATGCTCAACCTCACTAATCATTAGAGAAATGCAAATCAAAACTACAATGAGGTATCACCACACACCAGTCAGAATGGCCATCATCAAAAAATCTACAAACATTAAATACTGGAAAGGGTGTGGAGAAAAGGGAACCCTCTTGCACTGTTGGTGGGAATGTAAATTGATATAGTCACTATGCAGGAGAGTACAGAGGTTCCTTAAAAAACTAAACATAGAACTACCATACGACCCAGCAATCCCACTACTGGGCATATACCCTGAGAAAACCATAATTCAGAAGAGTCATGTAGGGCTTCCCTGGTGGCACAGTGGTTAAGAATCTGCCTGCCAATGCAGGGGACATGGGTTCGAGCCCTGGTCCAGGAAGATCCCACATGCTGCGGAGCAACTAAGGCCATGTGCCGCAACTACTGAGCCTGCGCTCTAGAGCCCATGAGCCACAACTACTGAAGTCTGCATGCCACAATTACGGAAGCCCACGTGCCTAGAGTCCGTGCTCCACAACAAGAGAAGCCACTGCAGTGAGAAGCCTGCACACTGCAACGAAGAGTAGCCCCTGCTCGCTGCAACTAGAGAAGGCCCATGCACAGCAACAAAGACCCAATGTAGCCAAAAATAATAAATAAATAAAATAAATGTATTAAAAAAAAAAAAAGAATCATGTACCACAATGTTCATTGCAGCTCTATTTACAACAGCCAGGACATGGAAGCAACCTAAGTGTCCATCAACAGATGAATGGATAAAGAAGATGTGGTACATATATACAATGGAATATTACTCAGCCATAAAAAAGAAACGAAATTGAGTTATTTGTAGTGAGGTGGATGGACCTAGAGTCTGTCATACAGAGTGAAGTAAGTGAGAAAGAGAAAAACAAACACTGTATGCTAACACGTATATATGGAATCTAAAAAAAAAAAAAAAAGGTTCTGAAAAACCTAGGGGAAGGACAGGAATAAAGATGCAGACCTAGAGAATGGACTTGAGGATGCACGGAGGGGGAAGGGTAAGCTGGGACGAAGTGAGAGAGTGGCATGGACTTATGTATACTACCAAATGTAAAATAGATAGCTAGTGGGAAGCAGCCGCATAGCACAGGGAGGTCAGCTCGGTGCTTTGTGACCACCTAGAGGGGTAGGATAGGGAGGGTGGGAGAGAGACGCAAGAGGGAGGAGCTATGGGGATATATGTATATGTATAGCTGATTCACTTTGTTATAAAGCAGAAACTAACACACCACTGTAAAGCAATTATACTCCAATAAAGATGTTAAAAAAAAAAAGAATACAGCTGTAATCAGTTACAACCTTCTTGTTTACTCTTAAGAACATCTTACAATATTGGGTTCAGGATATCTTTGCATTAAATCATTTTTTATTTAAATAATCAGCATCTGATAAAAAAAAATTAAGCTAAGAAGACAGTGAGGCATTTCCTCCCTCCCTCCCTCCCTCCCTTCCTTCTTTCCTTCCACACTGCGTGGCTTGCAAGATCTCAGTTCCCCGACCAGGGACTGAACACAGGCCATGGCAGTGAAAGCCCAGGATCCTAACCACTAGGCTACCAGGGAACTCCTGAGAGAGGCATTTTCTTGATGTTCTGTGACTTAATCTGCATTTTTAAAAACATACTTTATAAGTGTATTAGCTGGGGTAAAATTAACCCACCCTGGCCTGGAAGTGGCCAACATCATGGCATTTCTATACTCTTTTCACTGGAACTCTTATGGCTGTTACTTAATAATTAGCTTAATAAGTACATTTATAATTAACCTTTCTATTAATTAATAATGTATTATTTTGTTTGTTACTTTACCCAATCACTTGTCAGAAAAGTCATAAAGAGACCTATCATATTGATCAGGTTAGGACAGGCTATCGTACAGGAACAAACAAATCCTGATTTTTTTTTTTTTATTTGAGAGTTACGTTTTATTCCGTGGACAAATCTGAGGACTTAAGCCCGGGACACAACATCTCAGATAACTCTGAGAGACTGACCCTAACAAACCTTGGTATCTCAAAAAACTCTGGTAAAATAATGCTTTTTTATTTTTGTTCTTCTCATGCAAAGCCCGATGCAGTTCAGGTAACCTTCCCCCATCCTGTTGCTACGCCATCAGAAAAGCATGGTTTCCTACAGCCAAGTTGGTGTAGGCAGAAGGAAAGAGATGGAGAAGGTGTACCTGCTCTTAACTGCCTCAGCTGAAAAGGGACAAGTATCACTTCCTCTCCCAGGACATTGGCCAGAAATAGTCACATGATCCTACCTTGCCTTCAAAGAATGCTGGGAAATTGAGGGGAGCGCATGGGACCTTTGCTCAGGGCTAACTGTCTTTGCCACTACCATCACCTTCCTTCCTTTCACTGACTTCCTTTACCTTCATATCGTGAAAGATGAACGGATGGAAGTAGAAGTGATCTGCAGCTAAGCTATCCAAGCCACCTTCTATCCTAACAACTCCATTGCTGTTCTGCCATTTTGCAGCTCTGGAATTTTCTGAGGGCAGGTTCATTTTCTCTAAGACAGTCTCTCAAGGTTTCCTAAAACAATTAATTTGCATTAAAGTCATGGCAATCTCAGTGACTGACATTTTGAAGCCACCTCATTTGTCTTTCCATGAAGGATTTAGCTTTAGGATGGTCGATAATGTCGACTCACTCAAAGCTTACACCTTCAAAAGGGGCTTGAATGCCAACTTCTCAGTTATGTTTGAAGTTAATATTTTAATCAATTTAATTGGCAAATATTTTACTCAACTAGTCATCTCAGGCACTGAAACACCTTCCTATCATTATTCTTTTTTTGTCCCAGGTTTCTTTTTTATTTCTTTCTTTATACAGCAGGTTCTTATTAGTCATCCATTTAACACACATCAGTGTATACATGTCAATCCCAATCTCCCAATTCATCACACCACCAACTCCACCTGCTGCTGCTTTCCCCCCTTGGTGTCCATATGTTTGTTCCCTACATCTGTGTCTCAATTTCTGCCCTGCAAACCGGTTCATCTGTACCATTTTTGTAGGTTCCACATATATGCGTTAATATGCGATATCTGTTTTTCTCTTTCTGACTTACTTCATGCTGTATGACGGTCTCTAGATTCATCCACGTCTCTACAAATGACCCAATTTCGTTCCTTTTTATGGCTGAGTAATATTCCATTGTATATATGTACCACATCTTCTTTATCCATTCATGTGTTGATGGACATTTAGGTTGCTTCCATGACCTGGCTATTGTAAATAGAGCTGCAGTGAACATTGGGGTGCATGTGTCTTTTTGAATTACAGTTTTTTCTGGGTATATGCCCAGTAGTGGGATTGCTGGGTCATATGGTAATTCTATTTTTTCTTTTTTAAGGAACCTCCATACTGTTCTCCATAGTGGCTGTATCAATTTACATTCCCACCAACAGTGCAAGAGGGTTCCCTTTTCTCCACACCCTCTCCAGCATTTGTTGTTTGCAGATTTTCTGATGATGCCCATTCTAACTGGTGTGAGGTGATACCTCCTTGTAGTTTTGATTTGCATTTCTCTAATAATTAGTGATGTTGAGCAGCTTTTCATGTGCTTCTTGGCCATCTGTATGTCCTCGTTGAAGAATTGTCTATTTAGGTCTTCTGCCCATTTTTGGATTGGGCTGTTTGTTTTTTTAATATTGAGCTGCATGAGCTGTTTATATATTTTGGAGATTAATCCTTTGTCCATTGATTCATCTGCAAATATTTTCTCCCATTCTGAGGGTTCTCTTTTCATCTTGTTTGTAGTTTCCTTTGTTTTGCAAAAGATTTTAAGTTTCATTAGGTCCCATTTGTTTATTTTTGTTTTTATTTCCATTACTCTAGGAGGTGGGTCAAAAAAGATCTTGCTGTGATTTATGTCAAAAGAGTGTTCTTCCTACGTTTTCCTCTAATAGTTTTATAGTATCCAGGCTTATATTTAGGTCTCTAATCCATTTTGAGTTTATTTTTGTGTATGGTGTTAGGGAGTGTTCTAATTTCATTCTTTTACATGTAGCGGTCCAGTTTTCCCAGCACCATTTATTGAAGAGACTGTCTTTTCTCCATTGTATATCCTTGCCTCCTCTGTCATAGATTAGTTGACCATAGGCGCGTGGGTTTATCTCTGGGCTTTCTAGCCTGTTCCATTGATCTATATTTCTGTTTTTGTGCCAGTACCATATTGTCTTGATTACTGTAGCTTTGTAGTATAGTCTGAAGTCAGGGACTCTGATTCCTCCAGCTCCATTTTTTTCTCTCAAGACTTCTTTGGCTATTCGGGGTCTTTTGTGTCTCTGTACAAATTTTAAGATTTTTTGTTCTAGTTCTGTAAAAAATGCCACTGGTAATTTGATAGGGATTGCATTGAATCTGTAGATTGTTTTGGGTTGTATAGTCATTTTCACAATATTGATTCTTCCAATCCAAGAACATGGTATATCTCTCCATCTGTTGGCATCATCTTTAATTTCTTTCAACAGTCTTACAGTTTTCTGCATACAGGTCTTCTGTCTCCCCGAGTAGGTTTTTTCCTAGGCATTTTATTCTTTTTGTTGCAATAGTAAATGGGAGTGTTTCCTTAATTTCTCTTTCTGATCTTTCATTGTTAGTGTATAGGAATGCAAGAGATTTCTGTGCATTAATTTTGTATCCTGCAACTTCACCAAATTCGTTGATTAGCTCTAATAGTTTTCTGGTGGCATCTCTAGGATTATCTATGTATAGTATCGTATCATCCGCAAACAGTGAGAGTTTTACTTCTTCTATTCCAATTTGTATTCCTTTTATTTCTTTTTCTTCTCTGATTGCTGTGGCTAGGACTTCCAAAACTATGTGGAATAATAGTGGCGAGAGTGGATATCCTTGTCTTGTTCCTGATCTTAGAGGAAATGGTTTCAATTTTTCACCATTGAGAATGATGTTTGCTATGGGTTTGTCGTATATGGCCTTTATTTTGTTGAGGTAGGTTCCCTCTATGCTCACTTTCTGGAGAGTTTTTATCATAAATGGGTGTTGAATTTTTCAAAAGCTTTTCCTGCATCTATTGAGATGATCATATGGTTTTTATTTTTCAATTTGTTAATATGGTGTATCACAATGACTGATTTGCATAATTGAAGAAACCTTGCATCCCTGGGATAAATCCCACTTGATCATGGTGTATGATCCTTTTAATGTGTTGTTGGATTCTGTTTGCTAGTATTTTGTTGAGGATTTTTGCATCTATATTCATAAGTGATATTGGTCGGTAATTTTCTTTATTTGTAGTAACTTTGTCTGGTTTTGGTATTAGGGTGATGGTGGCCTCATAGAATGAGTTTGGGAGTGTTCCTTCCTCTGCAATTTTTTGGAAGAGTTTGAGAAGGATGGGTGTTAGCTCTTCTCTAAATGTTTGATAGAATTCACCTGTGAAGCCATCTGGTCCTGGACTTTTGTTTGTTGGAAGATTTTTAATCACAATTTCAATTTCATTACTTGCGATTGGTCTGTTCATATTTTCTATTTCTTCCTGGTTCAGTCTTGGAAGGTTATACCTTTCTAAGAATTTGTCCATTACTTCCAGGTTATCCATTTTATTGGCACAGAGTTGCTTGTAGTAGTCTCTTAGGATGCTTTGTATTTCTGTGGTGTCTGTTGTAACTTCTCCTTTTTCATTTCTAATTTTACTGATTTGAGTCTTCTCCCTTTTTTTCTTGATGAGTCTGGCTAATGGTTTATCAATTTTGTTTACCTTCTCAAAGAATCAGCTTTTAGTTTTATTGATCTGTGCTGTTTTCTTTGTTTCTATTTCACTTATTTCTGCTCTGATCTTTATGATTTCTTTCCTTCTGCTAACTTTGGGTTTTGTTTGTTCTTCTTTCTCTAGTTCCTTTAGGTGTAAGGTTAGATTGTTTATTTGAGATTTTTTTTTGTTTCTTGAGGTAGGATTTTATTGCTGTAAACTTCCCTCTTAGAACTGCTTTTGCTGCATCCCATAGGTTTTGGATCGTCGTGTTTTCATTATCATTTGTCTCTAGGTATTTTTTGATTTCCTCTTTGATTTCTTCAGTGATCCCTTGGTTATTTAGTAACGTATTGTTTAGCCTCCATGTGTTTGTGTTTTTTATGTGTTTTTCCCTGTAATTGATTTCTAATCTCATAGCGTTGTGGTCAGAAAAGATGCTTGATATGATTTCAATTTTCTTAAATATACTGAGGCTTGATTTGTGACCCAAGCTGTGATCTACCCTGCAGAATGTTCTGTGTGCACTTGAGAAGAAAGTGTATTCTGCTGTTTTTGGATGGAATGTCCTATAAATATCAAATAAATCTATCTGGTTTACTGTGCACTTTTAAAGCTTGTGTTTCCTTATTAATTTTCTGTTTGGATGATCTGTCCATTGGTGTAAGTGAGGTGTTAAAACCTCCCACTATTTTTGTGTTACTGTCAATTTCCTCTTTTATAGCTGTTAGCAGTTGCCTTATGTATTGAGGTGCTCCTATGTTGGGTGCATATATATTTATAATTGTTATATCTTCTTCTTGGATTGATCCCTTGATCATTATGTAGTGTCCTTCCTTGTCTCTTGTAACATTCTTTATTTTAAAGTCTATTTTATCTGATATGAGTATTGCTACTCCAGCTTTCTTTTGATTTCCATTTGCATGGAATATCTTTTTCCATCCCCTCACTTTCAGTCTGAATGCATCCCTAGGTCTGAAGTGGGTCTCTTGTAGACAGCATATATATGGGTCTTGTTTTTGTATCCGTTCAGCAAGCCTGTGTCTTTTGGTTGGAGCATTTAATCCATTCACGTTTAAGGTAATTATCAATATGTATGTTCCTGTTACCATTTTCTTAATTGTTTTGTGTTTGTTTCTGTAGGCCCTTTTCTTCTCTTGTGTTTCCAACATAGAGAAGTTCCTTTAGCATTTGTTGTTGAGCTGGTTTGGTGGTGCTGAATTCTCTTAGCTTTTGCTTGTCTGTAAAGGTTTTGATTTCTCCATTGAATCTGAATGAGATCCCTGCCGGGCTGAGTAATCTTGGTTGTATGTTCTTCCCTTTCATCACTTTAAGCATATCATGCCACTCCCTTCTGGCCTGTAGACTTTCTGCTGAGAAATCAGCTGTTAACCTTATGGGAGTTCCCTTGTATGTTATTTGTCGTTTTTCCCTTGCTGCTTTCAATAATTTTTCTTTGTCTTTAATTTTTGCCAATTTGATTACTATGTGTCTCAGAATGTTTCTCCTTGAGTTTATCCTGTATGGGACTCTCTGCACTTCCTGGACTTGGGTGGCTATTTCCTTTCCCATGTTAGGGAAGTTTTCGTGTATAATCTCTTCAACTATTTTCTTGGGTCCTTTCTCTCTCTCTTCTCCTTCTAGGACCCCTATAATGTGAATGTTGTTGCATTTAATGTTGTCCCAGAGGTCTCTTAGGCTGTCTTCATTTCTTTTCATTCTTTTTTCTTTACTCTGTTCTATGGCAGTGAATTCCACCATTCTGTCTTCCAGGTCACTTATCCGTTCTTCTGCCTCAGTTATTCTGTTATTGATCCCTTCTAGTGTATTTTTCATTTCAGTTATTGTGTTGTTCATCTCTGTTTTTTCCTTTAATTCTTTTAGATCTTTGTTAAACATTTCTTGCATCTTCTCGATCTTTGCCTCCATTCTTTTTCTGAGGTTCTGGATCATCTTCACTATCATTATTCTGAATTCTTTTTCTAGAAGGTTGCCTATCTCCACTTCATTTAGTTGTTTTTCTGGGGTTTTATCTTGTTCCTTCATCTGGTACATAGCCCTCTGCCTTTTCATCTTGTCTATCTTTCTGTGAATGTGGTTTTTGTTCCACAGGCTGCAGGATTGTAGTTCTTCTTGCTTCTGCTGTCTGCCCTTTGGTGGATGAGGCTGTCTAAGAGGCTTGTGCAAGTTTCCTGATCCTATTATTTTTTTTTTAAACATATCTTTCCTGGGGGTAAGGAAGTAACCAATTTTGCCACTGTAGAGAGCTATGGTGATTTGAAGTTACACAGCAAGATGGAGAAATGCCAGTTAAGGATTCCCTGTTATAGGGACTTCCCTGGTGGCACAGTGGTTAAGAATCTGCCTGCCAGTGCAGGGGACACAGGTTTGAGCCCTGTTCTGGGAAGATCCCATATGCTGCAGAGCAACTAACCCCGTGCACCACAAATACTGAGCCTGTGCTCTAGAGCCCACGAGCCACAACTACTGAGCCCGTGTGCCACAACTACTGAAGCCTGCGCAACTAGAGCCCATGCTCCACAACAAGAGGAGCCACCTCAGTGAGAAACCTGCACACCACAATGAGGAGTAGCCCTGCTCGCCACAACTAGAGAAAGCCTGCGTGCAGCAACGAAGATCCAGTGCAGACAAAAATGAATAAATAAATAAATTTATTTAAAAAAAGATTCCCTGTTATTCAGTTGATCTATGTTCAAGTATTCAATTGTCATTTCTTAGTCATAACACTGGCTCCCAACAATATTCAAGAAAATTCGTTTTGCAAATGAAATATTAAAATAGGTGATATTAAACCTATCAGCTCACAGAGCTGGCAATTTTTTTTTTTGAGTGAATGAAATTAGCAATCTTCCCTGCTCACCTTTTCAAATTAAAACAGAGCTTAGGGAGTTCCATAGCAGTCCAGTGGTTAGGACTCGGCACTTTCACTTCCTTGTCCCGGGTTCAATCCCTGGTCGGGGAAATAAGGTCCCTCAAGCCATGAGGTGTGGCCAAAAAATAAAAATAAATAAAACAGGGCTTAGATTCAAGGTAGAAGTGAATTCTAACCTTTTCATAGACCTTCCAGATCCAAACACTAGACACAGATGTGGCAAGAGTCTTGGTGGGACCTAATCTCTACATACCTTCAGCTCGGGGCTCTGGGTGGTCAGAGTTGACTCCAGGATTCTTATTTGAAACAGAACTCCATGTCCTCTGGATGAATGGGGATGGGACTTTGGGTCCTTTGATTAAAATCTCTGGATATCAAGATTCAGTTTGGCAGCTGAATCCCAAACGGGTTCCTACCCCTGACCCTTGGTCTCAGCACTGGAATTTCAGTTTCCAGGTTGACACCCTTCTCTCTCTTAAGCTTTAGTCTTGGTTTTCCTGTTTCCTACAGTCACTGGTAAGACACTTCCTGCTCTGGTCAACCCTTCAAAATCCACCTTCTGACTCCAGCTTCTGGCCAGTGCCAGGCAGTTTCACCTTGTCTCGATGAGGGGAGGGTCTGATTTCCTGGGTGTCAGGCTCTCTGTCCCATCCTGGGCACATGGAGACTGTCAAGAAAACCTTGCATGCATCACTGACCTCCCAGACTTATGTTCATAGCACTTAGACTGACTGAACAACATTTAATGCTGAGTGCCAAAGTCTCAACCTCTCCCAATAAGATTAAAGAAAATAAAACCCACCTAAGCTTTATAAGGGGAGTATTAAAAATGTATAATGTCTTATGGCATAGACGGACAAAATATCAGGAAGTGTGTACAGCAATATTGCCTTTCTTTTTAGCCAAAATATTCAAACACAAGTGGTATTTTGATCATCAGCCAGCCAGTTAGTGGCCGTTTGAATATGCTGAACCTATTCAAAGATGTCAGGCAGGGGCTTCCCTGGTGGCGCAGTGGTTGAGAATCTGCCTGCCAATGCAGGGGACACGGGTTCGAGCCCTGGTCTGGGAAGATCCCACATGCCACGGGGCAACTAAGCCCGTGAGCCACAATTACTGAGCCTGCACATCTGGAGCCTGTGCTCCGCAACAAGAGAGGCCGTGGTAGTGAGAGGCCCGCGCACTGCAATGAAGAGTGGCCCCCACTTCCCACAACTAGAGAAAGCCCTCTCACAGAAACGAAGACCTAACACAGCCAAAAATAAATTAATTAATAAATAAATTTAAAAAAAAAGAACCAAGAGAACTTAAAAAAAAAAAAGATGTCAGGCAACCCAAAGAAGGGGAATATAGAAAGGACAAACAAATAAAAATGTCCAAGAGCAGAGCATCAAGCCAATTTACACTTTCAGATAATATTTAAGCTGTTTCTGTGTGTTTTGAAGTTTTGCCTTGTCTTACATACAACCAGACTGCCATTAGATGATAAAGGTGGTTAAATGCAAACATCTCTGTATTTAGGTAAACACTGAAGCCTTTTCCATCAGGAGTCCATCCCTGGTCTTTAAAAACACAAAACATCAGAGTGCATCAGGAGACTGAGGACCTGGCCTTGGCCTGCCCGTGTTTGACATTGACCAAGTCAAATGACCTCTAAGGGATTTTTTTTCCCCAGCAGAAGACAGTATTTTATGTTAATCTGTAAGGACCTTTTTGGCTCTAAAATGCATGCCTCAGTGTCATGACTGTGAAACGCTGCCTGAAACACCGCCCTCTGAGTGCACTGTGCGCTTCCGAGAGCTGAGTGCAAGTTCAAAGTACCCAGCTTCACAATCTGGCCCAACGTGGCTCAACTTAAATACTTCCTCTAAGGAGGCTTCCTAAGACCCCCACAAAAAGTCACTTGGAACAAACCTCACCACCCTCTTTTGCTTTCCTCCCCACCTCTGGAGCTCCCTCCAGAATCCCTTATTGAGAAGGCCCCGGCTTATGGCCTCTCAGCTCAGGAACTCCATGTCCCCGTTTTCAAGGTCCAACTTGCCATTTGGCCCCCTGCCTTTGGCTTCCATTCCCTCCCAGGGAAATTGGAAATTGTCTAAAATCATGTGAGGAAAGCTGGCCCCTTATCACAGGCTCCCACAGGCAGGAGGAAAAGGCTAGAATCCTCACCTCACCAGAGCCTCCCGAGCCAAAGAGGGTTTTCTTTGCTTTCCGTTTATTTTTTGTTTCTCTGTGGTTTTTAAGCCTTGCCTTTCATTCCAATGTGATCAGCGGTGTGTCTGCCTCCTCCATGCTTCCCAGCCCACGTTTCTCACACTTGTGGGCGGTGTCAAAGGCCCAGTGTCCCGCCATCCCCAACCAGATGAGGTTCTCAGGAGAAGCCCTCACAGTCATTAGGGAGGAAGGTCTGAATCTACGTCTGAGCACGAGGAAGGATGGAGAAATCTGGTTTAGAGATGGAGGGAAACCTCTCAGCAAACAAGGAGGCAAGAAGCCCTTTCCACACGTTGTTAACTATACCTTCCACTCGGTCTCCCTTTCCAGCCCCTCCTCCCCTCGTGTCCAGCTGCCTACTGAGGATGCTCTCTGTGGATCCATAAGCTCTTCGCCTGCCAGGGAAGGGGCTCCAGCCCAGCAGGACCTAGGGGTAGGGGAGCCCTGGCACTCGCTGACTTCTCAAGGTCATTTCCTCCCAATGGCCTGAGCTCTGCACCTCGAACACTGCGGTTAGATTCAACACCAAGGGAACACATCATGACGTGCCAGGCTTTGAATGGCACCCAATTCCCCCAGCCCAGGTCCCTCAGCCAACACCTGACCTGCCCGCCAACTCAGCTCCCAGCAACAGGACCCTGGGTCCTGTCCATCAGTTTTTCTGGGGTTCTAACTAAAGGGACCTCTTTGACAGCCTGGAGCCCTAAATTTCAAATCAGTTAGGATGCTCTAAGAATTTGAAATTGTGGATCCCCTGAAAGGAAAGCAACCCTGTTGGGTTCCTAGTCTCAGGATGTTCAGTCTAAGGGATAAAGATGAAAAGTGGTCCTTGCTTGAAACTCCGTTTGTAGGGACTCAACCAGTGAAGGCTACATTAACTTATTTCTAGATTTCCTCTGCAGTTTATCTCATTCCTCTAACTTACAAATCATTTCCAAATCAAGGTTTAATTTATTCCCCACTCTACTGTCCCCCACACCCAGGGGGTCTCCATCTTCCCCAGTGGGCTATGAGACTAAGGCTCGGAATATGGCTTTAAATCAATTAGTAATTTTTTTTCCAATACAATTGACCCCTGAACAGTGCAGGGGGTTAAGCCACATATATAGTCAGCCCTCCATGTCCATGATTCCTCCACATCTGTGGATTGAACCATCTGCGAATCGTGTAGTTCTACAACATTTACTATTGAAAAATACCCACGTAAAAGTGGACCCAGTGCAGTTTAAACCCACTTTATTCAAGAGTCAGCTGGAAAACGTTTATCTAAGGTCACCATATCAACATGAAAATTCAACAATCTCCCCACATTCATACAAGTCTACATCTTAGCTGCTAAACAGCTTTGAACATGTTTATCCTTATAACCTTTCGTTGAAATAAGTAAGTAGGGCCAGACTCCATTTTCTTAGGAACGTAAATGAAGGCACAAAAAAGCGGCATACTTTGAGATGTTTCACGAATGAGATGGGGGGAAAGAATCCCACCTGGCCCCAGGCCTGGAGTTTGACGGGGGTCATGCATTTTCCAGGTGACCACGTGACTGTGTAGTCTGCAGCTCGATCACGGAGCTTTGCGCCTGGCCCAGTAAAGCCATCAATTTCATCCTGTCTGACAAATGTTACAAAGGAGACCTGCAGCAAGGACAGCAGGAGGGCAATCTTTATTTTCTGCTATTTTGCATTTAATTCTGTGTTCTCAGGATGAAATGCATGGATTTCTTTTCTCTAGTTAATCTCAGCTGTGCTGTTGGAACTCTCCCCTTTCTCTCTGTACTTTGGTTTACTTGGTGCATCAGTTGGGGGAGACATGGGCATCTCGCAGGGTCCGAGCCATTTCAGGGTGTGCTGAGCACCTGGCCTGGGTCATCGATCGCCTGGCATTGATCTGTGGGTGTTTAGAAAGCATAAACCCAAAGCCACTATCAAAGTAAACTATTTCCTTGAAGAAGTGGGGTTTTTCAGCTTTTATAAACTCAGGTCAAGAATCTGAATTTACTGCTCATAACGTTCTTCACACTTCTTTCAAAATATACAAACAGCTCATACAGCTCAACATCAAAAAAACAAGCAACCCAAACAAAAACTGGGCAGAAGATCTAAATAGACTTTTCTCCAAAGAAAACATATGGAAGGCCAAAAAGCACATGAAAAGATGCTCAACATAGCTAATTATTAGAGAAATGCAAATCAAAACTGCAATGAGGTATCACCTCACACAAGTCAGAATGGCCATCATCAAAAAGTCTACAAATAATAAATGCTGGAGAGGGTGTGGAGAAAAGGGAACCCTCCTAAACTGTTGGTGAGAATGTAAATTGGTGCAGCCACTATGGGAAACAGTATGGAGGTTCCTTAAAAAACTAAAAACAGAGCTACCTTATGATCCTGCAATCTCATTCCTGGGCCTATACCCAGAAAAAATCACAATTCAAAAAGATACAGGCACCCCAATGTTCATAGCAGCAGTATTTACAATAGCCAAGACATGGAAGCCACCTAAATGTCCATCGACAGATGAATGGATAAAGAAGGTGTGTGTATATGCAATGGAATATTACTCAGCCATAAAAAAGAATGAAATAATGCCATTTGAAGCAACATGGATGGACCTAGAGATTATCATACTAAGTGAAGTAAGCCAGACAAGGATAAGTATCTTATGATATTGCTTATATGGAAGGGAGGGAGGGAGGGAGGGAGGGAGGGAGGGAGGGAGGGAGGAAGGAAGGAAGGAAGGAAGGAAGGAAGGAAAGGAAAGGAAAGAAAGGAAAGAAAGGAAAGAAAGAAAGAAAGAAAGGACACAAATGAACTTATTTCCAAAACAGAAAGAGACTCACAGACATAGAGAACAAACTTATGGCTACCAAAGGGGAAACAGGGGTAAGGGATAGGATAAATTAGGAGGTTGGGATTAACATATACACACTGCTATATATAAAATAGACAACCAACAAGGACCTACTATATAGCACAGGGAACTATACTCAACATTTTCTGATGACCTTTGGGGGAAGAGAATCTGAAGAAGAAAATATATTGGGTCAGCCAAAAAGTTCCCGAATGAACTTTTTGGCCAACCCCATATATATGATTGAATCACTGTGTTGTACACCTGAAACTAACATGATATTGTATATCAACTATACTTCAATTCCAAAAAAAGAAAGAGACAGTTAGTTTCTCATCTAGTCAAACTGAATCCCCTTCGTTGTGATTTAGAATCATAGAACCAGGCTGTTCTGAGTTTGGAATGGTAGATGGTAATGGTGGTAATGATGATAAGACATGGGAGTTTACTAGACGCTAGAGTTTACGTGCATTATCTCCTTGATCCTCACGACTCTACGAGAAACAGAGTGTCCATTATCTCCCCCATTTTGAAGAAACTGGGGGTCAAAAATGAAGTCACTTGTTCAAGACGACACAATCTTCCAACCCAGGTCTGCCTGACTCAAGCCCACGTGCATAACCACGACACATTCTTGCCATCCAGTGTGTGTCCCACACTTTACAGATGAGGAAACTGGAGCCCACAGAGGTGAACTGCCCAATATCACCATGTTAATTGGTGTTAGAGTAAGCAGACCACCCCGGGCTCCTGACAGCTCTTGAGTAGAATTTGACCCTCTGGGGACACAACTGGTCATTTATTTTTTAAGGACAATACTTCCTGGGATTGGGGAGTGCAATGTGGTGCTGGGACAAAGCAGAGGGGGAAGGGAGGGGGCCGTCTAAGCTCCCTGTAGCCCAGCTGGTGGAAAAGCATCATGGTGACTCCCGCTCCTGACGGGGTGGCTTTATCCCACCCTGACCCGGGCCATGCACATTATGAGATTGCTTACGTCTCAGACCTACCAAGGTCAAGCCCACCATGTAAGTGACTTGTATGTATAAACAACATCATCTAAATTTACCCAAATCGATTTTTAAATTAAAAAAGAATCCTTTTCAAACAGCTCTAGATTTAGCTGTGAAATAAGTGGATCCATTCTCTCCTCCTTTCCTGCCAGACTGTGCTCCCAGGGAGGTGTTTCAAAAGATCTAGGCCCATATATTAAAATTCTGAAAGGTGTGTGAATTGTGGAGAACTTGCAGGCCATTCTCACGCCTCATTTGAGATCTACTGCGTTAGAAATTGCAAGTTTTGAACTCCTTCTGATAACCAAGTCCAAACTACTTTCTAAAATTTTATTTTTCTTACAGGCTGAATTGTGTTCCCTCAAATTCATATGTGGAAGTTCTCACTCCCAGGACCTCAGAATGTGATGGTATTTGGAGACAGGGCCTTTAAAGAGGTAGGTAAGTTAGAATGAGGTCACTAGGATGGGCCCTATTCCAATACAACTGGTGACCTTTTAAGAAGAGGAGATTAGAACACAGACACACACAGAGGGATGACCATGTGAAGATGCCTGGGGAAGACGGCCACCTACAAGTGAAGGAGAGAGGCTTCAGAAGAAACCACCTCTGCTTGATCTTAGGCTTCTAGCCTCCAGGACTGTGAGACCATGAATTTCTGTTGTTTAAATACCACCCAGTCTGTGGTAAAATATACATAACATGAAATTTACCATCTAAATCACTTCTAAGTCTACAGCTCAGTGGCATTAAGGACATTCGCAAAGTCATACAACCATGCGATGCCACCATCCATCCCCAGAACTTTTTCATCTTCCCCAGTGGAAACTTTGTACCCATTAAATGCGAACTCTCCATTTTAATCTACTTTTAACCATGCCTGTTCTGAGCCATGATAACCTCTTCTCGCTTGATCTTAACCCAGACATAGTAGACTCATACAGGGACATGTAGGAACAAGCTAGTCAATAAATTAAGTATGTGTGAAGGCATTTATGAGGGGCTGGCAAGTACCCTTTTTAAAGGTAGGGGCTTGCTCTAGACCGTGATCCCAAGAAGCTCACAGCTTGCTAAGTCACCTCTCCTGCTTACAGACAAGATAAACTAGCAACTGTGATTCATCTATCCTTCCAGAAGGCTCAGAAGTCTCCAGGCGAACACTCTAATAAGATGAGTAATCACCTTTGCTTTAGCTGTGAGGAGGCAGCAACAGTTTAGCAGATTAAACAAAGGTAGGAGAGACGGGGACATGAATGCATTCTAGAATACAGTTCTGTCACAGGCTTCCAAAGAGATGCCCCTTAGTTACTCCCAATGCTAAATGGAGTTCAATGGAGCTAAAAGCGCAGGAACCTTCCAGGACAAAAAAAAAAAAAATGCAGAAATAAACTATATAAAGAAACTGAGAATCAACAGAGCTCAGACTCCAGGTCATATATGAACTTTGTACCTGGAAAGATACAGGTTTGATGAGAACCCGTCTGGAAAGAGATACGTACAAGTTTGCTCATCAATTATCAATCATTTAGCTGTGGTGAGAATTTGAAATCAGGGTCCTCCAAGCAAAAATTTATACATGCAACCTCCTCCCTTCTCTCTCCTGCTCTCAGAGAGATCTTATCAGACAGGCTGGAAGGTCCTCCTTGCCTTCCCTTCCTTGGACTGTTGGGTCAGGAAACATTGCTTACACCTAAGCTACAACCAGAAAAAAGCAGTTGCTTGGGGTTTGCCCTAACACCAAAGTGCATCCCTCCAGAAAGGATTGTGAAAGCCAAAGTCCAGATAGCATTGCTACTGTACACTTAGAGTTGTGTCCTCAAAGGACATTACTGTCTCTTGTGAGTTCCAGGCATGAGCTTGAAGCTCCAACTCACAAATATGACGGGATTATCAAACAGCAGCGTCTGCAGAGAGTGGCACTTGCTAAATGTCATTCACAAGCTCTCCTCCAACCTAATTCTCAGCTAAACCTCCCATCTTCAGATTCGGATTCCTAGCAGGAGCTGACTTTAACTTAGCAAGATTTCAGGGTTCGAATGGCTTTAAATCAGAATGACCTCTGCCAAAATTTGCAATTGTTAAAGCAGCAGAGTTCGAATTGGTAATGGTCGAAAAGCTGCTAACTGAAAAGAAATAAGGCTGGATATAAAATATTTAACACACCTAATTACAGACTTATATCATTGCTTTACCCTATATATTTCTATATCCATGGTAAAGATGAAAAGACTGGAAAAAAAAAAAACCCTTAACCAACCAGATAGACTAAGAAATAAATTCAAGAATGGAAGATTTTTAGATTTCAGATTTGGCCCATGTATTGGCATTCAAAACTCTTGAATATTTATTTTCTCTTGGGTTTACATCCATTTACTCACTGCCTCATAATTATAAGAATTCCATTGATTGTGTGTAGTGTTGACCTTCAACTATTTATTTGTAATACATGTTGTTTCAACAACTTTGCTTATCTCGTGAATAATCCTTGTAGGTCATGGAATCTGAGCTCTAATTTTAAAACACACAAGTACATGTTTTGGAATCAGATAGAATAGTGATTAATTCTGGGCAAGTTTGTTAACCTCTGGAATAATAACTAAAAATAGTTATACTTCATTGAGCACCTATACTGGGCCAAGGGCTGAACAGAGATCAACTCAGTTGATCCTTCGACAACCTTTTGATAAGTATGCTATTATTACTACCAGCTTGCTGGTTGGAAGGGTTAAGTAACTGGCTCATGGTCAAACAAAAACTAATAAGTAAGGAGTTGTTATCTAAACCCAAACAGTCCAAATATACTATTATACTTCTCTGAGTCTTAGTTATCTCAACTGTTAAATATGAGCAAAAATACTCCACTCATAGGATCGTTGTAAAAGTTAAATGAGGTTACATGGGTAACCAATACCACAGAGGCTGACGTAAAGTAGGTACTCAATAAATATCAGGTTGCTAATATTGTATACCTTCCTAAGGTGCCCCAAATTGTCACTATGCATATCACCATTGAATAAACTCTACTTACTTGAACTTAATGTATGTATGCCAAATCACACTTTTAGATAGTGATGGTGGTAACCGAAATATACAGCAACAAAAAAAAAATTATAAAATACTGTTGCAGAGCTAAACACATTGGGAATAAAATAAGTGTAGTGACGGCAAAACTTGTACTGTGCTATATGCACTTCTGCAGTACTTATTCTAAATGTTTGTGTGGTGGTAATATATCTCCAGTCCTCATTCCTGCCTTCTCTTCCTAGAAAACTCCTATTCATCCTTCAAGGCCCTTCTCAAAAGTATCTTTCTCTGGGGAGCCTTCTCTTACATCCACAGCAGAAGGGAGCTGCCTTCTCCTCTGCACTACTATGGAGCTCCCCTAGATGGTACTTGAGAGTGAGGACTGCACTTAGGAAATATTTGATACCCAGGTCCAACATGGGGCTTGAGATATGGAAGGTACACAGTAATTGTTCATTTAATGAAGGAATACTTCGAATGTGCTGACTTAAAATTCCTAATAATCTGAATAGTTGAGGTACTATAAAGCAGGGTTTAATATGTTTAAGTATTGCAAAGTCTAACGTTCATTTGACTTCTTACATTAGAATGAGCGATGCCACTTCCCAGTAAGGCTACAGTGAAGGGTCAGACTTGGGGTGATGAGCAAAGCATACTATGGACCCCCGAAGCGAATCCCTCCAGCAGGACTCCCCCAGCTCACGTGCCTAATTTCCATATTTACGTTCTTGGGTCTGGGCCCAATTCTTGTCTTCACAAAGCCCATTGTAGGGTTCAGTGTCCCACTGGGGCTACAACCTGTAGACTCCTGCAGCTACCAATATCCTAGACATGAGCAAGACATGGGTGGAAAACACTAGTCTGAATAGTGAGGTTCAACTGAAGGGAACATCGGAGGCTTCGAGATTGGTTCTCCCTTTAACGCAAATGGAGTTTTACAAAATGCCACGTTAGACAGCACCCACCCCTGTAGCACATGGGATGCAGAATCCTAGCCGACACTGCTGTTCCCATCACTGCCTTGGTGTAGTGGAAAGAGGGCAGCTTCAGAGTGACTCTGGTCTGTCCCCTCACAGACACGCTGTCTGTGAGATGTAAGCAAGTTACTCAACTTATCTGACCATCTGTAAAATGGGATCATAATACATCTCGAGGCTGTTGTGAGGATTATAGAAAATTACTACCTGTGAAGCACCTACCATAGGACACGGCACTGAATATGCACAATAAATACCTGCTCCCCGGCTCTTCTCGTGAGCCCAACACCAGCTTCCCCTGAAAAGTAATGACTCTCTCGTCTCAAGTTTTAAGATCACGGATCAGTGCCAGCTGACTGGCAGTCAATAGATCAGAAGCTCCACTGGCCTCAAGGGCCAGTAAGCTAATCAAATGGTGGTGATGATGTTCTGGTCTGAACAGTCTGGGTTGGGAAATACTAGTTTCCTACATATTTATTCAAGAACGCAAAATGGCGGATCTGTGCGAGAACTTTAAAGTTCCTAAAATATCACAGCCGTGTAACACAACATGTGGACCATTAGAATTCTCCTCATGCATGATGGTGCTAATTTAAGATCAGAAATTGCCCTTCCTATTTTGCTTTGCAAAGCTTTGGCATTCTCAGCTAAGCCCCAGTTCCTCTTGGACTCAGCAAATGGATTTGTACTTGGCTGCCTCAGAAAAGGAACTGCAGATTCTCGCTAGATATTTCTTCGCTCTTTTAGAAACACAGTCAAAAAGAGAAAGAAAGGATATGATAGCTTTGGAGTCTATTCTCACTCAACTAGCTCCTGTCTCTTAAATGAAAGCATGGGCAGGCCCAGACCCCTGTGCTCCTCAGGCATGTGGTCAAGTCTCCAGGCTGAACGAGACTTGGCGGCTCAGCCTCTTCTTGCCACTGGAAATTTTCTGCTCAAATTCCATTATTCATATTCATGCTGCTCTCTCTTAAGTAATGGCTTGAGGAAAAATGTGCCAGTAAAACTGAAATTGCCATGATGGGGAAAGAGCTACGTGAAGAGAAACATACCTCCCAGTTCCCCAGTGAGGTTGAGTCTCTAATAACCCCCCGCAGTCAAGCAGCTGTGTTTCCCAGCACAAGGCCAGGTGCACGCCTGCCTCGAAGGCAGAAGCCACTTTCATTGTTGCAAAGGGAAGGCACCGTCCTTCCCCAGCATGGGGAGGATGGAGAGCCCTCGATCTGCTCTGTACAAATGAAACCTAAAAAAGTAACCCTTCAAAAAATCAGATTGGTTTGGAGGCTGGGAGGGGGCGGGAGGAGACCACGTCCACATGGGGAAGTTCGCCAAGGACTTTCAGGGACAGGAATGTAGTTGCCCGCACGGTGGGACCATTGAAAGACTCAAAATGGTGGCAGTCCCACGGCCCCCCGTGAAGCAATAGAAACAGCACATTTCCATTCTCACAAAGAATATGTTTCAAGTTGCTTTTGGGATTCCGTACTGTTAGGGTCAATCTTTAATAAAACTGCAAAGCAGGCAAAGTTTATCTTCTAGCTTCACCTACCAGTGTGCCAATTTCTCTTCTTGTCACCCTCTTATTCTCTGATATGCCGCCCCCTCTATGACACATTCATGCTCTCAGATGGCCATCAGGTCACCCCTGCTGCAGCGCAGGCTGGCCATCAGGATCAGGATGGCCCTCTTCTGAGTTTCTATAGAAAGTGTGTGTGTGTGTGTGTAGACAGAGATCCTGCTACACACAAAGCTTTCTTATGTATATTGCCCCAGCCTGCAAGGTCCTAAAGGGAGAAGAAGGCGCTATTTCCTTTCTTTTTATATCCCCTGACCTTAGTGTTGGTTTTCACACTTAGCTACTGAATACGTTTTTAAAGCAACTGAATAAATTGGTTAAGATACCAGTGATAACACCTTCAGTATCTTTCTCTCAGACACATAAACATTGTAGAAGAGATTACAAAGGATCAGAAGATCTTTAGGATCCAAGGAGTGAGATATCAGTCAAAGGGGGCGGGATACCCCACCCAACATCCTCTAAGGCTCAGTAGTATTGGTAGATAACAACAACTCTTATAAATAAGACAGTTCCTATCATAAAGATATTTGTCCTTCTACCAGTGAAGAAACAAGGTCCCTCTTCACCCATGCCCATATTCCTTTCTTGTTACACATCACCGCCCCTCACCCCCATTAAAGAAGTATTCTCAACCTTCTTAAGCCTTTCCTCTCAGCCAGCTCTTGAGGTCTCTTTTGCAAAAACCAGGCAAATGGAAAAAACGGTAAATATCAGGTTTCAGAAAACTAGGATGTTAAGACAGTAATTCCTTAACGTCAGAAATGACAAAACAACTCTTAGCCAAAAACCTCCGAGCGCCTTACAAACTAAGCACAGCATCGCCCCTGGACCCCTGTGGAGAAGAGGCTGTTCATCCTCCACTGTCAGAGGACACTGAGGCTCCAGAGGAAACGACTTTCCCCAGGGGAAAAACACGGGGATGAAAAGACACCAGCCCTGAGAGGAAGGATGTATGCCAACCCACCCCCCCGTGAGCCTCTTCATCTTCACCATTATTTTTTTTCAAGAAATGTGACTAGGGCTAAAATATTTGAACAGATGGCTAAGAGTGGGGTGTTCATCACAAAGCTCACGGCCCAATTTCCCTGCGGCGAAGCCGGAGATGCTCCGGTCCTCCCAGAGAGAAACTGCAAAATCTTACTTTAAAGTAAGCCTCCAGGCCTCTTGGGATGCACCAGTGTAGTTTGCCTAGAGTTGAGGGGATGGGAGAAGGGGGGGATCGATTTGCTCCAATTAAACTGCAATTTATCATACAAGAGGGAATATGTGCAATTTCATGCTGGGAATTTAAACTTTCCTCAGTCCAAGTAAGCCATCACCATGTATTAAAAATACCTGAATAAACTGAATGAAGCAGCACTGAGGCATTGAAGGAGAATGGTCTTGCATGTTTCCATCTTGTAGGATCTTGGGCAAGTTACTCCATTTCTTTTAAACTCAGTTTCCTCGTCTGTCAAATGGAAATAATGATAGCTACCTCACAGTGTCTTGGGTTCTAAAATGTGTGAAATATATGCAAAATGCCTAGCACAATGCCTGGCACAGAGGAACTCAATAAAAGGTATCTATTACTAGCAGTGAAACTGGTTTTGGACTCCATTGTAAATAACTGACACTTTAGGAATGTGAGATTTATTCACAGCAAGTTGGGAAGAGAAATAAAGTGAAAAAACTGGATTGTGATCTTCTACACTCAAACATTACTTCCTGATGTTGGCACAGGGTATGAGAAACAGGCCAACTGAACAGAATAGAATGCTCAGAAATATGCCCATGGGCAAAAATGCCCATATATGTATGGAGATTTTACTTATCACAGAAGAGCACTGGAGATGAGTGGGAAAAGGACAGACAATTCAATGAAAAAATTCGATTGCATATCTTCCTTCTTACCTACACAAACATAAGTCCCGGTAGATTTTATGAAACTCCACAGAGAAAATGATAAAACTTTAGAAGAAGTAAAAGTTATCTTTATGACCTCCAGGTAGAACTTCTTGAACACACAAATGTGTAATCCATAGAGAAAAGATTCATAAGTTTGACTACATTAGAGTCAAGAATTTCTGCTCACTAAAAGCTATTATCTTAAGAAGAGTGAGAATATAAGCCACCAAATGTAGATATTACAACACTTACAACTGACAAAGGATAAGTATTATGAGCTTATAACAAACTGCTAAAAATTAATAAGAAAAAGACAAACAGTTGATAGAAAAATGTGTGAAAGAACAGGAATTTTATAGAAGGGGAAATTCAAATGTCCAGTGAACAAAAGTGCCCTATTTCACAAACTGGGGCAGTAACAAAAATCATTTCATGCTTAGAGTTAGATTATCATTTCACAGTATCAGGTTGGCAATTATAAGTTTTCATGAAGATGTAGATAGGCCAGGTAATGCTTGCCCATGGCATTAGAGGTTAGAGGTTAAATTAGTGCAACTTTGTTGAAAACATTTTGCATTACACATGTTGTGTTTACTCTAAGCCCCAACAATTCTATTCTTTGGTATAAACCCTTGAGAAACTCTCGAGCGTGTGCACCAGAAAACACATTCAAGAATGTTCATGCACCACTGTCATCCTAGCAAAAATCCAGAAACAATCCAGATGCTCATCAACAGTCTAATGAATAAATAAATGATGGCATATTCATAATTAAACATTATATCCATGTGAAGGAATCTCAAAGATCCTGTCAAGTTAAAGAAGAAATTCAGAGAAGAATACATACAGGATAATTTCATCTCTATAACATTCAAAAACAGGCAAAAATAAATGTATTGCTTGGGGATAGTGACACAGTGCAACCACCAAGAAAAGCAATGGAACAATTAACGTAAAATGCAGGTTGGTACCTCCACGTGGGGTGGGAGAGGGTGCAGACAGGGAAGGGACCCAGGACTTCTAAGTGCTGTTGATATTCTGTTACCTATTCAGACTGAAGTGTACTTTGATGTTCATTTCATTCTTCTTCTTTAGAATGGACATACATTTTTATATATTCTTTCGTATGTATGACCTATCTCCTACGTTTTAATTAAAAAATAGGCAGTCTTTGCTTTAACCCATCCGTGATGTTAAAAGTCAGGACCTTGAGGACTTCAAATGGCATGGACTAATAAAAAAGGGACGAGTACAAATATTAGGTGTCCTCCACGTCCTCCAGATAAAATAATAAGGCCTTGCCTGTGGCTTTGCAGTAAATGCAGTATCCCTGCCAAGTACTGCAATCCGTAGCTCAGTGACCCTTGATAGAGGCATGATGACCACGGTCCCTTCATCCGTAGTGAAACCTGGCCCCAAATTCAGGCAGATTCAAATGGACAAACCAGTGAAATGGAGGCCTTTAGTATCTTTCCAAAAAAAGCCTAATAAAGGCATAAAGGTTTTTTTCTCTACCACAGTGAGTACATCCTGCATCGCGTTAACCTACTGACACTATTTGTAATGGCAAAGAAAGGTCACGAAGCCTAAATCTGCTTGGCAAGATTCCCCACCACAGTCTTCTAAAAAACACAAGCTTGATTAAATATCAGCTCCCGTCTTATTTCCAAGGAGGCCACGCAAAGGTTACGATGGGCTCAGGTGTGCTGAGCTTGGCTATTATTCTGTCCCTCATTTGCATAGCATCTGCCCTCTGCATCACTCAGCACATCTACTTCAGGGTCTCACATTAATTCTCTATCTACCCTAGCAGCATGGGGATGGGGTAAACCGGGGTCTCCACTTTCTGTAAATGGGGAAACTAGAGTCAGACAAAGACAAAGCATTTTTAGTACTGGCAGACCTTGTTTTATTGCACTTTGCTTTATTGCGCTTTGCAGGTACTGCGATTTTTACAAATTGTGTACATTTGCGGCAACCCTGCATCAAGCAAGTCTACAGGCGCCATTTGCTCACTTCACGTCTCTGAGTCACATTTTGATAATTCTCGTAATATTTCAAACTTTTTCATTATGATTATATCTGTTAGGGTGATCTGTAATCAGAGATCTTTGATGCTACTGTTACTACTCCCTGAAGGCTCAGATGATGGTGAGCATTTTTTAGCAATAACGTATTTTTAAATTAAGGTACGTACTTTTTTTTAGACATAATGCTAGTGCACACTTAACAGACTACAGTACAGTGTAAACATAACTTTTACATGTACTGGGAAACAAAATTCGTGAGACTTGTTTTATTGCGATATTCACTTTATTGCGGTGGTTCGGAACCAAACACTAGTATCTCCAAGGTCTGCCTATAATGAGATTAATCCTCTCCCTCCTTAAAGTAGTGATTCCGAGGAGGGTCAGCCTCTATAAACTTGGGCTTTGGGACAAGTTTACATGGAGCGGAAGAGATGATGAGAGCCCCACATCAACATGATGTGACCCTTCCAGGTTACCTGAAGGGCTGAGCCCATTGAGGCAGCTTTAGGCCACATTTCCCTCTGTGTGATGCCCTAGTCTACTCTAGGATTTACCATAGCTGCCGAAACACTAACTTCCACCAAAGATATAATTCACTGGGAAGCTCTAATTTGCTAAAAAGTCAAGTGATTAAAAAACCATACATCAAGAGGAAAATAAAGACTAATTTCATTTCTGTTTTGCTTTTCGAGGTACAAAGAATAAGCCCATTGTAGCTTCTCTGACCCCATGTATTTCTTGAACTTTCTATGTCAGTTTCTGCTGCCTCAATCTCTCCATTCTTCCCAGTTCCAGACCAAGGAATCTGCTGCACCCAGATCACATTTTGTGGGAGGCCCATCAGGCTCATATGTCAAAGGCACTGTCTAAATTCTGGGCTACCCCTTGTCCAATGTGCCGGGGTGAGAGGAGATGGGGAGGTGGTACAGCGTATAAAATAAGACTGCAGCAGGGGCTATGGGTGGACAGCCTTCCCTTACAAGAAGTTTGGGAGAGGGAGGTGGGCAGGAAATACAGAAATTTTAGTTTAACACACATTTTAAAGAATAAAATTTACTGCTTAATGTCAAAATCTTCTGCAAATACTAAAATTACATAAATCCAATAGCATAAGCTTTTAAAAAGCTCTATTATCTCAAAAATAGTTTCAGAAAACAGGATGCAGCAGTCTAAACCTGTGTGAAATAAACATAATGAAAAAACAATCCTTTTGGAAGTGGTGAGGCATGATACAGTTCTCTTTGCCTAAGCACTTCGTTAAGAAAAATTTTTCCCAATGACTGTTTCTATCTTTTTAATTACTTAACAAGAAGTGTCTTTATGGCTATAAGATAGAATGCAAAAGTGAGTCACCTGGCATGACAGGGCAACTACTGTAGTCATAACTCACATCCTGCTCCCACCAGAAGAAAAATAGAGCCAAGGACCCGGTGATGTACACAACGTCATAAACACTTATTGGATGAGGATATTTCCTGTAAAGGCCTTTGGCCAAAGCAATAAAATTCTGGCCTGACCTGACAAGGCTACTCACAGGCAGGAACATACAGACTGAAAAATAGGGGCTGGTGCTCAAGAGAAAGAACAGATCTTAGTCTCTTGCTCCAAGATGTGGGTGCAGCATGTCCTTTGACCTGCAGCAGGAACTCTCTGCTTCCCCACATCCTGTTTGTCATCTTCTCAGAAAGGCCTTCCTGCCCTTGCCTTGTCAGGCTTAGGCCATCCAGAAGCCACTTTTCTGATCCCCAAGCATTTGTCATCAGCCTCCATCTGCCCTCGGGTATCAGCAAGATCCATCTCCCTACATCATCTGTAACATTCAGAGGATCGCAGACATACCAGCAAAACGGGTTAGCAGCTCTAGCTGCTCATTAACATAAAATGCTAATGTGGAGACCACATGAGAAGAAGAGAGACCAAGTGCCTAATGCCAAAGGGGGATTAATGCATGAATTCCTGTCTATCTGCTCATTTACTTGCTTGAGAGTCATCACCATGAATTACAACCACTCTCCTCCCTGACTCGGTTCCCTCTTGGGCATCTCTCCATCACAGGAGCCTCCTTTCTTACAGCTTTGTCTTCATTACTGTCCCAGAGAGGAACAGCAAGGGAGAAGAAAGCTAATGCAACTTTGTCCTCCCAATTATCTTCCTGTCCTAAAATTAATGGTGGAAATACGTAGCCTGGATGCCCGCTTCCTTATTTCTGTGCCACGGCAGAGATAAGTGGTCAGTCACAGAGCTCTCTGTCTCTCTCTCTCTCTGAGCCTGAATACTCCATAGTTCTTACCACAGTGCTGCAGGCATCCTGGAACAACTGAACAGAAATATCCCACAAGACAAATCCTATTTGTCATCTCCCCCTTAACTCCACCAGCTACAGTTCTGCCAGATCCAGAGAACCCCAGCTCTCCATAGGCTCTTTTCAGATGATATTTTTCTAAATTTTTTTCCTTAGAAAAGAGAATATAAAGAAGACTATGCAAATCATTCAGGCTTCCATTTTAAGAAATCATACTCAGAGAAAGAGTGAAGAATGTAGTGAAGCATACACCACTTCTAAGGTGCATGAGTGTCAAGCTGTTATAGACCACCAGGGGAGAAGGATCTCCTTATCATAGGCTTGAATAAGCTCCACCACCTGTACCTTCCACCCTTATTCCTACAGCTCCAATCATATCACTGCATCCAGCAGGGCAGGATTACAGCCCAGGAGTGAGGCTGACCAGTAGTGGATGAATGATGACACGAAGTAGAAGTATTTGTGTTGGGCTCTTGAGATCTAAAACACTGAGATCTTAGTGTCGATTCTTCTACAAACTAGTAACTGATGTTATCTCTCTGGTTTCCTCATCTCTAAAATGAGAGAGATAAACTGGATCAGGAACTAGTATGCACCAAGGGGCAAGCCCAACCCAATGCCTGTTTTTATAAATAAAGTTTTATTAAAACACAGGCACAGTCACTCATTCACGTATTAGCTAAGATTGCTGTCACACCACCAAGACAGAATAGAGTTGCTGCAACAGTAAACTTATGTCCCACAAAGCCCTAAATATTTTAGGCTCTGTGGGACATAATATTTCTGTTTGGTCCATTTTTATGGTTTCTATTTTTTTTTTTTTTTTTACTAAAGTTCTCATTTTATTTCATGCTTTGATTTCCTGATTTTGTTTGTTTGCCTTCTGTGTTTTCTTGCCTTCAGGTAGTAGTGGATAGGAGCAGGTGGGTTAAGAGAAGGCAGGCCAACCCCTGCACTGTATCGTAACTGCCAAGCTCGAATGCCTACGTGAATCAGACAGGGAACATAAATTGGGGAAGTACGCCAGGTTTAGGGAGATTATTGGAACCACTCATAAACTTGGGATCAACTATTCTCTGACTGGCTGTATTTGTGTTATTAGCAGACTTTGTAGGGACAAGCACTTCAGAAATGGGTAGGAACAGGAGAACAAAGGTCTATGAATGGAGGAACATGCCAGGAGGACAGGGAGGAGCCCTTGGGAGCAAAGTGTGGGCGTGAGGACATTCAAATGAGGCTGGGAAGCAAGCTGGGACCATACTGGGAAAGGCTACAACCGCCCGACTGAACAAGGGGAAGCCTGGGTTGTTCGCATGATAAAGGGGTGTGCCAAGATCAATTTTAGGAGGGAATTATCTAAGGTATTGGGGAAAAGGGGCATTCTCTGTAGGATGACCTACTGCTCCCATTTGCCCCGTCTCCTGGGTGGTAGGACTTTCAGTGCTTAAACTGGGACAGTCTTGGGAAACCAGACATTTGTTCAGCCTTGCAGAAACAAGGAGATCTGTCCAGAAGCGATTCCTGTAGTCCAGACACAAGGTGACAAAACTCCTAAGCTAAGGAACCTGTAATCCATTCTGTTCTGATAGACAACTTCCTGCCAAAGTTTCCGTGGAAAGGAAAGGCCTCCTCTTCTCTGCTTATGCCTTGCTCCAGGTGCATTCTAACCATGACCTTTTAGCAGCAAAACCTTACCCTGAAGGACTACACTGATTTGTAGGCATATGGCTGGCCAGTGGAGAAGCTAATGGGTAGTGAGCTGTGTGGAGGAGGGAGGGCAAGCTGACGGCTGCTGCTAATAATAAAGGCCCCCACGAAGAAGTACTTGTTATGGCCGAGAACTTCACTTGATATTTATAAGAACCCAGTCAATATAAGTATTATTTTCACCCCATTTTTCAAGCGAGGTAGCTGAAGAGGTTGAGTATTGCCCAGTGTCACACAGCTATTAAGTGTGAGAGCCAGAATTTAAGGTGAGAGTCGTCCTAACCTCTACTCCTGCAGGACACCTTACCTCCCCAACTCCAGTCACCCCCTCATCTGTCCTTGTGGGGTCCTGGCCATAAGCACCAATGCCCACCTCCCGAGAACGGCATGAGCTGCTTTAGACAAAACACGTCAACGGCCAGAAAAGAGCCAATAGCCTGAAGGGAATTCGGAGGAGAGTAACGTGTATAATTAAGGTCTGAGAAGGACTGATCTGTCAGGAAAGATTGGAAGAATTCAGTATGTGTGGTTTGGCTAAGCTGAGGCCAAGGGAGGAGGAGGCTGTGGGTGGGGAGGAGAAAGAAAGCAAAGCCATCATAGAATGGGTGGGCTTTCTGCTCAGGACAGCACAAGGAAGCATGGCTGAGAGGACGGCAAGAAAGTGGAAGCACACAAGGAAGGCTCTAGAAGGATCTCCCATGGAACAAATTGTGCCCCAGAATTCAGAAGGGAACCTAGCTAGACACCCACCCTGTGTGATGTAATCCAGAAAGATCTACTTGACAAGGTTGGTGAATGCATAAAAGCTCTGGTTTCCCTCTTTCCAAGTGGGATGCATTTCCTTAGCAAAGCACAAAATTCAAGGTCCTTCCATGTCTCTCCAGCCTTCGGATCATCCCCAAGTCTCTCATTTGTGACACTGAACTGCTGAATTCTACCCCAGAGTCAATTCTCAATTACACAAAAGACAACAGGCTTGAAGACGTGGAAGATTAACCCAAGTACCACTGTGCCGGTCCCTGAGTCAAGTGCTGTATAAACATTGTCTTTTATTCACCTGTCCAAGATCACATAAGTGGTTAGCCTGTCTCCAAGTATTATTTTTTTTTTAATTCCAGGCCCTGATCTCTACTAATTTGTTTCTTAGGTAATTTTATGAGTCCAGCACTGTGCTAAAATCTGGGCCTGTATGGGTGACCAAGGCAGGCTCAATCCCTGCCCTCACAAGATGCATAATCCAATGAGGGAAACAGAGATTCATGTGATACTTACTCAAATCATTGATGTAAGATGGTGTGAAATATTATGAAGGAAAAGAATGTGGTGTGTATGAGACCACAAAACAAAAGGACAGCCCTGAGGTAAAAGAAAAGCTTCCCTAAAGAAAGGGCAGTAAGACTGAGGCCTTAGGGAGGAGGTGAGGGGGTTGTGTACTGAAGAATTTTTACCCAAAGAGAGGTCTCGCCTTTGCCTCAGATACTGGGAGGTGATCTCTGGGCCCCCAGAATATGATGCTTGATAGGAGTGTCTTAGTTTGCCTGGGGGCTTTGGTCACTGGACAGTCTAACAGTATGATTTATGATGGGGGCTTTGGACCACATTGCATTAATTCTACCTCTGGAAGGCTTGGAGACTGAATGTCAGCCATGTGGGAGGTATACGAGTATACGACTGAACCTCAGTGAAAATTCTGGACACCAAAGGCTTGGGTGAGCTTTCCTGGTTGGCAATACTCCATGCAGGTTGCCAAACACCTATACCAGGAAAGTAACATGCGTCCCAAGTCCACAGAAAGGACAATGGAATATTATCCAACAATCCCACTTCTGAGTACATATCCAAAGGAAGTGAAATCAGGTTCCCACAGAGATATCTGCATCCCCATGTTCACTGCAGCATTATTCACAATGGCCAAGACAGTGGAGGCAACCTAAGTGTCCATCAATGGATGAATGGATAAAAAAGATGTGTTATATGTATATATACAATGGAATATTATTCGGCCCTGAGAAAGAAGGAAATCCTATCATTTGTGACAACTTGGAAGAATCTCGAGGGCACTATGCTATGTGAAATAAGTCAGACAGAGAAAGACAAATACTGTACGGTATCACTTATACGTGAAATCTAAAAAAAAGCTGAACTCATAGAAACAGAGAGTAGATCGGTGGTTACAAGGGTTTGGGAGGTAGGTGGAAATGGGGAGATATTGATCAAAGGGTATACGTTTCCAGTTATAAGATTAACAAGTTCTGGGGAACTAATGTTCAGCATGGTGACTATAGCTAATAATATTGTATTATATACTTGAATGTTACTGAGAGCATAGATCTTGAATTTACCACCACACACACACAAAATGTAATCATGTGACAGGATGGAAGTGTTAACTAATGCTATGTTGGTAATAATGTTGCACCTTATATACATGTATCAAAGCAACACCTTGTACACCTTGAACTTACACAATGTTATATATCTATTATACCTCATTGAAGCTGGAAAAAAAGAAAGGACAAAGGAAGCTCCACATCTAGTAACTTTCCTGGACTCTGCCCTAGTGCTTCTTCCCTTGGCTGGTTTTAGTCTGAATCCTTTCACTGTAATAAACCGTAACTATAAGTATAACAGCTTTCACTGAGTTCTGTGAGTCCTTCTAGAGAATTATTGAAACTAAAGGTGGTTTGGGGAACCCCTCAAACTAGGAATTGGTGGAATGGAATGGTCTCCTGTGGGAACTGTTCCCATCTCAGGTGCTGAAAGAGGAAAAGTCCCCTGGGCAGAGGGCAGGGCATTCTACTTTCAGCACTGGGCCAATTTGCTCTTAACAGCAAAATTGTTTTTTGTATAAACCCCCAAGCCTCACTCTTTTACTCAATTGACTGAATATTGGCTATTACAAAAAAACACTCAGTGCCTAGTAAATGCTGCTGGGGTTTTTTGTTTTTTGTTTTTTACATTATCTTCTTTCAAGACCTATGAATACAACTACACACTATGTGTAGTACTTATTTTCCTATAAGAAAACGTATCTTCCAATGTAATGGTAGGATTTAGAAATGCTAAATTTATAATGAATCAGAAAAGATCTACAGAGAGTAAAATTGATAATGAGATTCAAGAACGGGGAATTGAGCCAGTGCTTTTAAAAAGGCAAAGAGAAATTGCCTGGAGAAGGAACAGGCAGAACCCTGAATGACTGGGTACAGGTTGAAGGAACTCAGTGAGTCATGACTGCAGGGCATCAACTGACCCAAGGAAGCCAGTTAGGAAAGGCTTGAGAGAGGAGAATAATTCCCAGGGGAGTTTTCCAAATGAGTGTGGGAAAAGGAACTGAGAAACTGTGTCCTGCAAGTCCAGGTGGCTATGGAACAGACCTCACTGAAGTGGGAAAGCTTTGATTTTTACATAGTGCATCAGATGCCTTTCTTCCAAAGTCCCTTCCTGCATTTTTCATCCCCTTCAGTCCGCTCTTTACATGCTGGTTTTCTCCAGAACTCTTCTTTCTTCCAACTTGCCTGAAACCAGTTCTAGGGCAATGACAAATTTTGACCACCAGAGGCTGACCTGGCTGGCCTGCAGGTGGGTGTAAGGGGCAACTCGTAAGTGTTAAAAAATCAAACTCATATGTCATGCAGAGTCAAGCTGAATTCAGCGAGTGAGCTTCATAGTGAAATCTGCCCTGCATGGATTGTATTCTGCCTTGAACTTACACAATGTAAGTTCGATCTGCCCTGCCCTCCTGTATTCACAGAGGCCTTCTCACTTTGTATTAAAGGAACTTTATTCAAAAATAGCATAATGGTGAAGAACATGAGCTTTGGAGTCAGACTCCAGATTCCAACTCTGCCATGGACCAGCTGTGTGACCTTGAGCAAGTTACTGACTTTCTCTGTGCTTTCAATGCATAATGGTGATAATAATAGGGCCTGCCTTATAGGGGTTTTGTGAGGCTTAAATTAGTTAACACATATGAACTTCTTAGAACAGTGCTTAGCACATAATTGTTCAGTAAATGATTGAACAATTAGTACGCTCTATCCCAAGGCAACGCAATTAGAATTTCAGAGTATTGGCAATTTTTAAAAAGCTTCCTCCATATCCATGATTTTAATGTACATCCAGGGTGAGAAACATTGCTCTGGAGTTTATCCAACTGCTTCTCCAATATTAATGTGCAAAGGATACTGGGGCTTCTTGTCAAAATGCAGATCGTGATTCCGTAGGTCAGTGTGAGACCCCAGATTCTGCACTTGTAACAAGTGCCCTGGTGAGGCTGAGGCTGCTCGTCGGGGGACTGTGGACAGCGGGGCCGGGCAGCACACACATTATCTGCAGAAAAGCCCCAAGTGGCTGCTTAGTAACTGCGACTTGGCTACTAGGTCCTTGGGTTGGGAAGCGTGCCTCTATCCAGGACCCACTGGACAGAAGGAGAAAGCACTGAAATCCATCATGCTCTTCTCCAGATGGTCAGGACTCTCCGGCAGGTCTGAGGTTGCACATGTGGGCAGCCAGTGAATTCAGCTGTGCTGAGCTGGGGAGTGGAGACAAGGGCTGGCACGGGCAGCATTTGCAGCCAGAAGGAAAGGATCTAAGACTTCAAAGTAAAAAGAAGTAGAAGAACAAAGTTGCAGCAGCAGATTTTTGTTCTTTCCTCATTCCCTCTCCCCTTGACCTCTGAGCCCCATCATTCTGCTTTCTCTATGCAACTTAACTACTCTCGATACACATAATCATTCTACATATGATTCTACATGTAGAATCATACAGCATCTGTCCTTTTGTAACTGGCTTATTTCCTTTAGCGTCATGTCTCCAAGTTTCATCCATGTTGTAGCGTGTGTCTGAATTTCCTTCATTTTTAAAGCGGAATAATATTCCATTCTACAGATATACCACACTGTTTATCCATTATTCTGTCAATGGACACGAGTTGCTTCCACCTTTTGGCTATTACAGATAAGCTGCTATGAACATAGGTGAACGACTAACTCCTTGAGACCTTGCTTTCAATTCTTCTGGGTATATGTTTAGAAACAGAATTGCCGGATCATATGGTAATTCTATTTTCAATGTTTTGAGGAGCTGCCATACTATTTTCCACAGTAACTGCAGCATTTTGCACTCCCATCAACAGTGCACAAAGGTTCCAATTCCTCCACATTCTCACCAACGCTTGTTATTTTCTGGGTTTCTTTCTTTCTTTTTTGATAGTAGCCACCCTAATGTATATGAGGTCATATCTCATTGTGGTTTTGATTTGCATTTCCCTATTGATCAGTGATGTTGAGAGCAATAGGTTTAATAAAAATAGGTCATCTCACTCTCAGCATTTATAGACAGCATCTCATTATTTACTACTCATGGGTGGCAGTCTTAGTTTACAGTTAGATGGAAGACTGCTTGAATCATGTCGATTCCAGCTAAGCCAGAGTGGCTGTTCTGTCCACTGACACTATGGTGGGCACTCCCCATGTTCCCCCAGATCCCTTCCTCAATCACTGCTTAAAAACTCTGCCTGAGGACTTTTTGCCTGGCAGTGGGAGAATCCTCTTTCATCTCAGAGCATATGGGAAGTGCCAAATCAGAAGTGATGGAGAATGAATGGCCCCAGAGCAGCCTGCAGCAAGTGGCAGATGGAGGGCTGGTGGATAAATACCCCAGCTGCCTCTCCCCTGTGCTGGGATAAGTCTGAGGCATTTCTCCACTTCTCCAGGAGTTTCCTGATTGAGTGACCCATGTCCACAGAGGAAATTAGTTTGATGATGCCTCCTATTCTGGCTTCCTTTCTTTCCCTGACCCACTTCCCTACTTCCCTACACGCATCTCCTTGGATCACATCCTAAATAAACAACCTGTGCTCAAATCCTGGCCTCAGGGGAACCCAAATCAATACGGATGATATTATCCTTCTTTCAGCCACCAACACTTGTTAATAGCACATACCTCTTCTTGGTTGGTGTGAAAAAAGTTAGGGAAAGATTTTTAGGTCTGTGAAAATGCTCAAGAGACTCTGTGTTTTGTCTTTAACCTTTCTGCCAGGTTCTATTATTCACATTTTCCCCAGATATGCATGTGCCTCAAGGAGAGTCATATGTCCCATAAACTCACCTCAAATTATAAAATACTTCAAAATAGCATACTGCACATGGGAAACTGCTGAAAAAAAGCATTTTAAGTAATATGGTTTGTACTTTTTCCCATTAAAAATACTTGAGTCTCCAGCACAGTACAACATGTATTAGAACCCACATACATGTCAATCCAAGGAAACATCTCCATAGAGTTTAATGCTAGTAATAAGATAATACAGCTCATAATCGTGGCAATCTTCTGTACCAGATGTTTTCTCTATTGGTTCCCCTTGGTGGTTAGTTGCGCCTTCGTAAATATCTGGTTCATAACCCTTATACCGAGAGTGAGATCCCAGAAAGCAACTGTTGTATGAAAAACATAAAAGTTTTTTCCTGAAGGGAATTATATACACGTTTCAAGTAGGAGAGTGAAAATTAAAATGAGCCAAGTTCAAAATGGAAATGAGGGGAAGGAGTTGAGAAATATCTTCTCCCAATACTGAGAGGTCATCAGTACCATCCTGGTGGGAAAGTAAACGTTTACCCAAGAGAAGCCAGGAGACTGCTCTAAGTTGCAGTGAAAACAGTAACGAGTTAATACTGAGAATGTAGTGAACAGCTGAACAAACTGAGATGCCATTAGAAAGATCCAATGTTCCATTTCAAGGTTATGGATGTCATAACAGCAGGCAGCAGTAATACCCAAGCAATTCTGAACTTCAGGATGTGGACAGAGGGTTACAGAGACTCCCCACCAGACATCTGCTCATTTTCTCCATGGAAAAGAACTAAGGGAGTCGGTTCTGATATTTTGATGTAGGTCCATAATAGGAACCCCATGCCCCTCTGAGGGAAACGCATATGCTACAAAAAAAAAAAAGAAGAAGAAGAAATGTAGATGTAACAGCTTAGTAAATATTCAGTGAAGTCTTCTGTTTAAGGTGTAGTGGTTAAAATTTTTATTTTAAATTTCTCCAGCTCTTGAAAAGGGTAAAATGGCTTGTCCATCATTCAAAAGCTATGACTTTATACATCTGAAACTTTGGTGGGGGGCATGGTGAGGAGGGGGACGGGGGGACCAGGGAGAATATCTGATAACATTTAGCAAAATCAAGAGCCTATAAAAATTTGTTTTTAACCTCCAAAAAGACTCTACTCCCGTGATTAGTATAGGAGGCAGGAAAATGCAAGAGCTGAAAAGCAGCAGTGTTGATAAAAGTCAAATACTTCTGCTATCTTAGGGATCTATTCACACTTATCAGCCATTAATACTGTTTATCAATTCTCTTTGATTCTCAGTTTCTGACTTCTGATATTTCTCTTTGATAACACATTTGCATTTGTCACTAGAAACAAAATACACATTAATAAAGCTATTAATTTAAAGCCAAGGATGAATCAGAGACAATTAGAAGGGAAAAGCAACACCCCAGAAAGGGCTAGGCTTTGCATGAAGCTATGTCAACCAGTTTTAATGGACTGAATGTTTGTGTTCCTCCAAATTTTGTATGTTGAAGCTTTAACCCCCAATGTGACAATATTTGGAAATAGGGACTTTATGGAAGTAATCAAGGTGAAATGAGGTCATAACAGTGGGGCCCTAATCTGAGGGGATTGGTGTACTTATAAGAGGAGACACTAAGAACTCTCTTGCTCTCTTTGGCATGGGAGGACCCAGTGAGAAGGCTGACAATGAAGCCGTATACACAAGCCCCTGTGTACCTGTCCTTTGAAGTAAAAGGCTTTTGTTTTAGTCTCCCAGGCCTCCCTTGAGTCTCAAAAGGCTGACTCAAGAGTTAATGATTAGGAATGTGAAGATGAAGAAACAAAGAATAGCTGATGGGCTGGAGAACTGGTAACAATTTAGACTATAATTCTGCCACAGCACAGAATCACCAAACTCCCATTTCCCTGAAAGATAGAGATAAAGGCCTGACACACATTCCTAAGTTGTTTTTACAGGAAGCAGACCTCCACCAGATGAAAACTGCTGACTGCAAGAGCACAGACCCTAAACTACTTGAAACTTCACCTTGATGCCAACCAATCTGAGAAATGTGCATGAGCTGATCCCACACCCTACAGCCCTCCCTCACACTGCCTTTAAAACCCCTTCCCTGAAAGCCATCAGGGAGTTCGGATCTTTTGAGCATGAGCTGCCTGTTTGTTCTCCTTGCTTGGTGCCCTGCAATAAATGCTGTACCTTCCTTCACCATAACCCAGTGTCAGTAGATTGGCTTTACTGCATGTGGGCGAGCAGACCCAAGTTTGGTTTGGTAACACCATCTGCAAGCTCAGAAGAGAGCTCACACCAGAAATCCAACTGGACAGCACCTTGATCCTGAATGCCTGGCCTCCAGAACTGTGAGAAATAAATGTCTGTTGTTTAAGCCATGCAGTCTGTGGTATTTTGTTATGACAGCCCAATATACTGACTAATACATATATCAATATTAATCAAGGAGAATGTCCCCAACTGAGAAATCACTCTCCCCAAAAATGAGTCATGAAAAGAAAAAGAACATGATCACATGACACGTTCTACTTGGTCTGGTTTGAGGTTGCCAGTAGTGACATTTACACAATGCTTTTAAAAGATATCTTGAAATGCAAACGCTAAACCTCTTTCTTCTCCTTTTAATTCCACATCTTCCAGAGCCAGAACTACTAACCTACCCACTGTCCGTCCTGTTGAGGGTGAGAAAACACCTCTCTCACCAGCTACACTGTTCAGGTAACTGCAGAAGAAAACCAAAAGGGAAGAAACAAAAGTATTCCCTGCTCAGAGCGACATCTTTTGTGACAGGGATCATCAACTCCACTGAGGTTCTTTCAGAAACGAGGAGAAAACAGTGGGAAAATTCCATGGACAGTTTTTGTTTAGCAACATTTATTTGCCTTCCCAAACTCCAGAGAAGATAAGGAATTAGTCTTAACAGAGCTTTAAGTTTAAACATACTCTCTGGGTGAGAAAGACATATTTGCCTTCATCTTAGAACCGACTCTAGTCCTGGTTCCTAGTCTTTACTGGGGTCCTGATTCCCAATTTCTCACTTCCTTTCTCCACAGGATTCATCACAAGGCATGTATTGAAAAGTCAGCAGCAAAACCTTTGTGTTGGAAAATATCTAAGATACATCAGTTTCTCCTTACCTAATTGAAAGCCTTTGACATAAACAAACAAAAGGAAACTGATTTTCAGTGCTCTGAAGCTCAGTCTTTCAAACAAAGGAGACCTTGCTCAATGAAATTTCATTTTCTAATCATTTAGCCACAGTTAAATATAGTCATTTTTGAAGAGCATTTCAGAGTCTATTGATGGACAAACTGTACTATTGATTGGTACCAATTGTAAACTCTAAGTTTCTCATCCAAATCCTTTTAATTGGTCTTAAGTGACACTCTTTTAAATGACTTTGGGAAGAGAAGAGGGAGAAACACGCCAAGGATAACTCACACAAAGAAAATTTACATGCTGTCTTTGTTTCCCTTTCTCTGGCATAGATACTGACTACCAATTTTTTTTCCCCCCTTGAGGAAAGTAGTGCGAATGTGAACAGCAGTCTGGATTTTTCTTGTTCTGTTACCATAATTAGAAAAGTCGGATAAAATTATGCAGGAGCAGATTGAGGGAGAAATATAGCTCGGCTTTCGTATGAAATAGCTACCTCTTTTATAAATTCAAAGGTTTTTCTCTCCCTGCAAATATCTTTCATCTCTGAGTAGTTACTGTGCCTCTTTTAAGTCTGTTTTCAGGTTGAAAGATAAGCACACTCTTTAAAAAGGTTCAAGCGTTGATGGGAAGCATGTTCATGACCATCGCTGCCATTGTTATGAAATACCGCCCTGATCGCTGGGAAGACACCAGTCTGAGACAGGCAAAAAAACCACCACCCCATAATGACACGGTACTGACAAAATCAGGTTGGGATTGAAGGAACCAGACACATCGTTTTCACAAAAACTGAAAATGCAACCTATCAAATCACCCTTTGATTAATCATCTTATAAGACATCGTCTATAAGTCACAGCTAATATTGGGAAGAACTGTGAAAATTCAATGAGCAGATGCCAACTTTTTTAATGTATCTGAAGAGCTATTCAAGGATTCAGTGGTATGTCCTTCTTTGACATTTTCCTTTCCTTCCATCCCCTTCTTCCTTGGTGGGGAAAATGCTTTATGCAAGCCTGCATTGAAACCACAGTCAATGCACAGATAAACATGTAGGGACAGAGAAGCTCTCAACGTGTGCTCCTCGGGCCACCTGAAACAGAATCATCTGGAGTGGTTTCTACAAACCGCTCATTCATGGGGCCACACCAGATGTAGAGAATTAGTCTTGGAGGTTATGGCTCTGGAACCTGAATTTGGAACAGACTGCCACGCTGGTTCTTGGGTCATCTAAAGTTCTGAGAACCTCCAAGGTGGCCCAAGGTCTACCGTCACTAGGGATGCACTGAGTGGGCACTTCAGACTCCAGCCACTCTGGTCCTTGTTCCTGACTCCCTGTCTAACTGGGAGGACACCACTTTCACCACTCAAGCTACTCGTGTCCTCCAGATCTCCTGTGACCACTCCCAATTCATTGGCTCACCGCCATGGCCCCTCCCCATGAACACCTCCCCACCCGTCCCTGCTCACAAATCTGTAGTGGATCCTCATTACCTAATTCAAAGGAAACTCCTCAGCCTCAAATTCAGAGCTTGAAAGAAGATCCCTTTCTGGCCTGACTCCCTCGCCCTCCCTTGCCCGCTCCCTGTCCGCCATCTGTGTAACCCCCCCAGAACGACCGGTTACTGTTCCCGTGCATCAGTGGCGGGGTGCACCACTGTTACGCCTGCCTTCCTTTGTTCTTGCTCATTGCTTCTGGGCATCTGCTCTCCCAGACCCTCTTCTTCAACCTTACAAGCTGAATTCCAATGTGTCCTCAAGGGCCACCACCTCGGATGTCCCCCTGACCCCTAGCCACCTAAGATATTTTCTTCCTTGAATCTCTGCAGCATTTTGTTGATACCTCTCCTGGGTTCTCACCTTATTTGGCCTGTTTCTTTCTCTATGCACACAATATGTAGCTCCTTCAAGCTCTCTTGGTCATCTTTTACTGCCCTCTAGCATCTAGCATGGGGTTTGAACACAGCTGACCAGCAGTAAATACTTACTGGGTTACTGAACAGACTTGCCCCTCACCTGCATGTGGCACCAAGGCCAGTGGCTTCTGGCTTTGCTCTTCCTCCGAGTTCCACCCACACTGTCCATCTCCCACCCGTGCACCACCAGCTCAGCCCCTTTGTAGCTGAATGCCTGGAACACTGCCCAGCTTCCATCTTCTTCTCCCACCACCGGTCCCCGTCTTTAATCTTTTCTTGAACATCCAGTCCTGGAAAACAGCTCTCTCATTCTCTAGAGGATGGACAAATTTAGATAAATTCACAAAGTGCTGGAACAAAGAAGGATGGCATTTATATGTGGGACACTAAGAAGGGTCCACTTCAGATTCAAGTGGCTCAGTGTGAGAGCCCAGACCACGAGCCACTTTGCTTCTCGGGGGCCATTCTGCACACACTACACCTCTTTCTCCCAAAGGCTCCTTCCAGTGGATCACACTCAGTTTCTATTATTTCCTATATATTCCTACCAAAAAGCATGGCCTTTTGTTACGACATCCCACCTCATCCACCCAAACCCAGGTCTCGCTCAGTTCCACCGGCTCATGGCAACCACACCCTGCTCCCCATCTCTTTGGGGAGAGCTTTTCCATTTCCCCTCCCACCCCTCAAAACCAAACCAATACCCATCTGTCTCACAGAATCCCTGATGGCCCCCCACGCAAAGCAACCTCTTCCTTCTTTGCTTTGCTAAGTATGAATAGTTAAATTACACATTATAGCATTTAGATACTACTTTGTATTTGGCCTTTAATCATTTACATTTTATATGTCGATTTCTCAACCCAGACTGTAAGATCACTGAAGGCAGGGACCTTATAACTTTTCTTGAATGGCACTCCTCAGTGTTTAAACACTTACTGGGACCCTATATATGTTAATGGATTAAATCCCAATCCAAGATATGTGCTTACTAAAATGTGTAAGAAAGTTCCATTGTGCTTTCTGTTAAAATTAATTTAATATGTGAAAAATGCAATAAACCATTTTCTCAGTGAAAGTAAAAGAAGAGAGAGGCGCAATCTGAGGAAGAGATGAAATTTGAGTATAATACTTGGGATATAAAATTAAAAGGCCATTTGCCTTTGAGATGGAACAGATGTGTAATTGATATTCACTGCTCATTTGCCACTTCAATTTTGCAGACATTTAATGCAGTAATTGTTTATACAGTAAGATTCTAAATACCCTTTGGAGAATAGCCCACTTTTCCTATAGTCCCTGTATTCTGTACCAGCAGATAGGAATGGATCCTTTTTTTTTTTTTTGGCTTCGCAAGGGCTTTCTCTAGTTGAGGCGAGCAGGAGCTCTCTTCATTGTGGTGCGTGGGCTTCTCATTGCGGTGGCTTCTCTTGCTGCAGAGCACAGGCTCTAGGCATGCAGGCTTCAGTAGTTGCAGCATGCAGGCTCAGTAGTTGCGGAACGTGGGCCCTAGAGCGTGCAGGTTTCAGTAGCTGTGGTGCGTGGACTCAGTAGTTGTGGCATGAGGGCTCTAGGGCACGTGGGCTTCAGTAGTTGTGGCACGTGGGCTCAGTAGTTGTGGCTTGTGGGCTCTAGAGTGCAGGCTCAGTAGTTGCGGCGCACGGGCTTTGATGCTCCACGGCATGTGGGATCTTCCCGGACCAGGGATCAAACCCATGTCCCCTGCATTGGCAGGTGGATTCTTAACCACTGTGCCACCAGGGAAGTCCCAGAAATGGGTTCTTATAAACCTAGAGCTTTGAAAGTGTAATTTTGAAAAACAAATTTGCATGGTGCCTTTTTGAAGACAGTAATATGTCCATATCCATAAATATTTTGAATGATACACCCTTGATTCAGCATTCCCCATCTAGGAATTTGTCCTACAGTATATTCAAGCCATCTGCAAAGATGGATGCACCGTGAATCTTCATTGTAGGGTTGTTTGTAATTACAGAATATTGAAGATAGCCTAATGTCCATCAATAATGGATTGTTTAAATAAATTATGAGTCATTCATACAATATAATATTACCAATATATAGTCTTTAAAAAGAATGAGGTAGCACTAGAGGGACTGACAAGGAAAGATGTTGCATATGTAGAGACAACTTCTGGAAGGATACACAATAATCTAAAGGATTAAGGAACTAGGATGTGAGGTTTCCAGAGTGTAAAAAATATATATATACAACAGCTACATATATCATGTAAAGGTAATTGTATTTTTAAAAACTAGCCAGAAACTTTAATTTGCAAAAAATGGTATTAGTAGTCAAAAGGATTTGGATCCAAGATTCAAATGGCTAAATATCTACCAAGAGTTTCAAAAATCATATTGCCTGTTTGTCTACATAATCATAATTAAAATTATAATATTTATTAAAAAGACAATCTTTCTTCCTTCCTCTCTTCCCATTCCTGGATTCTATTTTGTAACTGTCATCTCCCAAATTTGGATGGTGGCCTGAATAGTATTTCAAAGGCTGTTGTCAGCAATGACAACAGAGATGAAATAGGTTTAGCTTTTGTACTAATAGCTCTTTCACATAAGCCATTGTCACAGAATGATGGTTATACTTTAAATATTTTGATGGTCCCCTAAAAACATCGTGTACCAAATAAAACACTCACCTAGTCTGTTCTATTTGCAAACCTATCTGGGTCCATGCTTATCTATGGCAGATCCTTTTGGTTCCCTACAAAACAGCCATTACCCTGAACCTTCATCTCTACTGGAAGAGCCTAGAAAAATCAGTGATTCTCTTTCCCAGCCTCCCTGACAGCTGGAGCGGTCTTGCGTGTTGTTCAAGGTTCTTTGTTGCAGACAACAAAATCCACTCTAATTAGTGTAAGCGGACAGGAAATTACTACAGGGTATTAGGTAGTTTAAGAATATATGGGAAAACCAGATGATCAAGGTCATTCACCACCGAGCCAAGAGTGATGCCAAAACATATCTCCAGACCCCAGAGTGTCACTCAGCCACCACCTCTGACATCAGAGACTGGACACCAGCACCTCCACAACAGCTGGTCCCGAAGAACCTAACACTCTGCCATCTTGCTTGCAAGAAAATCTGCAACAGCCAGTTCTACTCATTCACTTCGCTCCTCCAAGTCTGGTGCCAGAGAGCTAGCTTGGCGGAAGCCAGATCACATGCAGAACCCCAGCTGCAAGGGAGGTTGGGAAATGCATGTTTTAGATCCCCAGCCAATAGTTTAAGAGGGCATTCTGGGGAAGGGTTATGAGAGGGGGGCTGAGTGAACCAATCTGCAACATGTCACATAAATGACTCTGTTCTGACCAAGGAAAATAACGGGAACTCTGTTCTAACCAGGGAAAATAAGGGGAGATTTTGGGAGAGATTTTCCTCCTTGATAGAAATTAAGAGACACAAGGAGAGCTCTCTTTACTCTTCCTCTTCTTTTTGCTTTTGGACACAGGAGTGAGGGACGTGATGGTTGGAGCTGCAGCCATCTTGGAACTGTGAGGGCAAGCATTGCCAACATCCCCCCAAACCCCTTACACTTTTAATCTTGCAATCTCTCTGAGCCTCTCTCCTTGAGTCTATAACAATGCTTGTGATTTCCCCATCTCTGAAATACCTCGTTTCCTCCCACTCCTCAGGCTACCATCTCCTCTCCCCATCTCCTATATCCTCTCTGTGTTTACTCCTCACCTCCTATTTCCTCTTCATTCATTTGTAACCTGGCTTCTGATTTTACCACATTCATGAAGCATCTCGCCATAAGGTCACCACTGCCATCGTGACTGGCAAATTCAGTGTCTCAGTGTTTATTTTCCTTAGTCTCTGCTGCACTTCACAGTCTTGATCGTCACACCTCGGTCTTTTCTGGAACCCTCCACTCTCTTGTCATCCAAGACAGCACATACTCTTGGACCTCCTTCCACCTCCCTGACTTTCTTTCTTTGCCTCTTTTATGGGCTGTCCTTCCACTCCCCACCCTTTCAGTGCCTCACCCAGGGCTCACAGCTCCACCCAGTCTATACTCCCCAGGTGGTTTCATTCTCTCGTGTTGTTCTAACCACCCCCTGAATACTGACAACTCTGAATATGCATGTCTTGACCAGAACTCTTCCCCAACTTCACACACATACATCTGACCACAGCTAAACACCTCCCCTAGAATGTTTCACTGGCTCCTGAAATGAACCTGTCCAAAAAGAAGGTATCATTAGTCCTTTAAAATCGGTTCCGCCCTGTGATCTCCACCTGCCCTCTCACCCAACATAAAGACCTGAGGTCATCCTTGACCCTTCCCTCTGCCTAGCATATCCAATCAAGAGCTAATCAACTGCTGATTTCACCTCATCATGTCTTTCTCATGGTCCTACAGCAGTCTGCCACACTTCCTTAGCAGAGTGATCTATACACATGCAGATGGGATGATTTCATTCTCTTGCCTAAAAGTTTCCAAGTGTCTTCCATTCTCTATAAGTGATTATCGAAGCTCCTCAGCAGAGTATGGTCCTTCCTTACCTCTCGAGCCTCACCCTTGGCCTCTCCCTGCCTTGGACATTTGTGCCAGTAATTCTGAACTCCTTGCCTTCTCTGAAAGGTATCATGCAACTGTAAGATTCTTTACTTTCCCCAATTCTTTTTAACTTGGCTTGAAACCCTTCGTCTACTTCATTTCATGGTCTGTACCTTCAAGCTCAGGTACTGCCTCTTCCTAGATGCCTTTACTCAGTCAACAAATGTTTACTGAGCACTTACTATGTGCCAGGCACTGAGCTAAGAGCTAAAGAAGCAAAAGTGAATGAGACAAAGGTCCTGCTCTCAAAAAACTTGCAGTCCACATACCGGCCTCCCTCTTCTTCCAGCTTTCCCTGGTGGGTTCAGTGTCCTTTTCTGTGCTCCAGGCATAGATACTGTTGGTTGTCTCTGCAGCAAGCACACCCACCTTCTTCCCTCCCTTTCATGTGAGATGGGAAACTGACCCCATTCCCAGCTGCAGCAGGAAATACTGATACATCCAAGCCGAGCAGGATGACTCCATGCCCCTTGGCTAGTGGCCGGTTCAGAATCCCAGGCTTCAGCCAATGGGTGCTTGACTTTCCCCTGGGGAGGGTGGGTGATCTGAGTAGGCACTCTCAAAAAGAAAGGAAGAATTTACTGTTCCTATCTTGAGGAGAGATGTTTCCTCTCTCCACCTGGGCTTGAACAGGTGCTGCCGGCAGCCACCTTGTGACCATGTGAGGGAAGCCAGCCTGCAGGCAGAGCCCACAGACCAGAGCAGAGCTAAGAGATCAAAGTGGGCGGGAGTGGGTGTGGGACCAGAGCCTGGCAACGGCTTTACCTTTGGACTTGATATATGAACTAAAGAATTTTCCGTTTTAAAGCTACTTGGAGCAGGCATTTATTTTATTTATTAACGGGAGTCATGACGAACCACCCCTCTCTGTCTCCCACGGCAGTGGCCCATGAGTCCATTCCTCTCCTCCATCCCCACTGGCCCGGCATTAGTCCAGCTAGCTTGTCAACAGAATGACCTCCATATCTTCTTGCCCAGGCTCCCTCCCCTCAGGTCACTCCTCCTTTCTATCCATTCTCCATACTGCTTCCTGAGTGATAGCTCTGCATCTCAGCTCTGAGCACATCATCCCCTGCTTAAAATCATTAATGACTTGATGTTAGTAAGTTTCAAGTTCAAACTCCTTACCATTTGTTCAGAAAACAGTTTGTGTGTGCCCCTAGCCAGGATTTTGGCCTCACCTTTGCCATTCCCTCTTGCTTTTCCCATACCCAAATGTCACATGGTTGCTGAAACATACAACTTTCTCACTTGCATCTGTGTCTACTCTTCCCTATACCTGGAACTCCCACCGCCATGATCCACCTCCCAACCCTGATCCTTCAAAACTCACCTGAAACACCAGCGCCCTTTAGAGGTTGCTGCTCTATGCTCCTGTGTTCTACAGCATGTTGACGATTTCTTTGCCATAACATTAACTCGCTGTGTTGGAATTATTTGTTTTTTGACCTTTCCAATGGAAACGCTAAACTTCTTGAGAGCAGGGACCAGGTGGTATTAATAAATCTATTCCCATATCCTAGTGCTTTACCACAATGTATGTCTGAGTGCTACCCCCTATAAATGTTTTTTTAAAAGAGAAGGGAAGAAGAGGGGAGGGTAAGGGAGGAGGAAGAAGGGAAGAGGAGGGAAGGGAAGAGGAGGGAAGGGAAGAGGAGGGAAGGGAAGCTTCAAATTTTCCTGCCCTTGGTGCTTCATGCCTTCCAAGTGTTTATTAAAAGGGCTGCCTGGCCCAGTAATCATGGGGAATCGAGAGGAAACAAACAGTTGTTGACATGGGTAATGTTCATGTCCCCAATTGTAGCAGCATATGGCAGTGGTTGTAATGGCCCAACATAAAGCATTCCTTGACAATATTAATGACCAGCTAGGTTAATGACTGAAGACTAAGCCTCAGGCCATGAACACATTCTCCCTGTCATTAATCCCTGGGAAATGACCTCAGCCGTGTTCATTACGGCTCCATTTTGCTCACACTCCTCAAGAGGGAAAAAAAAGCATTTCAGTCCTAACACCAAGCTCTGTCCCGTCTTTTACCTTGACACATGGGCAATAAAGACATGAAACAAATCAGGAGTCCAAATACCAAGCATGTAAAGGAAGCAAGACTATTGCTTTATTAGCTCCCAATCATCAGGGGGAACTAAACCCGGGAACCTTAGAGGTCACAGATCTGGCAGGTCAGGCCATTCTTCATGACTCATACATTCTCTGGACATTCTTTGAAGGTATAACATAGAAGCACTAAACACATGTCACTCCCCAGATATTCAGAGTTCGGATGAAAACCTGAAAACTCTAATGCAACTCTTTGCTAATATGGAAAAAAAAATTAAAAATTGGCTTCTTCAGATATCAACCTACCATTCCATCAGTGAATATTTATGGAATGCTTCCACTGAGCAAAGTCCCATAGACAAGCTGTGAGTAATTGAACAAGTAAAAGACCCTCAAGGACGATGAAATTAGGTTACAAAGAATGAATACACACTGTGGTGGTTTTAAACACATCTTCAAATATGTTGACATGTTTGCATCAAGAGGTGAGGGCTAATCCTCTCCCTTCGAGTCTAGCCTTAGTGACTTGTTGGCAACCAGAAGCAAGTCTGCGTGACTGCTGAGGCTAGGTCACCACAGGTCATACAGCTCTGCCTTGTTAGCTCAGATACTCAGGTTTGGGCCCTAAGCCATCACGTAAGCAGTGCAATACCTTGAAGCAGCCATGCTGTGAGAAAGCCCAAGCCACAGGGAGAGGCCCTGGACGGGCACTGTGGTCAACAGACCCAGCTGTGGTCCAGCTGACAGCACACCACCGCCACGACATGTGCATGGAGACACCTCCAGGAGATGCCAGTGCCCAGCTGTCCAGTGAGCCCAGATTCCGACCCTACCCAGCTGAGGCTCTGGACACTGTAGAGCAGAGACAACCATTCCCGCTGTCACCTGTTGGAACTCCTGACCCGTAGCATTAGTGAGCACAAAAAAACGGTTGTGTTAAGTCACGAAGTGTGGGATAGTTGCTACGCAGCAGTACTAAGTGGAACGCACACACAGGATAGATAACTCCAGCTGCTTTGTGAAGTTTAGTAATAGTTTGCTTATGTACATTCCTAGCTCAGCCGTGCACTACAGAAATCTGTAACCGACACCTAGCAGAAGAGCTCCTTGGCTGCTCCAGTGAGGCCATGTGGTGCATTTAACGTAAGGAAAATTACCACAGTCAAGGTGACGTTGATCTGGTCCAAATGTGGCCTTGTGCACCAAGCTACTATGAACTCTTTCTAACCACAACTGTTGGAATTCCCCTTTCGCAGGCTTGGCCTCCTGTTCTTTTCTCCCCATGATCTTTCTTCAGGGTTCCTGAGTTTCTGGACTAACTTCCGGTTCTGGCCCTCCAAATCTAATCATGGACCTAAAGGGACCAGCATCTCCAACTGCCCATCAAACATCTCTTCCGGGAAATCCTGTTATTACCTCAGCCCCTTCCACTCAGGATCCTACGTGAATTGCAGCCCATCCTCCTTCAAATTGTATTTCCCACCCCGAAGTTGTTCCTATCTGCCACCACTCCCTGCAGCTCCAATAGCCAACACGCTGTCGTCCTGACTGATCCCTCCCTGGGCACGGTCCCCTGTCATCAACCCGTCATATCGTTCTGATGCGTCTGCCTTCAGGATGCTCCTTGAATTCATCCACTTTGCTCCTCGCTCACGGCCACCACTACGCTGCCTCTTCACCTCCCACCCGAATTTGTGCAAGTGACTCTGGTGTTCTCCCTTCCGTCTCCCCAGTGCAGCCTGCGTGCCACCTCCACGTTCGACTTCCCCACTGCCACACCCACTAAGTCAGTCCTCACTCAAGACAGGTTCCCCTCCAGGTGCTCACAGAAGCATCTGCAGCCTCTTCCTTCATCTGGATGCAGCTCACTTCGCCAGCTTTCCTCCTCCTCCAACTCCTGCCCTTCATTTCGTCCCATACGCTCCCGACCAATCCCTCCTTCACATCCCCGCCTCTGCCCTCGTCCCCTCTCTACACTTGGCTGTTTATAATCATTTCCTCCTGAATCTCCCTTATCACTTTGTTCCTTTTGCTGGGAAGACACTTCCTCTCTTCCCTCTCCCATCAAAAATAAACACACCCCAATCCCACTCCTGGGTATTTAACCAAAGGAAATGAAACCAGGATCTCATAGAGATATCTGCACCCCCACGTTCACAGCAGCACTATTTACAATAGCCAAGACATGGAAACAACCTAAGTGCCCATCAACAGATGAATGGATAAAGAAGATGTGGAATATATATAAAGTGGAATATTATTTAGCCATAAAAAAGAAGGAAAGCCTGCCACTTGCAACAACATGGATGGACCTTGAAGACATTGTGCTAAGTGAGATAAGCCAGACAGAGAAAGACATACTGTGTTATCTCACTTATATCTGGAATCTAAAAAAGCAAAACTCACAGAAACAGAGAGTAGAATGGTGGTTACCAGGGGCTGGGGAGTGAGGGAAAAGGGAAGATGTTGGTTGAAGGGTACAAACTTCCAGTTAGGAGATAAATAAATTCCAGGGATCTAATGTACGGCATGGTGAACATAGTTAATAAGGTATTACACACTTGAAAGTAGCTAGGGAGTAGATTTTAGATATTCTCACCACAAAAGAAAAAAAAAAAAAAAGAGTTGGTAATTATATGACATGATGGAGGTGTTAGCGAATGCTATGGTGGTAATCATTTTTCAATATATGACTGTATCAAATCAACATGTTGTACAGTTTAAACTTGCACAGTGTTATATATCAATTATATCTCAATAAAACTGGGGGAAGTGCACCTTTGAAATGGCTTGATGTCCTTCTATCCTGCAGACTGTCTTAGCTAGGTCTCTAAGCCTCCCTCCCGTCCCCCCTGCCCACACGACCACCACCACTCCTCTGAACTCCTTCCTGCACATTGTTGGTACCACACCCATTAATGCAGGGCCATTTCCTTTCATGCAATGGTACCTTGACGTTGTCTGTAATTCTATTTCTCTCATGAGATTAAAGCTCTGGGTAAGGGCCATGTGCTGGACTTACCTCAAATTCCTCCCAGAGCCTGGTCCAGTGCAAAAGCTTGGAAATGCTCAAGCCAGACCTCAATCTACCCAATCTACTGAGTGCAGTGCCAGGAGCTGAGGCTTGCTAAACTCCTTCCGGTCCTACAGCGTTTTCCCTGGTTAGAAAGCCCAGGCCATAGCTTTCAACCACGGTTTCCTGCTTACCAATCACCCTTCAGCCTAAATGCCACCTCCTCAGAGGAGGCTTCCTTGGTCCCCCACTCTAAAGCTAGAGTACTGTCTCCCCGTCATTGTTTTAAATTCCCGATAGGGCACTTAAGACTCTTGGATATTTCTATTTATTTTCAATCTCTCACCCAGAGAATGTGAGCTCAAGCACAGCAGAAGCCCCATCCGGCTTGTTCCCTGTTGCATCCTTTACGTTAAAACAGTGTCAGAAGATAGTAGCTGCTCAGTAAATATTTGTTGAATGAATGGATGGCACCTACTCTCTATTTTTGATGTGCTCACATTCTATTAAGGAAAATAGATATAAAAGTCAAATATCATACAGCAGTGTTACCAATAAGTGAGACAGACAAAAATATATGAATGAAATATACATGAATGAATGAAATAAAGGAAAAACTTAAAGAATGATAATCCGGATAGTGGAAAGAGCACATCCAATAGTGCATGGGCTTGAGCCATCATGGCATTTGTGAGGGGTGAGGGGTAGGAATCGTACAAGTGCTAGAATAGGAATTTGGAGGGCTGGTGGAGGGAACAGTGGGACATGAGGCCAGGCAGGCGGGCAGAGGCCAGAGCTAGAAGTGATATGTGTTATATTAAAAAGCTTGAGCCTTATTCCGTGTGTAATCAGGTGTAATCAGAGGATCTTAGGTCTAGAAAGTAGACCTTCATTTTATAACTATCACTCTGGAAAATGTACAGAAGACAGACATAGAAGGAAGAAGACCAGGCAGGTGGCTCTCCAGGTAGCCCAGGTGCATGAGATTATAGACTTGAATGATGGCAGAGGCAGGGGGATGGGGAGGAGGGGCCAGATGAGGGAGAAGAGGAGGAAGCAGAAGCACCGGGACCAGGTGATAACTGGTCAAGGTGGATGAGGGAGAAGAAACAGTCGAAGGTGAATTCTGGGATGACAGGGAAAATGATGTTTTCACCAATGACGCTAAGACATGCAGACTAATGAGGAGAACGTAAGTCCTCTCTGGGGTGTGCTGAGTCTGAGGTACCTGTGGGATAAGCAGGAGGATAAATCGACAAGCATTTAGATTGGTAGTCATCAGGAGCTTGGGGCAAGCCTGAGCCACAAACATAATCAGAGAGTGGAGAATGTAAGACGAAAGTTAAAATCACGGGTGTGCATGACGTTGCTTGGGGACAGGAAGTGCATCTACCGCTCAGGAAAATTAGGTCTCCAGGTCTAGATGGTGAGACTAAGATTTCAATATCCAAGGTTATAGAGAGCACTCATCACTGAGATGCAGGTCAATGTTACCTTGACATTGGAATTGTGTCTCACTCAGTATGTACCACATGGTCTTAGTGAAGCATGTTTCCAGGACCTTTGATTACGACCAGACTACATATCATATGTCCCAATTTCCTACTTTGGCAGAGAATTCAATGAGAAACTGCTACCTGCACCAGGAGCACATGCTCTCCACGCCGCTATTAAACTCTGCAAAGCAGCCACACAGTTAATTTTGAGCAGAGATGCACTAATAGCTGCCTAGTCAAGTGTACCAGGCCTGGATGGCGTGCATTTTGCATTTGCCAGAGAGAACATATTGCAGCCCATATTTTAATCATCTCCTCTCAGAGGGTAAGAAAATTTTGTTAGTTATTCAAGACAGGAATGCAAATTTAGATTTGCTCACAACTGGAATGGTTCACCTGACCCTCGGAGCATCTGTTTTTCTAAAACCATTGGCTGATTGTCCAAAAGTGGTCACAGATCGTCCAGAGACTGGGTTGCAGAAAGAGGGAATTGGGCAACTTTTTATTTTAGGTTGACTCTGGCTCATGCAGGAAACCCAATGAGATGAGTTCAGGTGGATGGTCGTTTCATATCATTTTATGATAAAGCAAGCAACTGTTAATACAGTTGGCCCTCCATATCCATAGGTTCTGCATCTGCAAATTCAACCAACCACAGATCAAAAATATTCGGAAAAAGAATTCCAGAAAGTTCCAAAAAGTGGAACTTAAATTAGCCGTGTGCTGAGCACTGCTGAATCCACGCAAATGAAGTGACGTGTAGGCACACCCTGCTGTAGCCTCCACCTTCTCAGGCCCTCAGTCACTCCACAGCACTGCTGTGTGAACCATGTTTCACCTCCTGTCTTATTTGTTCATTGCTTGTGTTGTGTGCACCCTTTCTCTCTGTGAAAAGATGGCTCCTACAAAGCAGTTAAGTGGTCAAAGCCATCCCTCAAAGGCTGAGAGAGAGCATAAAGGGCTATTTCTTGATAGGAAAGTTAGAATCATAGATCTTTTGAAAAGTGTCGTGTCGCTTGCCAAAGGGCCAGAGTCGGTGAGTTCAAATCCAACATTCAAGCAATAAACCAGAAAGAATCTGAAGTTCATGGAAGTGTTTGCGCTGCTCCTCCAACAACAAATGGGGTCTCTCTGGTTGGTGATAAAGTGCTTGCAAGACTGAGAAAGCATTAAGTGTGTGGCTAGAGGACATGTCACAGAAGCATGTCCCTGTTGATGGCCAAATTATGTGTGAAAAAGCACTTAGCCTGTATGAGCACTACCGTGAGAGGGTCGAGAAGAGGAAGGAGTTCAGACCTAGTGAGAGGTGGCCATGTAGCTATGTATAGTGCTACGGCCTCAAGAACATAAAGATCACGGGAGAATCCACATCGCCTGATGCCAAGGCAGCATCAGAGCTCCCAGAAGAGCTCAAGAAACTCATGGAAGAGAAAGGCTACCTTCCAGAGCAAGCCTTCACTTGTGATGATCCGGGCTTGTTCTGGAGGAAGATGCCCAGTCATATCTACATCCCTGAGTGCCAGTGCCAAGCAAGCCCTGAGGCTCAAAGCCTGGAAAGATCTTCTTACTCTGGTGCCGTGTGATGACACAGCAGGTCACATGAGCAAATGAACAAACGATCCCCAGGCTCTTAAGAACAAAAATGAAAACTTCCCGCCCTTGTTCTGGCACCACAACAAGAAGGCTTGGGTAATGGCCATCTTGTTCTTGGAATGATTCCACCAGCGCTTCATTCCTCAAGTGAAGAAATAGACCTTGAAAAGAAGGAGCTGCCATTCACGGTCCTCCTTGGAAGTGACAATGCTCCCAGCCACCTCCAATCTCTCTACTTTGCCGCCAAGGATGTGGAAGTGATGTTCCCATCTCCTACACTATATCACTGCTGCAGCCCCGTGATCAAGGCATCATCAAGTGCACCAAGGTGACTTACACCCCCTCACCTTCGGGAGGATTTGTGCTGCCCTTGATGCCAACCTGACAGCAGCATCACGGATTTGTGGCAGCGCTTCACAATTCCAGAGGCTGTGGATGCCATCAAGTGGAGACACTCAATGCACGTTAGAAGACTTTATGGAGTGAGGTAGTCAGTGATTTCAGGAGCTTCCCTGCTCTTGATAAAAAAGTCAGGAACACCTTGAATGCTGCAAGGGAAATTGGTGGGAAAGAATTCTCTGACATGATTGAGGATGATGTTGAGGAACGTGTAGAAAAGCATAGAGAAACCCTTACCAACGCTGAAATTCTCCAGAGATGATGGTGATGCAGAAAATTATAGGAGGCAGAGCCATCAATTTGGACACTTGAAAATTTTGAGGCAGGCTTTCAACATGCACAAATGTTAAAGGATATGATTCTTGAGCACGATCCTTCCATGGAACGAGGCTTCTGTGTCACCAGAGGGATAACAACATGCCTACAACCACCACAAGATGTGTTTGCTGATGCAAAGAAAAAGAAGAACCAGCTTCCTGTAACAATGCTTCTAACTAAAGCATCTGCAACCTTGAAGCCTCAACCTTCGACGCTTGAAGATCCCAAGCCCTCAACCTCCACAGATCACTGACCTCCTCCAAAGCATCAGTTTCTACAGTCGGAACCCAGTTCTTCCTACGTATTGACAGATGATCCTTCTGACGTCCTGTGAGAAGCTTCAAGTTAGCCTGATGTCTCACCACTTACCTAGAGCCCACATGCCTTGTCACCTCATCACATCCGCACTGTAGGCGCCATACAGCAGCCATCGTCATCACCATTATCACCATCACCATCATCACACGAGGGTCACCAAGAGAGAAGAACCAGGGTTTTGGGATATGTGTATGTGTGTGTGTGTGTGTGTGTGTGTGTGTGTGTGTGTGTGTGAGAGAGAGAGAGAGAGAGAGAGAGAGAGAGAGAGAGAGAGAGGGAGAGAGGGAGAGAAAGAATAAATTTATATTTTCTATTTAAATTTATATTTTTCTATTTATAATTATATTTTCTATTTGTACTTGTATTTTAAATATTCTGTGTTTTATTCTATGTATTTCTCTTTCAGGTCATTAAGTGAAAGCAGTCCCTAATAATATTACATTGTTGCTGACATGTACTACGTAGCTAGGCCTATGATGGTTGTGCCTGTACTGAACCTGTACAGACTTTTTTCTTGTCATTATTCCCTAAACAATATAGTATAACAACTCTTTACATAGCATTTACATTGTATTAGGTATTATAAGTAATCCAGGGATGATTTAAAGTGTATGGGAGGATGTGTGTAGGTTATATTAAAACACTATGCCATTTTATATGAGGAACTTGAGGACTTTGGTATCCACGGGGGTCCTGGAACCAACCTCCCAGGGATACTGAGGTACAACTGTACTTACTATGAATTGGCTTTGGTCCAGGAACAGTATTAAGTACTTTACATGCACATCTCATTGAATTATTCCAAATCTTATGTAGTAGCTATTATTACCCCACTTTAGAGATGGCAGGACTAGTTCAACCTGACATAAACTATTTAGACAACTGGGCTTTCCCATTTATCTTTATTTTGAGGGAAACGGAACCTATGATTTAGGGTTCACTGATGCTTTACCTCCCTGACTAGTTCTGTAGGAGCCCCATAATGGTAAACTAGGTGCAATGACCACTGTAAGGGACTTCTATTGTTTTCGCCTTGCTATATCCCTTCCCCTCTTCTGGAGGTTCTTTTCCTTTTGGAACCTGCCCTTCCCATTCCATGTGATTCAGATGGAGTTATCAGCCAATTGACCCATCTCCTTCCTCACCTCAGGTCCAGAAACAAAAGCCAACTTGCTTAGTCAAAGAACCCACCCCTGGACCCAGTGATTTGCCTGGGACAAGGCTATTATCCAACAGGGCCAAACAGATGGTAAGAAAGGAACTTGTAAGGAAAGTCTTGCTCATTTATCTGGGTTCATTAACTCTGAGGACAAGTAACCCCAGAGCTGCCGGGGGAAGAATCTGTCAGAGCCTGAAGGTGACAGAGAGCAAACTAGAATCAAGACACCGGGAGAGGCAGAGAAACAGGGTCTTGATGCAGTCACTCAAAGTCCTCAATCCAGCTTTTTCTGGAGCTGTGTCATTTCTTGGACTTCCCAATTACATCGGTCAATACCTTTCTCTCTTCACTAATGCTAGTTTGAGTAGGTCTCTGTCTCAACCAGAGAGACAGATTTGACATAAAATGAAATAAAAATATATTTAGCAAAAAAAAAAAATGATCTAAGAGAGGTGATGTGACTGTCATTGATTTCAAATTTCACCCTCTGAGACGAATAAATTTATACATTAAACACTAATGAAAAAAATTGTTGATATCAAGATTTCAGATTTACCCATAGAAAATTGCACCTTAGAAACTAGATAATTGCGTGTAAGAAGTATTTTAGCTACTGCCTTAGTTGTAACAATGACATGAGATTTCCCAGAGACTTCTGAATAATTATTCTACTTTAACTAAACCAGAAAGATAAATGATACTAAGAACCAGTCACACCTGTAGACCAGAACATCCAGGGTCCCTGTCCCAAGCCCCATGTTTAGATGGTCCCACACCGTGTATAATATTTTAGATGGTTACACTCTGTAATATTCTCTGAATTTCCATAAAGGTTGTCAATATCACATTTTCAAACTTATGAGTTAGCCATCATGGAAACCTGGGTAATATCTCAATTTCACCTTGGGCAAATCATTTAACTTCTCTGAGTCTCAGCTTCATTATATAAAAGAAAGAGTGCCTGTCCCACTCGGCTTGCAGAGGACATCTGGTAAGACAACAGATGCAAAAGCACTTTGAAAAAACATAAGGATTATTATTATTAACTCAAGAGCAAGATTCCTCAAGACAGAACTCAATTTTATTCTATGCCCTTTGCCAATGGGGATCTGGAGAAAAATCTGTGGTCTTATCAGAAATTCTGAATACAGATCTGTCACTTGTCGAATTTAGATGAAAATTAGGTTATAGTAATAGAACTAGAACCTTGGTCACACCCCAGCCTGCCCTTCTGACCATGTAACCCTGTGTTACCCACAGCCACTCTATCGAAACCAGATGACTTTTCCATCTCGCAAACACCATCTAGACTTGGTTGTAATTCAGTCACTCTCCTCACCTCAAATCTGCTCTCTTAACACATCCATTCCTCAACATATTGCCTAGCTTTGCCAGTTCCTCCATTCTAACAATCAGTGCACACCAGGACTTCTGAACTCAGCACACCCCAGGGCTCGCTTGGTGATGGTATACACTGTATTATTATAGTTCTTCTGTGATTCTCTGAAGCTGTCCTGTGAATTCCTAACATAGTCTCCATGTGTCTCTATCCTGTTTCTCCAATTAGACTGTAAGTCCACTAAAGCCAGTGACCCCCTTATAGTCTTCTTGTACAGAGTAGATACTCAGCAAATATTTGTTGGATAATTAAAAAGGAAAGTGTTCACATGAGGAAAATGGCTGACGACAGAAGAATCTATAATGAAATGAAATGAAATGAAATGAGAGAGATAAAGTTACAGGACAGCAGGTTATCAACTGGAATCTATTGAAAACAGATCAAGGAGTGACTCTATTAGAGAAAATCCCAGAAATATGAAATCGATTTTTCTTGGAATGGAAAGAACCTTCAGGATAGTCTAATTCACACCCTTCATTCATTGTGAATAACCACCTACTAATTTCTCTGAATTATGAATTAGAGTTTTTACGTATTTAATTTTCCTATTGTAAAACATGACTCTTGGCAATTTCTTAGAAACAGAGTCCAAGAGAATGGGACCTTGAAAACATGGCAAGTCTTTTATGGATATAAAAATACTTCATTTGGCTAGAGTCAAACCACATGTCTTGAGCCATACTTGTGGTATCAATTTTTGATTTTACATTTCTACATGTAAAACAATAATGATAATCAAGAAGACAGGGTTACCCTCGTAGAAACATGGAAAATGCAGAAGGGCTCCGAGGTAAGGCCCCCCTGAGGGCCTGATCCAAAGTGTTAGAAGATCCTGGTAGCCAAGTTCTCAAGCTGTGATACAGTGTCAGAGCACTGGCTTGAGAGTCTGAGGACCCCAATTTTGAGACTTTGCATATCAAATTCTGATGTGTGATCACTGACAGTTTCCCTAATTCTGATTATCAATTTTTTTGTCTTAAAAATAGGATTGTTGAAGGGATTAAGTGAGATAATGTATATAAAGAAATTTTGTTTGTAGAAAAGCATAATGTGCACTATTACCTAGCCAGCTAATTTACGTTTAAAACCATTTTAATCAGCGTCAGAGCTTTCAGAATCTAAGAGGCAAAATGTCATAATACCACCTCGGTATGCCCTCGGTTATGAATCTCTATCCTGTCACTCAGAAATAATCAACGAATCCCTGGCTCTAGTACGTTCCAGCCCTTGCAGTGTCCCCCAAACTCACATGACTTCAGAAAATGACACACAGCCAAGAGCTCCCTGCTCTACAATTAGTCACATCAGGCTGAAGGCTCCCAACAGCGTGGTGAACGCAGCATTATCTTTTCTTGATTCCCAAGATTTCTGCAAAGATGGGCTTTTCCGCACCACGGGAGGCTGTCTCCACCACCGGCACTCATCCTCTCCAAGACCACCCTTCTTTGGTTGTTTGAGGGGCTCCATATTACACGGCTGCTCATCACCCCCATGGCAGCTCCCCACTGAAAGCATCAGTGAAATCCCCCACCATAAAGAGTCAGAGCATGCTCACAGCCCAGGACCCCTCCCAGATGCCCCAAACCAGCACCACGGTGCAAAGGCACCTTAGGTATTTCTCAAAAGTCACCTGCTCTTGTTCAGTCATACAAATGAAGCTCCCGTGGGGTAGGACTCCTGATAGCAGAGTGTGAATGAACCCTAATGATCACCCATTCCAGAAAATACTATGAAGCATACTTGCCCTGGCTTAAAAGCCTCATGGATGGAAACACATTTCCAAAAGCACCACTGTTCACGTGCTAAGGATGCAAATAAGACACAATGCTGAATAAAGCATTAGGAGCTCTGTTCTAGATATCATCCCTAGAGGTCTCAAACCGTGCTTAACAGAGCTGAAGAGGACCCTAGTGATGAGTATGACCCCCTCAGTTAGCAAATGGCTAAGGAACAGAGAGAGGATGTGACACACCCAGGATCACCCAGTGAGTGGCAGAGCTGGGAACAGGACACAGGGCTCTCCAACTCTCGACTCTGCTGCCGTTTCCACAACCAAGTAAACATCTTCTGCCCTGAGCCATTCGGAGTCTACACTGAATACAACCTCTGGCTGTCTCCTTATCCAAAAGCAAGGGACACGGCTGTATCCCCCTGCCTGGCCTTCCCTGCAGCCCAGCGACTCCATGGCACAGAACCAGAATTGCCATCAGGAAACCTGATAGTGACCTTCCCCCAAACTGGGTATTTTTTCGGGCTCCCGCTCTTGGTCTTACACCATGCTGCTTCCCTCAGTCAGTGAGCGCTCCATAAATACTGAGAACTGATCGGCTGATTGATTAGCTAATAAGTAATAATGTCTACAGCTTCCTTCCTGAACTCACAGCCAAAGCAACTCTGTTAAATGGCCTCTTTTCCTCCTTTCTTTCCTCCTGGACTTGCTTATAAATTTTGAGACTCATCATGTAGTTGATCAGGGACGCAATTACTTTAAGTTTTACCCTTTAAAAATGAAAAAAGCAATGAAGTCCGTAGCAGAAAATTCCCGCAAACCACATGTGAACCAGAAAACATGCATTGACCCCGATTACACACAATGCTCCAGGGTTCTCTAATCTAATGGTCCATCACAGTGTCAAGAGCTATTTCCCCCTGCTTCCGAGCAAGACGTGCACACAATCCTTTAATCCGGGCAGGAGGTGAGCGCTGGGGAGAGATCTGAGGGCAGAGGCCGCTGACAAACAGAGGATAAAGTCTGGGCTGCAGAGACCTCCAGGGTGGCAACCATGATATTTGGGAGCCCCGGGAACAGTAGAACGTGGGTGTGTATGTGGCAGGAGCAGCTGGGCCAGGCTGCTGAGCTGCTTGGGCACCGAGGATGTATCTTTAGGGATCCCAGTAAAACAGACACAAATCCGAGTGCTCAGAAGCACGAGGGAGAATTCAGAGCAGAAATCTGGAGGCAAGCAGGCCATTTTTCAAGAACATGTTTCTTCTCTCCCTTAGCATAATGCAGGATTTATTTCTGTATTATTAAACGATATTAGATAATATACACGTGCATACCTGCACATGAGTGTACACATGTCTATTTTTTTTCCGCACATAACCCAGACTCCCAGTTTCCCGGGAGTCCCCTGGTCCTCGCAGTTACTGCCACTTCCGTGCCTGCCACGGTCACCGATACTCAGAACCCCTACCATCCACTTATGTGGTCACAAGCAGACAATGGAGGCTAAAGCATCACCAGACAATAGAATTCGTGAGGGACGGAAGATGTTTAAAGGGTAATTTCCCCAGAAAACAAATTTCATTCTTTCCCATCCTTCTCTCCCAGTGACATCGGAAGTCAGCAGAGACCCGTGAGATCTCAATCACTGCAAATACCTCTGTGGCCGAAACCACTCCCGGGGTAACACAGAACCAAGGTATATCTGTCTCTTAGCTTGACCTGGCTTACCACCCAGGAGACAGGCTCCCAGCTGGCTCCTCTTCCCAGTGAACTTAATAAACTCCCCAGGTCTCAAAGAGCAGCATCTCCCCTTCTCAGTGGGAAAACAGAGATCAATATACACAGCAGAAGTACTTATGCTTTGTGTGTAAAATCTCCCGGGCCACTGTGACACCAAGCTGACACAGGCAGCTTCCGTCAGCATCTCTGAGGGCATGTGGGCTACTCGGTGAGGAGGAGGGTATAGCAACAGGACAGCAAAAGCAAACCCTGAACCTAGGGCCAAGCAAAAGGTCGACTGGGTTAAAACAAGGTGATGCCACTGACCTTGTTTGCTTAAATATACTAAGAGAGGAGGCCTTCTTAACATGAGGGAAACCACAGAGCAGCTGAAAGTAGGTCAGTGATCCATGTGAGGCCTGCCAGGGTCTCCCCAGCAATGTGGTTGGGAGATAAGCATTCTCCAGCTCTGCAGCCCAAGTGCCACAAAAGGCCACAGCCAACCCCCTGGGCTGCTTCTATGGGGAAATCTAAGCAGACACACGGGTACCTAGAAAGGAGAGCCTATTCGATCGCCCTGCGGGCAAAAAAATTCCACAGTTGCCACAGAAGATGTAAACAAACATGATTACCCCGATTTAGATACAAAAGGCGCGGGTGGGGCAGGGGGGAAGGATGCAGAGAGCCAGGGGGAGGCGTTGGTGGGAATCTATTTCCAGGGGCTCTCAGCACCTGTCTGCCAGCACATCTCTCAAAATAGCATTAAGCAACAAGTTTCTAAAATGGCAAATCTAACGCTTCTTTTCCCTGGGAATGCTTTGTCATGGCTGAGACTCTTACCCCAGAAATCATCTCAGAAGAGCATGCGGGATAAAGCAGAGCGAGCCTGAACGTGTCTGCAGCCACCGAAGCAGCAGCGGCAGACCACGGTGTGCGGGTGTGATGCGGGGAGGCTGGAGCTGGGCGCTGCCTGGGCTCCGCCTCCCAAGCACTCACCATCAGCAGGCTGAGCGCGGAGTCTGGCACCAGCTGCACTGCCATGGTCTCCGATTCCCACGCACAAACCTCCTGCACAGTCAGTCCGCCTGGGCCCTGGGTGACTGCAAAGCATCCACAGAAACCTGCAGCAAAAACAGCCAGAAATCCAGACTCAGGATGCAAAGGGCTCGGGATGCGAGCGGCCACATTTCACATGGGGTGGCAGGGGAGGTCAGGGGGATGTTGGCAAGAAGGGGTGGGAACAGTGCTTAGGGAGAGAGGAAAAAAAAAGGAAAAATAGGAAGCTGCAGGTTATTTAAAGGTGAGTCCTGCCTAGCTTCCCTAAGCTGTACAAGCACAGAAGCCACATCAAACACAAACATAAAAGCTTACAACATAGGATGCTTAACTGATACCTTAGCCTAGGCAGCAGCTCTTCTTTTAACTGACAATTAAAATAAATCATTTCCTATTGGAGATAAATCAATCAGCCCGAATAACACCCCACCCACCCCCCGCTTTCTCTGCATCTCTCAGCAATTCTGCTGCATAAACACGCTGGATGTCAACCTACCGCTCGCAAGCTGGTCAGTATCTTCTTTCCTGCAGAAAGGTGTGTTCCTTTTGCAAAATCAAGTATCTGGGAGCAAGAGAGTGAAGCCTGACCACGAGCATCAGGCAGTCACTGGAGATCGGCAGATGCCCTCATCACCACTGAGCAGGAAGTCAGTTATGAACTGACCCCTTCCACCATCCCCAAATCTACTTTTCCTCCCTAAGTAGAAGGGCAAGCCAAGTTCCCCGTGGGGCTAACATACTTCCAAGGACCATGTAATTACACTGCCTGTTCTGTGAGCGTTCTGATCTCCCTGCCTGCACCACATGTACACGGCAGACAGACACCCTCTACCTCTCTCTCCCTCCCTCCCTCCCGCCCTGCTCCCTCCCTTCCCTTCCCTCCCATCTCTCCACCAGGCTGCCTGTTAGGAATTTTGAAGGAGACTCTCTAGCTTAGGGAGGCTAATTTGTAGCAAGGGACACTGCTTAAGACAAGAAAAAAAGGAAATTAGCTTTGAAAATCATATCATGCAGCATTTTCCTGGGAAGATGTCAAAGGAAAAAAAAAAAAGGAAGTCTGCCCAGTCTTGTTATATAATGACTGGCTCCAAAGGCTTCCCAGAATCAGAGATTTAAGAAAATTAAAGCATCTTTTTTTATGAGCACTGCCAAGCTTATATCTTATTATGGAGTCCACTTTTTCAACTAAAAATAGCAATTACTAATACTTCTGGCAACAGTTTCTCATGTCCTTTTCCGATTTCTCCCTTTACTCACCTGCTGTAATGACTCCAAAAACTCCTTAGAATTAACTACACAGTATGAAGTATAGGAACATGGAAAACAATTTTCCAAATAAAAACTGGGGGGAAGAAATTAATAACTTTTAAAAGTTCCTATGGATGGGTATAGCTGTTGCCCCTATATAATTTATACTTTTAAAAGCAATTTATTTGATCATCACAGTGCTTGGCATAAAGTAAGTGCTCAAAAATATTAACTGAGTGAATGAAAAGTTTCTTCTCTCATTGTTTATCCTATGGTGGCCCAATGGGTCAAAACTCCCTTCCATGTTGTTGGATTGGACTTTAATGCCCTTGACCTCAGGAACTTCTGAGAATCACTCCCCACTGTCAGGTGCTTGGAAATTCACAGTATGATCTGAGTCACGTGAGTGTGGCTTTGCACCAAGCTGTCAGAACATTCTAGATGTGCTGGTGGGTTTCATAAAAAAAATTCAAAATTAACCATAATAATAGTAATGATTTAAGGAATGTATCTACAGGGTTATCTTAACCTCATGGATAGGTTGCTAAGTGTATTCAACTGATCTTTGCTGAGTGCCTACTGTGTGCTGTGTTCTAAGATAGGCTTGGTAGAAGGTGCAAAACTCAGTCATAATCTCTCCCCTCAAGGAGCTTTTTATCTGGTAGATGTGATGATACCCAAGAATCATTTATGGTACAAGACGTTATGTGATAAATGCTATTAAGTGACCTAAAAACCGTTCAGGCAGCACAGAGCAGAGAGAGTTTACTTTCAGCTTTAAGAACGTCATTGTTTTTGAGCTGGAATTTAAGGAATAAGCAGAACCTCTTTTTTATGACTTCTGGTTTATGATTCCACATGGACTAAGTACTTGGAAAATATAGAAAGCATAAGGAAAAAGTGAACATCGGTGCTGTTGCAACCGGCGGATGTGGGCAGAGGGAGGGTGTACCCCGAAGAGGGCCCAGCCCAAGAAGTTCTGGATGTTGAGAAGCCTAAAACACACTAGGGTGAGAGATTTCATGTCAGCCACCAATGTTGGACCTTGGCACACCTGCCTTCCTTTCTCTCTACTTTGCTTGTAAAGCCTCACCCTGAATCTTTGCCCTAGAAGAAAGAATCTAGAGAACAGAGCCTATAGCAGATCTCACACATGAAGACATTATTGGGAGGTGTCATCTCAGGGCAGCGAGAATGAAGGAGATGGGAGGGGATGAGAGTGGGTACTAGGTGGTACCTACGCAGCTGGTCACAGTACAGACGCTCGGTGGTGAGGAAGGGTGTCCAGACAGGCATGGAACTTTATTCCCTGGGATAGTACATCAAGGAGAGGAAGTGGGGGGGGGGGGGGCGGGCGGGTCACCAGCCTGCTCCTGCCCATCAGCTGACTCTGGTTGGCCAAAGGGACTCCACAGGTCATGAGCTCCCTTACATTTCAGAGTGACCTGACCAGCTCCTCCAGGTAGCTGTGAACAGAAAGGCATGGCATCTGAGCCCAGAAACAGAGGGACACCCGCAGCCTTTGTGGGTCAGTCAGATGGGACGCAGGCACTAGAAGTGCTGAAGGTCCCTCCTCAGTGCGTGTGATGGGAGCTGGCCCGCAGCCTGGCCCACGCCCTGAAGGAGGCTGGGACGGCCGGCAGTGCCAGGAGGAGGGAAGGGACGGTGACGGCGCAGCTGGGCTCCCCACTGAGCACACAGCTAAATCCCGGGGGCCACGGCAGGGCCAAGCAAGGCTGGGGGCCACATCAACTGAGTCCGGCGAAAGTGTGTATGTTTACAAAACTTTCAATGTCAGAAGTTATATCCTCCACGCAATATTTCCTCATTTTTCCATTTGGGCATTCAAATTTGCTTTGTCTGTACAGCTTTTAAGTTACTGTTTTTGATGACAATCATTCACTTTCTTTTATTATCCTCCTACTAGGAGTATAATAACATGAACAACCAAACGTCATGGACAACCAGATGTCAGAACTAGGTACCACTCCTCTCTGTGAAATCCTATAGCTCTGAGCATCAAGCTCAGAGCAGCAGGTGCTCAGTAATATTCAACTGGGCACCAGTGGAGACGCTAAAATATTAAATACAAGAAGAAAGGGGCAAAGACAGCACCCGGGAAGGGCTGGGTACAACATGGGGAGTTTGTGAGGAAAACTAGCAGTCTGACAGAGGAGGAGGGAGAGAACCCCAGAATTCCAGTGACAATGGTCCCTCAACAAAGATGCCCAGAGCTCTTAGTAGAGCTATGGACCTAGAAATCAAAGTGGAAGGATTGTGGGGCAATCTGTAAGGAAGAGGAGTCAATTAGTGTAAAACAGACACTTAACAAACAGACAAACAAACAGTGAGATATGAGCTATCTAGGTCTTTTCAAAACCTTGTCCAAGAGCAATCAAGATCACAGAACTAGGACATGTGGAGAACAGTAATCCTGTCCTCTAAGTAACTAAGTTCCATCCTTGGCTAATGTTACATCCCACGAAAGCGACATAATTCCTTTCCGTGTAGCTCCTCCTAAAAGCTCCTCAGTTGAAGGACAGTTCAATGTCATACCCACGAAAAGCTGTTGCAAAAAAAAAAAAAAAAAAGCCAATAAAAACCTCTTCTGTATTTAGTATGAAACTGTTGGGTAGACTCTGATGTTTGGGTCACTCACTGCTGCCTGTATAAATTGCCCCATGTGAGAAACTTCTCTTGGAATTTAGTACAAGGAAAATGTCTGTCCCTCCTGAGGCAGCCGGTGTGACCGACGGCTTCAGCCTCAGAATCCCGGCTGTGCCATTTTACTCTTGGACGTCAGAAAGCTATCCTGTCATTTGCTCTGTGACCCCAAGTGGGTAGCAGGAGGGTGAGGTGAAAATCAAATCAAATATTATTATACCTTAGGTTAAGCAGCGCATAGTAGGCATTCAGTAACTGTTAGCTCCCCTTAAGTCTCCTTTACATTCGGATAGTGAAAATAATGGAACTAATCACAGTTGGCACATTTGGCTGCCAGAATACCCAAAGCTTAATTTTACTTTCAATTAGAGCAGATATTATCATAGTTGACATTATCACTTCCTTGGTTTTTCTCAGCCTTGTTTTTCCTTTTAATTCATAATGTATTACTCTTATTTAGTAGGCTTTTTTTGTCAGTAAGCCATCTGAAATTCCTTTTTGGAATCAATCATTCTTTAATGTATAAAATGCTCTCAAATAAATTTGGCACACGGTGGAATATTTTGCAGCTACTAAAAGGGCAATTATGAAAACTATTTAGAAATAGGGAAACTGTCTGTCTAAGATATAATGTTTATATGACCATAAAATGATACATATAGTCTAACTGCAACCATGTAAATAGTTGTATTTTAAGAGGATATGAATGAACTTCTGCTTCCAGCCAAGATGGAGTAACAGGCAACAAGTTTACCATCCCACCTAAAACAAACAAAAAAACTGACAAACTATATGAACCAATACTTTTCAAGATACTGGGCGCAGGACAACAAAGGACAATGATCCACAATACACCTTCTAATTGTCCCAAATTATTGAATTAAGAGTGTTTCCAGGCCACAGAACAGAGAGGGGATCCCAAGTGGAATCAAGCAGATTCCCCAAATTTAGGAGACAAAGCTAAGAGTCAGGGGACACCAGGATGGATAGAGTTCACAGGGCAGAGTACTGGAGATGAGAGAGGTACAGAGAGAGAGAACTTCAGAGATCTATAAAAGGGTCCCTTTGCGTATTCAGCTGAATAGTGATCACTGAGAGGAAACTATCAGAAACTGGGGAAGGAACCACCTAAAAGGATTAGAAAGATTGGTGACCAGTGCTCACACAGGGCCAGGAATAGTACCTGTTCACACATCCAGCCAGGAAAGCCTCATAATTCATGGTGCATTAGGTAGGACACTCAGAAAGTTCTTGCCTCAGTAGTGATGAATAATTGGCCATAGATTGATCACTCCCCTGAGTCTGCCTAGCAAATCTGAACAGCAAGACATGAAAGCATCAAACTACTTCCAAGTAAGTTAACTGTGTTCCAAAACAAAGCTAAAGAGCATTTATAGAAATACAAAAATATTCAGCACCCAAAAAGGTAAAATTTACAATGTCTGGCATCTAATAAAAATTACCAGGTATGGAAAGAAGTAGGAAAGTATGACCATTTAATAACAGACAAATCAATCAAAATCATCCAGAACTAACACAGATGTTAGAGTTAGCAGAAAAGAACATTAAAAGAGTTATTATAATTTTATTAAATATGTTCAAAAAGTTAAGTAGAGACATAAAAAAGAACCAATTTAGGGCTTCCCTGGTGGCGCAGTGGTTGAGAATCTGCCTGCTAATGCAGGGGACACGGGTTCGAGCCCTGGTCTGGGAAGATCCCACATGCCACGGAGCAGCTGGGCCCGTGAGCCACAACTACTGAGCCTGCGCGTCTGGAGCCTGTGCCCCGCAACGGGAGGGGCCGCGATAGTGAAAGGCCTGCGCACCGCGATGAAGAGCGGTCCCCGCACCGCGATGAAGAGTGGCCCCCACTTGCCGCAACTAGAGAAAGCCCTCGCACGAACCGAAGACCCAACACAGCCAAAAATAAATAAATAAATAAATAAATAAAGTAGCTATACAATTAAAAAAAACAAAAAGCATGTGCTTCTTAGAAATTTAAAAAAAAAAAAAAAAAAGAACCAATTTGAACTTTCAGACATTAAAAACTATTCTAATTGAAAGACAGAGATTAAAAAAATTTTTTTAAACAAAACAGAATGAGCATCTGTGAGTTGTGGGGTACCTTCAAGCAGCCTAATATATGTGTAATTTGTACCCCTGAAGAAAGGGAGACACAGAAAATATATTTGAAGAAATAACGGCCAGAACTTCCCCATATTATATGCTGAACAAACCCTAAGCATAAGGAACAAGAAGAAAACTACACCAAGGAACATCATAATCAAATTGCACAATATCAGTGATAAGGAAACTATTTTGAAAGCAACCAGAGGGAAATAATCATATATTACACACAGAAGAACAAATGTAAAGGTAACATTAGATTTCTTATCAGAAATATTGATAACATAAGCAAGAAGACAGTGGAGCAACATCCTTTAAAAAATTTAAAGGAAAAACCATCATTCTAGGATTCTTTAATCCAACAAAAGTAACTTAAAAAAACAAAAGCAAAATACAGACTTTTTCAGAAATACAAAGTAGATAAAAGGCAAACAGATTGGAAAGAAAGAAGTAAAACTTCCCACCCCCCCCCCCCCAAAAATTCAGGCCCAGATGGCTTCACTGATTATAGCAAATATTTAAGGAAGAAATAACAATTCTACATAAATTCTTTGAGAACATGGAAGAGGAGGAAATATTTCTGAACTCATTTTATAAGGCCTGCATTACCTTGATGTCAAAATCAGACAAAGACAATATAAGAAAGGAAAACTAAAAATTAATTATCCCTCATGAACAAGGATGCAAACATTCTAAACAAAATTATAGAAAATAGAACTTAACAGTATATTAAAAAGATAATACATCATGACCAGCGAAGGCTTATCCCAAGAATACAAAGTTGATTTAACATTCTGAAAGCAACCAGTATAATTCATCATAGTAAAAAACTAAAAAAGAAAAACCATAAAATCAGCTCAACAGATGTATAAAAAAGCAATCAACAAAATTCAAAATCTATTCCTGATTTTTTAAAAAATTCAGGAATAGAAGGGAACTTTCTCAACCTGACAAAGAGCATCTACAACAAATTACAGCTATTATCATATTTAGTGAGAATGACCAAATGCTTTCCCCCTAACATCAAAAACAGGGCAGGGTTGTCTACTCTCTGGACTTCTCTTCAACATCAAACTAGAGATACCAGACAGCGCAATAAGACCAGAAAAGGAAATAAAACATATTTCGTTTGGAAAAGAAAAAATAAAATGGTCTTTAGTCACACACAACTTGATCTCTCATGTAGAAAATCCAATGGAATTTACACACACACACAAAAAAAACCCTACTAGAATTAATAAGCAAGTTTAGCAAAGCTGAAGGATACAAGATATATTCAAAAATCAACTGTATTTCTATACACCAACTATGAACAATAGGAAATTTAAATTAAAAATAGAATTTATAATTGCATCTGACAACATGACATACTTAGGGATAAATCTGACAAAGATGTGAAACGTCTTTACACTGAAAACTATAAAACATTATTAAATGTAATTAAAGACAATAAATGGAGAGATATACTGGACTCATGGATCGGAAAATTTAATGTATAGTGAGAGAAAGCAGATCACTAGTTGCCTGGGGAATAGGGATGGGGTGGGAAGGAGTGGACGCCTAACAAGGGGTAGGCAGGAGGGAGGGATTACCATGGGGCACGAGGAACTTTGGAGGGTGATGAGTAGGTCATTATCTTCATTAGGGTGGTGGTTTCATGGATGTAGAAATGTGTCAGAACTTTTCAAACTGTGTACTTCAAATATCTGCAGGTTACTGCATGTTAATTTTACCTCAATAAAGTTGTTTTTTAAGGAATGTGATGATATGATAATTACCCCCAGAATTAAGTTAGTTCTTTTAGAATGGTATGATTTTTTTCCTGTTTAAAACTTTTCAAATTGTCCTTACGTTATATTTTCAATACGTAAAATAATGATGTTTTTAGAAATCATTTAATACCTAAATAAGAAGGAAGGCACAGATTGAGGAGCTAGTAGGGTCAAGAGAAGACACTGCTGTTTGTTTGTGGCTATGGAAAGCAGAAGAGCTCCGGCTGTGTTTTAAGGCACATAAAAAGAAGCCAGCAAGACGAAAAGACAAAGGGCGCTATAAATCCCAAAGGAATCAAGGGAGAATGGATCCCAGACAGAGGCATTACTTTTCACCGGAAAGAGGGCTGCGTCTTCCCATGAGATGAAGAGAAAGGTGGAAATGCACAGAAATGTTGAGAAAATGTGAAGGAGGAGTGGAAACAGATATTTTAATCTGCTAAGGAGGGCTTGAAGCACCTTCACTCCATGGTCTTGATCTCAGTAGACAGTCCTCATGTTTCTGCTTCACCAGGATAAAATGCCCTGGATGGTTCACACCTCCTCTCTCCCCACCCTGCCCCCCATGCCAGGCCCCTCACTCGGAGCTGTTGCCTAACATGAATGCACAGGGTTCCAGAGTGGATGACCACCCCCTACAAGGCCTACATGAGGGCATGCTTCCCTTGGACATTCTCTGTAATGTATTTCAGAGACCCCAGCCCAGAACCTACCCTGTCCTGCTGTAGCCCAGACCCAGGCTCAAACACCAGGTCTCTACCTGCTCCTCTGAAGTACAACTGCGGATGGTAGCCCCACCCCTGGCCTCCCTGGGCCATCCAGGGGGGTTACAAATGCCTCTCACCAGCAAACACAGTCCTTCTTAGCTCTCAACCAGAGCAAGGAGCCCAGTGGGATCCGATATTGTGCCAAGATGTACGCACAGCCTTCATCTGCCACATCCGTGCTGGGCTGGCTGGATCCACGTAGCTGGCTCTGCCTTTGTCCTATGCCCAGCATTCCAGTTCCACAAGAGACTCCAACTCTGTCCCCAACCCTAGGTCATGTGTTTTCCATGCAGCACAGAGGCCTGGGTCAACTCCCCCAGCCCCACCTACTCCAGGACTCCCCTCCCCAAGGGCCCACAGAATGAAGGTGCCGACAGTCTTGGTGTTTTGCCCCCCCAGTTCCAAAATGCAATGAGCAATACTGCTTAAGGAAGACAAAGCGTAGGAAATGGGCAAATCAATACATTTCTTGTAACACCCGAATACCTCCAATTAATGCATTGCTATACGCAGATGTTAACGTTAATTCTTTAATGTTGATTTTTTAAAACGTTACACAAATTACATCCCAAATTCTTTCATCTAGACTCAACTACCTTTCTTGATAACATCTCTCACCTTTAACCATAGGTAAACATTCTGTGATATTTGGATCATGATCAAAATTTTGTCCTTTGCTATTTCTCCCTATAATCCTTATCTGATAATTATTTTTCTAATTCCCCGCCTTAAGCTCATAATAAACAGCCTTGCATCGGATTATTAAACTATAGATTACTTCACTGTTCTCAAGTGTTGAACATTTATTTGGTTTCTAGTTATTGTTGTAACTATCCCAGGTAATACCACTATAATTCACCTTTGTACAGATAACATTTGTTTTCCTTTCGATTATTTTCATACAGAAGCTTCCCCATACTAAGATTCCTAGAATAAAGCTAAAAATATTTTCATGTTGCCTAAACTATCGCCCTGTTGAAGGACTGAATCAATTTATCGTGTCATCTCTACTGCAGTGGCACCTTCAGGATTCATCAGCACTTCCTCTGATGTTGACTTATTTAATAGGCGTGCAATTTACTCTGGAACTAGTTTAATTTCTATTTACTTTCTTATAAATGAGGTTAAGAAGTTTTTCTTTTGTGTGACTTATTTGCTTACACAATATTTGTAAATAGATGTAGACATATATGCTTGTCTGTGGGAGATCTGGTGGTAGTTTTAGACATTTTATAAGCTCTTTATATATTTTACCTATTAAATTTCTATCTGTTGCATAAATATATTTGTAAAACATCAGAAACCCTAAAGAACATTTAATAACACTGCCCATGTGACACTTGGACTTCCTGCAAGTACTTAAAAATATTTTCTGGGGGCTTCCCTGCTGGCGCAGTGGTTGAGAATCTGCCTCCCAATGCAGGGGACACGGGTTCGAGCCCTGGTCTGGGAAGATCCCACAGGCCGCGGAGCAACTAGGCCCGTGCGCCACAATTACTGAGCCTGCGCATCTGGAGCCTGTGCTCCGCAACAGGAGAGGCCGCGATAGTGAGAGGGCCGCGATAGTGAGAGGCCCGCGCGCCGCGATGAGGAGTGGCCCCCACTTGCCGCAACTGGAGAAAGCCCTCGCACACAAACGAAGACCCAACACAGCCATAAAATAAATAAATAAATAAATAAATAAATAAATAAATAAATAAATTTATTAAAATATATATATATTTTTTCTTTATTTTGCTGCTATTTTATCTTTGTTTTATTTTAATTGTACAGATGTTTGAATTTTATTTTAAAAGCTTTGCCCATTTTTTCTTCATAACTTCTCTAATAATCTAAAATGGTTTTTGTCTTTGCTTAAATAAACTCTTTGCATATGACTTAATTTTCTATTTTAATTCTTTGAGGTAAATTTGTTTTTTGCCACATTGAAATCAAATTATTCTAGAAGCATGTATAAAATAACTATGCTCTGTATAATTCTATTATACTCACTTGCCATATATTATCTTTTCATACATACTAAAAAATATTTATGCAAGCTCTATTTTATTTCAACGGTCTATATTTTTCCTTCTAATCCAGGGTTACACTGGCTCAGTTGTTGTTTTTTAAACAGTCTATTTCATAATTATTAGTTCTTCATTAAAACTTTCATGTTTTTGTCTGTCTTTCCAAGTATACTATAGAACCAATTATTTTGAATTCTTTAACAAAACACCAGTGACATCACTGGTATTTCAACTGAAGTTGTCTTAAAACTACAAATTAAACAGAAAATAATTGCCGCTCCCATTCGATCTTCTTATCCAGAAAAAGGACATATTTCTCTATGTATTCAGTCATTTTTTTCACCATGAAAATTTTGTAGATTTTTTTGATATGTGTTATATACCGTCATACAAGTGTAATTAACACATAATCCAATTTTGTGGCTATCATAAATTGGAAGTCTTTTCTTAGTATATTTTTTAGCTGGATAATAAAGGCACTTGAGTATAGGACTTATTCGTGTGATCCTATCTTCTGACCAGCAGTTTTTCTCTACTGTTCTATTATCTCTAATAGCTTTGCTTGATTACTTTACCTCTTCTAGGTATATAATCATACTTTTCTAATGGACTTCCTTTTAAAGCTCATTTCTTGAGGATTAACCAAGATGGCGGAGTAGAAGGACGAGCTCTCACTCCCTCTTGCAAGAGCACCAGAATCACAACTGGCTGCTGGACAATCATTGACAGGAAGACCCTGGACTTCACCAAGGAGGACACCCCACGTCCAAGGACAGAGGAGAAGCCACAGTGAGATGGTAGGAGGGGCGCAATCAGAGTAAAATCAAATCCCATAACTGCTGGGTGGGTGACTCACAGACTGGCGAACACTTATACCACAGAAGTCCACCCACTGGAGTGAAGGTTCTGAGCCCCACCTCAGGCTTCCCAACCTGGGGGTCCGGCAAAGGGAGGAGGAATTCCCAGAGAATCAGACTTTGAAGTCTAGTGGGAATTGATTGCAGGACTGTGACAGGACTGGGGGAAACAGAGACCCCACTCTTGGAGGGCACACACAAAGTAATGTGTGCATCGGGACCCAGGGGTAGGAGCAGTGACCCTGGGGGAGACTGAACCAGACGTACCTGCTGGTGTTGGGGGGTCTCCTGCAGAGGCGAGTGGTGGCTCTGTTTCACCGTGGGGATTAGGACACTGGCAGCAGAGGTCCTGGGAAGTTCTCCTTGGCGTGAGCCCTCCCAGAGTCTGCCATTAACCCCACCAAAGAGCACGGGTAGGCTCCAGTGTTGGGTTGCCTCAGGCAAAACAACCAACAGGGAGGGAACCCAGCCCCACCCATCAACAGTCAAGTGGATTAAGGTTTTACTGAGCTCTGATCGCCACAGCAACAGGGAGGGAACCCAGCCCCACCCATCAACAGTCAAGTGGATTAAGGTTTTACTGAGCTCTGACCGCCACAGCAACAGTCAGCTCTACCCACCACCAGAGCCTCCCATCAAGCCTCTTAGATAGCCTCAACCACCAGAGGGCAGACAACAGAAGCAAGAAAAACTACAATCCTGCAGCCTGTGGACCAAAACCCACAGTTACAGAAAGACAGAGAAGATGAAAAGGCAGAGGGCTATGTACCAGATGAAGGAACAAGAAAAAACCCCAGAAAAACAACTAAATGAAGTGGAGATAGGCAACCTTCCAGAAAAAGAATTCAGAATAATGATAGTGAAGATGATCCAGGACCTCGGAATAAGAATGGAGGCAAAGATTGAGAAGATGCAAGAAATGATTAACAAAGACCTAGAAGAATTAAAGAACAAACAAACAGAGATGACCAATACAATAACTGAAATGAAAACTACACTAGAAGGAATCAATAGCAGAATAACTGAGGCAGAAGAACGGATAAGTGACCTGGAAGACAGAATGGTGGAATTCACTGCTGCGGAACAGACTAAAGAAAAAAGAATAAAAAGAAATGAAGACAGCCTAAGAGACCTCTGGGACAACATTAAACGCAACAACATTCGCATTATAGGGGTCCCAGAAGGAGAAGAGAGAGAGAAAGGACCAGAGAAAATATTTGAAGAGATTATAATCGAAAACTTCCCTAACATGGGAAAGGAAATAGCCACCCAAGTCCAGGAAGCGCAGAGAGTCCCATACAGAATAAACCCAAGGAGAAACACGCCGAGACACATAGTAATCAAAGTGGCAAAAATTAAAGACAAAGAAAAATTATTGAAAGCAGCAAGGGAAAAACGACAAATAACATACAAGGGAACCCCCATAAGGTTAACAGCTGATTTCTCAGCAGAAACTCTGCAAGCCAGAAGGGAGTGGCATGAAATACTTAAAGTGATGAAAGGGAAGAACCTACAACCAAGATTACTCTACCCAGCAAGGATCTCATTTAGATTTGATGGAGAAATCAAAAGCTTTACAGACAAGCAAAAGCTAAGAGAATTCAGCACCACCAAACCAGCTCTACAACAAATGCTAAAGGAACTTCTCTAAGTGGGAAACACAAGAGAAGAAAAGGACCTACAAAAACAAACCCAAAACAATTAAGAAAATGGTCATAGGAACATACATATCGATAATTACCTTAAACGTGAATGGATTAAATGCCCCAACCAAAAGACATAGACTGGCTGAATGGATACAAAAACAAGACCCATATATATGCTGTCTACAAGAGACCCACTTCAGACCTAGGGACACATACAGACTGAAAGTGAGGGGATGGAAAAAGATATTCCATGCAAATGGAAATCAAAAGAAAGCTGGAGTAGCTATACTCATATCAGATAAAATAGACTTTAAAATAAAGAAGGTTACAAGAGACAAGGAAGGACACTACATAATGATCCAGGGATCAATCCAAGAAGAAGATATAACAATTATAAATATATATGCACCCAACATAGGAGCACCTCAATACATAAGGCAACTGCTAACAGCTATAAAAGAGGAAATCGACAGTAACACAATAATAGTGGGGGACTTTAACACCTCACTTACACCAATGGACAGATCATCCAAAATGAAAATAAATAAGGAAACAGAAGCTTTAAATGACACAATAGACCAGATAGATTTAATTGATATATATAGGACATTCCATCCAAAAACGGCAGATTACACGTTCTTCTCAAGTGCACACGGAACATTCTCCAGGATAGATCACATCTTGGGTCACAAATCAAGCCTCAGTAAATTTAAGAAAATTGAAATCATATCAAGCATCTTTTCTGACCACAACGCTATGAGATTAGAAATGAATTACAGGGAAAAAAACGTAAAAAAGACAAACACATGGAGGCTAAACAATACGTTACTAAATAACCAAGAGATCACTGAAGAAATCAAACAGGAAATAAAAAAATACCTAGAGACAAATGACAATGAAAACACGACGACCCAAAACCTATGGGATGCAGCAAAAGCGGTTCTAAGAGGGAAGTTTATAGCTATACAAGCCTACCTAAAGAAACAAGAAAAATCTCAAGTAAACAATCTAACTTTACACCTAAAGAAACTAGAGAAAGAAGAACAAACAAAACCCAAAGTTAGCAGAAGGAAAGAAATCATAAAGATCAGAGCAGAAATAAATGAAATAGAAACAAAGAAAACAATAGCAAAGATCAATAAAACTAAAAGTTGGTTCTTTGAGAAGATAAACAAAATTGATAAGCCATTAGCCAGACTCATCAAGAAAAAGAGGGAGAGGACTCAAATCAATAAAATCAGAAATGAAAAAGGAGAAGTTACAACAGACACCGCAGAAATACAAAACATCCTAAGAGACTACTACAAGCAACTTTATGCCAATAAAATGGACAACCTGGAAGAAATGGACAAATTCTTAGAAAGGTATAACCTTCCAAGACTGAATCAGGAAGAAACAGACAATATCAACAGACCAATCACAAGTAATGAAATTGAAACTGTGATTAAAAATCTTCCAACAAACAAAAGTCCAGGACCAGATGGCTTCACAGGTGAATTCTATCAAACATTTAGAGAAGAGCTAACACCCATCCTTCTCAAACTCTTCCAAAAAATTGCAGAGGAAGGAACTCTCCCAAACTCATTCTATGAGGCCACCATCACCCTGATACCAAAACCAGACAAAGACACTACAAAAAAAGAAAATTACAGACCAATATCACTGATGAATATAGATGCAAAAATCCTCAACAAAATACTAGCAAACAGAATCCAACAACACATTAAAAGGATCATACACCACGATCAAGTGGGATTTATCCCAGGGATGCAAGGATTCTTCAATATACGCAAATCAATCAATGTGATACACCATATTAACAAATTGAAGAAGAAAAACCATATGATCATCTCAATAGATGCAGAAAAAGCTTTTGACAAAATTCAACACCCATTTCTGATAAAAACTCTCCAGAAAGTGGGCATAGAGGGAACCTACCTCAACATAATAAAGGCCATATATGACAAACCCACAGCAAACATCATTCTCAATGGTGAAAAACTGAAAGCATTTCCTCTAAGATCAGGAACGAGACAAGGATGTCCACTCTCACCACTATTATTCAACATAGTTCTGGAAGTCCTAGCCATGGCAATCAGAGAAGAAAAAGAAATAAAAGGAATCCAAATTGGAAAAGAAGAAGTAAAACTGTCACTGTTTGCGGATGACATGATACTATACATAGAGAATCCTAAAACTGCCACCAGAAAACTGCTAGAGCTAATTAATGAATATGGTAAAGTTGCAGGTTACAAAATTAATGCACAGAAATCTCTTGCATTCCTATACACTAATGATGAAAAATCTGAAAGAGAAATTATGGAAACACTCCCATTTACCATTGCAACAAAAAGAATAAAATACCTAGGAATAAACCTACCTAGGGAGACAAAAGACCTGTATGCAGAAAACTATAAGACACTGATGAAAGAAATTAAAGATGATACCAACAGATGGAGAGATATACCATGTTCTTGGATTGGAAGAATCAACATTGTGAAAATGAGTATACTACCCAAAGCAATCTACAGATTCAATGCAATCCCTATCAAATTACCAATGGCATTTTTTACGGAGCTAGAACAAATCATCTTAAAATTTGTATGGAGACACAAAAGACCCCGAATAGCCAAAGCAGTCTTGAGGCAAAAAAATGGAGCTGGAGGAATCAGACTCCCTGACTTCAGACTATACTACAAAGCTACAGTAATCAAGACAATATGGTACTGGCACAAAAACAGAAACATAGATCAATGGAACAAGATAGAAAGCCCAGAGATTAACCCACGCACCTATGGTCAACTAATCTATGACAAAGGAGGCAAAGATATACAATGGAGAAAAGACAGTCTCTTCAATAAGTGGTGCTGGGAAAACTGGACAGCTACATGTAAAAGAATGAAATTAGAATACTCCCTAACACCATACACAAAAATAAACTCAAAATGGATTAGAGACCTAAATATAAGACTGGACACTATAAAACTCTTAGAGGAAAACATAGGAAGAACACTCTTTGACATAAATCACAGCAAGATCTTTTTCGATCCACCTCCTAGAGTAATGGAAATAAAAACAAAAATAAACAAGTGGGACCTAATGAAACTTCAAAGCTTTTGCACAGCAAAGGAAACCATAAACAAGACGAAAAGACAACCCTCAGAATGGGAGAAAATATTTGCAAATGAATCAACGGACAAAGGATTAATCTCCAAAATATATAAACAGCTCATTCAGCTCAATATCAAAGAAACAAACACCCCAATCCAAAAATGGGCAGAAGACCTAAATAGACATTTCTCCAAAGAAGACATACAGACGGCCACGAAGCACATGAAAAGATGCTCAACATCACTAATTATTAGAGAAATGCAAATCAAAACTACAATGAGGTATCACCTCACTCCTGTTAGAATGGGCATCATCAGAAAATCTACAAACAACAAATGCTGGAGAGGGTGTGGAGAAAAGGGAACCCTCTTGCACTGTTGGTGGGAATGTAAATTGATACAGCCACTATGGAGAACAATATGGAGGTTCCTTAAAAAACTAAAAATAGAATTACCATATGACCCAGCAATCCCACTACTGGGCATATACCCAGAGAAAACCGTAATTCAAAAAGACACGTGCACCCGAATGTTCATTGCAGCACTATTTACAATAGCCAGGTCATGGAAGCAACCTAAATGCCCATCAACAGACGAATGGATAAAGAAGTTGTGGTACATATATACGATGGAATATTATTCAGCCATAAAAAGGAACGAAATTGAGTCATTTGTTGAGAAGTGGATGGATCTAGAGACTGTCATACAGAGTGAAGTAAGTCAGAAAGAGAAAAACAAATATCGTATGTTAATGCATGTATGTGGAACGTAGAAGAATGGTACAGATGAGCCAGTTTGCAGGGCAGAAGTTGAGACACAGATGTAGAGAATGGACATATGGACACCAAGGGGGGAAAACTGCGATGAGGTGGGGATGGTGATGTGCTGAATTGGGCGATTGGGATTGACATGTATACACTGATGTGTATAAAACTGATGCCTAATAAGAACCTGCAGTATAAAAAAACAAACAAAACAACTAATACTAAACTTTCATTGGGTTATTTGTATGGAAATATGTTAATATAAATGTTTCAGACATTACATGAAATTTCTAAAAATCTTATATTTGCATTTGTATGGAAATATGTATGGAAATATGTTAATATAAATGTTTCAGACATTACATGAAATTTCTAAAAATCTTATATTTGTATTTGTATGGAAATATGTATGGAAATATGTTAATATAAACGTTTCAGACATTACATGAAATTTCTAAAAATCTTATATTTGTATTTGTATGGAAATATGTATGGAAATATGTTAATATAAATGTTTCAGACATTACATGAAATTTCTAAAAATCTTATATTTGTATTTGTATGGAAATATGTATGGAAATATGTTAATATAAATGTTTCAGACATTACAGGAAACGTCTAAAAATCTTATATGTTCTGGTATAATGTTATAAGTAATAATCCTAGTTATTACTTTAAAATGTATATCTCAGAAATAACTAATTTTCTTGTCAACTGCATTATTATGAACTTTCATCAAATCTTTAACCATGGTCATTTTTAAGTCTTTTGTCATTTACAGACAGTTCTGGGTGTACTCTGATGATTTTGCAAATATGTTCCTATAAAAGAGTTTCATCTTCAAGAAATTCATGGAAAAGACTCTGACAAGTACAGGTTTCTGGTAACTGACTGTACTGCTGAACTGAATGAATAAGCATTTTCAGAACTCTAATGAAAAACTGATGAACTCATAAAAGTGCTAACAAAAGATCAAGATGAAAAAAAAGAAATTAATTACATGGGACTGAGTGAACTGATGAGGATGAGTATAATTTTTGTGACTTTCTGTCTGAATTAAAAAAAAAAAAATCCCACAAGGACTCAGAGGCAAAGAATATACAAATCAATTTTCACTGCAAAGCAAAGGAGCTGTTACAGTGGAGGATTACTGGACTGAATGTCAATATTATGACATAGTATAAGTGTGTTTCATGTTTGGTAATTGCAATCATTGTTGCTTTTGTTGTGGTCATCCATGTACAATGCTTGGTGTCAGTCTATCTCTTGTAAAAATAAAATACAGTGTGTGTGTGTGTGGAAAAAAAAAAAAAAAAAAAAAAAAAAAAAAGCTCATTTCTTTTTTGTACGTTATTATGTGGACAAGAAAATAGAAATCTCTATAAAATAGTCATTATGAAGGCCACTCCATCCTGCCTACTGCCAATGCTGAAAAGAAACTCACATCCACCTTCACCTGTCAGCAAAACTTGCTGACTCTACCTGCAAAACTCCTCCAGAATCCCACTCCTCCCTACCATTTCCACTCCTCCGTGTCAGCAACCCAGCTCTCTCACAGGCATTATTGCAATGGCCTCCTTAGCACAATCCAAAAGAGAAGCTAGAATAATTTTTGAGCACTTAGGTCAGATATTGTCATACTTCTGCTCAAAAATCTTCCAAAGTGCTGACAGTTCCTTGCAAAGCCCCAAATGGTCTACCTCCTCCCTCTATGCAACTTAAGACTCTGTTCCTCATTAGCTTCTTTCCAGCTACAGAGACTCCACTATTGCTTGAACATATCAGATATGTCCCTGCCTCAGAGCCTTTGCACCTGCTACTGTGGATGCCTGGAAAGTTCTTCCCCGGGTACGGGGAGAGCTCTTCCTGTTACCTCCTCCAGGTGTTTGCTCGAGTGCTAGATTCTCAGTGATGCCTCTCCTGACTCCCTTATTTTAAATTACATCCTCTTCCCCTGGGCTTCCTAAGCCTTCCCTGCTTTATTTTTCTCCACCGCACTTCTCACCATGTGACATTGCATATATGTATTTATTTCCCATCTCCCTACCTGTCTCCCTCCCATACACCCCTAAACTAAAATGTGAGCTTTAGACAGCAAGCCTGTTTTGCTCTTTACTGTATCCTGAGCATTAGAAAGTAGGTGCTCAGTACATAATTGCATTGAATTGTACTGTATTGGATGAAATTGTTTTGTAGCAGGTTGAGGGTGAATAACTCTGAATATATGTAAATTCAGCATGATTTTTACCTATGATATTAAGTAGAACTTTTTATCATGTTAAAGAACAATATTTTGTTCCTTCTTTTCATAGGTTTGAGAACTGGTGCTCAATTTTATTAAACATCTCATCAGGCAGGTGTAATTTTATATACTATGTCATCCTACAGAGCGTTAATGTATTTCACTAAACATTTCTCCCTTAAATGGTCAAATAAAATTAATCTCCAGGGATATTCCTAAAAGTACTGGATATATTGTTCAACTGGGCATTTTGCCTTCTCATGGATACAGACCAATAGCTGATCCACTAGAGAGCAAAAAAGAGGAAATTCTAATGATTTGGCCAGCATGAAACTAAGCAAGATGAAGAGAAAATGCTTCACAGACATATTTCAAATTGACCCCTGTGAATACGCCTTCTTTGTTTGTGTATATAATGTTGATGAATGACTGCGTCTGGGTTAGTTGACGGGAGTTCCAGTTATCAACAACTACTTTTATGCAGACAATGTTTCATAGTCATATTACATAGCCCACGAGTTATAATTTCTTTTAACCTCCTTAATGACCTAACTCATTCACCAACGTCTAGCCGTTTCCCTAATCCTTACTGTTTCCTACAAATAAAAGGCCCACAGGTAAGAAGAAGTAAAAGATAGGTTTTAATTCTAACATATCTATCTGTGATACCAGCACAGAGAAGTATTCAAATACTTTAATGAATAAATTACAATTAACCTTTGTCTTTCAATAGTAAAAAGTCTGGTGTTTACTACAGTATAGGATTCAGAATACTTAAAAGCAATTTTTGTGTTTTATTCATACTTACAAACATTTAAAAATCAAATGAAATTTTAACTTGATCAGAAATTCAGTTGTTTGGTCAATTATAGGTAGTTTTGATTCATTCCATATCCATGCAATCTCTCACTGCCCAAAATTAACATTATGGGTGTAATTTCCTCCAGTTAAAAGCTGTGTCCTAACAGGTGGCACATGAAGAAATTTCTTCATCATCTCTTAAATATGCAGTGGGAATTTGCCTATTAAAAGAGTGTTCTACCTGACAAACACTACACCTCAGCCAGGTGATCAAGGTCAATGTCAACAGTGATGAGCTATGCTTACAGTATGTACCCTTGATACGATGTGATGAAAGTGGTAGATTATTTCTACTTATATCTTTCTCCCCAGAAGCCCTAACTCCAGTCTACCCATGAGAAAAGCACCAAACAAACCCCAATGGAGGGACATTTTACAAGATACCAAACCAGTGTGCCTTAAAAATGTTAAAGTCATCAAAAATAAGAAAAGTCTATAAAAACTGTCAGAGCCAAGGGGACCCTAAGGAGACATGACAACTATGTAAAATGTGCTATCCTGGATGGGAGCCTAAAACAGAAAAGGGACATTTGGTAAAAACTAAGAAAATCTGAATGAGGTATGGACTTTATCTTATTATTGATATGATAATTATATATCAACATTGATTCATTAATTTTGGCAAATGTACCATACATACATATTATAAGACATTAATAATAAAAGAAACTATAGTGTGGACTATAAGGAGAATTCTCTGTGCTATCTTCTCAATTTTTCTACAAATATAACTCTGGTCTAAAATTTTTTTAAGTTTATTTAAAAAAATAGAACTGTGAACATGGCTAAAATTTGGCCCAAAATATTAATTATTATGTGATTTATTTTCATAATTGATGATGAAAAAAAGTTCCAAAGCTATATGTGAAAATTCAAGATAAGTGGTAATATGGATTCAGGTATACTTTTCCTATAATTTTGTGATGATGTCAAAGTAATTTTTGGCTTGAATTATCTAGATGATTGTCTTAATATTTCCTGCTGCTTATATTTGTGAAAGTAGCCTATCTTTACAAAAATCCAAACAAATAAGATAGCAACACTGCTTCTAACTGACAAATGGAATGTTAGATAAAGAACAGATATGGATGGATCCCACTTTGTAAAAGTTGAGTGCTATGATAAAAACTTTTTCAAAACTAATAATCTCTTTGTAAAGTATACTACCAGTGGATTCTTCAAATCTTGATTTTTGTGCACTAGATTTATTTAAAGGAATGCATACTTCTACAGACAGCAAACTGTGCTATCCAGTTGTGTCAAACCAAAGATCACCCTAGAACACAGATGTCAGCCAGCCAAGCAACAACCACAAAGATCAGAGAGTTTCAGCCCTAATTGTACAACTGAAGTCAGAGCATCAGGCAGAAGGAAAAATTCCTGCAACTGGACAATAAATGATAAATTCATTGTCATCCCATAGGAACTAACAGGATTGGGTCCTATCAGGTCAACAAGTTGAAGACATACAACTCACAACTTGAAGTCATCATTCTTTACTCCTCACCCTGAGCTAGTGTCAAGATGGAAAAGTCAAGCGAAGAGCTGGGAGCAAAGAAAATTTGGGGTTTATAAACTCAGCATTGCTGTGAAGTTGAGTAGACAAATCCCTGCATGGCGATTCTCTGTGAATGTCTCTTTCAGGGTTGACTTCCAACTTTTCCCTCACAGGAGATTGGAGACCAAACACTCCCTAGCGATGTGTTTTAATACAAGAGAGAGAGCAAAGGGGTTTGGGAATGAACCTCAGGAATTATTTCCAAAGGTGTAGCTTCTATGACCATGAGCAAATCCACCACTAACATGCTATTTTTAAAAAATGGTTTTATACTTTAAATATTTACTAATGTAAAAAAGAGAACAATATTAGCATTTCATAGGAATGTACTAAATATTTCTAATCACATTCTCAGGAAGAAGTCTCCTTAAGAATACTAAAGATATTAAAGGATAAACTAGTTAAATTCACCATATGCAATACAGGAAAGTTTTCCATTCCAGAGTACTTTTAAAAACAAAATTATACAAATCATGTAATATAGAAACTAGAGGGAAATTAACCTAAAAATATAAATAATGTAAGAGAGAAAATGTAATGTCTTTGCTAAATATTATTACACTATCTTATGAAATAGTTGCCATTAAGTACTTTATTTCCATGTTTATCACTTGTTCTTTCATCACATTAACTCCTGTCTTAGTAATTATTTCTCCCAGGGCTGCATAGGGGCAGGGCCAGCATTAACATGTAATTTAAATATTGTTTCTACTTTAGAATCAAACCAGATGCTGGCAGCCAGCACCTCATTCTTTCTCTTCGTTGCTAACAGGAGGGACCTAGGAGCCCCTGCGCTGGGCCCAACACAAGAACAAAAGACAGTTGAGGCTAGAATGAGAAAGCCATAGAGATATCTTCATTCCTTACTTTTGATAGAATAAGAGCTAAAAAAGAATTAATTACACAATGTACAGAGGTAAGCCTCCCTCCCCTTCTGAGGTTTCCCAAATGGAAACAGAAATACATCCTAATTAGTCCCTGAAAAAAAATGCTTAGAATGTTCAACATAAAATAATTAATACCAAATGCCCAAAAAGTCAATAAGTAGATGGTAAATTTCCGACTCCTCCAGCCACATATTGTGAAATGGTCTCAACCATGCAGTTATGTTAAATACTAATGCTCCTATACACCATGTGTTCACATAGAATGAGAGAATATATATAAATGTTTGGGAAGTCTACCTTAATTACTAGAGTTTTGTCCATTTCATCTGTAGCTGCTGTTGGGACTAGGTGTTGATTATGTGGCTGGAATGTGATTAAGACAAAGACTAATTACACATAACATCTATCCATCTCTCTCATTTTACATCAAAGTGACCAGACAGGTCTCCTGATGTCCCAGTTATCTGCTCATTAGGGCCCTATAATGCCATTCCCAGGCTGGCACAATTTCTAAAAGAGTTTTGTAAGGAGGATTAGCCCTTCTTTTAAAACCTGCAAAAGGGCGCCAAGTCCCCAAAATCCATTCCAAGGAGTTCATTTACATACTAGGTCATAGGACTGCTTCTTCCCAGGACCACTAGGGCCCCTCTGCGTGGGAAGAGAACCTAAGAGCTCTGGGCAAAGGCATCTGCCAGTCAGGTGGTGTACTGGCTCTCTGCCCAGGACAAATCCCTTGTTACGACCTTGAATGGAAGGCACGCATCAGTACTGCTGAGTCATCAATCCTGGCCGGTAGTGTGGAAACTCAGGCAGCATCCTTTTTGCTGCTGCAGCAACCAGTGCTGTACTTCAGACTCCTTCCTATCCAAACCCAACTCCTTAACACAAGTATAAAAAGAAACACTGGCCTGAAGGTCTAGAGCATGAAGGACCAGAACAAGTGATGGCCTGGTAGACTTTGGTCAATGAGCTTATTAGAAATGTAATATAATTGATTTTTCCTTTCTGATTCACCCCTTTTTGTTGGCATGGATTCCTGTAGGGACAGGGAAATTCTAGGGGCATATACAGTGGGCAGGAGGTGAAAGTCGTTGGAGTATCTAAAAAGCGGTTGGGACCAATGAGATGAAATGAAATCAATCTGGGATGCTGCTCAACTTTCCCAGGTCCTTAGGTAGTCGGTGCATTGACATCTTATTGAATAAAACGGGGACAAGTCTAAGAGGCAGGGCAGCAAGAAATGCGCTCAGACAGAATTCAAAAAGGTTCTGAAAGGAAGGAGCGGGGACCTGGAACAAGAGGGAGGCATTAGAGCAAACTCCAACTCAACAAGTCAGACTGCATGCTGACACCTCTACTTCTGGACTCAGAGGCTCAAAATACATAGTGAGAGTCCAGAAAAATCCACCTGGAAGGCCAGCTTTCAAATGTCAGGGGATGTGTTCCTAGCGAGTTTGAATTCCATTAGTGATTTTGTAGACAGGGCCAATCCTAAGCAAAGTCTGCTCGAGTCTGTGTCCCCAGTGCTCTAGTGACTCTCTGGTCCTGGGACTCCATTGTTCTCCAAGTCCCCACGCAGGCTTAAGGACCATCAGCTTCAGGACCCCTGAAGACCTCTTTCCATGGGAACCCCTCACCCCTTCCCCAAGCTCCCTCCTTCACCACTGTGTTTATATCCTCTTGGAGCACATTTCCTGTTTTACCACATATGGTTATCTATTATCATGCCTAGGGAGCCCACCAACCTAAATATCCTTTGGCAGAACCAAGTCTTCAGCATCTTTATGTTATTCTGCAGTTCCCTGAAGATGGTGATGCTCAATAAAGGTTTGCAAAATTAATTTAAATCATGAAAATATGGCCAACATATCATACAAACGAATTGTCTCTAATAGAATTCCAATCTGTGTGACACCTGAGTATAGTAAAGAAAAACTTTTTGTACCTAGAAGTCTTTTCTTGTGGGACTCATCAACTTCTGCAGACATGCGTAAATTTGTAAGCATTCTTTGAAGGGTACTTGAGGGACGTAAACCACCAAGAAACTGAAATCACTCTTTGCTCCCTGGAACATAAAATATAAACAATAAAGAATTTTCTCTTTTACATTGAAATTTGACATTTTATGATTCATAATCGTAAATCACAGTACAGTATTCTTTGTCTTCTCCCAACAGTAACTTGAATTTTCAGTAATTCATAAAAATTTTCATCTTCCAGACTACCAAAATTATTACTAATTGTTTATTTTTAGATAGTTAACTTTTTTTAGACAATAAGCCCTTGTAGATCAACTTTGCTTACCATTATTTTTTTAATAGATCTTTATTGGAGTATAATTGCTTCAAATACCATGTTAGTTTCTGTTGCACAACAAAGTGAATCAGCCATATGCATACACATGTCCCCATATCCCCTCCCTCTTGGGCCTCCCTCCAAACCTCCCTAACCCACCCCTCTAGGTCATCGCAAAGCACTGAGCTGATCTCCCAGTGATATGCTGCTGCTTCCCACCAGCCAACTATTTTACATTTGGCAGTGTATATATGTCGATGCTACTCTCACTTCGCCCCAGCTTTGCCCTCCCACCCCATGTCATCAAGTCCATTCTCTATGTCTACCTCTTTATTCCTGCCCTGAAACTAGGTTCATCAGTACCTTTTTTTTTTTGATTCCATATATATGCATTAGCATACGGTATTTGTTTTTCTCTTTCTGACTTACTTCACTCTGTATGACAGACTCTAGGTCCAACCACCTCACTACAAATAACTCAATTTCGTTTCTTTTTATGGCTGAGTAGTATTCCACTGTATCTACATACCACATCTTCTTTACCCATTTGTCTGTCAATGGGCATTTAGGTTGCTTCCATGACGGGGCTATTGTAAACAGTGCTGCAATGAACATTGTGGTACATGACTCTTTTTGATTTATGGTTTTCTCAGGGTATATGCCCAGTAGTGGGATTGCTGGGTCATATGGTAGTTCTATTTTTAGTTTTTTAAGGAACCTCCATACTGTTTTCCATAGTGGTTGTATCAATTTACATTCCCACCAACAGTGTAGGAGGGTTCCCTTTTCACCACACCCTTTCCAGCATTTATTGTTTCTAGCTTTTTTAAAAAATTCTATTTATTTATTTATGGCTGCGTTGGGTCTTTGTTTCTGTGCGAGGGCTTTCTCTAGTTGCGGCAAGTGGGGGCCATTCTTCATCGCGGTGCACAGGCCTCTCGTGCACGGGCTAATCCTCCTTACAAAACTATCGCGGCCTCTCTTGTTGCGGAGCACAAGCTCCAGATCCGCGGGCTCAGTAGTTGTGGCTCACGGGCTTAGCTGCTCCGCGGCATGTGGGATCTTCCCAGACCAGGGCTCGAACCCGTGTCCCCTGCATTGGCAGGCAGATTCTCAACCACTGTGCCACCAGGGAAGCCCCTGTTTCTAGCTTTTTTGATGATGGCCATTCTGACTGGTGTAAGGTGATACCTCATCGTAGTTTTGATTTGCATTTCTCTAATAATTAGTGATGTTGAGCATCTTTTCATGTGCCTGTTGGCCATCTGTATATCTTTCTTGGTGAAATGTCTATTTAGGTCTTCTGCTCCTTTTTTACCTGGATTGTTTGTTTTTTTTGATATTGAGTTCCATGAGCTTTTTGTATATTTTGGAGATTAAGCCTTTGTCTGTTGTTTCATTTGCAAATATTTTCTCCCATTCTGAGGGTTGTCTTTTTGTCTTGTTTATGGTTTCCTTTGCTGTGCAAAAGCTTTTAAGTCCCATTTGTTTATTTTTGTTTTTATTTCTGTTACTCTAGGAGGTGGGTCAAAAAAGATCTTGCTGTGGTTTATGTCAAAGAGTGTTTTTCCTATGTTTTCCTCTAAAAGTTTTATAGTTTCTGGTCTTACATTTAAATCTTTAATCCATTTGGAGTTTATTTTTGTGTATGGGGTTAGGGAGTGTTCTAATTTCATTCTTTTACATGTAGCTGTCCAGTTTTCCCAGCACCACTTATTGAAAAGGCTGTCTCTTCTCCATTGCATGTTCTTGCCTCCTCTGTCATAAATTAGGTGCCCATATGTGCGGGGTTTACCTCTGGGCATTCTATCCTGTACCACTGATCTGTATTTCTGTTTTTGTGCCAGTACCATACTGTCTTGATTACTGTAGTTTTGTGGTATAGTTTGAAGTCAGGGAGCCTAATTCCTCCAACTCCGTTTTTCTTTCTCAAGATTGCTTTGGCTATTTGGGGTCTTTTGTGTTTCCATATGAATTGTAAGATTTTTTGTTCTAATTCTGAGAAGAATGCCACTATTAGTTTGATAGGGATTGCATTGAATCTGTAGATTGCTTTGGGTAGTATAGTCATTGTCACAATATTGATTCTTCCAATCCAATAACCTGGTATATTTCTCCATCTGTTTATGTCATCTTTGATTTCTTTCATCAGTGTTGTATAGTTTTCTGAGTACAAGTCTTTTGCCTCCTTAGGCAGGTTGATTCCTAGGTATTTTATTCTTTTTGTTGCAGTGGTAAATGGGAGTGTTTCCTTAATTTCTCTTTCTGATTTTTCATTGTTGGTGTATAGGAAAGAAAGAGATTTCTGTGCATTAACTTTGCATCCTGCAACCTTACCAAATTCACTGATTAGTTCTAGTAGCTTTCTGGTGGCATCTTTAGGATTTTCTATATATAGTATCATGTCATCGGCAAATAGTGACAGTTTTGCTTCTTCTTTTCCAATTTGTACTCTTTTTATTTCTTTTTCTTCTCTGATTGCCGTGGCTAGGACTTCCAAAACTATGCTGAATAAGAGTGGTGAGAGTGGACATCCTTGTCTTGTTCCTGATCCTAGTGGAAATGCTTTCAGTTTTTCACCATTGAATATGATGCTTGTGGTGGCTTTGTCATATGCGGCCTTTATTATGTTGAGGTAGGTTCCCTCTATGCCCATTTTCTGGAGAGTTTTTATCACAAACGGGTGTTGAATTTTGTCAAAAGCTTTTTCTGCATCTATTGAGATGATCATATGGTTTTTATTCCTTAATTTGTTAATGTGGTGCATCATACTGATTGATTTGCGTATACTGAAGAATCCTTGCATCCCTGGGATAAATCCCACTTGACCATGGTGTATGATCCTTTTAATGTGCTGTTGGATTCTGTTTGCCAGTATTTTGTTCAGGATTTTTGCATCTATGTTCATCAGTGATATTAGTCTATAATTTTCTTTTTTTGTGATATCTTTTTCTGGTTTTGCTATCAGGGTGATGGTGGCTTCGTAGAATGAATTTGGAAGTTTTTCTCCCACTGCAATTTTTTGGAAGAGTTTGAGAATGATCAGTGTTAGCTGTTCTCTAAATGTTTGATAGAATTCACCTGTGAAGCCATCTGGTCCTGAACTTCTGTTTGTTGGAAGATTTTTAATTACGGTTTCAATTTCATTACTTGTGATACGTCTGTTTATATTTTCTAATTCTTCCTGGTTCAGTCTTGAAAAATTGTGCCTTTCCAAGCATTTGTCCATTTCTTCATGGTTGTCCATTTATTGGCATATAGTTGTTTGTAGTAGTCTTTTATAATCCTTTGTATTTCTGCAGTGCCTGTTGTGATTTCTCATTTTTCATTTCTAATTTTATTGATTTGCGTCCTCTACCTTTTTTTATTGATGAGTTTGGCTAAGGGTTTATCAATTTTGTTTATCTTCTCAAAGAACCAGCTTTTAGTTTTATTGATCTTTACTACTGTTTTCTTTGTTTCTATTTATTTCTGCTCTGATCTTTATGATTTCTAATCCTTCTACTGACTTTGGGTTTTCTTTGTTCTTCTTTCTCTAGTTGTTTTAAGTGTAGGGTTAGATTGTTTGAGACTTTTCTTGTTTCTTGAGGTGAGATTGAATTGCTATAAACTTCCCTCTTAGAACTGCTTTTGCTGCGTCTCATAGGTTTTGGGTCTTCGTGTTTTCATTGTCATTTGTTTCTATGTATTTTTAAATTTCTTCTTTGATCTCTTGGTTATTTCATAGCCTCCATGTATTTGTGGTTTTTACAGTTTTTTTTCCTGTAATTGATTTCCAATCTCATAGCATTGTGGTCAGAAAAGATGCTTGATATGATTTCAGTTTTCTTAAATTTTCCAAGGCTTGATTTGTGACCCAAGATGTGATCTATTCTGGAGAATGTTCCATGTGCACTTGAGAAGAAACTGTATTCTGCCACTTTTGGGTGGAATAGGCTATAAATATCAATTAGATCTATCTGATATATTGAGTCATTTAAAGCTTGTGTTTCCTTATTTATTTTCTGTTTGGATGATCTGTCCATGGTGTAAGTGGGGTGTTAAAGTCCCCTACTATTATCATGTTACTGTCGATTTCTCCTTTCATAGTTGTTAGCATTTGCCTTATGTATTGAGGTGCTCCTATGTTGGGTGCATGTATATTTATAATTGTTGTATCTTCTTCTTGGATTGATCCCTTGATCATTATGTAGTGTCCTTCCTTGTCTCTTGTAACAGTCTTTATTTTAAAGTCTATTTTATCTGATATGAGTATTGGTACTCCAGCTTTCTTTTGATTTCCATTTGCATGGAATATCTTTTTCCATCCCTTCACTTTCAGCCCATATGTGTCCCTAGGTCTGAAGTGGGTCTCTTGTAGACAGCATATATTTGGGTCTTTTTTGTATCCATTCAGCCAGTGTGTGTCTTTTGGTTGGGGCATTTAATCCATTTATATTCAAGGTTATTATCGTTATGTATGTTCCTATTACCATTTTCTTAATTGTTTTGGGTTTGTTTTTGTAGGTCTTTTTCTTCTCCTGTGTTTCCCGCTTAGAGAAGTTTCTTTAGCATTTGTTGTAAAGCTGGTTTGGTGGTGCTGAATTCTCTTAGCTTTTGTTTGTCTGAAAAGCTTTTGAGTTCTCCATCAAATCTGAATGAGATCCTTGCTGGGTAGAGTAACCTTGGTTGCAGGTTTTTCTTCTTTCATCACTTTAAGTATATCTGCCACTCCCTTCTGGCCTGCAGTTTCCACTGAAAAATCAGCTGATAATCTTATGGGGAGATTCCTTTGTATGTTATTTTTTGTTTTTCCCTTGCTGCTTTTAATATTTTTTCTTTGAATTTAATTTTTGTTAGTTTGATTAATATGTGTCTTGGTGTGTTTCCCCTAGGGTTTATCCTGTATGGGACTCTCTGTGCTTCCTGGACTTGGGTGACTATTTCTTTTCCCATGTTAGGGAAGTTTTCCACTGTAATCTCTTCAAACATTTTCTCAGACCCTTTCTTTTTCTCTTCTTCTTCTGGGACCCCTATAATTCGAATGTTGGTATGTTTAGTGTTGTCCCAGAGGTCTCTGAGATTGTCTTCTTTTCATTCTTTTTTCTTTATTCTGCTCCTTGGCAGTTATTTCCACCATTTTGTCTTCCAGCTCACCTATTCATTCTTCTGCCTCCGTTATTCTGTTATTGATTCCTTCTAGTGTATTTTTCATTTCAGTTATTGTGTTGTTCATCTCTGTTTGTGTGTTCTTTAGTTCCTCCAGATCTTTGTTAAACATTTCTTGTATTTTCTCAATCCGTGGTTCCATTCTATTTCCAAGATTCTGGATCATCTTTACTATCATTACTCTGAATTCTTTTTCAGGGTAGATTGCCTATTTCCTCTTCTTTTGTTCGGTCTTGTAGGTTTTTACCTTGCTCCTTCATCTGTGACATATTTTTTTGCCATCTCATTTTTTTTTTTTTTTATGAGTGGGATTGAGTTCCTGTTTTACTGGTTCTTTAGCCTGAGGCTTGTAACACTGGAGTTTGTAGGCTATTGGGTAGAGCTTGGTCTTGGTGTTGAGATGAGGAACTCTGTGAGACCTCACTTCCATGACTATTCCCTGAGGTCTGAGGTTCTCTGTTAGTCCAGTGGTTCAGACTTGAAGCTCCCACCACAGGAGCCTCCACCTGACCCCGGGCTCGTGAATCAAGACCCCGCAAGCCACGTGGGGTGGGAAAAAAAAAAGAGAACAAAGTAAAAAATAAAATTAGACTAGGACACTAACAGATATGTTAGAAAGAATATAAAAATATAGATGAATCAACAACCAGAAGGTACATCAGTACCACAACAGTAAGAAAGAGGAGGGAAAAGAAAGAAAAAAAAAAGGGTGGGGGGGAAGGCCTTGGCTGTGGAGGGTGGGGCCTAAGCAAGGGTGAGGTTTGGGCAGTGGGTGGGGCCAATGCTGAGGACCCACAGGGCTGGAAAAGGCCCTGGGGGCTCTGGGGGGTGGGGCTTAGGCTCAAGGTACAGAATGGGCCCAGGTGTGCCCCCCATCCCTGGTCTCAGAGGGCAGGGGACCTCACCTGGGATCCCAGCAGGCTCCCTGTGCCCGAGTGGGCAGGGCAAATGCCCTCCGCTCCTCTCCTGCTCCTCCCGCAGGGCCCCCTGCCTGCCTCTCCTGATCTCCCCAGCCTCCCTCCTATGCCCTCAAGGACCCACGTGGCCTAGAGGGGGGTTTGGAGGGCAGGGTAACTGGCTTGGGAGCTCAGCAGGCTCCCCAGCCCACGTGGGCCAGGGGATCACCCTCCACTCCTCTCTTGCTCTTCCCGGAGAGTCCCTCCCACCTGCCTCTCCTGATCTCCCCAGCCTCAGAGGCACCAATCTTGTCTGGCCTCCACTTCTCCTCCCCCCTCGGTCCCCCTACGTCCTACTGGTTCACTCTGGGGTTCCTCTCCTCTCCCTGGGGGTCAGAGTCCCCCACCAGCAGCCGGCAGGCGCCCTAGCTGTTGGGAGACGCTAACTCCACGTCTTCCCACACCGCCATCTTGACTCCGCCCCTACTTTGCTTACGTTTAGCATTGTGCCCTTTTGTACTCTCATGACTCCCTTGTCAGTACAGAGTCCTAATCTGTTACCATTAAGTTATTATGGATGGTTTTAATTCATTTTCTTCAAGAAGCAAATTAGAGAAAATTATTTCTATTTGTCTAAACTTCAATAAATGCAAATTGACATATTCAAGGGAAAGAAGAGTTTTTCCCCCATTTGCTTCTTCTGCTTTATATATAAATGGGTTCTTGTTCATAATTAAGTTTTAATACATGAACAAAGTCTCTTATATAAGCACAGAGATGATGGATGGATAGGTAGAGAGATAGATTAGAGACAGACATAAATACATACAAGCATAAGAGAGTGAACATGTATTTGAATTTATATTATACGTTCATATTATATAAAGGCAAAATTCCAATCAATTTTGGAAATTTTCTTACAGGTGGTGAGATATGACTTAGACATGGAAAAGAATGGAAGGACAAAAGGCTTACCAGAAGGAGATTACCCACCAAAGATAGAGGCTTACAGGAAGGGTTGTGGAGGGAACAGTGATGAGCCTTGATGCATGAGTGAGTGATGACAAAGGGATACAGTGAGGGAAGTCAGGGCAAAACAGTGAGTTTTAGTCTTAATTATGTTGACTAAGATCATTAAAGATCAGTGCCAGTGAATCAGTAGGGATTCATTTATTGTAGGTATTATTTCATTCATTTTTCCAGCAGTTTCAGAAGAAATACTGTTTATATATAGTGGCATATATTCAATTATGGATAAATATAATTTACTTGCAAACACAGAAATCCCTTATAGTTTACTAGTAAATTATATTCATGACAATTATATTTGAGGAGAGAGAAAGAGAGAAGATCCCCCAGATACTCACATTGTAGGTTTAGGTTCATTCTGTCAAAAGATATAGAAAGTAATATTACAGGATAAGCTATTTGAGAAATGAACTTTTTTTTTGTATTGTTTTGTTTTGGTTTTGTACTGAAGTTTTCTCACAACAAAATAATGTATTTTTCCAGCACTCCACCATTTAAGAAGATAGTCTAAGGCCTTTGAACTCTAGAAATCAAAACTTATCTTGCCTGGGAAGAGTTAGATTTTATTTTTAAAACTGTGGGCTACCAAGGTAAGAGAGGTCACTTGTCCAAAAGAGGAGAGTGCTGAGGATTGGAAGAGAGGGAACTGGCCCAACCCAGTCTTGACTCCTCAGGAATGAAGGAGGCGAACAGGGCGTGCAGGGACAGTTCTTTGTACAAGTGGTGGGGACATGTCCTCTGTCCCCAGGCAGCTCCTTGGAGACAGAATGACAGGCTGGACACTAAGCCTGCAGCTCTCCAAGCCGTGACAAGGGTCCCTTCTGGCCAAGCCTGTGGTTGGGAGAAGACCTTAGCAAAGAGCTCCGTGCAGCTCTCCCAGTGCAGCTGGGAGATCAGAGACCAGGGCAGCAAAGGTACCAATGTAGCAGGCATTGCCATGGCAACAACTGTGTAGCTATAAGGATGCTTTGGTTGTAAGCAAAAAAAGCAATGGCAGTGATTAAGAAGGGCGTCTCACAGAACCAAAGAGAAAACTGAAAACCGAGGTCTCCAAAAGGACAGAAATCAGGCAAGTTCAGGGTATCAAGGTAACCAGTGATGTCCACTCTCCTTGGGGTTCCACTGTTGGGATGCTTTGGTTTCAACTATTTTCTGTCCAGGTATCCAGTACTCAGCTTCAATTCAAACTTTCAAAATCACACTCAATTCAAAATTGAGGGTGATTGGCTTGGTGGGGTGGTTGCCCACCCCCTTGGCCAAGGAAGGGCAGGGCACTTCGCTCACAATCTCCCCAAGCAGTATACATACAACTAAGAGGGAGTGATTTCCCACATGAACACGAGAGGCTGTTTGCTAAAACAAAGGAACAAACTGGCAAAAACACAGGTGTCTGCTACAGAAAGGGGCCCCTGTGAGCTAAGGAAAAGGCCCTTCCAATTTTTCCCACAGTCACATAAGAGCCAGGATATTTTATCACCCAGTGTCATACAGGGGTGCTTCCTAGTGATTGATATTCACTTGTGATCTATGATAATAATGGCATCTTGAGGCATTTTTATCTCAGTTTAGAAAAATTAAGCAATGAGACATTTCTTGTGCCCAAGCGTAGTGGGGGGAACTCATTCTAGTACGTTCCAGTGTAGTTGTTGGTGATTTTCTACTTGTTTTTCCACTTCCACTTTGTACCCTTCACTGAACCCCGGGAGGCTGACCTATGTAGGCTGTATGTGAGCTCCCTGCCCTGTGGTTTCTGGCTGGGTTGGCTCAATGAGGGGAAGAGGTTGGAGGGCAGGAAGAATCTGAGGTTAGGGTGTCTTCCCCCAGCCCCTCCCTGCTGGGCGCCACGGAGTGGCTGCTTCTCTGAACTGAAGGTCACAGCTCCAGTCAGGCAGCCTCTCCGCACAATCCCTCTCCCCAGAGTTCTCAGCATTGCTCCCTCCTCTTGCCCCTTCATCTCACCAAAAGATGCTTAACAGCTCCTTGCTGGTACCCCTATACCACTCGCCTCCACTTTATAAAAATCGCTTTAATTAACTCACCAGTGAGAGGAGTCCATCTGTTTCCTGCCTGGACCCTGCCTGATACACACAGTAAAAATGAATTCAAGTCGAGAAATCAAGGAAGCGATAGCCAGCTTGACTCAACCAATCACATCCCGTTGTCAAGTACAAGAGCCAGCCTCTCCTTTGCCCAAGATTAAAAATGATCTGAGCAGCTGCAGCAGCAAATTTATGTCTGTCAAAGAGCTTAGGCAAGATCAGAGAGCAGCTTTCAGTGCAGCTTGCTTTTCAGGAGAACGTGGAGCCAACCGTCACGGGAGCCCATGAAAACCCCCGCTCTTTACCTCCCCCCAAAGCAATACAAGTGCAACCAGCTCTACTGTCATTCTCACACTTGAAGAAGGGGCAAGATGGCGCCTGGGTTTGGGCACTGTGGCAACGTCACACTCTTCCTCACCAGATCACACAGGTGCCATTGCCAGAGCCCATCCACACGCCACTGGCTGCTGTGGGCTGTGCCAGGGCAATCTCGGAGGGCTTGTGCCCCGTTGCCATAGTGGAAGAGTGGCTAGACCACACACATTACATATGTGTGAGTGTGCACTGCTGCCAGCTAGCAGCATGTGTTGTTGATCCTATTTCGAAAGCACCCGACAGTCAGCTGCACCAGGGGAGAGAAGAATGTACTGCCGATCAGAGGTAGACTAAGAGGCAGGATGCCACGCGGTGCTATCGTTAGACAGAGCTGCAGCCTGTCCCAGGAATAGAACTGCGAGAACAAAAGTGATAGCAAAGGGAGGAGGGGCTTAGAGGTTTCGAGAATCACCTTCTGCCTCAAACATGTTGGAAAGGCACACGAACCAACCGTCTGGTAGTTTTTCCTATGGACTGGGAAATAGATGCTGTGAATTGTCAGAGCTTTTGAAACCGGTGCTAATGTTACCTTCACGAAGGAAAGGGCAGGAAAGAGTTAAATCTCAAAACCCAAGACGACTAGGGGTCAAGGAGTGAGACATAGGTAGAAATGAACAGCATGCCAAAAGAAGACACTGTGGAGAAGTTCAGAGATGGGGAAGACCCTCTAAACTGACCTGGAGGACTTTCTCTTCCTGACACAAGCCAAGCAGTAAAGAAACACCCTTCCACCCTGTGTTCGATGCTACGAGCTGGCTCACTCAGCACCCACTCCTGCTGCTCCGTGTGCCTTCCTGCATTACAGAGACTCAAATGTCAAAAACTGTATTTCTCAGACTCTCCTGCATCCAAGCGAAGGGGAGCTTGGACTTCAAGATATCTTTTGGGGCAGGGGGGAGGGAGACACAATTCAACCACAGCAGTCTTCTTTTTCCTTTGGAAAGGAGGATTGAAGTTCACTCCAGATTCTTGCTGTGGTGATGGCTGTGTAGTTTGGTGGTTGCTGAGTTAATTGAAAAATATTTCAACTTTCACTCAATAGAATGTGTCTAGCCTTCTCAATTTATCCTTTGGTTGCCTTTGAAACATCTCAGAGCTTCAATAACCGCTATGGTATACAAGAACTCTGCAATGCAAACTAAAAATACACTACACAGAGAAAATAAAGAAAAAGCAAATGAATCAAGGGGTATGCTATGTACATGGACTGTATGACGTGATATTATAATTAAATGTTCTCCTAATATATCTATAAGTTTAATGCAATCCCAATCGAAATCCCAGAATTTTTTTTTTTAAGAAATTGACAAGCTGATCCTAAAATTCATAAGAAAATACAAAAGGCCAGAAAGAGCAAAGGCAGATAGCTGGCAAAACATTATTTCTGGGTGTGTCTGTAAGGGTGTTTCCAGAAGAGATGAGCATTTGAATTGGTGGACTGAGGAAAGACCACCCTCCCCAGCGTGCCTGGCTGGGCATCATCCAATCTATTGAGTGTTTGAATAGAACAAAAAGGTGAAGGAAGGGCAAATTCATTGATTCTCTCTCTCTCTCTCCCTTTCTTTTCTCGAGCTGGGACATCTATCTTCTCCTGCCCTCAGACATCAGAGCTCCTGATTCTCAGGCTTTCAGACTCACACTGAATTATGCCACTGGCTTTCCTGGATCTCCAGCTTACAGATGGCAGATCATGGAAGCTCTCAGCCTCCATAATCATACGAGACAATTCCTATAATAAATCTCCTCCTATATATCTATATCTGTATATCCATACATCTCTCTCTCTACCTACCTATCTATCTATCTATGGGGCGGGAGCAGGGGGGAGAGAGAGATACAGATACACACTATTGGTTCTGTTAGGTGAGGTCCTTTAATAGGACACATTCCCCAGGTTGTAGGATTGTAGATGGGGGCAAGTCCTGAAGTTGGGGTAGGTATCTATTAGTATGGGTCCGTAAAAGGTGGCGAGTTAGTTCTAAGGCTGGGAGGTAAGAGCCCAGAGGAGGCGGTTTCACGGTAGAAAAGGGAACAAGAAGAGCTGGGCATCCGTATATGAGTTCAAAGGGACTGAGGCACGAGGGGCCTTCAGAGCAGTCTGGAGTCGGAAAAGGGCACAGGGAAGGAGTTCTGCCAGCTCTGACTGAGTTCAAAGGCAAACATGGTAAGTTGTCTTTTTAAGAGAAGAGTGAGCCTTTTCTATTTTACCTGCAATTGCGGATGTCAGGCTGTATGTAGTTTGTATTTAACGTCTAAAGCTTGAGACACCTGTTGGGTAATTTGAGAGGTGAAAGCTGGGTGGTATTTTTGTCTCAAGACTCCCAGCGCGATCCCTCTTCATTCATGGGTGCACAGTAAGAAGGGCTTATCTAAGTTTGGGAGGGCCAGGGCAGGGGCAGAGGTGAGGGCTGTCTGGAGAGAGGTAAAGGCTGACTGGAGAGAGGAGTTCCATGCCAGGGGTTCGTTTTCGGGTCCTTAGAGGGCCACATAAAGAGGTTTTGCTGTAAGGCCATAGTGGGGATCCAGATGCAAAAGCAACCAGTGAGGCCCAGCAAGGCCCTTAATTCCTTTCTGTTATGGGGCGGAGGAGAAAGGCTGTAAGCTCTTTGTGCTGAGTAGTGATTGTTCATTGTCCTGCGGACAAGAGAAATCCTAGACATTTGGCTGTGACCTGATTAATTTGTGCTTTGGAAGGAGAGACTCAGTAGCCTCGTAGAGCCAAGTCGGTGAGGGGGGCTACGGTTTTGGGAGGGGAGGCGCTGTGGTCTGGGCTGCCGGGAGGAGGTCATCAGCCTATTGAAGAAGAGTGCTGCCCGGAAGTGACAGGGTGGATAAATCAGAGGCTAGGGCTTGACCCAAGAGGTGCAGCTACCCCTAAATCGCTGGGGGAGGGAGGTCCAGGTGAGTTGTTGAGAGCGGTGGGTGTCAGGGTCCGTCCACGTTAAGAGCAAATATGCCTTGAGAATCTCGGGAGAGAAGGATAGTGAGGAAAGCATCTTTTAGATCGAGGACTGTAAATACCTGAGTGTTAGGAGGAATTGAACTGAGGATGGTACAGGGATTTGGGATTACAGGGTGGAGAGGGACCACAACCTCATTAATTATGCGCAGGTCCTGTACTAGACGCTAGGGGCCATCTGCCTTCTTAACAGGTAGAATAGCAGGGCTTCCCTGGTGGCGCAGTTGTTAAGAATCTGCCTGCCAACGCAGGGCACACGGATTCGAGCTCTGGTCCGGGAAGATCCCACATGCCGCGGAGCAACTGGGGCCATGCGCCACAACTACTGAGCCTGCGCTCTAGAGTCCGTAAGCCACAACTGCTGAGCCCACGTGCCACAACTACTGAAGCCTGCGTGCCTAGGGGAGGGCTGATCATCAGAGGGAGTCTCCTAAGATTCCAAGGAAGGAGGCAACAAGAGAAGCCACCGCAATGAGAAGCCCGTGCACCGCAATGAAGAGTAGTCCCTGCTCGCTGCAACTAGAGAAAGCCCGTGTGCAGCAACAAAGACCCAACGCAGCCTTAATTAATTAATTAATTGAGGGCCCCAGGGAGTTTTCCTTTATGTGGATTTTATCTATTCATATTTTCCATAATAGAACTTAAAACTGAGATTTTTTTAAATGGCCACTTATTAATTTATTTAAAATAATAACATTTCCATCACCCAAATGACTCTGTTTTTCAATTCAAAAACATAATAACAGTTCCTGGATTGTTGCAAAGACTCACTAGGAAATTCGTGTGAAATGCCTTCTACTTAGCCACGCCAGCTATTGCTATTATTATACCCATCCGTCGTGTAGATGAGGAGATCGGGTAGAGAGGTTAAACGATTTGCCCAGGGTCACAATGATAGAAAGTGACAGGCAGGCTTTGAACCCAAGTCTTAACCACAAGACACATTAGGTGTTTTCAGCCCCTGCTCTTTTTCTGTATCATCAGGTGCAAATATGAAGTCAAGAGAAAGTAGCCAAGTAGGATGCGCTTTAGAGAGCACCCTTGTGGAAGGGAGATTGCTAGCACATCCTGTAATGTTAAGAGAACACGACAAATACACTATTGTTATATTTTAAGATCCACTCCCCCCCGTCGCAAAGGCTACAATTACACTTAAATATTTACACTTAAATCTTAGCGTGCTAAACTGTAAAAGATCTTAGACATGGTAGTAACACCACACTACAGAGACCCTTGGGAACCGCCGTATACATCAGAGTCACCCACACATGGCTTCCAAATGAGATGCTTAAAAACAGTTATGCACCCTTTCTACTCCCCTGCTTCTCCTTCAACACCCAGTACCTTTCCCCTGGGGCTACCAAGAGCCTAGCAGAGCCCTCAGAGGCCACAGCGGGGCCAGTGTGGACCTCACACGCTGGGAGCACAACACATGGGAATCCTTGTCCTCTCCACGGCAACAAAGGGTGGCCTCTCACACCCACGGTCTGTCCCCCCCGTCCCCAGGCTCCTTCTCACCCTCTCTCCTGGTTCCCCTCCCATCCTCCTGGCCTTTCGTGGACACTCACAGAGTTTTAACTTTGTATCTTCGGACCCCAAGTCTCTATCTGCTGCCTCAACCTCCCCATGAGCTTTGGACACGCACATCCAACAGACACATACCCAAAAGACATTTTTCCCCTGGCTGTCCCACTCAACCCTGGCTGTGCCCAGAATAGGTCTCTCACAGACCACTCAGTGAAGTGTGAGACATTACCTCTTCCATACCTTTCGAACCATTCCAGATGCATGAGACCACCTTCTAGCTCAGGATGCCTTCCCGCCCATGCACGAGCACGGTAGTCTCCTCACTCTCCAGCCCCACCCCGCCTCCAATCATTTCTTTATTTAATGAATTCCTTATGAGTTCCCACTATATGCCAGGCGCAAGGCTCAGTGGACAAAGGCTTACAATCTTGTCCACGTTCAATTCGCCATCCATGTTGCAAGTGGCGATTTCTAGTCTAAGCCCTCTTCTCTTTGAAGTAGTACATAGGAAACTGGTTAAGGGGGTGGGTTTTGGAGAAAGACCTGTGTATAAATCCCTGCTGTTCTAGACACTGGGTGTACAAGCTGTGGAAAGTCAACTTATACATTGGTTCCCTTTTTTGTAAAATGGAGAACAGTAATTCCTAACTCATAAGGTTAGGAATTCCAGAATTAAGACTGTAAAGCACTTAGCATATTCTATAAATATAGCACACAGTAAGTACTCATTAAATGGCTATTATCATTATTACTAATGGCCCCTTAAAACCCTTAAACAACATGTCATCACCAGCAGAAAGTATTCTAAGCTCCCGAGAATGGCATTCGAGTTTCCCCCCTCGTGTCTCCAGCCTTGTCACCTCATTCTACGTCTGCGGTTAATTCAAGCCCCACCCAACTGCGTGGCCCTTATAAACCACTCGCTCTTCCTGGAGTCCTCCTCTCACCTTTTTCTTTCATGTTCCTCTTCCAGGAAGCCTTTCCCCCTGCCCTAGGCGCTCTTCCTGTGTGACATGGACCCTGGACACACAGGTCCAGCTGCAACGTGGTGAAAAGATGAACGCACAGCCCGCCTAGACTGTCCAGTTGGTAAAGAGGTACTGTTGTATGACCACCAAGTAGCCCCGCCTGACCCTCCTGAGGTCCCTCTCCCCGCATGGCCTCCTCAGCTGGAGTGGGGCTGGACAGTGGCAAGGGAGATGACCAGCCTGGTGACAATGATGGCATCCCGGCAGGGGCCCCTATGGCCCGAGGAGGCAGCCCCCCACCGGCATCCAGGGCTCCATCAGCATCGCCTTCCCCTGTCCGACCTGGGAACGGGAGCTTCCTCAGGATACCTGACAGGCTGATACACACTTGGACCCCCATGCCCCCATCCAGGGCTGCCCACGCTCGTGCTCTCCGATCACTTAGCGTGTCACACTGAAGTCGCCTGGTTGCCCTCCGCCTGTAACCACAGGTGAGGCCAGGAGAAGGAAACGCTAATTCACCTTCACAGCCCGGCACCAAGCCCAGATGGGTGCATTGGCAGCCATGGTCGAAATGCACAATTATCTGCAGATTAGCCAAGCTCTCGTCCTCAATTCAGGTAAAGCGTTGGCTGTAGAGAGCCCAGAGGCAGATGAGGGACTTGGACGCTCAGCTGTGAGCTTCTCCCACGTCCCCTTCTGAAGCCCCAAGACCCGTCCAGCAGGGCTGACAGCTGCTTCCAGTCAACTGAGCCCTCAGGAGGTGCCAGCCCTGCAGGCAGGCCGCTGTCCCGAACGGGCCCAGCACGTCGCAGGTCCTGAAGAGCAACAGAAGCCACCCTCTGGGACTGAGCAGCCTCTAGCCCATCCAACGGAAACGACACTGTCTCCAGGCTCGCGGGCACTCCAGTTGAATAACTCAGCCTACCAGCTTAGGTATAGATGGAGTTATCTGCCGTTTTCAAATTAGCCTCCAGTGCTCACCATTAAGTCATCAAATCTTTCCCTGCCAAAACTCATATACCTTGATGCTGGAAGACTCCTTGTTTGATTATGTCCGGTAAACAGTTGATTTTCCCCAAAGTCGGCAGTCAGCCAATGACCTGCCCTCCGGCCTAGGTGATCAGCTGCGCTATTTCCTCACTCATGATGCTATTCGGAGCGCCCCGTCACCTGCCGAGGCCCCTATTCCCCTGCCAGGTCTGATGTCGGCAACAGGTGACTGTCAGTGGAACACTGGGGGAAAGTGTTATAGCAAGTTGTTTGCTATTCTCCCGGGTTCTGCTGTAGCACAGCAGAGGGCAAAGGGCTTTGGTGCCAGGCCGACCAGAGTTCAAATGCCAGCCCCACTGTATATCATCTGTGTGACCTCAGGCAAGTTACTTATCCTCTCTGAATTCCAGTTTCTGCTTCTACAGAAATTGGGCTAACCATCCTCATCACTGGTGTGAGGATTACATAAGATGACATATATATACAGTGCCTGGTACTTAAGAGGCTTTAGATAAATGCTAGTTCCCTTTCCATTCCTTCCCCTCAGCTAGAGTGGTATTAACTGGTATCATTAACACTGTATTTTGTGAACCTCTAAGAAAGTTAGAGCTGGAAGAAAAGTTACTTGAGGGACTCGGGTGCAAGCTGCTTCGTTTACAAACGAAGATGAGGTCGAGATGAACCCCGTCTGAAAACATGGAAGAATTAACGGCTGTGCCACCTCTCCCCCTCCCTCTGGACCACACAGTGTCCTAGCACCCAGTACAGCTGGAAACGCTTCCCATCGCCAGAGAGAGATTCTGCTTGGGGCCTCAGCACTGGCACATATGGTTGCACAGGCCGTGCACTGCACAATTAAGGGAGTGCATTCATAACAAAAAAAATGAAGTGGTACCCCCTGGGATTTTGAAACATGGATCCCTGGACTTCGCTACTTTGTCTTCTTAGGTGGAGCCAACGAGGGGGATAGACACTTCACACCTGGCTGCCCATGTGGAGCCCAGAATGCTGCAGAGAGCTGGCTGGGATGCCAGCCTCAGAAAATGAAGCAGAGATTCAGCAGCTTCTGACAGCTACCCAGCTTGGAAAGGGGGCCAGACTGTAACCACTCAACTGGTAAACAGTTATGAAAACTCTGCTCTGAGGTCCATGATAGACTGTTGCAAGGATGGGCCCTAATTTGTTCACACCCCCTGTCTCCATGGCTTCTGGTATCCCTTCCCCCACCGCCTCTGGGCTTGGCCACGGGACTTCCTTTGCACAACAGGACAGTAGGAAGGTCTTGTAGAATGCTTATGTCTCTATGGTGCTCTCGGATCCTGGAGCCAATCTGTTAACACACTCAAGCTACCTTGCTAGAGCATTTGAGGCCATGCGGAAAGAGGCCCCAGCACCCAGCCATCCAAGGCGGGCCTGTGACAGACCAGCCCTCCCCTAGCTGGCCCTCCAGCTGACCACAGACACATGAGCGAGCCCAGCTGAGACCAGAACTGTCCAGCTAAGCCCAGCCCAAGTTGCCAACCTACAAAATGATGAGCTACATAAATGATTATTATTTCACGTCAGTAAGTCTTAAGGTAGTTTGTTACGCAGCAAAAGCTGATACAGGTGCATGCTAGACTTGGCAAAGGATTCCTGAAAAGAAGGAGAAAGAAACTAGAGAGCCCATAATCTAGTTGAGAAGAAAGACTTTTGCCTATAAAGAAACCCAGTGAGTTACAGCTAGGAGTCAAATGAGAGCCAAGTTCTCAGGGAGGAGGAAACTTTAACCCTCCTTGAGAGACATCACTTAATCAACCCAGCAAACACTCGTCATGTGCTCCACGGGGCCAGGTGCTACGCCGTGCACGCTCCATGTATGGCTCTCTCCTATCTCTGCGTCTCCTACGGCAGGGCTGGGTTTTTGTCCCCACTTGCAGATGAGGTTAGGGAACTTGCCCAAATCTACACAGGGAGAAAGTGGCCGAGCCAGAATTTGAATCCAGGCAGTCTCACTGCAGAACACAGCCTGCATCAAATAGTTTTCCTAAATTCACAGGCAATATATGCAAAATCCAACATGCAAATTCTAGGGCCATCTTGTGCCCTGCCCGTCAGCTGTGAGATACAACCCCATAAGGAGCAGCCCTGTAATTCCACATTGAATACTTTATACTCACCTCATTCTTCCTGCCAATGAGAGCAGATGCTCGAAGGAATAATTTTTCCCATTTATTGCACAAGTTTTGGGGGTGGCAGGTAAGGAGAGGCACAGAATGGGAGCTCAGTGTCTGGTGGTGATGACTGGGGGGAAAGGACGTCCCTCCCCTCCTGTGAGGCTTCTGTCATCCATGGGAGCCAGATGGAAAGAGGAAGATGGGAACATAAATGCAAGAGGGAAGGGGCAAGCACTAGGAGGCTTACATGTTAGCACGTAGATTAAAATGGACAAGGAAATAATGCCAGACTCTCTCCTTTATAAATCTCTGAACTAACAAAACTCTTTTCATGCATATTAACTTTAATCTGTGAACATGAGTAGATCTGGATTCTACTGTGTCCATGCTTTGCAGAAAAGACAATTTCACCTCTTTGTACCTATTAATAGAAAGGGTGAATCTAAGTTACTCATACGACTTTTGGGAGTTTGGGGTATGTTGATGAGACTTTGAAATGTGCTTAAAGATTCTCAAGAATGGGAGACCCTAAATGTACTAGCAGTTAGTATATATCGGGCAGTTACAAGCACCAGGCACTGTGCTAATTGCTCCTCCTGCATTTTATCAGTCGATCCTCTTAACAAGGCCATGAAGGAAGGACTATCTGTTTCATCATTTTAAAGAGGAGGAAATTGGGATTTATTGAGAACAAGTAATTTATCTGAAGTCACACAGCTGGTAAGTGACAGAGGCAGGATTTGAATGCTGGCAATTTGGTGTCACAGCCCACCCTTTTAGCCACTCTGCAATACTGACTTAACTTAAACATGTGATATCAAGCTAGAAGGACATGGGTTTTCAATGATTCAAAAAACACATGCTGAACGGGTAGAAAGAATAAAGAGATGTTCACTCAAAGACATTGTGCAGACCAAAAATATTCGCAGGCTAAACTTAGGGTTCCTAGCTTGAGATAAAGCTATTAAAGGGAAGTTGGATATATTGGAAACATAATCCCAAACTACTGAGGAATATATGTAGTAGAAATTTAAAACCCAGGTTAATTAGTATTGGATTTAGCTACAAGTAAAAGAGAACTTTTATAGTGGCTTAAACTAGGTCACAAATTTATTTCTCTCTTATATAAATGTAGGTACTTAAGTCTCAGTGCTCTACTCATCTCTACAAGTGTCTTCCATTGGGGCCAAAATGGCTGCTCTCTAGCTCTAGCCATCACATCTGCATTCCAGGAGGAAGGGGAAAAGGAAAAAAGGCACACTCCTTCCTTTGAAAGGCACTTCCTGGAAGTTGCACATATCACTTCCATTTACATCCCACTGGCCAGGACTTAGTCACATGGCCATACCCATTCACAAAGGAGGCTGGGTAATGTAGTCTCGATTCCAAGAGCTCATATGCCAACCACAAATGGCAGATTGGATAAAGGGAGGAAGGGTGTTGGTAGTACAACAAGCACCATCTGTCACAGGATGACAAATAAGGACCTTTAAGATTAGGTCACTTCTCTCCTGCCTTTGACCTCCCATCAGTCCCCTGTCGACACACCCCCCCCTTCCATTTCAGCTGTGTTGAACTACCTGCATTTCCCCAAGCACACCAAACCTCCACACTCAGTCCTCTTCTCTCTGCTGGGCTGAGCCTCTCCGTTTCTCTTTCCAGCTCCTCACCTCCCACCTCCATCTCCAGCCCCATCCTCTGTGGGAGCTCCATGACCCTCTCCTTCCCCACCCAACACCACAGCATCCTGTACTTTCCTCTCACCTGGCCCTCAGTGCAATGTGTTATCACCAGCTGTTTACTCACCTGCCCCCCTCCACTAGGCTGCAAGTGCCTCCAGGCAGGTCCTGGGTCTTAGTCTCTCCCCCTGGAGCCCCCCCTCAACCCCTGCCTTTCACTGGCTGGTGTTCAAAAATTACATGATTATCAAAACTCTTTGCCCTTCCCTGCACCACTGTCAGAAGTCAAGCGACGAGGCACTGGGGCCTGGACATAGTCAGGTGTGTCTGTCTTTATTTAAAAAAAAAAATTGCGGGGGTAAAACATTTGAGTGACTCTAATATCAAAACTGTAATAAAGAAATACACTGAGGGGACTTCCCTGGCGGCCCAGTGGTTAAGACTCCACGCTCCCAATGCAGGGAGCACACGTTCGATCCCTGGTGGGGGAACTAAGATCCCACATGCCGCACAGCGAGGCCAAAAAAAAAAGAAAAATACACTGAAGGCTCCTGCATCGTGTCTTCATCCACTCCATTCCTCTTGCCCTGAAGGAATAATTTCCATCAATTTCTTTTCCTTTCCAGTGTTTCTTTATGATATGTAAGCAAATACAAATATATGTCACTTTCCTCCATTTCTTATGCAGAAGTTAATGCTGTTTGGCTTCTTTCTCTCTTCCACCGAATCACATATCCTAGAAACCTTACCATGTCGATAAAAAGCACATCCTAATCCCTCTTTACATGGCATAGGGTCCCACTGTGAAGGTGTGGCATTGTTTTTTTTAAACGAGTTTTCTCTTTGTCTTTACAAACAATGCTGAGATGTTATTTCATACACACGGAAGTGAACTTATAAATTCCAAAAGTGGGAATTCTGCATGAAAAGGCCAATGCATTTGTCATTTTGTACCTATTATGGCATGGCATTCCTAAACTTAAAACAAAACCTAAAAAAGCCAAGTCTGAAGAAGGGTATCTTTTGCACACTGAAAAACAAAATCATCTTTTCAAAATAACTCATAATAAAAATTTTAAAAGGGCAACAAAGAATCATCTTTTCTAAGGAAATAGATCATGAAAATAGGGCAAATGATCTCAGTATCACCGGAATGTTTTGTCACGTTCACAGTGAACCGGGGGAAGCACCAGGTGTGAAAAATCACTCTGGCTTAGCTCTTTTTACAAACCCAGTGCAACTGAACCCAGTGATTTTCTTGGCATTTAGAGAAAGGCCACTTCTGCCGGGGGTCTGTGCTACTACAACGCTTCTGATGGAGCTGTAGACAAATGACAAACTCCCCGCACTGGAGGCACCCTCCTGGAAGCAAGCAGCGTGGCCGCACGCGCCACTCTGGGAGCTTTGAAAACACCACAGCACATCAAATTGCCCGGCCATCTGTGGTTTCCTGTCCACGGGTGGGGAGGGGCAGGAGCTGCCTTTCTGGACAGCAAACGTGCCAGGGCCGGGCCGTGGCCATGTCCATCTGCATCCGTCTAACAGATGCCCTTCCAAGAACTCAGGGTTCCTGCCTCCTGGCTGAATAAACACAGAAATCACAGCTCAAACATTCCCCCCCCTCTGACCCAACAAAAGCTGGTCTTCAGGGAGGTTATACATTTAGCAGCATGTCCAAGGTCACAGAGACCAGACCTGAACAGGCGTAGAGGACGAGGAAGAGGTGAGAAGCGTCGGTGCCTTCAGCCCTGCCACCGACGAGGCTTCAACCCGTCCTGCTTGCGCAGGAGGTGATGAGGTGCCGCGCCCCAGCACAAGTTGCGGCTGGGCCAGGACACGCGCGGCAGTGGGGACACACGGTCCAAGCCCTGGGGCCTGGGACAGCAGGGTGAGTGGACACCCCCTCCAGTGGGCTTATCAGTGATTCTGGAGTCACGTGTGTCTGCCAGGGAGATTTGGGGCAGACTCCACAACAGACCAAGTTATGGAGAAAGTAGCTCTTGTCTTCAGGGTCCCTGAATCATCCCTTGTACAGACCTCCCTTTGCAGGGTCCCCACTGCCATCTCCCACCTGGGCCGTGGCCAGAGCCTCCCAGCTGACCTACGGTTTACGCTTCCATCTATCCTGAACACGGTGGCCAGAGTGATACTTTTGCTGTAAGTGTGACCATCCAGCTCCCCAGCTTAAAAGCCTGCGATGGTGCCCGCTGCTTTCAGAGCGCAGGGCTGTGCATGAGCTGCTACCCTCCAGCCTCTAACCCCCTCCCCTCCACTCTCCCCACCTCCTCCACTCCAGCCACTGGGCCTCCTTGTTGCTCCTCAATCACCGTCAGAACCCTACCTCCCGACTTCTGCCCTTGCTGTTCCTTCTACCTGGAATACCTCCCAGCCCCCATAACTGCATAACCTCCCTCCTTCCTGGGGGCCTCTCCTGACCATCCTACTTAAAAGGGCATCATTAATCCCCCTCCCACTGGAATTCCTTGCCGCCCTCTGCTTTATCTTCCTCCAAAGTACTAACCACCAACTACACACACGATTCATTTTACTCATTTATTTCTCCATTATTTCCCCCCGCCCCATGCTAGAATATAAGCTCTGTGAGACTGAGGGCTTCAATCTGTTTTGTTTACCATCATATCCACACATCTAAACAGCGCCTGACACACAATACTCCCTCAAATATTTGTCAGATGAATAAATACAGGAAAGAGGAGATGCATTCCCCCTAAGCGACCTCGTCTCCCTGGGCACAGAAGAAAAGACTGTCTAGAAACTGCCCCCTCCCTGTCCAGCACTTTTAGAAATGCCCATGATGAGACACCACCTCACACCTCTCAGAATGGTTATCCTCAAAAAGACCACAAACAACGAGTGCTGGAGAGGGTGTGGAGAAAAGAAAACTGCGGTGGGGTGGGGATGGTGGTGTGCTGAATTGGGCGATTGGGATTGACATGTATACACTGATGTGTATAAAATTGATGCCTAATAAGAACCTGCAGTATAAAAAAACAAACAAACAAAACAACTAATACTAAACTTTCATTGGGTTATTTGTATGGAAATATGTTAATATAAATGTTTCAGACATTACATGAAATTTCTAAAAATCTTATATTTGTATTTGTATGGAAATATGTATGGAAATATGTTAATATAAATGTTTCAGACATTACATGAAATTTCTAAAAATCTTACATGTTCTGGTATAATGTTATAAGTAATAATCCTAGTTATTACTTTAAAATGTATATCTCAGAAATAACTAATTTTCTTGTCAACTGCATTATTATGAACTTTCATAAAAACTTTAACTGTGGTCATTTCTAAGTCTTTTGTCATTTACAGACAGTTCTGGGTGTACTCTGATGCTTTTGCAAATATGTTCCTATAAAAGGGTTTCATCTTCAAGAAATTCATGGAAAAGACTCTGACAAGTACAGGTTTCTGGTAACGGACTGTACTGCTGAACTGAATGAAGAAGCATTTTCAGAACTCTAATGAAAAACTGATGAACTCATAAAAGTGCTAAAAAAAGATCAAGATGAAAAAAAAAATTAATTACATGGGACTGAGTGAACTGATGAGGATGAGTATAATTTTTGTGACTTTCTGTCTGAATTAAAACAAAAAAAATCCCACAAGGTCTCAGAGGCAAAGAATATACAAATCAATTTTCACTGCAAAGTAAAGGAGCTGTTACAGTGGAGGATTACTGGACTGAATGTCAATATTATGACATAGTATGAGTGTGTTTCATGTTTGGTAATTGCAATCATTGTTGCTTTTGTTGTGGTCATCCATGTACAATGCTTGGTGTCAGTCTATTTATCTCTTGTAAAAATAAAATACAGTGTGTGTGTGTGAAAAAAACAACAACAACAACAACGAGTGCTGGAGAGGGTGTGGAGAAAAGGGAACCCTCCCGCACTGTTGGTGGGAATGGAAATTACTGCAGCAACTATAGACAACAGTATGGACATTCCTCAGAACACTAAAAATAGATCCGGCAACTCCACTCCTGGGTATATATCCGAAAAGAAAAAACCAAAAATGGTAATTCAAAAAGATACATGCACCCCAGCGTCCACAGAAGCATTATTTGCAATAGCCAAGATATGGAAGCAAACTAAGGGTCCATCAACAGATGAATGGATAAAGAAGATGATACACACACATGCATACATATACAATGGAATACTACTCAGCCATAAAAAAGAATACAATTTTGCCATTTGCAACAACATGGATGGACCTGGAGGGTATTATGCTTAGTCAAATAAGTCTGATGGAGAAAGACAAATACTGTAATACGTTATCACATATACAGAATCAAACGAATGCATGAATATAACAAAACAGAAACAGACTCACAGATATAGAGAACAAACTAGTGGTTACCAGTGGGGAGAGGGAAGAGAGGAAGGGCAAGATAGGGGCAGGGGATTAAGAGGTACTAACTACTATGTATGAAATCAATAAGCTACGAGGATATAGTGTATAATTCAGGCATTATAGCCAATATATTATAATAACTTTAAATGGAGTATAATCTACCAAAATATTGAGTCACTATTCTGTACACCTGGAACTAATAGTGTAAGGCAACTATACTTTCAATATAAACACATTAAGTAACTGATCTGCTGGTCTTTAACAGAAAGGGTGTTTCATGCCACAGTGAGGGGGATCATTTTGGGCAGAGAGCTTCCCCGGATGTCCAGGGCCCACCTACACCATCTGGTCCCAGCCAGCCTCGGGCAGTGACAGCATGAAAGAGTCCCCAGGGGCCTCCGCCGGGTCAGCACAGCGAGCATGGGGCTCCGAGAGCTGTAGCAGTTATGGAGATGAACCACGCGCCGGAGGTGGGCTCGGATCGCTCGGACTGGGCATCCTGAGGCGCGTCGGCCAAGGGCGACCTGAGCACCTGGCCACCACGGCTCGAGGGCTGTGACCGTCCTGAACAAAGAGCAGAGGACGCTGTCCCTCTTCCACCAAAGCCGTCCTGCTCTGGTTAGTCTGTACTGGACATCAAGGCCAAAGGACGGCCACGTTCAAATATTTCATTCCTATAGGGACCTAATGGCTGATACTTTAATTTTATCACAAGATTAAAAAAAAGATATAATACATATAATGAAATAATTTTAAAATTTTATATAAAATATATTTAGATATATATTTATATACACACAAAGATATGTGTGTGTATATATATTTTATATATATATATATATATATATATATATACGTAGAGAGAGGGTGGGGGAGAGGGAGGGAGAGAGACAGAGAGAGAGAGAGACAGAGACAGAGACAGAGAGAGAGAGAGAGAGAGTGAGTCCTTGCACACACACATACAGATAACTGTTTTATTTTGCGTCTTTGAGGCTGATCCCTGCGTGGTCTTTCTAGAAAGTAGAAGGCCATAAGGTAATAAACTCTCTCTCTAGCCCTAGGTACATTTTCTCTTCAGGGCATATGGTTGTAGGAAAGAGAAGGAGGTAAGGGAGCAGATGACAAGGGCCGTTAACATGACTGGGAAGCCCCTAAGAGGACGTGGGTAAAGGAAGTACCAACAAGCAGTTTTCAGGATCCCTGGCTGGAGTAGGAAGAACGCAAAGCTGGGGGTCCAAAGCCCTCCGCCCCAGTCCTTGTTCCTCCCACGGTGGCCCTGAGACCCGGGGAGGTCACACCCTCTGTGCTCTCGTTTCTTCTCAACACTTCCACGTCTCATCAAGGCCAAAGCAGCCTGTACTCCGAGGTAGTCAGGAACATGGAAAGAGGCCACTGCAAGAAGGCGGTTATGTGAGTTCTGACGGTGATTACCCGAGTTCCTATAGTATCCCTAATCAAAGTTGCCTGAAGCCTAGACCACCATTGCTTTCAACTTGCCTTTTATGGAGACTTCCGTGGTTTGAGCCAAATGAATAGTCAGATCTGGACTGTTCTTTTTTTTGGCTGCGTTGGGTCTTCGTTGCTGCTCGCGGGCTTTCTCTAGTTGCAGCGAGCGGGGGCTATTCTCAGTTGCGGTGCACGGGCTTCTCTTTGCAGTGGCTTCTCTTGTTGTGGAGCGTGGGCTCTAGGCACGTGGCTTCAGTAGTTGTGGCACGCAGGCTCTAGAGCACAGGCTCAGTAGCTGTGGTGCACGGGCTTAGTTGCTCTGCGGCATGTGGGATCTTCCCGGACCAGGGCTCGAACCCATGTCCCCTGCATTGGCAGGTGGATTCTTAACCACTGCGCCACCAGAGAAGTCCCCTGGACTGTTTTTTCTTGGAGGAACATGTGGCAGTGAGTCTCTGGAACCCACTCTGAAGTCAGATTTTGCTGTTTCTGCTCTGACACTTGTTTAAAGAAAGGATGGATTTGAGGATGGATTTGAGGAAAAGCCTGTGGCTGTTTCCTGACAATATAGACAACTAGCCATCCTCAGCTCTTACCACAATCACTGTTCCTTAACTGTTTATATCAACCTGATCCGGGGCCCGGGGAGACCGGAGGGCCCTTACCAAGCTGAGGTGTAATGAAAGTTCTCAGTTCAGCCATCTCCTGCCAGCTTGAAGCAGTGGCGCCATGGCTCAAGTGTGTTACTAAGTCAAGGTCACCAGCTGCCCCGGGTTGTTCATCCTCTGCTCTCAGTTCCCCGGACTTGTTGGGTCAGCAGCATTTGACCTGCCTCCTTCCAGAAGTCTCTCCTTCTCGCCTTTCTGTGTGCCGTGCGCCCCGGACTGCCCTTCTACCTGACCTGCCGCTCCTCCGCCATTTCCTTGGCTGGAACCTCCTTCCCAGCCTCTGCGTGCGAGCTTGTCCCGTCTTACAGTCTGAATGGAACCATCTATATATGGGTGACTCTCAAATTTCCATCCCACGCCTGGCTTCTGGGCAACGGACTCAGAGCCCAGCTCTGCCTTCTGGATGCCCCCATCTGGATGGCCGAGGGGTATCTCAGACTCCAGGTGTCCAGCATGGCGCATTGGCCTTACCTGGACGCTTTATCGTAGTACACGATGCCCATTCTCCACCCAAAGTGCTCGAGTCCAACTGCAGAGGTGTTTCTGGATCCCTCTTTCCCTCAAACCACACACTGGATCACACACCAAGCCCATCAACTTTGCCTCAAGAACACTTCCCAGCCTCGCCCTATGCTCCCCGTGTTTACAGCTACCTAATGCAAGCCACCCTCGTGCAGCTCTGAAAGCTGCTTCGGCCTCCCAGCTGGGCTGCCTGCTTTCACTCCTACCCTTCTCCATTTCCTCCTCCCTTCAGTGGCGGGGTGACGTTCCCGCAGGGCAAACCAGTCTCTCCTCCACTTAACCCCTTCTGCAGCCCCCAGCTGCTCTGAGAATAAAGTGAACATTCATGACCACATGAAGGGCTCTGCGATCTGCAGCCCACCTGCTCACTGCCCCCGCCCCCAGTTTATCCTCCCCTTCTGCTCTGCTCCAGCACAAGCCCATCCTCCACCCAGGCTCTCTGGATTTCCAGAGTCCCCCGTCAGGGCACCACTTGCTCTCCACCAGCTGACTGCAGCTCACCCTCCGGCCTCAGCCTCGCCTGCCCTGACCACCCTGACTTACACACTCGATCCTGTTGCCATGTTAACGTAACGGAGCAGGGCCCTACGGGGCTTTCTCAGGACAGACCACGCCCCCCAACCATGTCCTCCCCCTGCCTCTTGTCTGAAGGAGAACTTCAGCCAAAGAACGAACTTAAGCAGAGAAATGAGAAAATGCAGAAACAAAGGAAAACAGTCCAACAAGACAAAACGATAATAGTTTAGCCGTTAAACAAAGTCAAGGACCTGTAGTTCCTCCTCAAGGGCTGCGGATAATATTCTGAGCCACGTCCTCTGAGCTGTTTTGTAGATCCTGAAACCCCACCAGGCGGAAGAAGTTCACCACATGATGAGCAGACTGCAGCTGAGACGCAAGCTGCCACAGCTCCAAGAACTGCCCTCAAGGAAATGGGAACAAATGTACCCCGGAACTAAAGACTAACTGTACTTGAAACGATCAAGATGATGCTGGTCAGACCACCACCGATGAGCAGTATCGAGACGATGGTCAGGGCTGCCTGTACTGTTCTGCACGGACCCCCCTCCCCACATACCCTTGAAACTCCCCTTTAAAAGCTCTTGCCCCTGGCCCACAAGGGGGAGCTGGTTCTTTGGGACATGACTCTGCCTCCTGCCCAGCATTGCCGGTTCCTCAATAAAGCTATCTTTCCTTTTACCCAACTCCTGTCTCTCAGTATCGGATTCTTGAGCCACGAGCACCCTAACCTGAGTTCAGCCACAGGAATTCCCTCTCTTCACTGCACTGAACCACCATCTGATTATCTTGCTTGTTTGTTACTTGTTAATTGCCTGCCTCCCCCACTAAGCTCAGCTCCATCAGAAGGGGTCTTGCTTCCTTCATTCACTAGGCTCTATCCCTGGCGCCTAGTACAGTTCCTGGCACATAGTAGGTCCTCAGTTAATACTTGTTGGATCAGCAATGTCACCTTAAAAAAAGCCAGGTCTTCCTTTGTTCTTCATCCTCACACTATATCACGGGCATGTCTTCCAGCAAATTCCTCCAATATCTCATCAAATGATGCTTCTTACTCATGTGGTGAAGATAAATGCTACGGCTTACTCTTGAATGTATACTATAATAGAGCTGTTAGCAGTTATTAATTACACACCACTGAACACCCCTCATGGCCCCAGGCAGCCTAATGGAGAGCATCAGTCACACCCTGACGGGCACGGCCACTTTGCAGTGAAGTAGAAATGTGAAATGAGGGTGAAATAACCCATCCAAGTTCACCTACCAAGTCACAGGCACAAGCCCCCAAAAAACAGAAAGCAATCCTAAAATGGTCTCTCCCATGTGCCCGAACCAGCTGTGACCTGGGCAGTGGTGAGTGTCTTCTAGGGGCTCCCTAGGGTCATGGCATTTGCTCCCAAACTTTACAGAGCTTGCGTCTCTTCCTCCACTGGGCTCCTGTCCTCAGTGAGGCCCTGGTTACCGCACAAGAGTCTCTAGTGGTCGCTCCCAGCCATCCTCCAGCCTTTCTTGGGATGTGATTTTCTGCTCCCCTTCAACCCTCCCACAGCTGCCTCAGTTCGGGCTCTCCCAGGGGATGGACTGTCCACATCGCCTCCTAACCCTCCTAACTGGCCTCCCTGCCTCTGGTACTTCATCTGCGTGCATCCAGATGTCTTTCCTAAAGGGCAAATGGGACGCCCTCACTCACTTCTGTTTACATGCATTGAGTGAAGTACCGTGCATATGAAAGGGGGACCAGAGACATCCCGTCTTCAAGGAGGGCAGCTCAGGGAGTCTTAATGGCTTCCCCACAATTGCCGGCTCTTCAGTCACGCAAACACTCCCACCAGCAGCTCCTGCTTATTTATCCAGCCTGGTTGCCAGCCAATTTCCTACCTGAATCTCCCACCCCAGGCACATGGACCATTTGCGCTTTCTGTTCCCTCCCACACTGTCCCCTTTTCATCCATAAAGCCTCAGCCCAAACTTCATCTCCTAATTGTACCGACTTTCTAATCCAGCCTAAGTTCCCTTCCTTTTCTGACGTCTAGTTATTCCTGGGTATCATGTTACTAAAGTTCTTTTCCCGTTGCTGTCATTGTGCGTTTTATTTAAATCGTTTATTTTCTCTCTGTCTCTCCTACTGGGTTATGCTCCTTGAGGACAAGTCCACATGCGATTCACCTTCTACCTATAAGCCTTGCATGGTGCCTGGCACTCGGTAAGCAATAAAAACTGTATTCAGTAAATAAGCGGCTGCTCTGTGCAATGACTCAGAACTGGTTTCCTTGCTCTGGCGCCCAGCTGGAGCTCTTCGATGACCTAAAAGCACGTGCCCGAGAGAGGTCCCGGCTCCTGCCCACGGCGGGTAACACCGTTGCTCGAGCCATCTCCTTCCAGTTCGCTTCTCCTAGGTCTGTCTTCAAGATACAGGACACCGGCTGCTCATTCTGGGCACACCGATTCCAAAGCAGGTGAATCTTGTTAATGTAACGTTACTGTAACGCCGAGAAAAGCCCCTGCATTTTAAATAAACCACACTGCACCTGCGTTTGCGTCTTCATGGCATGAACCTTCTACGTGGATGAGCCCCGGGAGCCTCCCTTCCTTGCATCTCCTGGGCTCTCTTGAGCCCCTGCAGCTGGGCTCTGGCGCCACCATCCCGGGGAGTCGCTTTACCTTCGACCACCATCAGCCACCCGGCCAGGATTTGGAAGGAAAAGGGAAAGACAGGCTGGAACTGCTTTGCATAAGAGAGCGCGGCATATTTGGGGATACAGTGTTGAGCAGAGCAGTGGAAGCCTCAGAACAGGAGAGAAGAGGAAAGCTCGGAGACGCAGAAACCCAAGGAGAGCAGAGAAGCCTAAGAAAAGGGTAGTAAGCAAGACTTGCCAGTGGACAACTTCCTTGAGGCAGGAAACGATTTTTAAGACAGTCATCTTGGTAGTGCAATCTGGCAGCGTCATCTTCATGGTCCTGTAATCCCACACCATGACCCCTAACACACAGACACGCATCAGCAGCCAATGTGAGTGGAACTTATGGGACGGAGAGACACAGGACCACAGCAGGGCGATCCTGGTTGGCAAAAAAAAAACAGGAGCCCCAGGAACAAGGGCAAGGAGCGGCGAAGCCAGCTTCCTTCTGAGAATCTCGGAAAAACCACTTTTGTTAATGAGCAAAAAGACATAGCCATTAGAAACCTTATTCTCTAAAATTATAAGCTTCCAGAAGCTTTCCTGTTCGAAATCATTTCCATAAGAATGGAACCCCTCTCTCCTACCTGGGAGATCTCAGCCATCTTGGACGCAGACGAAACAGCCCGGATTTCCAACCCAGGTGCAGAGCCTCAAGTAAGGGGCTTTGGATACAACCGCCCACGTTTCTCTTAACCCTGTCATTTCCAAGGAAACTTGAGTCTGCCCCTTAGCCCAGGCTGATGTTAATTCCTTTACATACAGCTCTACTTTGCTTCAAACCCCTCACATTGATTTATTTGAATTTGAGCTAAATCCCACCATCTCCCCCAATCCTGTGATAACCTCATCACCTCCTTTGTGTGATAAGACACTCTGTTTCCCCTGGAATGCTCTCCCCCATTGTAACAAGTCAATAAGCCTCACGGCAGATTACACGTTTATCCCTGGAGATCTCCACTTTATTTCAGACATTCCAAGGAAAGTGATCCGTAAAAAGAATCTTGTGGAAGGTGAAGAATTCCATCAGTACCAGAGAAAGGAAAGGATGGCTCCAAAAGATGTAAGACTTAGGGTTCTCTGGGTTTTATATATATGTACATAATAAAGAAATGGAGCATAGTAGGGAATAACTTGGATTTTTGAAGTCAAACAGTCCTGGGTGAGATTCTAGTTCCAGTAAGTTCTGCTTACTAGCTGGGTGTTACTCGACCAGTCTAAGTTTTTGTGATCTTTATTCTGGGCTGTTGGGAGGATTTGATGTGATAATGCATGAGAAATGCTTATTACAGTGACTGTCATATATTAACTGCTCAATAATGTTAACTACCCCTATGTGCAAACTAGGAATGAATAAGAATAGGAAATGGAAAGAATCACAAAAAAATAAAAACACCAGCTCTGCAGAGGTTGTAGGACCTGGGTGATTTCCCTTTATATTTTATATTGTTTTCCTTTCATTGTTCCATTTTCCTTTTCTCCTGGGTGCTCAGCTAGATAGACCACAGGCCTGCTTCTCCTGCCGATTTCCCCGGCTCAGTTAATTACTGGCAACTGTTATTCCAGTTGCCAAAGGACCTGGAGTCATCCTGGATCCTCTCTCTCCCGCCTCCCAACTAAATGAGTAAATCCTGTTGGCTCTTCCTTCGAAACCCCACCACTTGTCATCACCTTCACCTCTGCAACCTGATCCCCTCAACCATTAGGACTTGTCCTGGGGGGCTTCCCTGGTGGCGCAGTGGTTGAGAATCTGCCTGCCAATGCAGGGGACACGGGTTTGAGCCCTGGTCTGGGAAGATCCCACATGCCGCGGAGCAACTAAGCCCGTGAGCCACAACTACTGAGCCTGCGCATCTGGAGCCTGTGCCCCGCAACAAGAGGTCGCGATAGTGAGAGGCCCATGCACCGCGATGAAGAGTGGCCCCCGTTTGTCTCAACTAGAGAAAGCCCTCGCACAGAAACGAAGACCCAACACAGCCAAAAAAAAAAGACTTGTCCTGGTTACAGGAATAAAGATGTAGACGTAGAGAATGGACTTGAGGACATGGGGAGGGGGAGGGGGAGGGGGAGGGGGAGGGGGGAGGGGGAAGCTGGGACGAAGTGACAGAGTTGCATGGACATATATACGCTACCAAATGTAAAATAGATAGCTAGTGGGAAGCAGCCGCATAGCACAGGGAGATCAGCTCAGTGCTTTGTGACCACCTAGAGGGGTGGGATAGGGAGGGTGGGAGGGAGACGCAAGAGGGAGGAGATATGGGGATATATGTGTATGTGTAGCTGATTCACTTTGTTACACAGCAGAAACTAACACACCATTATAGAGCAATTATACTCTAATAAAGATGTTAAAAAAAAAAAAAAGACTTGTCTTGGTTATAGAACCTGCATCCTAACTGGTCTTCCTGCTCCCCCTGCCCATAACTCCCCTACCATGCACGTTCCACTGATGTCCAGGAAGAGCCTTTTAACATGTAAATCCCACTGGACCCTTCCTCTGCTCAAAACCCTCCGATGACGATGATGCGCCCAAGCCACCGAGTCTTTGGAGTAGTTTACAAGGTCCCATGCAAGCTGGTCCCGGCTACCTCTCTGACTTTTCCTCTCACCCTCTCCTCTTTACGTGGTTCTGCACCAGCCACACTAGCTTCTTGGCTATTCCCTGAAATGCCAAGGGTGGTCTCGCCTCAGGGTCTTTGCACATGCTGTTCCCTCTGCTTAGCACACTTTTCCTCCAGATTTCCATGTGGCTCACTCCCTCACTTCCTCAACATCTATGCCCAAGTGCCACCTTCTCAGAGACGCCCCCCTGACCACTGTGTGCATGCACACACACATAAAGGGCAAATGCTTCCATTCCCACCTCACCCTGCCTCCCACACTCTACCCTGTTTTCCCCACAGCAGCTATTGCCATTGGACGTACAACATACTTACCTTTCTATTTGTTTATTTCATATCCCTGCCACTTGATCAGGGACTTATTTTGTTGTGTTCACTGCTGTATCTCCAGCATGTAGAACGAATGTATCATAAATTGGATGTTCGATTAATATTTTTTTAATGAACTGTCTGAATGAGATAGAAGGTTTTCATGGGTGTTAAAAAATGTTTGTGTACTCCTGAGCAATAGAGACAATAGCATTATTCCTTTTCATCATGTGAAACAAACAGCAGAAAAAGAGTGAGTGATTTTCTCCCAGCCGTATCAGGGCCTGGGGCTTTCTACTTACAGTGTCTGCACAGAAAAACAGTGGGCTTTGAAGAATCCCCAGAGGTCATGGGCTGGCATGTCTGTGTTCTCACACACACACACACACACGCACACACACCTTGCGTACTGTAGGGCAGAAGAAAACCTCCCCAGAGGAGGTAGCAGCCTATCTCCAGGCCATGGTGAAAAGCAGCTGCAATCACGGCAATTTGAAGACCTCTAAATCAGCTGCTCTACAATCCCACAAAGCTAGGCTTAGTGTGTTCATGTGAGGGCTCTCAAAGAGGGGGCTCAGATCAGCGGCAGCAGCAACCCCTGGGAACTTGTGGGGAAAGCATATTCTTGAGCCGACCCCAGACCTACTGAGTAAGAAGTCTGGGGAGATTGGGCCCAGCATTCTGTAGCTGAACAGGCCCTCCAGGTGATTCTAATGCACTCAAGTTTGAGAACCACTGCCTTAGTGGGTAAACAAGAACATACAGGAAGAACAAAATATGAAAAACTGGTAAAATTGTCAAGTGCTCTGTTAAGTCTAATATCGAGTTCTGACTTGAATGTACTGGGCTGTATAAAAGCAATAACCCCAGGGGTGAGGGAACTGGTTCCCAGGACAGCAGAAACCCTACCACTTCCCCATCACTGACCTCTTACTCAGATTCTGCTGTTCCCGTTGGGCTGGTGTGAGGCGAATTAGCAACGTCACCAGCTCCCCGAGGAACAGGTGTCTCTGCCGTAATCACAGCAACCGAGACCAGTGCCTGTACTAACTGGGTTTCCCTCGTCAGGCCCTTTAAGACTTACAGAACTAGGGGAAGGGATAAATTAGGAGTTTGGGATTAACACATGCACACTGTTATATATAAAATAGATAAACAAGGACCTACAGTATAGTGCAGGGAACTATATTCAATATCTTGTAATAATCTATAATGGAAAATAATCTGAAAAAGAGTATATATAGCATGTATGTTTTATATGTATAACATATATAAGGCATATATGTTATATATAACATACTATGTTTTATATATAGCATATATGTTTTATATAACATATGTATTATATAACATATATAACGTGCATGTTTTATATATAACATGTTTATATATAACATGTATAACATGCATGTTTTATATATAACATATAACGTGTATGTTTTATATATAACATATACGTGTGCTTTATATATAACAAATATATGTAACACATATATAGACACATATATGTGTTATATATATAACATATATGTGTTTATGTATATATATAACATATACATATATGTATGTAACTGAATCACTTTGCTGTATATCTGAAACATTGTATATCAACTACACTTGAATTTTTTAAAAAACCCGCAGGACTAAGCGGGCCCTGGAGAGTGAATCACCTTTCACAGGCTCAGAGCTGTCTGTGCCAGCCCCCCCCCCCACCTCAGCCCCAGTTTATGGAAAATATGGGACACTATGGGAGCAGCATAGACGTATAGGACGTTGCTGAAGTTTGTGGGAGGAAAAATAGAACCCAAGCCTTCCGCCCTAATTATTACACTACATTTTTAGCTCACAGTGAACAAAGACGCTTGTGGTTAGTGATGTCATCTGTATCCACCCACCATGCTTCTGGACTCAGCAACCAGAGTTGCTGGAGAATATCACACAATCCCTCAGAAAAAGGCACAGGTTCTTCCTAAAATGTCACTCCCTGCTTGAGTGCCACGATGCCTTGCCACAGCACTGAGAATAAAATCCTAACCCCATCAACAACAACGACCAAAACCAAACAACCCAATTTAAAAATGGGCATAGAATTTAAATAGACATTTCTCCAAAGAAGATTTACAAATGGCCAATAAGTACATGAAAAGAGGCTCAATATCACTAATCGTTAGAGGGATGCAAATCAAAACCATAGTGAGATACCACTTCACACCCATTACTATGGTTATTATTAAAAAAATATTATGAGTGTTGGGGAGAATGTAGAGAAATCGGACCCTTTACACATTGCTGCTGGGAATGTAAAATGGTGCAGCCATGGCGGAAAACATTATGGCGGTTCCTCAAAGTTAAATATAGATTTACCATATTAGCTGGTAACTCTTCTTCTTGGTATGTACCCTAAAGAATTGAAAGCAGGGACTCAGACAGATATTTGTACACCAGGGTTCAAAGCAGCATCATTCACAATAGCTGAAAGGTGGAAACAAACCAAAAGTCCATTGATGGATAAACAAAATGTGCTGGGAAAAACTGGACAGCTACATGTAAAAGAATGAAATTAGAACACTACCTAACACCATACACAAAAATAAACTCCAAATGGATTAAAGACTTAAATGTAAGACCAGACACTATAAAACTCTTAGAGGAAAACATAGGAAAAACACTCTTTGACATAAACCACAGCAAGATCTTTTTTGACCCATCACCTAGAGAAATGGAAATAAAAACAAAAATAAAACAAATGGGACTTAATTAAACTTAAAAGCTTTTGCACAGCAAAGGAAACCATAAACAAGACAAAAAAGACAACCCTCAGAATGGGAGAAAATATTTGCAAATGAAACAACAGACAAAGCACTAATCTCAAATATACAAAAAGCTCATGGAGCTCAATATCAAAAAAACAAACAATCCAGTTCAAAAATGGGCAGAAGACCTAAATAGACATTTCACCAAGGAAGACATACAGATGGTCAAGAGGCACATGAAAAGATGCTCAACATCACTAATTATTAGAGAAATGCAAATCAAAACTACGATGAGGTATCACCTCATGCCAGTCAGTATGGCCATTATCAAAAAAGTTAGAAACAATAAACGCTGGAAAGGATGTGGTGAAAGGGAAACCTCCTGCACTGTTGGTGGGAATGTAAGTTGATACAACCACTATGGAAAACAGTATGGAGGTTCCTTAAAAAACTAAAAATAGAACTACCATATGACCCAGCAATCCCACTACTGGGCATATACCCTGAGAAAACCATAATTCAAGAAGAGTCATGTACCACAATGTTCACTGCAGCACTATTTACAATAGCCAGGACATGCAACCAACCTAAATGTCCATCGACAGATGAATAGATAAAGAAGTGGCACATATATACAAAGGAATATTACTCAGCCATAAAAAGAAATGAAATTGAGTTATTTGTAGTGAGGTGGATGGACCTAGAGTCTGTCATACAGAGTGAAGAAAGAGAAAAACAAATACCATATGCTAACATATATATATGGAATCTAAAAAAAAAAAGGTACTGATGAACCTAGTTGCAGGGCAGGAATAAAGAGGTAGACATAGAAAATGGACTTGAGGACATGGGGAGGGGGAAGGGTAAGCTGGGGTGAAGTGAGAGAGTGGCATGGACATATATACACTACCAAATGTAAAATAGATAGCTAGTGGGAAGCAGCAGCATAGCACAGGGAGATCAGCTCCGTCCTTTGCGATGACCTAGAGGGGTGGGATAGGGAGGAGGGGAGGGAGGCTCAAGAGGGAGGGGATATGGGGACACGTGTATGCATATGGCTGATTCGCTTTGTTGTGCAACAGAAACTAACACAGTATTGGGAAGCAATTATACTCCAATAAAGATCTATTTTTTAAAAATATGCTATATGCGTGCAATGGAATATTATTTAGTCTTTAAAAAAAAGAATGAAATTCTGATATGTGCTACAACATGAATGAACCCTGAAGACATTAGGCTAAGTACAATAAGCCAGACACAAAAGGACAAATACTGTATGACTGCTCTTACACATGGTTCCTAAAGTAGTCAAATTCACAGAGAGGGAAAGTAAACTAGTGTTTGCCAAAGGCTGGGGGGAGGGGGAATTGGGTACAGAGTATCAGTTTGCTATGATGAAAAAGTTCTGGAAATGGACAGTGGTGATGGTTGCAGAACAATGTGAACGTACTGAATGCCACTGAACTATATACTTACAAATGGTTAAAATGGTAAATTTGACCACAACAAAAAAAATTAAAACCCCAAACCCCTCTCGTAATCAGACCCCTACCCATTTCTTCACCACTCTCTCAGTTTGCTCCAGCCCCGCTCACCATGCTTCAGCCACCCTATTCTTATTTCACTTCCTCAAATGTGCCAAGCTCTTTCTTGCCTCAGAGACTTGCGTGTATCTTTTCCTCTGTCAGGAATATTCTTCCCTCTATTCTTTGCAGAGATAAATCCTTTGAATCTATGGCGGAAACGAACCAGATGGTCACCCACCTGTTTCCCCTTCCTCCTGGGAACACAGCTGTACCTTACTTCCCAGCCTCCCTTGCAGTCAGATACGTCAAGTGACGGTGAACAAAAATAACATGCATCACTCACAGGCTTGCTACCCTCCGCTGAGAAAACCGTGATGCAGAAGAGCACGGTGACTGTGAAATTTACATAGTGAATACTGAAGAGCCACAACGTGGAAGGGGCCAGGCTCCCTGAATCACTGCCCGGAAAAGAGCCACCTGCTGATCAGGAATATTCATTTTGCATTTCATGTGAGTGAGAAAAGAACTTGTCTGTGAGCCATTATATATTTCGGGGTGCCCCAGTTATGCTTATAAAACACTAGTCTCACTCTAACACAGATCTCCGATCGGGGTGTCCTCCCTCCCACCAATGTCAGAAAGCTTTCCCCCCACTCCCTCATTCACTGTGTCACCATGTTTTTTCTTATCCCCTTTTCATAGTTTGTAACTTATTTATTCATTTTAACATACTGATTTTGGTATGTCTCTCCCACGAGATAGTAACCTTCTCTGATTTGCAAACCACGTGTCTTGGTTGTCTCTATATTTCCCAGTGCCTAATACAAGCTTAATAAACACATCCTGCATGAATGAGCAAAGGTCTAAATTTTGGCCTAGGTATCAGTGGCATCTGTCCATTCTGTTAGACTGTCCTCCACACTCATGCTATTTTACAGAACGTGTCTTCATCCGTCCTCTCGATTGTCTCAGAGCTTTCTGAAACTTCCACACAGTTATGTCGAGCCCTTTAACACAGGGTCTTCTAATGCTGCAATTGATGCTGTAACAGCCTCTGTCCCCACAGAAGGAGTTTCTCCAGGGTGTGTCTGCGTTCCTAGTCTCTAGAATATAGCAGGCAGTCAAGTAAACTGAGGGACCAAGTGACTCTGTCAAGAGAAAGATATGACACTGATCCCATCCCAAGCCAGAGGCAGAGAGCAGGATACACCATTTGCAAAGTTTGGCGTGTTCCTGCTTAGACAAGTGTCACGAGTCACCACCCCCCGGGGCTGGAGTAGGATCTGCAAAGAGCCAGGACCGGGGAGGAAGGGGATGCGAGCTCAGAGCCCCCAGAGACCTCAGCTCGCCACGAACCCTCAGCAGGTCACTCTACCTCAAGCGGACTCAAATCTCTTATCTATAAAATAGGGATTTGGGCTAAACAACAGTGAAAGACTTTTAATTTTTAAATGGCATTACAATCATCCCCTGGTATCTGCAGGGGATCGGTTCCAGGATCCCCATGGATACCAAACTCAACGGATGCTCAAGTCTCATATAAAATGGTGTGTACAGTTTGCACTCTGTACCTGCGGGTTTCACATCTGCAGATTTGATCCTCGGTTGGTTGAATCTGCCGAGGCGAAACCCTGGGATACAGCGGGCTGACTGTATATAAACCCAAGAGGAAATGGAGAACAATGCCCTCCCTCCGCTGATTCAGAAACCACTAACCACACCTGGCAACGGAGGGCTTGAAATGTGACTGGTCCCGATTGAAATGTGCTATCAATATGAAAGGCACACTGGATTTCAAAGACTTAGTACAAAAAAATGTAAATATCAGTAATTTCTATATTGATTACATGTAGAAATGATACTATTTTAGATAAAGTTAAATATACTATTAAAATTAACTTTATCCATTTCTTTTTTACTTTTTTTAATGTGGTTACCAGTAACGTAAAAACTAACACAGAGCATTGTGTGACATCATCAGTGCTGTAATCCAGCTACGTAACCAAACTACAATGCATAAATCATTGCTTCTACATCCTCTTCTGAGCTCTCCAAATTGTCAAATAAATCCAAAAATGGTTCCCTAAAGTGGAATTATCTGTAATGAAACTTTATTATAAATGTGTGCCCATGTAGACATGCAATTTTGTTTTGTAACCAGTTTGCTTTAGCTTGAAACTATTAGTAAGAAAGAAGGCAGATGCAGCAATGAAAAAACTATAAGGCTGAAGCGCTCTTAACAGAGACAATGAAAGACACAGAAGAAAGGGTATGTTTTCTAGATATGGGGTGGCCCTGTGTGCTCCCCTAAGCCTCAGACGTAATATCTGTGTTACTGGCAAAGCAAAAAGAATACCTTTTCTTTGTTGCACTCATTTTGAAAATGACCAAAGTGTGCGCTGAGCTGGTGTCAGGGTGGGTAGAATTACAGAAAGGAGAAACAGAGATGAGAAGTGTGGGTAAAAATCAGTGTCCATATGAGAAATGAGGCATTTGAGGGAAGCAGAGAGGGACCAGGGAGAGAAACCAGGAGAGTGATTATGGAGTTGGTTGGTGGGATCAGCAAAATCGGCATCACCTGGGAACTTGATGGAAATTCAGCTTCTTGGGCTCATCCCAGTGGTCAAAATGGGGACCGCATCTCCTATCCAGGACTTTTCATGGAGTCTTGGGAAAACAGTCATCTAGGCCTGGGGTTTCCAAGGAGCAGATCTCAGAGATTTTCATGGCAGATCCCAAGCCAGTTACTGTCACACATTCTCTTTTATTGATCCACCAGCCCCTCCCACCCCCCACCCATAGGGCAGCTGTTATTACCTAAAGGGACGGCGCAGAAAGGGACCTCTGCTGGCTGCTTGGAGTCTTAACTGTCAGCAAAGTCTTTCCTACCTTTCTGCCTATTCCACTTCCTTCCCAGGGGCTTCATCCCCATCATAGAAAAGACTATGTGCAAGGCTACAAATCTAGCACTTTCCAAATGAGTTGCTCAGACTCTGTAAACATGATGTTAAAAAATAATCTATCTTTGGATGTTTTGTAGTTTCATGGTCTCAGTAATCAAGCACCAAAGGGAACAGGGATGGAGAAAAATACCCAAGCAAATTCATTTTTAACAGCGACAAGAGTTGTTTTATCTCAATCAGGCCCTGAACAGAAGTGGAATCTAAACATAACGCAAATGGAGAAGTAACAACTTTGGAGCCAGAAAAGTCGCTTCCTCTGGGAAGCCCTCATCTCATTCGGCCCCTAGTTCTGATAACTTTCCCTTCACGCATCTTCACAACACTTTCCACAATGGAAATCACAGAGCGTAGGTATACTTTCTTGTTTAATATAGGTCTCCTCCACTCAGCCGTAAGCTCCTTGGGAACAAAAACCCTGGCTATATTTTCAGTTCTGTATCCCCAGGTGCTTGGTTCATATTGGACACTAAGTAAATATCTGCTAAAGGAAATAAACACCCAAGAAGTGCTTTATGACTGTGACATAACCGCAAGACTTACTGCTCCAACTTTTTCTGGAAAGAAAGCTGGATCTGTAGAAGGATTGTGGCCAAGGGTGGCGGAGAGGAGAGAGAAAGGGTCAGGGCTCTGAGAGCTCTGGCCTCATTTTGTCCACAGCAGACATGGGTCAAAAAGCCTGAGTGGGAATCAGGACCAAAACCCCACCTGGCATCAAAGGAGAGGGAAGTGATTCTAGGAAAGGAAGCCTCGGGGTGTACTTGACTCATAACCAAAAAAGGAGATAAGAGGAAAACTCCAGAAGTTGAATTAAAAAAAAATAAATTTATGGGGAAATTTCCCAAGGGCGAATTAAGGATGAAACTCCTCTCTGAAGTAGGTCTAAGTTGGGTCAAGTCACAGCTGAGTCTCTAAGTATTTATTTGATCTTACTTTCCATAGCCCAGTGGAGAGCTCTTGCCCATCACTTTTCAGTCTACGCAGTATTGTGATCTGAAGGCCACTTACCTCGCTTTCCAGTGGCCCCTGTTGACACCCCACTGTTAATCTGTAGGAGTCCCCATGCTGAGGATAGACCAGTCGCCCATGGTGACTCCTACCACTAATCAACCGTGAATCTAGTCCACATCTACCAGAACCTTCTCACCTGAAGACACCAGAGGAGGAGGCCTAAGAAGACACATATCAGGAAACGCCCGGCAAACAGTTTATCTATTTTCTCCTCACAGCTACCATCCCAAATGTTCAGCTGGGGACATTACTAGGCCACTTCTCTTGTCCTAAATAAATAAATAAGCTTTGCAGAAATGAACAGATGGAGGAAAATTTCAAAGCAGCATGTGGGTGTTACAGGCTCAGATCCCATCAACAGATAACAGGATTTATAACAGCCGCTCCCACACACAGTTTTGGAAATTTTAAACTTGTGTGTCATAGATCGGACTCCCCCTCCCTCAAATTATCTGCACTGAGTTCAGAGACATGAGGTCCTTCCATTTGGGTCAAAACCTCTTTCTCAAAGCTAAAGGGTCCACACTGCCACCCAAGGAGTGTGTTAGGGCAGACTTAGAGAATGATCTTGTGATTACCAGGGGGGAAGGGTTGGGGGGGAAGGGATAGTTAGGGAGTTTGGGATTGACAATGTACACACTGCTATATTTAAAAGAGATAGCCAACAAGAACCTACTGTAGAGCACAGGGAACTCTGCTCAATATTATGTAACAACCTGAATGGGAAAAGAATTTGAAAAAGAATAGATACATGTATATGTATAACTGAATCACTTTGCTGTACACCTGAAACTAACACAACATTGTTAATCAACTATACGCCAATATAAAATAAAAAGTTAAAAGAAAAAGTATGCTGGGGCAGCAGGAGTGGGAAAGGGGACCACAGGAGGGCCGCGCTGGGTGTGATCATTTATATTGATTCTTAATTCTCTCTTTTTCTTTCAGGGGCCTTGTACAATTTCTGGAGAAGCAGTGTGTTGATGGTGGCAAACCGGAACCCTAACCTTGACTCAAGGAAAAGCAGATGACAAGTTTGGATGCTCTCAGTAACCCAAAGCACACGGCCACCTTGTTTCAACAAAACAAGAGAACCTAAATCCAGGTTAACGTCCAAATAGTCAGAGGCCCCACCCGGCACTCTAGCAAAGGTACTGGCACAGTTAAGAAACCACATGGTGAGCAAAACGAAGGGATCATTCTGGGACAGCCAGGATAGGATTCTCAGAGCCACTCAGAAGTAGAGGGAGGAGACCCCAAGAATCCTTGGCTGGGCTGGGAGGAGGGAGCCGTTGACTAGAAGCCATTGTTAATGAGACACATACTTACTTGATTTTCCCCTTTGGACTGACAGTGGAGTAGAAACCCGAATTACCCTAATCATTAGTACTAGGGTAGAAAAGGCGGCTCTTAATTAATTCACTGACTAGCCTGAAACTCAGAATACTCAGGGATACTCCTAACGGCCAAGACTCAACATTGAAGGAAACCTTTAGGGTTACTTCTCGCCCCTTACCTGGGCACAGGCCTCATAGTTTCATGCATGGCCCATTGAATCACTGCCTCCAGAAATGCAGAGACAAGTGAAACAGCTTTACGGCCAACTCAGCCACTGGAGCACAGTAACAGGGACCCAGGGAACCAGGCACATCTTAAAACCCAGTAAAAATAGCGTCCATGCTACACACTGATAAATAAATGCTTCCATCCTATTTCAGCTTCAACTTCCTCAAAGAAACCTTCCCTGACTTCCCCGACCTTCAGGTCTCCCCATTACATGTTCCCGTAGCACCCAGTTCTCCTTTACAGCATTTCACCTACCTGTAATCATACATTTAATTAGTCATCATTATATGCTTCATGTCTGTCTTTCCTGCTAGACTGTGAGCTCTGTGATAGTTGAAAACATGCCTATTTTTCTCGCTGTTTTATCCCTAGAGCTGAAAAAGTATATGTTGTCTAACTCTGGACTAATGGTCGAGAATTGTGCAGGCATTATTTATTAAAGAAAAGAACTGAATGAATAAATGAATAGAATCAATTAATCAACGGCATTTCATGACAGAGGAGAGGTTATGAGATTCTTTCAAATAGGGGAGCGCTTGGTGTAAAGAGATATGATACACACCCCTGGGCATATACCATGAGGTCCCAGAAATGTAAGCAGAACTTGGTTGGACTGGATGGGGAAAATTACCTTGAAAAAGACCAATGAGAAGCCTCAGTTGCAGGTAATGAGCCAAAAAACTCAACTTCAAAGGTTGTCAAATGCATATTTCTCCAGTTTAGTAGAGTTCAGCAGCTCAAAATAAGCAAAACATGTCTTGATATAATTGGTTTGCTGAACTGGATACCTTGGGAGAATTAAGGTATCACTTCTAGCAATGATCCCTTGTGGGTTTAAGAAGCCTAATGGGTATTATTCAAGAATTCAGAAGGTGCAGTGAAGTGTGTAAATGGCATTGAGTTCTAAGGACACACGAATCCTGGAAGGAACCTTCACTCACTTTACCCCAAGACACATACACACTATTTACCAGGCTATTTTGATGCTAAAAGTCTGGAACGTGGTTGTCCTGAACATGTTAGGTGATTGTAGTGAGTGCCCTAAATTCATTACATAACCTTGACTTTCTACTTGAATTTAGGTAAAATCAGAGTCCTAGCTGGATGCAGATGGACAACTGACCCATCCACACACATTAATCTCATTGAGTTCAGTGAGGCTCTGGTGTCTGATTTAAGAGGGAGTATTTGAATTTTCTCAGTCCCTCACGTCTGCTCAATGGCAGACACAGAACCAGGTATCAGTGTCTAGGGCTCTGATGGTCGAGTGCATCCTGGAAGTATAGGACTCTCATGCAGGCTTAAGAACAGGGTTTGAAAGCCCTCACTTTAGCCCTTATAACTCTCCGGGGTTCTATTGTCCTATTTCTTGGAGGATAGACCCCAAGAAAGACTAGACTTCTCCCTATCTTGGGGAGGGGGTGAGCTATGAAATAATGAGGATTTATGGCTTTGGACATAAACAAAATCTTGTTTTACTTGTAAAGCTGACTCTCAAGGAAGAAATTCTGGATTCTGAAATATTTTTCTGAACAGAGAAACTTACCTAGTTTATATTATTATGGCCAGTAAAATCATAGACAGAAATTTAGTTATTAGGGAGTAAATTCAGTTTCCTGTAACATGGTTTGTAAGTTTAAGGGAATATACAGTTTTCTTTAATAACTACTTTTAAACAAACATTGAAGTTAACACAGGCCAATGATTATAGGTTCCAATCTTGGGTGATAATTATCCAAAAATAATCTCTAAAGGAGAGGCCAGATCTCATCCAAAGGATTCTATGGGCTTCATTAATCAAAAGTTAGGAAGAATCACCTTTGTATCTACAAGAGTCAGAGCATGTAGAAATTTAAAAGATGAGGTTCCTTCCTTGGGCTGAGGGTCACTGGTCCGTGTATTTTATGAACCACCAAGTACAAGCCTGCCTAACTTAATCTTTCTTATCTTGCTGAGTTACAGAATTGTTCAGCCCTGCATTTGGAATTCTTGAACTAGTTTGTATCAGCAAAGTTTATTCTATTTCAAGGTTTGACCCCATCAAAACCACCATAACCTTATTTCTTTCAGTTTTAACCAAAACTGCAAAAATGTAATTTTAGGTTTACCATTTTTTATTCTCACAGGCTAGTTTTAATTTAATTTGGGGAAATAAAACAGACATGATAATATTTACAACCCAAGGGCTATAGAACAGGTCAATACCTGTTATTTTAAATATAAATGTAGCGTATTTTCCACTAATCAGTCTTTGTAGCATGACCTTGTGGGAAAGCCCTTGTCCTACTTCCAATATGACATCAAGAGAGCCAAGGAAGGGTGCGATGGTCCAGCCACCGCAGGGGGTCTTCCAGGTCCCTACGGAGAGGGGTAAGGGACTGAATAGCACCACGAGTATGGGGTCAGAAGGACCAAGACAACCTTGGTGGTTGCAAGGCACTTTATTTAGAATCTACTGAATCTTATATAGACAGAAGAGGAACTCATTGTTAGACAATAATCCCATGGAATTGCTTATCGTCTCAGTTCAGTCACCACCACGGACGTCAACAAGTTTACAACGACCATCCTTGAACATTATCTTCCCTTAACCAGGCCCACACACAGCCCCCAGCCATAAGGAACAACCAGGACTCTCAGTTCCCTGAGGTCTCCTGGCTTGAGATAGCTTTGCTAATCTCTTTTACATTCCTCAGGCCTGGGAAAAAGAGTGTATTCCAAGGTAAGGGCTTTGCTTTTTGTGAGAGACATACTGTCTCCTCCAGAAGTTACCTCCGGCTAAGACTGCATGCTTCCCACAGAAGGGGACAGCAGTGGTCTATGAAATGCTGTGTTGGGTGGGGGTCAGGGGGAGTAGAGAGAGGGAGAATCTATTAAAAAGTATCAGGCTGTGTTTTACACACAGAAAAAAATTATATAAGACAAAGCCCCTGGACCCTAATTAACACTCTGTTGTATTTTAAGCTATAGGCTGGATTGCCCCCTGTCTCTCTCTAGGAGAGCAGAATTCTAACCATGCCTTCCTTCTCACTGTCACTGTCATCCAAGACATCCTGATATTCCATCACTCTCTTCCTTAATGGTGCCAAGCCTAGGAAAATACAGGAAGGTAGCCTCACTCTCTCTACCCTCTCTTACCCATGGCCCCTCTCCTGATTCCTCACCCCACTCAGATTTCCATTGCCCTCCTTCTCCCTCCTGCACCCTTCCAACAAAATCTAATCTCAGCAAATGATCTGATAAACACATGCACATTTAAGTGGACAGGTCTGAAAACAGATGAATTGGCCACCCCTCCCAGGAGAACTTGCTCTTCAGTAAAAGGACAGGTTTAAGTCAAAAGAATGATTCCCTGATGGTCTCAAATTTCAGGACTCATTGACTTGGTGGCCATGAATGGATATCCTGGTGGCCCTGACATGACATTTCAGGAGACCCCATACTCTCCTACCTTCTTGTTGACTTGTCCAGCACCCCTTTCCCCCAGCACTCCAACTCACAATTTTAGTATTTATCTCAGCTTCGAAATTCCCTTTAAGATGCAGAACACTCCAAGTTCTGGCATCATCTAAGAAGAACAGGGAATGAAGGTCAGCTTCAAAAGTATCTTGGATTCTAATCACAGCACAATCCATCCCAGAACTGCTGGCATCAATGGCACAGGCTTGGGGAAATTGTGACTATAAAAAGAAAAGTGTCCAAGAGCTCGTAAAATCTGATCGTCATTTTAAAGGCCAGGGGCCAAAGGAAGTAAGAAATCACCTGAGCACCTCAATCTCCTTCAATAGGACAGTGATAAAAATGGCTGCTCCTGACCACAAGCAGCATGGCTTAAATATGCCCCATCTGCTGGGCATTTCAGCCTAATCACAAGCGATTCAGCAGCTGGCAGGCCACCACCAAGCTCAAGCAGCGACATGCCAGGGCCCACAGCTGCACAGCTGATAAAGTCTCGCCAGCGGCTGGCCACCTACCTCCCTTGCTCTGAATGTGCAGGCAGCAGGCTGAGTGGACCTGGCAGGGCTGGCCAGCCAGCTGTGTCTGATGTCACTGATGTAGATGGACCTTACCTTTCTTTTTCCCCTACCCATTAAGTTTGGGCTTCAAAAGCAACGAAAGATGCAAATCCAAACAATGCAGAAACTAGGGAATTAAGCACCATTTCCTACACAACCCAAATACTGGACTTTCCTGCAGGACAGTCCAGAAGGAACTTGGATTGGAAACATCCTACAGGGAGCCTATTAAACTTCTGGTTCATTTTTATAAAAACACATAACTGACTGGGAATTTGGGGTTGGTAAATACAAACTATTACATTTAGAATGGATAAACAACAAGGTCCTACTGTAGAGCACAGGAAACTATATCCAGTCTCCTGGGATAAACCGTAATAGAAAAGAATATTTAAAAAAGAATGTATAACAACAACAACAAAAAACACGTAACTGAAACTTCCTTTCTCTAGATAAGGTATGTAAATAGAGGTTGCTCTGTTTGTAGCACCTGGCAGCAGGCAAAAAACAGGCACACAAAAAAAAAATCAGTAATGAAACACACTGAGTCAATTTCCTTTTAAAATTTTTCAGCAGACCACCTTTGTGGGTGTATTCTGGCCACAGCGGCACTTGAGCAGCCACTGTGTTCTGAGCCACGCAGGAAACGGAAGTGGCCCCTCACCCCTGGATGTCACTTATTCTGCGATGATTAAAGGGGAATTTCTGAATAAAGCGTTAGTTACGCATTGAGCCCCTAGCATGTGCAGGCACGTTATCGGAGCAGCATGTTCTCGTGGGCTACCTCACCTGATCTCGGGAGGCTGGTGATGAAGGCGGGAGAGACCAGGGTACATCCCACAACCACTGAGTAAACAACAAAATCACAGAGTCAATAACATGAAACTAGGTTTGCACTCAGGTTTTCTTACTCTTTCTTGAAGATGACCGCCATGGCAAGTTGGCTCCCGCAAGAATTCTTCAATCTAGCCGGGAGGAAAAGAAATGCAAAAAAATAACTAATGCAAAGGATTCTATAAAATATGCCTCATGAACAGTACAGTTAACAAAAGCCAAAAGAAGTCAGAAGAAAAAAAAAAAAGCTGATGGAAGCCTGAAATAGTGAGGGAAGAATTCACAAAGGATACAGGACAGGAGTTGGGGCTGAAATGTGTAGGACAAGTATAGCTGGAGAGAAGAAGCAGGGGATCTGGTCCACAAGAGTGTAATTAGAGTGGTTTCTAGGTTCCTTTCTCTGTGACACTTCCTTTCTCTCTGTAAGGTATGTAATTCGAAGCTGCTCGGTTTATAGTTCCTGGCACCAGGGACACAAGTGAAAGAAAATCAGCAATGAAGCACACTGAAACAGGGGAAAGGTATAATATCTATAGAAACATTCTAACCCGTTGAAAGTCTCATTCTTCTTCTCTGGAAACTCCATCATTCTATGACTTATGAAACACAATCAGGGGAGAGAGGGGATTGGAAGTGTGAAGAACACCTAGACCTTTCCCAGTGAAGTCTAGCACAGGTGATGAGGCTGTGAACTAAGGTGGAACTGGTGGGAAAGAAGGGATGGGTGGCAGGTGTACTGAGAAGCAACAGTCATCAAGTGTGGGAATGGATGGTCCATGTGAGTCAGGATGATTGATATTAACTGAGCCCCTGCTCTGCCACTGATCATCTGTGTGACTTTGGATAAGTCAGTTCCGTTCCGAGAAAAGGTTTTCCCAGCCATCAATAATCCTTGGGGATTCACACAGTTTCCTTATCCCGCTAAATTTCCATTTAGCTACATCTCTTCACCCCTAACACCTTCACCCAGCTTATGTGCTTCCCTTTCACCAAAGTGAAGCTGATGGAGGATTCATGAAATGTGAAGTTATCTCGTTTGAAATGAGAAAATGTAAGTCCTTGTTAATCACTATTTAACACCCCATATTCAGGCACTGTTTGCCGCACTTCATCATCTAATCAATTGCTACCTTTCTCTCCCCATCAATCAGAGCCTCCTGGTCTTCTTCCCCCCAACTCCATGGCTGAGTACCTGAGCTCCTCTCCTCTCTTTGACTTGACTCTTTTACACCCAGTCCCTCTTGCCCATTTACCCACCAAACCCTCATCCTTGCATCACTGTTCTCAGCCCCTTCTCGGCTCCTGAACTCAAATGGGGAAAGCTCACGATAAGGAAGGTTGAACGGTGTGTCCTCAGAGTCATGGTCTACACCTGGAAAGGGTCCTCAGCTTTGGCCATGGGTCTTTTACTCTTGACCAGTTTCCTTTCCCCTCAGTGTCAATTCCAGATGACAGTCCTGTCCACTAATAGACATCTACTCCCATCCTCCTCTTGATACTTTCCATTTGGCCCCTATCATGCATTCTCTCCCAGTTCTGTCCTCCAGCTCTCTTTCTCTCATCTTCGGGTTCCTCTGTCCACATTGCCCTCAGAAGTACGTGTTTTGTCCTCAACTTTCTACCTGTGTCTTTGAATGACCTCATCTACTCCCTTGTTTTAAATACCACATAGATGCTGCACTGGGTTGAACAGTGTGCCCTCCAATTCACATCCTTCCTGGAACCTCAGAATGTGAGCTTATTTGAACATAGCATCTTTGCAGATTTAATTAGTAAAGAGAAGGTCATAGCGAGTAGGGTGGCCCCTAAATCCAATATGACTGGTGTCCTTATAAAAGAAGAAGACGAAGCATAGAGACAGGCAGAAGGCAGAGGCAGAAGGCCATGTAAAGATGGAGGCAGAGGTTGGAGGGATGAGGCTACAAGCCGAGGGATGCCAAGAATTGCCAGCAACCACCAGAAGCTAGCACAGAAGCAGGGACCAGATTCTCCCTGGAACTCCCGGTAGGAACCAACCCAGCTGATTTGTTGATTTGGGGCTTCTGCCTCCAGAACTGTGAGAGAATAAATTTCAGTGGTTTTAAGTCACTGCGGCTGGTGACTTCCTGGTGGTTTGTGGTTGTTAAGCAGCTCTGGGAAACTAACACGGATGCTGATAGCTCTCAAATCCCTATCTCCAGCTCAGCCCTCTCCCCAAGCCCCAAGCTGGCGTCTCCACCCGGTTCCTCTACCGGGATGTCCTACGTGTGGACACCCACAGCAGAAATCAGGCTCTCCTCTTCAAAATCTGCTTCCCTATGCCCTTCACCCATCCGGTGCCATCGCTGTTCTCCCCTTCACCCATGCGGTACCATCGCCGTTCTCCCCTTCACCCATGCGGTACCATCGCCGTTCTCCCCTTCGCCCATGCGGTACCATCGCCGTTCTCCCCTTCACCCATGCGGTACCATCGCCGTTCTCCCCTTCGCCCATGCGGTACCATCGCCGTTCTCCCCTTCGCCCATTCGGTACCATCGCCGTTCTCCCCTTCGCCCATGCGGTACCATCGCCGTTCTCCCCTTCGCCCATGCGGTACCATCGCTGTTCTCCCCTTCGCCCATTCGGTACCATCGCTGTTCTCCCCTTCACCCATGCGGTACCATCGCTGTTCTCCCCTTCACTCATTCGGTACCATCGCTGTTCTCCCAGTCATCCAATCTGGAGTTCTGGAGGGCAATTGTTCTCTCTCCTGTACTCTCACGGTATTCAGTAACTAAATTCAGGTTTTTATCATGTCTTGACTGAGTTTCTGCAAAATCTTCCTTAAATGGTCTCCTGTCCCCATGCCTGCCCTCTCCCTCAAATCTCTTCTACAAGGCCAAGAGCATCCTTCACAGAGCAAATCTGACTCTACAATGCTTGTCATGCTGAAGCCCTCTCAAGGGTACCCTGCAGGACAAGGGCTGTGCTCTGTACGTAGCACAGTGAGGCTCTCCATCATCTGCCTACAGCTACAGACTCATCAGGCACTCCCACCTCCCTCTCTGTGCCATAAGAAGCCTGTATTAGCTTCAGGTCTTTACATTGGTTGACATGCCCCAGTGCCTTTGCTCATGCAGTCAGTTCCCTGTGCCTGCTAAGCCTTTGCCCTCTTCCTACCCTCTCCACCATGGACATAGTTTGTGTCCAACTTGACTCCTTCACTCAGATTTGAGTGACTGTCACCTCCCTCAGGAAACCCGAATTGACACACCACTCAGCCCCTCTTTCCTGTACCACGCCCCACACGGGGCTGAAGGCTTCCTCTCTGCACTCAAAATACTTTGAGAATAGCTCAAGCTTTGGACTCACTATATTGTTTTATAATTTAAAAAATTTTTCCTGTCTGTTCCTCCCCACACTATTGGCTCCGTAAGGATAGAAACAGTGTCTTTTTCTTCGTTCTTTCTCTGGTATGTAGTACACAGTAGTGCCAGGGACAGAGTAGGTGCTCAATTCATATTTGTTGAATGAATGAATGAATAATTGAATGAATGAATGAATGAGGGCCCACCTTATTTAGTCAAAATTCATGTTTCATTTTGATCAGTTGAATGATGTCTTTCTGGTCAGATTTCTCTGTTTCTACCATTTCCACCTCTCTAAGTACCAGAGACCATGGTGGGTTAGTACAACGTTCAACCAAAGCCAAGTCTATGGGTTTAATTCCTTCTAGGTTTGTTCCATTTCCAATACCCAGGTCTCACCCCAACAACAGCTAGATGAGGTGAGTTGAGTGGTGGTTCCCAAAAATGTATGGCCATGTTCTGGAACTGTGAATGTGAACATGTCCCTATTTGCAGATAAGGTAAGGATCTCACAATGAGATCAGGGATGAAGTGAGATCCTGGGTTACCCAGGTAGGTCCTAAATCCAACGATGAATGTCCTTATAAGATGACAGACACATGGAGAAGAGAAGGCGGCCATGTGAAGACAGAGGCAGGTATTGGAGTGATGCGGGCATGAGCCAAGGACTTCTGGGAACCTCCTGAAGCTGGAAATGGCGAGGAAGGGTCCTCCCCTAGAGCCTTCAGAGGGAGCACGGCCCAGCCGACCCCTTGACTTTGGACTTGCGGCCTCCAGAACTATGAGAGAATAATGTCTATGGTTTTAACCCACCAACTTTTCAGAAGCTCCTTACAGCAGCCCCAGGAGACTGATGCACAGGGCATCTCAGATCCTTCCACGAGGGGACACGAGAGGACCAGGCTACAGAGGACACACTCGGGGGCCCGAGTATCCCCACTGCTAGAGAAACAGTTCAGAGAAAATGTCGAGTCAATAATAAAAGTAACTGTAAATCAACTATACTCCAATATATATGTCTCTATGAGACAGCTAGTGACTTTATCCCCATTTTACAGACAAGCAAATGGAGCTCCAAGTGGTTCACTCACTTGCCCAGGTTCTCACAGAAATGAGCAGCGGGGCACACTTGGCCACATCTTCGCATAAAGAGTAGTAAAATGCAGAGAACAGAACATTTGCTCTGAGTTGGAGGGACCGGTTCTCAACTCAGATGTCCCTGGGAGGTTTCCCGGCCCCTCTGAGCTAGACGGAAGTTCTGGCCGGTCTCCCCAACTCTGACATTCTGGGGTCTCCCGAATCTGTTCTCGTTCTGAAATGCTATGATTTGCAAACCAGGTTTTTCCTATTAACAGTGATTTGCTTTTACATTTGCACAGTGCCTTCCTGCCAGAACCTGGACACCTGGTCTGCTGTGTCACTCAGTCCGGGGAAATAACCAGAAATGCCAGATAATCAGCACATTCCCCAAGCCATACGGAGGGGAGGGGAGCGATGCACCTCATGTTTTAGAATGTCCTTCTCCTCCTGCAGCCAGGCCTCACTGACAAAGCAGGCCCCAGGGCTGCCAGGAAGCCAAGCTGCCTCTCATTCTTATATTTAGATTTAATTTAACCATAGCATTACCCTGCGTGTCAACAGTTCAGGACAAGTTGATGGATTCTAGTTTAACTATTTAGCTGTGCCAGTGGTAATATGTTCAATCATGCGTTAAATTAAAAATGACACTTGGAAATACATATGTCCTGAACCTCAGTTCTGTGCACCAAATAGGAAAAGATTTAAAATGCTGTCTGGTGGAAGATTACCACCGAAGAAGCATGAATCTTATTACCGTAGGTGGCATGGCACACGTGTGCAAAGCTCCGTTTAAAAGGCTCTCTGATAGAGGCCCGCGCTCCGCGGTGAAGAGTGGCCCCCACTTGCCACAACTAGAGAAAGCCCTCGCACAGAAACGAAGACCCAACGCAGCCAAAACTAAAATAATTAATTAATTAATTAAAATACTTAAAAAAAAAAAAAAAGGCTCTCTGATAGTAGTAGCTCGGTTATCTGGTTGGCTAAAGGGGCCATTTCCTTTCCACAGAAGAAAACCCAACTGCTGCCAAAGCTAAGAGGTCGGCATTGCCCCCATCTCCTCAGACCCACCTTGATTCCCAGGCACTCACAGCTCACGTGTCGCCTGCTCTGGATATCCCATCCTCCCAATACTGCAGTCCTACCCTTCATAGAGACATTACCGAACTCATCCACAAACATAAACACCTAGAAAATAACAGCAGTTACCATTTATTAAGCCCCTACTATGTGCTACCCACATTGCACTTCTTATAATATGTCGTTCAACAGCCCTATGAACTCATTATTATCCCATTTTGGCATATACAGAAGTTGATGTTCAGAGAGGTTAGTACACTTTTCAAGGTCACACAGCGGTTCATGGCAAAGCCAGAATTCCAAGCCAGTCCTGTCTAATTCCAACGCCCATGCACTTAACTATGGGCAGCACTGATACTTAAACCATCCCTCCGGAAATGTCTAGTTAAGCCAGCTTCTATTCACCTTCATTCCCAGCCGTGCACCCAAATGAACCTAGGGCATGTTCTGGGTAAGAACTGCAGAGAAAAGAGCATTTGCTTGGGATTCCCCCCCAACTCATTTTGCTGTGCCTTTTCCTGCCAGGAGCAGGCAAGCCCTATACCACTAGAACTATGGACCCTTTATGGGCAAGGATGAGACTTATTTATCTCATTTACCCCAATGCTTAGCCATGTGCCCAGTCTAGAGCAGGTGCACGCGGCCATTGTGGAGCTATGCTGAACTGGGTGCTGGGGCAAAGAAAAGAGAGAAGTAGGGGCACCACCAAGGAAGACAGCAGAGGGTGAACAGAGGATCAGCCCATCAGAGGAACACAATCACCAGAAAGGCAGCAATGGTGAGAGAGAAAAAGCACATCATTTTCCCTTTCAGACTAATAGAAAGGCATTTTCCCTAAGGGGCAACGGTACTGTTACCATAAAGATGGCAGCCTTCAAATTCTTTCCTCTTCCCAAAATTTAAGTTCAAATCATTTTGACTCTGAATCACAAGAGGAAAACCTAACAGCAGATTTTCTCAGTGTAAGTACAAACTAGAGTAAACAAGTAAGCAAAAGAGAGTGCAGGGGAAAAAGATAAAGACAAATGATCCTTGAACTACTCAACTCTCTCTTCCTGTTTCTCCCCACGGACCCACACTACTGTCGCAATGCCAAGATACAAATAAACCTTATTGTTTCATAAAAATTTCAACCACATACCCCAATTAAGTCCACTGAAACCATTTCATCTGCTAGGAAATGAACACAGATCAAGGCTCAGATATTTTCGTATTCACACCACTCTGCTTCTGTGCATTTGTCTCCTACTTTCTATGCTCGACCACACTCCCACCCCCTAATGATAGGCTGGCGCTGTCTGTTCCAGACAGAAGCCGCCCAGCCGCCCAGTTCTGCACTTAGGCCGCGCAGGCCCCCCCGAGAAGCGTCCATGAGCAGGAGCGTTGCTACGACCTAACCTGGAGCGCTCTGGGTTCGGTCGGCACCGGCTGTGAGCGGGCAGCCACGGAACGGGGCTGCAATTAACCTGACTTCAGCAGTTGGCTTCCGAGTGTGTCCGCATCTGCTGTCTTAATGGACTGTGAGGGCTGCCAGGTTGTCTTCCAGAACCTGCCGTCAAGGTCGAAGCACGCAGGCAGGCAGCCCAGTGGGAGCCTGGATTCTCAGCAGCCACCCTTGGTCAGTGATCCCAGGCTGTCAGGCAGGTTCATCTGGAAGCCTTTGGCTTCTGCATTTTCCCTTTAATCTAAATAAAAGGAACTACTAAACACGTGCTGAGTTTGTTCATTCTGAACAAAACTAAACATTTTCTTTTTTTTTTAATTGAAGCAGAGTTGATTTACAATGTTGTGTTAATTTCTGCTGTGCAGCAGTGACTCAGTTATACACATATATATATTCTTTGTTAATATTCTTTTCTATTATGGTTTATCACAGGATACTGAATATAGTTCTCTGTGCTATACAGTGGGACCTTGTTGCTTATCCATTCTAAATGTAAGAGCTTGCATCTACCAACCCCAAACTCTCAGTCCATCCTTCCCTCCCCCCTCCCCCTTGGCAACCACAAGTCTGTTCTCTATGTCTGTAGTTCTGTTTCTGTTTCATAGATAAGTTCATCTGTGCCATATTTTAGATTCCACATATAAGCGATATTATATGATATTTGTCTTTTTCTGACTTACTTCACTTAGTATGATAATCTCTAGTTGCATCCATGTTGCTGCAAATGGCATTATTTGTTCTTTTTTATGGCTGAGGAGTATTGCATTGTATATGTGTATCACATCTTCTTTATCCATTCATCTATTGATGGACATTTAGGTTGTTTCCATGTCTTGGCTATTGTGAACAGTGCTGCTATGAACATAGGGGTGCGTGTATCTTTTTGAATTATAGTTTTGTCCAGGTATATTCCCAGGAGTGGGACTGCTGGATCATATGGTAATTCTATTTTTAGCAAAACTAAACATTTTCATCAGCCTCGTTTCCTGGGGATCATTTTATCATCTTATCCTTCGTGGGAAGGCAGGCTTTTCTACATATGGAATTCCCCATTACAGACCTCAGGCAAAGCACACTCACCATAAACAGGGGTTCTGTCCAATCAAACTGAAATTGCACAGCCTTGGCCTCTTAAAGAAAAGTTGCAGTTACTGTTAACTTTAAAAAACAATAGGCATTATTTGTTGGATATTAATTGTAATCTAGTCTTTATGGTAAACACTGTAAGTAGCCCTATTATTGTCCCCATAGTACAGATGAGAAAATTGAGGCAAGCAGAAGCCATGGAACTTGGCCAGGGTTACATAGCTAGGAATGGAGGAACAGGGCTGGAATTCATACCCAAGTCATTTGATTCCATGGTCCATTCTTGCTGGTTCCCGTAAGGGGAACAAGTTCTGTCAGGAATCAAATAAAGTGATGGAGGGTCTGGAGAGCTAGGTGCTATTCTGAATCTCATTTTCTGCCCCACTGACTTCCATCTTTTTTCAACATTAGAATCCCTTTGTGCTTTTCAAAACAATATCATGATAATCACTATACTCTTAATACACATTGAATGAAGCAAAAGCTATGACAAATTTAATAATGTTTATAAAAGTTTGTATCTTATTCCTTACAGTAAAATCCGTGACCATTACATATGTGTGTAAGTCATTATTATCAAGTTAACATACAATGTTTAGGGCACATAGGGCCCCTTGGAGCCCTTGAACTAATTGAGAAAGCCATAGCCAGCATTGATTTCAGCTCTTTGTCTCATGGATGCCCAAATATAAATGGTGTAAGGATGGGTAAGCATCCTGGCTTAAAAAGAACAACAAACAACGATAACAAATGAAACACATTTAAAGGTTTAAATAAAGGGGTAATTTAAGGGGACACTGAATTTACTGTCAACGTTCTCTTCTTGGAATAAGGCACAAAGTCAGCCTGCAAAAGGATTAACAATTCTGGGCTTGGAGAGAACATTTCCCGTTGAGAGAGTTTCCAAAGCGTTTAAAAGAAGAAGAAGAAGAAGAACCCTATGACTGAAATGAACAGTTTCCCTCACCAGTTCAAAATGCCCAGGAATGCCTGTTGTTATGAGGGTTAAATAAGACAACATACATTGGAACCAGCGGGCTTTTGTCCTCCAACGTGGATCTAGCTAGGGTGGAGCTGGTCTCCTGTCCTTTGGCTCTAACAGTCCTTATGTGGCCCTGACCCTCACTACACCACGGTGGATCGGGGTCCCAGTGAAAGAAGAATGGCCCAGATGGGAATTAACATCCTCATTTCTCTCTCAGACATTTAAGGAAGGTCAGAAAAACCCCTGCAGCTCTTGCTAGGCTGTTCTCTCCTTTAGACTTCTCTGACTCCTCAACCCCCAGGGTTCGCTCACTCTTTTGCCCTAACCCATCCCCCAAACCACGCCATCCTGGTCCTACCTTTGCCTCCCACACCTCTTGAGCCTCCATCCACATCGCCTAACTCCCTCCATCTCCGGGAAATTTTCTTTTACGAGAATCTGTGCATGTGGCTTTTGTCCTTTTCTACTTCAGAAAAAGCGGGGCTGGAGGAGAAGCTGAGGCAAAGGGGATCGGCGGGAGCTGTGAACTCTTTCACATTAACAACTTTTATAGCATCTCATAGAATTAAGACACAAGATTCTTTATTTTCTCAAGTATTATCTTGGTATATACAGCTTTAAAATTTCCCAGGGGTTTAAATACAACACTGTATATGGTCCATAAATTGTGATATTAGCCCTTGGATGGCATGGGAAACACTATAATATTTTTCCTGGCCATCAAAGTCATAATTAGCACCACTGCCAACAGAGTACATTTTATACCCCTCTCTGGATTTTTTTCTTCATTCCAACTCTTATTTATATTTTAACACTCATTTGACCATGAACTCCTTTTTCTTCTTAACTTAACCGAAAACATATTTTCCACTCTTGACACAGTCATGCTGAATTCTAAAGTGTCAGCCTATTTCTGTGGATGATTATAAAATGAGAATATTATTAAATATACTTACACCTCAAGGAACAAGCTTGAAGACTACAAATATCATACGAAGTTTAGGTTTGTTCATTATAAATGTTAATTGACCAGGGAAATGATGACGACAGTCAGTCCTAGGTGTGTTTCAACAGCCTCAAAAAAGAAGAAATTACATTTCAATAAAAATCAATACCGTACCGCTATTTTTTTTTTTTTTTTTTTTGGCTGCGCCATGAGGCTTTTAAGATCTCAGTTCCCGGACCAGGGATTGAACCTGGGCCCCCGGCAGTGAAAGCGCCAAGTGCTAACCACTGGACTGCCAGAGCATTCCCACACCCTACCACGATTTTTAAATTACAAAATTAGATGGAAGAAATGTCTGGACCCAGATTCTCTTGAGCCCAGACCCTTTCATTGAGCTTCTTGATCCCTCTTATTTCTGCATGTCCTTGACTTCTACCCTCACACCATCCCTATGAATGCCTCTCACCTGCCTGCCCTTCACCCTGTCTATGGCCACCTGACCTCCAGTGGGTGATGGTCTCTTTTTTACCTGCCCCTTTAGCCTTGTCCTCTCAAATGACCCCCCCGTCGCTCATTTGTTATTATGAGAATTAAGCTGAATTGAACACTAAATGCCAAAATACAAACACAGGCTACATTTTCAACTAAAACTCTGCTTAAAACACCAAAGACTTAAGTGGAGATGCTTCCATGCAGAAAATCCATTCCTCTGAGGACCAGGATAGGAAGCAAGAACATTACTGCTTTGAGCTGAGATGAAGACAAAGAGAGACTGAGCCAAGTTGAAGAATACGTCCACCATTGCCAGAATTCCCGGTGTCGGCCAAGAGGATGAAGAACACACAATGAAGGATATAAAGTCTCGGGCCCTGGTTCTGTTCTAGCTTTGTCCTAGGTTTGCTGTGTCATTTTATAGGCAGCAGTTTATGTCTGGCTGAAAGAGATCATCTTTAAGTACCAATACCTTTATTATTCTCATTTTCTTTCCTACCATTTGGCAAAAAATGGTACCATCCTCCCACCTTCCATTGTGCCACCCTCAGCAGGGAGATCATTGGAAGTAACTAGAAATCTGGACAGCTCCTTACTAGCAAGAGTAATTAGCCAAAGCGGAATCACACGGCTCACACGGCTGCTAGCCTGCGTCAGAAAAACACAGATGTCCTTGGAAATAAAACCATAAAAAACAACAAGCAATGATTTTTTTCTGAGTCATGGGATTATGGACAATTAAAAAAAATATTCTAGTTTGTTTCAATTCTTAAATTTTACTGGACTAGTAAGAAAACTGTAGATAATTTTATGATAGTTTATATGTTATCTAAATTTGGGGGAAGATAGATGTTTGTGATTTTTTTCAGCAATGTTCTATTCTAAACCATATGTTATTTGATGTGAATTAATAACTTCATCGTTACATCTATTGGCAGGTGAACTGCTACTGGCTTCTGAGTCTCCCTCAGACATCCTGTAGGTGCTTTACCGGGGAATTCCGAGACACAATCAGTTTTTATCAAGAGCGTATGAAGTGATGTTCCCTTTGCTACAATTAAAGGCCTGTGTTCTCCAAGCCCCACTGACAGCAACGATTCCCTCTGTTCAGTAATGGTCTTTTTGCTTCCTTGCACTTGGTCTTGCCATGGACAGAAAGTGAGAAAAGACTCTGAGAACGTTCCTGCTCTCCCCAGCAGATACGGCCAGCAAAGAACTCTTCTTTTTTTTTTTTTTTTTTAATAAATTTATTTATTTATTTTTGGTTGCAATGGGCCTTCATTGCTGCACGCGGGCTTTCTCTAGTTGCAGTGAGCAGAGGCTACTCTTTGTTGAGGTGCATGGGCTTCTCCACGCGGTGGCTTCTCCTGTTGTGGAGCACGGGCTCTAGGTGCATGGGCTTCAGTAGTTGCAGCGGGTAGGCTTAGTTGCTCCATGGCATGTGGGATCTTCCCAGACCAGGGCTCGAACCTGTGTCCTCGGTTCTTAACCACTGCGCCACCAGGGAAGTCTGAGAACTCTTCTTTAAAACTTCTAAAGCTCTGTAGGAACATAGCGTGTACGGTAGTGTTTTCGGTTTTCCTGTCTGAGTGCTGGCAAGTTCAGAAGCACCCTGTGGAGTACCCTTGGGGAATGACCAGCTCACTAAATGTGACAGCCCCATGTCACTCTAGTGGCAGAACCAACACAAATGCCCAGTTACAGCTGTGATGTGTATTACTCCACATTCCAAAATCCAAAGCTACCACTCCAAACTAATCCCAGAATAGCCTGGAGTCTAGCGAAATAAATGGTACAGTTAAGTGCCCGTGGGAAGTTACTTTCTATGCGACTGTCAGCTTACCTTGTATGGGCTTCCTTTGACTTAATTATTTGATTTATGAATGGTCAGTGTTATCGACCATCCAGCTGCCCATAAACCCTTCCACTTAACAAAACGGTGACCTATTAGCCCACTAGTTCAATAAACAGGCATTGAAGGGGAACAGTATCGGTGGAGGCAACCGACCCAGGCAGCCAGACACTGCTGGCTCCGTGAGCAATCTCCCAAAGAGGGCAAGGATTTCACTCTGGATCTATAGATGCTTTGTTTGATTTTGCATAAAGAAATTATTGCGTGACTGAACTCTTCGTTCCTCTAAAGAGCAGTGAATATTTGAATGCTTTAAGAACACTGCTGTGCATGTTACCAAGTAGATAAACACATATGTCAAAAGAGCATATACATCCTATGGACTATTCAACATCCCGGCCTTTGGCCAAATATTATAAAAGAATTATCTCACTCATGTGGTGCTGGATTTGCTGCTCCTATACATTAAAGCACGGCAAGTTTAGAACACACTGGAAAGAAAGCCGTTTGTGGTGCCGTAACACTCAGCCCGCATTAAGGGAGCTACAGGTTCCTTACAATGATAATCCCAGCCCGAGAACAAGGTCTGAAGGTCTGTGTATCTCTACTCCCTTTGAATATTTACTGGATCTCACATCCTACGGAAGGATTTAACTCTGGGCCGTCCTCATAATGAAACGCTCCCCTACTCTGGTCTGTTTCTGCATCCCCCATCCTTTCCACTATAATCCAACTGTAACCCAGGAGTTCCCATTTTAAATGCATACAACAAAGATCAGAGTCTAATAACTTGTCTCTTGCTGTCTGCTAACAGATTGTGAGTTCAGTCTTGCAACAGAAGAGCACGTTAAAAATTCTCGGTCTCTGACGTTCCTCGCTGGAAGTGATGCTCGAGACTGGCTTACAAACCCCGCGACAGCATGCAAACAGAAACCCGGTTCTGCCTCACTCAGCCTGTGGTCCTGCAAAAAGCCGGGGCAGACAGCACAGTGAGAGCGTTCCGAGGCTCTGCACTCACCACCCAGGTGGGTGAGTCCCTGCTCTGTTCTCTCCTTTTCTCAGACCTCTCACGCAAGCCCCTGAGTCTGTGTGGGTACCTGGGGGTGCTGGACAGAGGCTGGGGCAGGGCCAGCCCTTGGTGAACAGATCCTAGATGGTCAAGGCCAGGAGAGCTCCAATCATTCGGCCCCGTGCTAGGGCAGAATTAACATGAAATGTTACAGCCGCCTGATAAAACGTGGTAACCTGGAAGCCAGGGAGACACACAGGAGAACTAAGAACTGAGATTTTTTTTTCATTTTGTTGAATATTTACAAAGTAATTTTATTATTTATTAAAGACATTGTTTGTGAATTGATCCAATATACTTGGGTCAATAATCTTCACTGTTTTGCCTGAATTATCATTTAAACACATAAATAATTTGCACCTCAATTTGGTTTTCATGGTATGGCGTAGTTGTTATTTAGGAAAAAAACCGAGGAGGAAAAAAAGTGCAATGTGTGCTCCCTATAATATAGAACTTATGTAACAGGAAGAGGAGGAAAAGGGCATCATATATGCATGTGGGCGGTGATAGCATTTATGTAATTTCTGTGTTGTCATAAGAAATAAAGTTTCTTAAAATTGCTTAGAAAGTGGCATTTTTACATTTAGCTATGCAGCACTTCAATTTACTAAAACTTAAATTGATTATTGCTCGTTCTATTGTTGAGTGGAAAAGATCAAAGAAAACAAAGCAAACCCATATCAGTAATTGATTTTATAACTTCTTTTAATAACTGCTTTTATACCATCCAGAAGTATATGTAGATCATACACATTCTACATATACAGAACTGTCAATGCTGTAAGATGGTCTTCAAATTTCAAATAAGGGCTGCAACAGATCTCTTTGGCTTCCCAGGATGTCCATTCATTTTATGACACCTTGTCAGATATTTTAATTAATCATGGACTTTATAAGTAATGAAGGCTGTTATTACATGTGTACTTCAGTTATGATTCATTGAGCTCTACACACAGATCGAGAAAGAAATAATCCTGCAAATGTTGAGTTCAATAGATGTCATACACTTTAATCAACCAGGAGACAGAAACTCATCAAAGATAACCAATAAAAGTCAGTCAACCTAGAGACAGAAACTCATGGAGAGATACTAAAACCAGCAGGGGAAAGCTTGATGAGCAGCAGGATATTTACATGTCTCACGGTATCTCCCTACAAATCTCTTAGACACTACAAAGGGCACAATAGTACCTTTACAAGGAAGACACCTGGGAAACGCTATGTTTACCAAGTGAGCAAAGTCACCATCACCAAAATTAAAACAAACGGACCTGTGCCTCCTCATACGATGCACCAAGAAGGACACAGTACTTCCATGTTATTCCTGCCAAGTGCAGAACCCGAATCTAGGTACGAGGAAATAGTAGACAAGTCAAATAGAAAGTCATTCTACAAAATAAATGGCCTCTACTTTTCAAAAATGTCAAGATCAAGAACATAAAGGCAGGCTGAGAAACTAGATTAAAGGAAAACAAGCTAGAACAAACAAAGGTAATCTGTGATCTTGGATCATCAGATTAAAAATGGTCAGAAAACCCACAGACATAGAAAACAAACTTATGGTTACCAAAGGGGGAAGGGGGGAGAGATAAATTAGGAGTTTGGTGTTAACATATACACATTACTATACATAAAATAGATAACCAACAAGGACCTACTGCATAGCACAGGGAACTATACTCAGTATTTTGTAATAACCTATAAGGGAAAAGAATCTGAAAAAAATAGATATATATATATGTATAACTGAATCACTTTGCTGCATGCCTGAAACTAATATAACACTGTAAATCAATTATACTTCAATTAAAAAAAATGATCAAAGAAATGGCTAGAAAGGACATTATTGTCATCTATGAAAAAACTAAATACGGACTGTAGACTCAATAACAGCATTTTATTAATGGTAAATGTCTTGATTTTGATCATGATAGTATGATTTTATAACAGAATATTTATATTTTAAGGAAATGCATGACGAAGTATTTAAAAGGGGATGATGTCTCCAACTTTCATATAATTCAGGAAAAAAAAACGTGTGTATGTGTGTACAAAGAAAGAGAAGAGGATAAAAGGTAAATAATTGGTGATTCTGGGTAAAGGGTATTCAGGAGTTTCTTGCACTATTCTTGAAAGTTTTCTGTAAGTTTTAAATGGTATTCAAATAGTATCAAGGGAAAAAAATCACAGCTGGAAAAAAATTCATCCATAAAATATTTGTGTCACAGTGTGTCAGCTGGGTAGAATTTTGAAATTTCTCTAGCCTGTTCTAACTCCTTTAGAGGATACTACGCATTATTTTGAAGCAAATTTTCACAATGTTATGGACAGAGTCACGTGAGTGGCCACCGTTAGCCTTGTCAGCACAGGGTAACACTTGAAGGGTACTTCCCTTGGAGGCCCTAATGTAGACAGACCCGAGGGGACAAGATGAAGTAAAAGCTTGGTGGGAGAGAAGGACCATGTTCGAGAAATGATAGGACATCCAATGTTCTGTTATTCAAATTATGTGTCCTATTTTACTACATTTGGAAAACTCCCTCAAAACAGTAATGCAACATATTTTTACAACATGAACCCCTGAGCTGCCATCACATCATAATTTGTAAAAATATAGCTTGAAGCAAGATAACTCTGCAGTAGGATTGAAATAGTTTTCAGATGCAAACAGGGAGATAATGTGCTTTTCCAAAGACAAAAAAAGAGCAAAGCTAGAATCCTCATTTTCAATTTCATCCATTCACTTATCCAATGGGCACTGTACAATCGCCTACTGGGTACCCAGTAGACAAAGGCTCTTGAAACTCTATTTCCCATTACCTGGCACTGGCAATGCATTTACTGGGTCTCTAACAGGCATGTCAGAGTCACGCAACCAGACCGTAGTCCTGATTCCCACACCGCCCTCCCAACCCCCTCCTCGCCCTGTCCTTCCCATCTCAGAAAACAGTAATGTCGTTTTCCTAATTGCTCACACCCCAAACCTTAGAGACCATCCTGTGTCCTCTCTTGGTCTCACATCCAGTATCTCAGCCAAGAGCAAATTCCACCTGTTCTACCTTCAAAATAGATCCCAGATCTAACCACCTCACACCTCCTCCACTTCTACCTCTCAGAACTAAGCACCAGCAAATCTCACCTGACTAATCAAAATAGCATCTACCTGTTCTTCCAGCTTTTGCCCTGCCCGTTACACTCCACACTCACGCAGAGGGTAGAATGACCTTGTTTGAAAAGGAAGGTCAGTGCCTTAGTCTGCTCGGGCTGCCATAACAAAGTACAAGTGTCAGGGGGGCTTAAACACAGATATTTATTTCTTCACAGTTTTGGAGGCTGGAACTCCGAGATCAAGGTGTGGGCAGGGTTGGTTCCTTCTGAAGCTTCTGTCCTTGGCCTGTGGGTGGCCGTCTTCTTCCTGCGTCTTCACATTGTCTTCCCTCTGCGCATGTCTGTGTCCTAATCCCCTCCTGTTACAAGGTCACTGGTCCTATTAGATTAGGGTCCACCCATATGACCCAATTTTACCTAAATTTGGTCTTAAAGGCCCCATCTCCAAATACAGCCACATTCTGAGGTACTGAGGGTTCGGACTTCAACTTGTGAATTTCAGGCGGACACACTTCAGCCCGTAAGAGCCAGAGCACACACTCCTCTTGAAGCCTTCAGTGGCTCCCCTTAACACTCGGCATAAAAGCCAAAGTCCCTAGAGTGACTTACAAGCCCTACAGCATCTGATCCCAAGACCGCTCTGATCTTATACCCCATTACTCTGCCCCTTGCTCACTCCACTCCCAACCCCCGGCCTCCTTGCGGTTGCTACGACATGCCAAGCACACGCCATCTCAAGGTCTCTGCACAACTGCTCCTTCTGCCTGAGTGTCTCTTTCCCCAGACATCCACATGGTCTTTAGCTCATTTACTTCAAGTCTCTGTACAAATGTCACCTTATCAAGCTGAAGCCTCCCCAACCACTCTGCATATAACAGCAAACAACCCCCAGTAAACCCTACCCCTTTCCTGATGTATGGTTTTCCATAGCCCTCACCACCATCTGACATTATTTACATTTTTTATAGCCACATTATTTACATTTATCTTTCATCTCTTTCCCCCCCCCCACTCAACTGCAAGTTTCTTAAGGCACCATTTCTGTCCAGTTTGTTGACCACTGTAGGTACCCCCAGCACTTAGAACACTGCATGGCCCAGAGTAGGCACTGGTGAATATCTGTTGGGATTAAATAAATTAACTTATTTTATTGGCTTGCACTAGGCTCTGGGAGAAATATAAAAATTACTAGCACATTCCTGCTTTCAAGTACAAAAGTTTGTAGTCTTGAGTGTTGGGAAGTCACTTATTAGTTCCCATGTTTGATGGTTTGTTTTCTATGAGAAAAAAAAAAGGGATGACCCAATTTGTTGCATTTGTATATTACTTTTTAGATTACATCTAGCTTGTGATCAACTCAAAAATAAATTAATCAATACCATGAAAAATAAAAGATGGAAGAGCAAAATTCTCCTTAGTTTTGCAAAGTGACTAAAGAGTATTTTCTAGACAATTCATTTCCTTGAGACATCTAACAATTTGCATGACAGCATGTACTTCTTTATTATAAAGTTTGTGAGGCCTAGAGAAGACATTTTAAAAATAATTATGCCTGGTGAATGGTGTAATTGTCCCTTTCTATAGAACTAAATCTGCCACAGAATATATCACTGTTCTAAGGGTATTTTTAGGTTTCCTTTTTTAGACTATAAATATATACAACTCAAATGGCATCCACCTACTCTTGTTAATTCTGCCTGGATAATTCCTATTTACACCATTGGTTCCAAAGTTTAATCTCCCTAAAGAGATCTCCATGAGCCCAGAGAGAACTGTCTGAAAGACCCTAATAGGTTGTATCACTTCATTTAATGGTATTTAGTGACAGCAAAGGCTGAAAGTCTGAAGAGGAAAGGAAAGCCTTAATTCTACCCCTAATTATCATGATTAAGCTCTGACATTTGATTAGCTCCTTTTACTCGGGACTCTTGCTGTCTTCCACCATCTATACTCAGCTGCTGGGAAGGCGCTGGGTGGTAATGAACTGAACTCCTGGGCTGACAGAGGCCATTCTCCCAGCCACACACTCTACATGCAGCTAAAGAAATCCATGCATGGTTCTCCCAACATCTATTTCAAGTCCCCAGGCCTTTGCCCAGGATGTTTCCACTACATGGGAGTCTCTCACTTGCCTATCTGCCTAGCTAACTCCTGGTCATTTTTCCTGACGCAGATCAAGTTATCACCTCCAAAGTTCTCCTTTTTTTTTTTTTTTTTTTTTTCTGAAACATTTATATTAACATATTTCTATACAAATAACCCAATGAAAGTTTAGTATTAGTTGTTTTGTTTGTTTTTTTATACTGCAGGTTCTTATTAGGCATCAGTTTTATACACATCAGTGTATACATGTCAATCCCAATCGCCCAATTCAGCACATCACCATCCCCACCTCATCGCAGTTTTCCCCCCTTGGTGTCCATATGTCCATTCTCTACATCTGTGTCTCAACTTCTGCCCTGCAAACTGGCTCATCTGTACCGTTTTTCTACGTTCCACATACATGCATTAACATACGATATTTGTTTTTCTCTTTCTGACTTACTTCACTCTGTATGACAGTCTCTAGATCCATCCACTTCTCAACAAATGACTCAATTTCGTTCCTTTTTATGGCTGAATAATATTCCATCGTATATATGTACCACAACTTCTTTATCCATTCGTCTGTTGATGGGCATTTAGGTTGCTTCCATGACCTGGCTATTGTAAATAGTGCTGCAATGAACATTCGGGTGCACGTGTCTTTTTGAATTACGGTTTTCTCTGGGTATATGCCCAGTAGTGGGATTGCTGGGTCATATGGTAATTCTATTTTTAGTTTTTTAAGGAACCTCCATATTGTTCTCCATAGTGGCTGTATCAATTTACATTCCCACCAACAGTGCAAGAGGGTTCCCTTTTCTCCACACCCTCTCCAGCATTTGTTGTTTGTAGATTTTCTGATGATGCCCATTCTAACAGGAGTGAGGTGATACCTCATTGTAGTTTTGATTTGCATTTCTCTAATAATTAGTGATGTTGAGCATCTTTTCATGTGCTTCGTGGCCGTCTGTATGTCTTCTTTGGAGAAATGTCTATTTAGGTCTTCTGCCCATTTTTGGATTGGGGTGTTTGTTTCTTTGATATTGAGCTGAATGAGCTGTTTATATATTTTGGAGATTAATCCTTTGTCCGTTGATTCATTTGCAAATATTTTCTCCCATTCTGAGGGTTGTCTTTTCGTCTTGTTTATGGTTTCCTTTGCTGTGCAAAAGCTTTGAAGTTTCATTAGGTCCCACTTGTTTATTTTTGTTTTTATTTCCATTACTCTAGGAGGTGGATCGAAAAAGATCTTGCTGTGATTTATGTCAAAGAGTGTTCTTCCTATGTTTTCCTCTAAGAGTTTTATAGTGTCCAGTCTTATATTTAGGTCTCTAATCCATTTTGAGTTTATTTTTGTGTATGGTGTTAGGGAGTATTCTAATTTCATTCTTTTACATGTGGCTGTCCAGTTTTCCCAGCACCACTTATTGAAGAGACTGTCTTTTCTCCATTGTATATCTTTGCCTCCTTTGTCATAGATTAGTTGACCATAGGTGCGTGGGTTAATCTCTGGGCTTTCTATCTTGTTCCATTGATCTATGTTTCTGTTTTTGTGCCAGTACCATATTGTCTTGATTACTGTAGCTTTGTAGTATAGTCTGAAGTCAGGGAGTCTGATTCCTCCAGCTCCATTTTTTTGCCTCAAGACTGCTTTGGCTATTCGGGGTCTTTTGTGTCTCCATACAAATTTTAAGATGATTTGTTCTAGCTCCGTAAAAAATGCCATTGGTAATTTGATAGGGATTGCATTGAATCTGTAGATTGCTTTGGGTAGTATACTCATTTTCACAATGTTGATTCTTCCAATCCAAGAACATGGTATATCTCTCCATCTGTTGGTATCATCTTTAATTTCTTTCATCAGTGTCTTATAGTGTTCTGCATACAGGTCTTTTGCCTCCCTAGGTAGGTTTATTCCTAGATATTTTATTCTTTTTGTTGCAATGGTAAATGGGAGTGTTTCCATAATTTCTCTTTCAGATTTTTCATCATTAGTGTATAGGAATGCAAGAGATTTCTGTGCATTAATTTTGTAACCTGCAACTTTACCATATTCATTAATTAGCTCTAGCAGTTTTCTGGTGGCAGTTTTAGGATTCTCTATGTATAGTATCATGTCATCCGCAAACAGTGACAGTTTTACTTCTTCTTTTCCAATTTGTATTCCTTTTATTTCTTTTTCTTCTCTGATTGCCGTGGCTAGGACTTCCAGAACTATGTTGAATAATAGTGGTGAGAGTGGACATCCTTGTCTCGTTCCTGATCTTAGAGGAAATGCTTTCAGTTTTTCACCATTGAGAATGATGTTTGCTGTGGGTTTGTCATATATGGCCTTTATTATGTTGAGGTAGGTTCCCTCTATGCCCACTTTCTGGAGAGTTTTTATCATAAATGGGTGTTGAATTTTGTCAAAAGCTTTTTCTGCATCTATTGAGATGATCATATGGTTTTTATTCTTCAATTTGTTAATATGGTGTATCACATTGATTGATTTGCGTATATTGAAGAATCCTTGCATCCCTGGGATAAATCCCACTTGATCGTGGTGTATGATCCTTTTAATGTGTTGTTGGATTCTGTTTGCTAGTATTTTGTTGAGGATTTTTGCATCTATATTCATCAGTGATATTGGTCTGTAATTTTCTTTTTTTGTAGTGTCTTTGTCTGGTTTTGGTATCAGGGTGATTGTGGCCTCATAGAATGAGTTTGGGAGAGTTCCTTCCTCTGCAATTTTTTGGAAGAGTTTGAGAAGGATGGGTGTTAGCTCTTCTCTAAATGTTTGATAGAATTCACCTGTGAAGCCATCTGGTCCTGGACTTTTGTTTGTTGGAAGATTTTTAATCACAGTTTCAATTTCATTACTTGTGATTGGTCTGTTGATATTTTCTGTTTCTTCCTGATTCAGTCTTGGAAGGTTATACCTTTCTAAGAATTTGTCCATTTCTTCCAGGTTGTCCATTTTATTGGCATAAAGTTGCTTGTAGTAGTCTCTTAGGATGTTTTGTATTTCTGCAGTGTCTGTTGTAACTTCTCCTTTTTCATTTCTGATTTTATTGATTTGAGTCCTCTCCCTCTTTTTCTTGATGAGTCTGGCTAATGGCTTATCAATTTTGTTTATCTTCTCAAAGAACCAACTTTTAGTTTTATTGATCTTTGCTATTGTTTTCTTTGTTTCTATTTCATTTATTTCTGCTCTGATCTTTATGATTTCTTTCCTTCTGCTAACTTTGGGTTTTGTTTGTTCTTCTTTCTCTAGTTTCTTTAGGTGTAAAGTTAGATTGTTTACTTGAGATTTTTCTTGTTTCTTTAGGTAGGCTTGTATAGCTATAAACTTCCCTCTTAGAACCGCTTTTGCTGCATCCCATAGGTTTTGGGTCGTCGTGTTTTCATTGTCATTTGTCTCTAGGTATTTTTTTATTTCCTGTTTGATTCCTTCAGTGATCTCTTGGTTATTTAGTAACGTATTGTTTAGCCTCCATGTGTTTGTCTTTTTTACGTTTTTTTCCCTGTGATTCATTTCTAATCTCATAGCGTTGTGGTCAGAAAAGATGCTTGATATGATTTCAATTTTCTTAAATTTACTGAGGCTTGATTTGTGACCCAAGATGTGATCTATCCTGGAGAATGTTCCGTGTGCACTTGAGAAGAACGTGTAATCTGCCGTTTTTGGATGGAATGTCCTATATATATCAATTAAATCTATCTGGTCTATTGTGTCATTTAAAGCTTCTGTTTCCTTATTTATTTTCATTTTGGATGATCTGTCCATTGGTGTAAGTGAGGTGTTAAAGTCCCCCACTATTATTGTGTTACTGTCGATTTCCTCTTTTATAGCTGTTAGCAGTTGCCTTATGTATTGAGGTGCTCCTATGTTGGGTGCATATATATTTATAATTGTTATATCTTCTTCTTGGATTGATCCCTGGATCATTATGTAGTGTCCTTCCTTGTCTCTTGTAACATTCTTTATTTTAAAGTCTATTTTATCTGATATGAGTATAGCTACTCCAGCTTTCTTTTGATTTCCATTTGCATGGAATATCTTTTTCCATCCCCTCACTTTCAGTCTGTATGTGTCCCTAGGTCTGAATTGGGTCTCTTGTAGACAGCATATATATGGGTCTTGTTTTTGTATCCATTCAGCCAGTCTATGTCTTTTGGTTGGGGCATTTAATCCATTCACGTTTAAGGTAATTATCGATATGTATGTTCCTATGACCATTTTCTTAATTGTTTTGGGTTTGTTTTTGTAGGTCCTTTTCTTCTCTTGTGTTTCCCACTTAGAGAAGTTCCTTTAGCATTTGTTGTAGAGCTGGTTTGGTGGTGCTGAATTCTCTTAGCTTTTGCTTGTCTGTAAAGCTTTTGATTTCTCCATCAAATCTAAATGAGATCCTTGCTGGGTAGAGTAATCTTGGTTGTAGGTTCTTCCCTTTCATCACTTTAAGTATTTCATGCCACTCCCTTCTGGCTTGCAGAGTTTCTGCTGAGAAATCAGCTGTTAACCTTATGGGGGTTCCCTTGTATGTTATTTGTCGTTTTTCCCTTGCTGCTTTCAATAATTTTTCTTTGTCTTTAATTTTTGCCACTTTGATTACTATGTGTCTCGGCGTGTTTCTCCTTGGGTTTATTCTGTATGGGACTCTCTGCGCTTCCTGGACTTGGGTGGCTATTTCCTTTCCCATGTTAGGGAAGTTTTCGATTATAATCTCTTCAAATATTTTCTCTGGTCCTTTCTCTCTCTCTTCTCCTTCTGGGACCCCTATAATGCGAATGTTGTTGCGTTTAATGTTGTCCCAGAGGTCTCTTAGGCTGTCTTCATTTCTTTTTAGTCTTTTTTCTTTAGTCTGTTCCGCAGCAGTGAATTCCACCATTCTGTCTTCCAGGTCACTTATCCGTTCTTCTGCCTCAGTTATTCTGCTATTGATTCCTTCTAGAGTAGTTTTCATTTCAGTTATTGTATTGGTCATCTCTGTTTGTTTGTTCTTTAATTCTTCTAGGTCTTTGTTAATCATTTCTTGCATCTTCTCAATCTTTGCCTCCATTCTTATTCCGAGGTCCTGGATCATCTTCACCATCATTATTCTGAATTCTTTTTCTGGAAGGTTGCCTATCTCCACTTCATTTAGTTGTTTTTCTGGGGTTTTTTCTTGTTCCTTCATCTGGTACATAGCCCTCTGCCTTTTCATCTTCTCTGTCTTTCTGTAACTGTGGTTTTTGGTCCACAGGCTGCAGGATTGTAGTTTTTCTTGCTTCTGTTGTCTGCCCTCTGGTGGTTGAGGCTATCTAAGAGGCTTGATGGGAGGCTCTGGTGGTGGGTAGAGCTGACTGTTGCTGTGGTGGTCAGAGCTCAGTCCAAAGTTCTCCTTTTGACTCCCTCAGACAGTGAGTTACTCCCTTCCTGGGGCTCCTATGGCACTCAGCTCACACCTGAATACCAGCATTAATCATCCTATTAGTCATATTAGGCTAGGTTATGTTACAGTAACAATCAACTCCCCAAATCTTAATTATTTGTAAACAAAGGCTTATTGCTCTTTCAAGCAAAATCTGCTCAGGTAATGGTGACCCTCCAGGACACTTGTCTTCCATGCAGACTCAGTGATCCCAGCTAACAGTGATTCTTATACCTGTACCAACAAGAGCATGGGGTCTATTCATTCAGAATAACTGAAGAGGAAAACACTTGTCCAGAAGTGAAGTTCCATCCACAGCGCATTGGCCAGAAATGGTCACTTTGGTCCTGCCTAACTGCAAATATGCACTCAGGAGAAAAGCTTAAGGTATGGATGAACATAACAAGTGAATTTTGATGTAGTCTATCTAGTCAAGGTAAATATCTCCAACAATAGAGTGTGAGCATTTTAACTGGAGGTAGGAATTATAATTATCCATCTCACTGCTGTAGTCCCAGTTCTGAAAACAGTGCTTGTACCCTAAAAGGTACCCAATAAATATTGAATTAATGAATGAATAATTTAGACTAATTGAGATCAACTGCCTGGAACTGAGAAAGAGCTCAGCCTCTCTAAAAGTACATGGTCACCCAATATCAGAAAGAAAACAAGTTTTGTTGGGAAAATGAAGGAAAGAAAATGGCTGTTGAGGAAGCATTGGTATTGGCTATAGCACTTCATAAATATTTGTTGATCGAGCAAATGGATGGATGGATGCATGCATGCATGGATGGATGGATGGATGAATGGATGGATAGGTGGATGAATGGATGGATGGATGGATGGATGGGTGTAAGGGTGGATGAATAGTTGGGCAGAATACTTTCCCATCCCTGCTGCCAATGATCCTACTCTTGTTCAAATCATCATCATCATCACCGAAGTTATTATAATTGCCACTATAATGAACATTATTGTCTACAGTCTTGTTTTTCCCCTCTCAACATATTCTCTACACTGATGTTAGAGTCATCCTTCTAAGACTCAGATTAAATCCTGACATCACCTTATTTTCTTAAAAAAAAATCAATTATTCCATCATTTTAAAAAAAGAAAAACAGCCATAGTCCTTCATGTGATATTCAAGATCCTTTGCAATTTGATTGGAACTTGTGCCTCTACCATCCTCCACCTGCCTCTCCCTACCCTTGTTCCCCCACACAGACCCAATTAGCTGTGCCCACAAAGCTTAGACTATCTGCTATATTCTGAAAAGGATGTGCATCTTCTCATCTCATCCTTTTCCTCCCTATCACAAGATGTCTTAAGTCAACTGGTATTTTCTCTGGGAAGCCTCCCCAGATCACCTTCAGACAGAATTCATCACTCCCTTCTGCATTCTCCCATTATATCTAATCGATTCTTCTTTAAAATACTGCACTTAGGATAATATGCTTTGTATTTGGATTTAAAACAGTAGAGATGGAAAAAGGACACTCTAGTTGTATACGTGTATCTATTAGACTGTGTTTTCTTGAAAACAAGGATCACACTTGCCTGTCCTGATTAGGATAGTGCACTGCACGTCGCAAGCACCCAATCACTCATTGTTTCATGAAACACAAGCTATTGAGTGTCTAACCTGGCCTGGCGATGAACAAGACGATTAACACTTGCAGAAATGAATTAAAAGCCAAGTAGAGTTCTCTTCCCCCAGAGCCCTTTGTCATTTTCACATAGTACACAATGTCATGTGATGCCTACATCATTAATAAAGCCAATTTCATAATTAAGTGAAACTTCAGTATCTTGTCCAGATGCATATAGCACTTTTGATGTATATTCTTTGAAAGAGAAAAACAGAGACCCTCACTGTGAACTACTTCCCTGATAATATCTCATATTCACTTCTCAGGAGATTAGATTGCCACTCTCTGAGTTTTATGGAAGTTTTTATTGGTCAACCTGACCTTTTGGATATGGACTTACATTGGTTACAGGATGCAGAAGCTGGGCTCCCCACTGTTGGTGCGCATTTATTGCTACATGCATCCCCATTACTCACGACGAAATGTTCGTGGTGTTTTTAAGATGATCCTTAATCTTTTCAATGGCCACATAAATTGTTCTCCTGCACATCGGGCTTTCATTTTATTTCTTTTTAAGCATCGATAGAGCAAAATGTGAATGCTTTCAAACAGCTTCTGTTTTCTTCACAGTGGAGACTTTGGGTGTGGAAATGTGCCCTGCATTTCCTCCCTATGGATTTAATAGCCGAGAACCAGCTCTGCACGCTAAGCCATCCTTCTCCCTTCAGACCGGGCCCCAGAACTCCCATGAAAGTTAATGGAGACAATTACGTCCACAAACCAAAGGGAAAATAAACCCCTTCATTTGTAAATTAGCCCAATTCCAGGAGATTTTCTATGTCAAACCAAGAAAGAATAACATGAAAACAGGTCAATCATGACTCCCTCTATTTAACTGTCTGAAATAAACGTTCCTCTGGGCAGCCTCCCATTCGCTCCAAGAAGAAAAAGAGAGACAGCAAACTCTCAACAGCCCCTTGGAACATTAGTCTGTGAATTCCTCCACTATTTCCTTCCCAAGCCTTTTTGGTAAATGATAAATGGCAAGTCTGTTGATCACTTTCGGAGATCCCGTACAGCTTTATGGATCAAGTCCCCATTTCCAGAAGCCATTTAATATGGAGATAGATGAGTTTGTTTTCAGCTGTGCTCACTGTTTTCTTCAGAAAGAATGGAAGTAGACATCTCTTTTTCTTTTCATATTACAAAAAACTGAAAATGTGTTTTCTACTTTCTAAAAACATCTCAATTCAGTGCTAACAGAGCTGACTGCCTATGATAGGGCTGAGATATCCAGGAACACCTGCCCAGAATAGTACTTGTAATTAATAGTTACCTTTGGAGTAAAGAAGATACACAGATTGCCAACAAACACATGAAAGGATGCTCAACATCACTAATCATTAGAGAAATGCAAATCAAAACTACAATGAGGTATCACCTCACACTAGTCAGAATGGCCATCATCAAAAAATCTACAAACAATAAATGCTGGAGAGGGTGTGGAGAAAAGGGAACCCTCTTGCACTGTTGGTGGGAATGTAAATTGATACAGCCACTATGGAGAACAGTATGGCGGTTCCTTAAAAAACTAAAAAACTAAAAATAGAACTACCATACGACCCAGCAATCCCATTACTGGTCATATACCCCGAGAAAACCATAATTCAAAAAGAGTCATGTACCACAATGTTCACTGCAGCTCTATTTACAATAGCCAGGACATGGAAGCAACCTAAGTGTCCATCAACAGATGAATGGATAAAGAAGATGTGGCACATATATACAATGGAATATTACTCAGCCATAAAATGAAACGAAATTGAGTTATTTGTGGTGAGATAGATGGACCTAGAGTCTGTCCTACAGAGTGAAGTAAGTCAGAAAGAGAAAAACAAATACCATATGCTAACACATATATATGGAATCTAAAAAAAAAAAAGGTTCTAAAGAATCTAGGGGCAGGACAGGAATAAAGACGCAAACGTAGAGAATGGACTTGAGGACACGGGGAGGGGGAAGTGTAAGCTGGAACGAAGTGAGAGAGTGGCATGGACATATATACACTACCAAATGTAAAACAGATAGCTAGTGGGAAGCAGCTGCATAGCACAGGGAGATCAGCTCAGTGCTTTGTGACCACCTAGAGGGGTGGGATAGGGAGGGTGGGAGGGAGACGCAAGAGGGAGGAGATATGGGGATATATGTATATGTATAGCTGATTCATTTTGTTATACAGCAGAAACCAACATACCATTGTAAAGCAATTATACTCCAATAAAGATGTTAAAAAAATAAAAATAAAAATAAAAACCACCTAAAAAAAAGGAACATGATCAATCCAATGTACTTCTCTGGGTTTCAGAATAAGAAATTAACAAGAATATAAAAAAAAAAAAGTTACATTTAGAGTGTCTTCCTTTCTGGAGAAATGTACTCAGCAAGAATCCAGTCATCATTTAATATGGGGACTGCAGGGATACTTCTGATGTAACAGTCAAGATTCACCTGCCCATTTTGCCCTTACAGTAAAACTAACATAGTTCAAAAAATAAAATGACGTGTGGAGATTTATTTCCACATATAGCCAGCTGTTGGCCATGCAGTGTTCCCCTGGGACGTTCCATCTACCTCTTCCTACCATCAGTCTGGTCTCTCTCCTTCTGCACCACAGTGACTCAGGGCAGAACCCACAACAAGATCACATGCTTTATCCCATCCGGGCACTTTGCCTTCTCTAGGATGTACTGCCCCTCGTTGATAACCGTGCTACGGCTACGGCTGCTTGGTCCTGACAGCCAGAGCTCCCAATAGGTTATGTAAGAAACAGTTGCATCCTGATGCTGTCATAGTCGTTCTGTGTTCAAAGGCAAACCTGTTCCACTTCCCAAAAAAGTGTATTAAAGGTTCAAACCCAATATTAAATCTACAAAGGATAATACAAATTCGTATATGTAATACATTCCATAAAGATACACCATTAGAACAAAATTAAGGAGAAAAAGACTTTCAAAATAGAGTAAGACTGATCCCAGCACTATCTATAATACTGAGAAATGGTTTTGACTCATCACTGAGACTCCAGTGCCTGTGCAAACTCATTATAGAGTGGTCATTAAATATTTATTAGAATTAATGAACAGCAAATAAATTATGGAACATTGCTGGTTTAAAACTTTAATTCGTTTTAGATAAGAAATTTAATGCTTCGATGACGTTGGCAGTCAGACAGCAGTTACCTTTGCAGGGATGAAGTATATACTGGAAAGGGATATCTCGTGGGATGCTGGGGGTATCGATCTTGGTAGTGGTTACATGGAGATATGTGTGTATGTAAAATATATACATACATGTGTAAATGTGTACATATATGTAAAATACATGTATGTAAAATATGTGTAAGATGTACATATATGTAAAATTTTATATATATATTACAAATTTATCCAGATGAACACTTAAGACCAGTGTTACACTTTACTATATCTATGATAGCTTCAATTTTTAAAAAAAGATAGATGACTATAGAATGATGTTTCTGATCTATAGAAAATCTGTTTTGTCCTCCACTCAGAAGACCCTTTCTCTACCTTTGTTTTTGGGGGATTCTATATTCCTGAGCCTGTTTGTCTGTGATTTGATTCGTATTTACATATTCCTCCTATTTCACACTAGCTCCTGCTTAAATAATTTATAATTCCTAGATAACTGCTTGACTTTGTTTTATGTTTCCAGGGGGAAAAAAAACAGAACTTGAAGGTTCAAAATAAAAACCTAAAAGAACTTAAGCATATAAATTTTCAAACCCATTTAGGCACACTACAGTGAGATTTTTTAAATATAATATAAAGTTGCTCATTAGCCAAGTGTTCTTTGGAATCTTAAGATATCTAATGAAGGAAGCACCAAAAATAATGTGGAAGCAATCTCTCCAGTTTGCAATATTGTTGGGTCCTCTTTCCACGCAACTTTCTACTCTACCTAAAGAGCATCTAACCACCTCACAGCAGTCACCAAGGGAGTGTGTTCTTAGGGAAAGAGACCCCGTTAGCCATGTGACCTTTGAACTGGTCACTCAGCCCCTTCGTTAGGCTTCAACTTCCTCTCTAAAAACAAGACACTATGATTAGGTCCAAGGTCATTGTCAATTCTATCTTTCTATATTTCAATGAAAGATGAGTTTCATTGTATGAGCAGCACTTCTGAAGTCTCCAACTTGATTTAAGAGAATAACTACAGAAACAGATTTTTTTCTTTAACTTTTCATCTACATAAAAATGGTTTTGCTTTCATTTCCCAAGTCAACGATGGAAGTGACTATTGTCTCATATGATGAACATTCAACAAATATTAGAAGCAAAGAACTTTGTTTTTTACATTGTGCCATATTGAGTATACCTCATTTGCTCTCAATAAATATTAATCAATGGCTTTGACGCTAATAAAACTAATATCGCCAATACCCCAGAGTTAACGCACCACCACAAAGTAAGCTGGCTCATCTTCATTTTAGGAGTCTGCACCATCCCCAAAATTTTCTTAGAGTTTATGATAAGACAACCCTTGACATTATAAGTTAAACATTAATATTTTGACCAAGCTGGGTGAAAACCAGGAAACACTAGACTGCATCTCAGCTTTGAACTTGCTCTATGATCATAAAGGTCCAGAAACGAATGAGGCATATTGGGGTAAGCTTCTCTGCACTGATCTGTTAGCAGGATTAGTGTAGTTCCTTTAGAGGAATAATGAACTCAAGATATCGTCTTAACCTAAAGCTGGAATTTCCTGATATTGATTAAGTGTCACCATGAACTACATGGACTTGTGTTGCTGTACCAAAGATATCCATTATTTATTCCCCATCAACAGTCCCTTCTTAAGGAATCTGCCTCACCCACAACTCAGAAGGGACAACTATCCACCACAAATGCAGGGATTGGGGGAGGCAGAACCTGCTCTCAACTGGGCTGTCACTCCTCCCAGGCAGGAATTTGGAACTGAGAAACAGACTCTGAATCAGGCAGATGGTGTTGGAGCTGAAGGTTCATGTACAGTTAGATCCATATGGCAGGCAAAAGCCAGATACTGGGCAAATTTATCATCTTTGGCCATTTGAACTGCTATAACAGAATATCGCAGGCTGGGTGGTTTATAAACTGGGTCATTTCTCACAGTTCTGAAGGCTGGGAAATCCAAGATCAAGGTGCTGGCAGATGTGGTGTCTGGGAGGGCCCACTTCCTGGTTCACAGACGGCCGTCTTCTTGCTGTGTCCTCACATGGCAGAAGGGACAAGGGAACTTTCTCCAGCCACTTCTATAAGGGCACTAATCCTATTCATGAGGGCTCCACCCTCATGACCTAATCACCTCTCAAAAGCCTCACCTCCTAATCCCATCACACTGGGGGTTAGGTTTTCAACATATGCATTTTGTGGGAACACATTTGATCTATTGCAGTGATGGAGAGCAGAAACTAGGAGGTGAGTAAGAAAGCAGGTTAGCCAAGTAGGGAATATAGGAAAATGCAGAGGGAAGAAGATATGGGTGGATCCAGGAAGAGTGGTACAGAAACAACTGACACCTTACAGCTTCCTAGTTCCTGTGATACACAGCTTCTGGCCATTGGGTTTTAAAAGAATACCTGTGGTCATAGCCAATCCCACCCTTAGATCTGTCATTGTAAAAGTGATGAATAGAAGAATTTGCAGCCTCATGGTGCCTCACACACACACACACACACACACACACACACACACACACACACATTCATACAACTAGTACATACAGCTGGTACAGAATTGAATTAGCTAGAAAAACTAGACTCAGTTGGTATTAGGAAAGAACAGAGCTGCTCAAGGTCGAGGACAGGAGAGGACAAACACTCAAGGACAAACTGCTTTGGGGAGAGGTTGTAGATATGTTGAGAGAATAAAATAAGATTGAAGGCAGGTGGGATACTGAACGAGATACTGGGAATGATTTTACAAAGTTTTGCTATTAGTTCAAATGGAATTCTCCTCTGCAACTCTTCAAGTTGTTTTTGTAAAGATTTTACTTTCCCAGGCTTTCTGAGGAAAGAGACTTACAGGAGATCCTGTTCTGAGACTGGACAGAGGGAGGCCCAGTTTTACTTGGGTTTTGGCAAACCCCACACTCTTTCACAGATCGGGGTTTCTCAACAGAACGCTAGTAACATTTTTAATGGAACAATTCTTTATTGTTCAAGACGATCCTTCAGACTGCAGGATGTTTAGCATCCCTGGCCCCTGGGTACTGAATGACAGAGTACCTCTCGGTCACTGTGACAACTAAAAACACCCTCCACTGTTTCCAAATGCCCCCAAGGTGGAGGAGAATGTTGCCCATGGTTGAACCACTGATGTAGACATGGCTAAATTGGTTTCCATTCGTTGCAATGAGACAATTCCTGATGAAGACAGTGGCTAATAAATAAGAATAGCAGAATTATTTTTATTTCTTCCTGAAGCATTCAACTCAATGATATGCAGTATCTCAGAAAGCAAACATGATGCTGTTTGCTCCATCACTGTGATGACTGAATAAGAAGCGTAAGATATTATGCTCCTAGTCCTGCACAAAATCCTGAAGCTGGAAGTGGGTAATGACAACAAAAACCAACAGGCGAATAGTAGGGTTGGCCTTTGATGAAGGGCACATGATGGACACTAAGAAGAAAATGGACCTCAGCCTGAAGATGAGGGCTAGGAGAAGATGCTATGAAAGTTCATGACCTCAGAAAGACAAAAATAAGGGTGAATACACTTTTATATCACATCCTGTAACATCAAAGCTAAGAGCATAGTTGAAAGCTAATATTTTGATCACTCACTGCGCTAGGGTCTAGTTAGAAGATGCTATAGTCCCTGGACAAATAAAAGCAAGTACTGCTTTGTAGCATGAAGTCCTTAAAAACAGTGGTTCAGATAAAAACATATTTTAAAGACAAGATTTGTGCATTTGTTCTTCCCTCTACTTCCTAGGGTGTTCTTCTCCCAGGTAATCACAGGGGTGATTATCACCTTCTTCAGGGCTGTGTGAAGACACCAGCTTCTCAGTGAGGCTGACCAGCTGATTGAAAACAGCGACCTCAGCTGTGCACTGATCACTGTCTGGGTCTCAATCAAGTTGGTCACGTAGGAGGATCCTGAACGCACCTCTTCCCACAGACACACAGAATCCACAGCTCCCTACCAACAATTTCCTCTGAAAAACCCCCAGACTAGCTGAGTGACTCCTACACCTCAGGCAAATGAGACAAAAAACCCACTTGGAAGCAGAGAGGAGGGGCTGAGATACAATTGCACCCTAAACCCCACACCTGGTGCAGACCCACAACTGGGAGGGAACACAAAACCCTGAGCTTCTCCCTGGGGAGCGAACGGTTTGAATCCCATACCAGGCACCCCAACTCCTAAGACCTGCATCTGAAAGATGAGCCCCCAAAACACTTATCATTGAAAGCCAGTGGGGCTCCTCTCCACAAGACCCACGAAGCTACAGCAAACTGACTTTTTTTTTATTCCCTTGACTCAAGACCGCTAACTTCATTTTCAGAACTGTTTTAAACCTTTGTGTGCTGGTTTATAAAATAATGTGTGTAATCCTTGTTGCTTTCCTGATACCAGACTGTTTCCCGTGGTTGGTTAGAATATATTTTGTTTTGATGTTTATATTGGCATGTTTAGATGTCAGGTTTAGTCTTCTGAAGATGAAGTTCAGCCATTTTGTATCAAACAGCACAACCAGTGTCTGTCACTTTCCATGCATAAAGTTTAGTGAGATGTTATATGTAAGATCTGATTTGCTAGTTCTTCCTCGTAGAGTTATAAATGGAAAGATTACACTATCTGATTAATAGTTTTTTTTGTTGTTTTTTTTTTACGAAGCTTCCATTCTATTTACTACCAAGTAAAAAGCAAAGAGAAGTATGTTTCCATAGCTACACATTATGACGCCAACGGAATAAATACGCAAGATGCAGACTAGGAGGGCACATGGAACGCAAAGGGTTCTCAAGATTCCTGATTATACAACTGAGAAATGGTTCTTAAAGCATAACACGAACTGACTCACCTGCTCCAGGGTCCAGCTGAGAGGCGCCCCGAATTGCTGTGAAAGAGGTTGATTTACTTATCTTAAAGCATCTGCCTGAGGGGCCTGCTGAGGCGCTCCCTGCAGGCACCATCCTGGCACTGCCCCCCTGCTTCACTGCAGCTCACCACCTCCTCCTGGAAAGAAACTTGTACTCTCCTCTGGGGCCCCGACTTCTGTGGCTGCCGCCCACTGGACACCTCCAGATCACTAGCTCTGGTGGCCACCGGGGCTTACACTTGTGGTCCCTCAAGACTGCATACATTTGCATACTTTAAAAGCTGCTGCCTGAGGGTCTGGCTTCCAATCAGCCTGAATCTGGGTTCTGACTCAGATCCTCCCTGGACAGGCCTTGTCACACCCTTAACTACTGGGAGCCACTGGGAATCAAATAGGCTGCCTGGACAATCACGAAGCTGTGAGACACGACCAAGAGCCAGGGCAGCTCTGAACAATGAGGTTCATCTCCTCCGCAAGGCCACGCCTTCCAGACAGGGGAGGTGGCTCGTTTAATGCAAAGAAGCCAACACAGAGGGTCAAGGAAAGTGAAGAAACAGAGGAATGTGTCCCAAACGAAAGAGCAAGACAAAACTTCAGAAACAGACCGCTCTGCAAGGCTCTCATCCGTTCTTCTCCACAGCTTTTATTACCATTTACGATCCTATCTGTTCACTCATGTATTTGTCTATCCCCTCGCTAGAATGTACACTCCATGAGGGCCAAGACTTATGGTCTGTCTTTTCATTCAGTGCCTACAAGAGGGCTTGAGAATGTAAGCACTTAATAAATATTACTGAATGAAATGATGGATTGAAGAATAATTCAGACAGGTAAATATATAATAAATACATAGCAAGTAATTAAAGAAGGTTAATGATGTTTAGGGTAGCACTTTAATTCTTGGAGGTTGACAACGTGGAAAACAGACATCATTCCACCAAATCATTCCATCGTTGTGTGTCCCAGGCTGGACTTGCCCCCAGGGAAAGGCCCTCAGCCTCACCTGCACACGCGTCAAGGGGGTGCTCGTTACCACAGTGCTGCCCCTGCCTGGTGGTTTCTGGCAGCACGAGGAAGGAAGGGCCCTCCTGCATTCCTTCCTTCAAGCCTTGTTTCCTGAGTGTTGACTACGTTCTCGGTGCTGCTTGGCACTGTTCTCTAGAGGCACAAGAGTGAACAAGACAGACCCAGGCCCTGCCCTCCCTATGTTTTCAGTTTGGTCACAAAAAGGAGAAGACAGCCTTGCAGAGGAGGCTTACAAGGGAGGCTTGTGTGGAGAATCTGGGAAAGCAGAACGGAGAAAACAAGAGAGGTATCCGGCCCAGAGAGGTGAAAAAGTCAGGGAGCTCTCCCTCTAACCGAAGTTAAATCATCCTCTCTGTTCCTTGTTTTTCTCTCCTTTTTCCTTAACCATGGTAAAATATCCGTGATGTGAAGTCTCCCGTTTTAATGATTTTTCAGTGTACAGGCCATGTGCGCTCAGCAGCACGAGGTACGTTCACGTTGTTGGGCAGCCATCACCGCTCTCCCTCTCCAGGACTGTTTCCATTTTCTCAAATGTCACCCTGTCCCATTAAACAACATCTTTCCACTCCCTGCCCTAAATTCTGGGTCTCTGTTGCACTGTCTCCTGAAACGCAACCCCCCATGATCATATTTTAGGGACAAAGGTCACACTTAGATGATGTAAAATTTATTTTAATAAAACCAGTAAGAATGTAGGGGGGAAATCCAGTTGAGCTCTTGACAGTCCTGTGATTCTGTTCTGAATTTTAAAACTTCCTTTTTGGGGGAAAAAAAATGAAAAGGCTAACGATGGAGATCCAGTCAAGAGACTGTGAAAGAACTCTTATCCCCAAGGCCACATCAAGTACATGACAACGTACGTGTGTTGCTTCAGACACCAAGGCAAATGTCTCTGTATAAAATATAAAATAAACTGGTTCAGACAAGAATGGAAATGTATCAGGAAAAAATAATTTGGGCTCTGTTGGAAAATAAAATACATTCCCAAAGCCTCAATCCCTTCTTGACTGTACTTTCCTATAAATAATTAAGAATTCAAGTAATTATGTTTCATTATTAACTGTAACATTTTCCAAAACTACTATATGCAGGTCTGGAGACCGCACTTGACCTACTTAAAGTGGTCTGCAGCAGAGGGAGGGTTTTTTTTGTTTTTTTGTTTTGAGGATTTCTTCTTTTAATTGGGATGAGGGCAAGAGGGGATTAAGGTAGGTGGCAAATCATACCCTTCACTTTTAGTGAGGAGCCATGGCTTCTAGAAATGTCCACCATCCATTCCTAATAGTCATTCCACAAACTTTTCTTGAGAACCCACATATGCCAGGCACTATTCTAAACTCCTGGAACACATCAGTGATCAAAACAGACAAATATCCCTGTTTCCCTGGAGCTTCCTTTCTGGAGGAAATTTTTTAAACTAACTTTTTTTTTTTTTTGTAATTTATTTTTATTTACTTATTTTTGGCTGTGTTGGGTCTTCGTTTCTGTGCAAGGGCTTTCTCTCTAGTTGCGGCAAGCGGGGGCCACTCTTCATCGCGGTGCGCGGGCCTCTCACTATCGCGGCCTCTCTTGTTGCGGAGCACAGGCTCCAGACGCGCAGGCTCAGTAGTTGTGGCTCACGGGCCTAGTTGATCCGCGGCATGTGGGATCTTCCCAGACCAGGGCACGAACCCGTGTCCCCTGCACTAGCAGGCAGATCCTCAACCACTGCGCCACCAGGGAAGCCCCTGGAGGAAATTTTAAAATATGATTTTAGACACTCCTCGATTATTTGATCTATTTCTGTTTATCAGAAAATTTTGCAATAGTGTTGAGGACTGGAAAAGAGTATTGAAAATTTTTCTGATGTACACCTAGAAATCATCACTAAAAAATCTATCTGTGCTTCCACTCACTGTATTCACTTAAGTCTTGTATTCATACCAGAAATACATACTGAGAGATTTTTTTCTGTGGCAAGACATTGTGCTAAGAAGTATGAGGGGATATAAACACGTGTGAAACATATCTGTAAACTTATTCTTGGATGTGTTGCACCCACACCATGGTTTCAAAGGAAAATTATCAAACTATCATTACTATGTTACAATAGTTGGGCAATGTCATGCTATCTATGGCACCTGAGTTAAATAGCACAGAGGGTTTTCTTTTTTATAATTTATTTTATTGACGTATAGCTGCTTTACAATGTTGTGTTAATTTCTGCTGTACAGCAAAGTGATTCAGTTATATACATATATATGTATACATATACATATATACTACATATATATATATATATATATATATATTCTTTTTCACATTCTTTTCCATGATGGTTTATTACAGGGTATTGAATATAGTTCCCTGTGCTGTACAGTAGGACCTTGTTTAAATAGCATAGAGTTTGACTCTACCTTTGGTAAATAAAAGTCCCTTGTGGGTCAGGTAGGTACACCATGGGAACCACAGTGAGAAGCAAAGAGCAAACAGTAGTCTGGGTGACACAGGGGGCCCTTTAAGCCTGATCCTGGGAATCACGGTACTAGCAGGATGAAGACCCACCCACGGTCACCAAAACTCCAGAGGCAGGAATGGAACGATTACTGCCTGTCATGTGATATCAGAGACTGTAAATCATTCTCTCTGTTTAGGTGCACCATTGAGGACTAGACTTTGTGACAGAAGGCAGTCTTGAAGGAGGGGACTTGGTTCATCTTCTCTTTTTTAATTTTTATTTTATATTGGAATATAGTTGAAATGCAATGTTGTGTTAGTTTCAGGTGTACTACAAAGTGAATCAGTTGTACGTATACATATATCTATTCTTTTTAAAATTCTTCTCTCATTTTGGTTATTATAGAATATTGAGTAGAGTTCCCTGTGCTATACAGGAGGTCCTTGTTGGTTATCTATTTTAAATATAGCAGTATGTGTATGTCAATCCCAAACTCCCAATTTATCCCTCCCCCCACCACCTTTCCCCTTTGGTAACCATAAGTTTGTTTTCTAAGTCTGTGGTTCATCTTGGTTTACGCAAAGCGCAAGTCAGTGAGGGCTCCAAAGAGCTGCCGTGTTTGTGCAGAAACTGACAAGAGTTTGTGCTGGAGAAGACAGCAGTGGAGCACAAGGTCAGATACCCTGGTTAACTGCAAACACTTGGCCACATTTGGAGTTCCAACCTGCATTCTACACCTTCTTGTTTTCAAATATTTGGAACAGTCCTCAATCTTCTATTTTTAATTTTAGCAAAAAGAAGCCTAGAAAACTTCCATGAGCTTCTGACATTTTTCTAGACCTCAAAAGGCCTTTAAGAATATCTTGGTGAGTCAGACAAAAATGATTCAGAAACATATGGATTGCATGTACTTGGATAGATGAGAATTTAACACCAAGTAGGTTAAAATACTTGGCTACATCCTGTGCTCTGGCGTAGCCAAATGTTTGGGGAAAATGTGGCAACAAGAACACCACCAGGCTGCCTCCTACACTGCCCTGTTTTCATCTGCATCTCTCTCTTTTTATTTTTTCCTTTCAGGCTGCCAGGAACGCGTACTAGACTTCAGGGACAGCTTAAGGATTAACAGCCCACAGCTAGAGAGACCCCCACTACCATTTTCCAGGAAGAATCTGGATTCCCCGGAGATGCTACGTTCAACAAATATGAACAAACACAGCAAAAATCCACACTGTGTTCTCAGCCACATTGAGGCAGTCTTTTTTAGTATTTCGTACAACTTCATCCAATTCCAGCTTTCTGCTTGTCTGAGAAACAGACCACAGCAGTGGCCACAGGACCAGCTCTATAATTTGAAGAGCTCAGTGCAAAATAAGGATGCGGGCCCCTTGCCCAGGAAGTATTAAGAGTGTCAAGATGGCAAAAATGGCATTAAAAAATGCATGGAGAGTATGGCCTATAAAGCCAGCCCTGCAGTGGCGATGCCCTGAGGCATTTCCTCCCTTCACATTTCTTATTGTAAAGAAAAACAAGATGACGGCAGAATAATCAGTGTGAACTCAGATTAGTTAGGAAATGAGATAATGATTTAAGGATCGGGATTTCCCAAGCACTGTTAACTAAAACCACGGACAGGATCAGAGATCAACAAAAGTTTCAAACGGCATCAGAGCAAGAGTGAAAAGGCTGACGTTCAGACTGAACCAGCAGAGTTTCAGTGAACGACGAGTTCAGAGATTCCAGGAGAGGGGTGAGGCAATGGATCTTGCGGCCTCTGTGTTGTGTCCTACAGGGGCTCTGATGCAGCTGTTGATGCAGAGGAAGGAATTCTCTCTAAAACTAATGGCACCATTTTCTAACACCACCAAGGAAGGCGTTGTTATACCAAGGATTGATTGATTTATTTAGTTTAGTTTTATTGAAGTACAGTTGATTTACAATGTTGTGTTAGTTACTGCTGTACAGCAAAGTTATACGTATATATATACTTTTTTAATATTCTCTTCCATTATGGTTTATCATAGGATATTGAATATAGTTCCCTGTGCTATACAGTATGTTTACCCATTCTATTAATATACATAACAGCTTACATCTGCTAACCCCAACCTCCCACTCCATCCCTCCCTCAGCCCCCTCCCCCTTGGCAACCACAAGTGTGTTCTCTATGTCTGCAGTTCTGTTTCTGCTGCATAGATAAGTTCATTTGTGTCATACTTTAGATTCCACATATAAGTGATACCATATGGTATTTGTCTTTCTCTCTTTGACTTACTTCACTTAGTATGATAATCTCTAGTTGCATTCATGTTGCTGCAAATGGCATTATTTCATTTTTTTATGGCTGAGTAGTATTCCATTGCATTCCATTGCATATATGTACCACATCTTCTTTATCCATTCATCTGTCAATGGACATTTGGTTGTTTCCATGCCATGTCTTGGCTATTGTGAATAGTGCTGCTATGATCATAGGGGTGCATATATTGTTTTGAATTTTAGTTTTGTCTGGATATATGCCCAGGAATGGTATTGCTGGATCATATGGTAGTTCTATTTTCAGTTTTCTGAGGAACCTCCATACTGTTTTCCACAGTGCCTGCACCAACTTATGTTCCCGCCAACCCTGTAGGAGGGCTTCCTTTTTCTCCACACCCTCTCCAGCATTTGTTATATGTAGACTTTTTAATCATGGCCATTCTGACTGGTGTGAGGTGGTACCTCACTATAGTTTTGATTTGCATTTCTCTAATAATTAGCAATGTTGAGCATCTTTTCATGTGCCTGGTGGCCATCTGTATGTCTTCTTACACCAAGGAAGATTTTAGAGCAATGTGGAATAGCTCCGGGAGATTTCCTATGTGCTTTTGCAATCTGTAATTTTACCATATGCCTTATTCAGTGTGGCCTAATAAAGATTTCCACCTCTTCTTTCACAGTTTCCAGAGAGGAATAAATATGCTAAGTAACAACTTGGGCACAGAAGTCATCTTTCAACAAGCCTATTAAAGATTAGTCTTCAAGAATCATAGTACCTAAATGCAGGCATTGCCCATAGCATTTCTTTAAAAATACTCTGTATGTGGCACACATTTATGTATTTATTTTTGAAAGAAATATCTTTTTTTCCCATGGATAAAATTCTGAGCATGTGAGGCACAAAATTAAAATCCCTTGGTTATTTCAATCTTTCCTTTTATGAGGAGCCCATTATATCTTTTCTAATTCCTGTGTAAGATTTGTTCATATTATATTACAAAGAGCATTTTATAAGTTCAGTAGTTTTCAGTTTCTCATTAGTCTTTTTTGTTTGTTTGCCTATGGTGTCTATTAAGACTTGCTTTCAGAAAAAAAACGAGACAAGACAGAGTCCGTTTTACAGAGTCCGTACAGAGTCTATTTTTAAAATAGAGTTGATTCTATTTTTTTAGTGAATCAGCACGAGGTCTGTTATTAAGCATTCCACTGTATCATGTGTTTTATTTTTTTTGCTGGTAGAATTTCATAATAGTTTACTTCTTTTTTAAAAAAAATTTTATGGACTTCCCTGGTGGTCCAGTGGTAAAGAATCCGCCTTGCAATGCAGGGGACGTGGGTTCGATCACTGGTTGGGGAACTAAGATCCCACATGCTGCAGGGCAACTAAGCCCACGCACCACAACTACTGAGCCCTCGCACTCTGGAGCCCACGCGCCACAACTAGAGAGAAGCCCATGCGCCACAACGAAGAGCCTGCGTGCCACAACAAAGACCCAACGCAGCCAAAAATAAGAATAAGACAATTTTTTAAATTAAAAAAAAAATTGTGTTTTATTTGTGAAGACGGATGAATGTGTTTTTATGTGCATATCAAAAAAGTATCAAAAAATAAGAAACCAGTGCTTCATATACTGCAGATAAAAAATGTTAATTCGATAAGCACTCTAGAAAATATTCAATATGCCAAAGACTTGGCTTTACATGAAATATCAGTTTAATTCCATTCAGCAAACGTGGATAAAGCATCTACAAGGCACCTTTAGCAAGCTGGGTACTGCAGATGTAAAGATGAATTGAACTTGACCCTGGCATTCTGCAAATTTGCTATGTGTAAGCAATTGCAGGCAGTAAAAGATCCAAACACTGCAGGCTGAATGATGGACTTGAAAGAAAGAAGCCTGTCGTGGCACAGTGGATCAGATGACGTCATAACCTTTCATTTCAAATCTATGGCATTTCAAACACAGCAGAGCGTTGTCTAAAAATATGAGGGCTTAATTCCCTTCACAGGCTCCACGTGGGAACACTTCCTAGCAGACTGGAAAGTATTTCAAACAACATAATCTACACTTGTCCGATTGAGTGAGCAAAGGCCATCCAAGGACACATTCATTTTCTTTGACTTTCTTCTCCAGAGATTTTTGATTCCATGCAAATTTTCAAGATTTGGTAGTTGATGACTGATCTCAGAGCAACAGCGATCAATCAGGCAAGTCTGGCTGCAGGCACCGTGGACACATTCTACTTAGACTGAAGTCATCCTATGAATCCCTCTAAGTCAGACGTGGTTAGAGCCATGTCTGGGATATCTACGAATTTCCACAAAGGAAACATTAAGTTGGAAGTAAAAGTTCTTATTTCTTCTTATTTCTAAGTAAAAGATTCTTCTTTCTTCATATTTGAATAAATTTAGGTGATATAAATGAAGGAGACTTTCTTCATGACCATGCGATTTATTGTGTTTGATGGTGTGTTTGCGAGGTTGGAGACGTGTGTGGGTTTTCACTTGTGGGTCTGTGTATGTGTGCATCTGTGTCTTTGGGAAGGAAGGAGAAAAGTTAGGGTGAGGGAGTGCAGCATGCAGGGACCTACAGAAGCAAAGTTGAAGAGGCGGGACTGTCTAAAGGAAGTCAAGCTGCAGACTGCTTGCTGCAGGTCCACTCCTTCATGGGAGGCATCCTTTCGTTGGCCTTGTCATCTGCATGCCCGGCAGAGCAGCTGCAGGGTGGACACTGGACTGGGCAGGCTCGAGTGGAGTAAACGGAGTAGACAGCATATGACTTGCTGTCTTAGTCAGCCCTGGGCAACCATAACAAAGACCACAGCCTGTGTGGCTTAAACAACAGCCCTTTATTTCTCACAGCGGGAGGCTGGGAAATCCAAGATCAAGGTACCAGCAGATTCAGTTCTTGGTGAGGGCTCCTTCCCTGGCTTGTGGACAGCCACCACATCCTCACGTGGCCTTTCCTCAACGCTCACCCATCAGAGGTCCCACCCTCATGACTTCGTCTCACCCTAATCACCTCCCAAAGGTGCCATCTCCAAATACCATCACATTTGGAGGTTAGGGCTTTGACATACGGATTCTGGGGGGACACAAACCTTCAGCCCCTAACACTTGGCTTCTTCCTACCACTGTATTTTTCCACCATCCTCAGGCTCCTGGAGCTTTCTCATTATCTAGACTTAACCTGGAAATCAGCCTCACTCTTCCACAAAGTACTAGCCTTCACCTGACCATTTCTAAGACAGTTTCAGTTACTAGGAAGAGAAACCAGCATGAGCTAGCTTAATCCAAAAATGCTTACAATTTTGTCAATTATACCTCAATAAAGTAGAAAAAGTCACTGACAACTATTAAAATAAATAAATAAAAGTAAGCATCCTTATTTTAAAAAAAAAAGCAGGGAGAGGGAATACAAGACTACAGTGAAGTCTCATGGAACAGGAATGCATTCAATCATTCATTCATTCATTCAAAAACTATGTATTGAGTAACTAGCATGTGCCAAGTTCAGTGGTAGATTCTGGGAACTCAGCAGTGAAAGAGACAGGCGTCTGCCCTGCTTATACCCCGGTAGAGAGACAGACATGAACCAAGTAATCACACAGATACATATATCATTATAAATTGTGTTGAGTGCTCCAAGGAAAAGGTATAGGGTGTTTCAGAAAGTTTAACAAGAGGGTCTGACTTAGAAGAGGTTTGGGAAAGAATTTGCTGAGGAGTACACGGCTTCCCTGATAAATTCTACAAAGCGCTAAAAGAAGCAATTATACCAGATCAACCCACGCACTTACACAAAACAGAAGAAGAGAGAGCACTTCTCAACTAATTTATGAGGTCAGCATTACCATGATACCAAAATTATATAAAACTTTCCTCCCAAATATAACTAGATACTCTCATGAATATATGTGGTAGGCAGAATAATGTCCCCCTACCAAATATGCCCATGTCCTAATCCCCAGAACCTTGAATGTTACCTCACATGGGAAAAAGGACTTTGCATATGTGATTACATGAAGGATCTTGAGGTGCGAGATTATCCCAGATTATCCAGTTGGCCCGATGCAATCACAATTGTCCTTATAAGAGCGATGCAGGCAGGAGAAGTCAGAATTAGAGAACATGGCGATGTGATGGCAGAAGCAGAGATCAGAGTGATGCCTTGAAGATGGAGGAAGGGGTCACAAGAAGCTGAAAAAATCAAGGAAATGGGTTCTCCCTTCAGAGGCTCCAAAAGGAACCAGCCCCACCAACACACTGACTTTACCCCAGTGAAATGGCTTTTGGACTTCTGACCTCCAGAACTGTAAGAAGATAAATTTGTGTTTTAAGCCATGAAATGTATGGTGACTTGTTACAGCTGCAACAGGAAACTAACACAACATAGTTGCAAGAATCCTTAACAAAATTTTAGCAAACAAAATCCATCAGTATATAAGGATAATACATCATGAACAGGTGAGATACATCCCAGGAATTCAAGATTGGTAATCAATGTAACAAGTTTAAAAAGAAAAGCCATATGATCACCTCAAATTAATGCAGAATAAGCATTTGACAAAATTCAACACCTATTCATGATAAAAAAAAACTTTCTGCCAATTGTGACTAGAAGAAAATGCCTTCAACTTGATAAAGTGCATCTACTAAAAATTTACAGCTAGCATCATATATAGTTATGAAAGAAGGAATATGTTCATTTAGGAATAAAGCAAGAATGTCCATCCTCACCACTTCTATTCAATATTGTGCCTAGCCAGTATAATAAGGCAAGGAAAAAAGGGACTAAGTTGGGAAAAAAGAAAGAAAACTGATTTTTTCACAAACACATGATCTATTTCTAAAGAATACACCAAAAACCTACTAGAACTCATAAGGGAATTTATAAGGTTGCAAAATATAAGATCAACAACAAAAATCAATTCCATTTCTATATATATACAACAAACAGTTGGGAAGTGAAATACACTGAAAACTGAAAAACTCTGTTGAGAAAAATTAAAGAAAATCCAAGTAAATAAAGAGATATGCTATTTCACAGATGGGAAGACTGAATAAATTTGGCCCTCTGTATCCACGGGTTCCACATCTGTGGATTCAACAAACTGCAGATCAAAAATATTTGAAAAATTAAAATTCCGGAAAGTTCCAAAAAGCGAAGTTTGAATTTACTGGGCACTGGCAACTATTTACATAACATTTATATTGATTAGATGATATAAATAGTCTAGAGATGATGTGGTATATATACCACAATGGAACACTACTCAGCCATAAAAAAGAATGAAATAATGCCATTTGCAGCACCATGGATGGACCTAGAGATTATCACACTAAGTGAAGTAAGTCAGAGAAAGACAAATACCATATGATATCACTTATATGTGGAATCTGAAATCTGACACAAATGAACTTATCTACGAAACAGAAACAGATTCACAGACACAGAGAACAGACTTGTGGTTGCCAAGGGGAGGGGGAGGGGAGGGATGAATTGGGAGTTTGGGATTAGCAGATGCAAACTATTATGTATAGAATGGATGAACAACAAGGTGCTACTGTATAGCCCAGGGAACTATATTCAATATCCTATGATAAATCATAATGGAACAGAATATAAAAAAGAATGTATATGTATGTATAACTGAGTCACTTTGCTGTACAGCAGAAATTAACACAAAATTGTAAATCAACTATACTTCAATTTCAGAAAAGATTTTAAAAATTAACCAATACAGTCACATATACTAATAGATTTTTCTAAGAATGCATCTGTGAAACATGGAACACCAAAAAGTTAGTCACAGAAGAAGAAAAACAGCAGGATACTATTTATTAATGGTCAAAAACACAAAAACGAAGCCATCTAGTCTAAAGATTTATACTTACGTAGTAAAACTATAATAAAAAGCGAGGGAAGGATGAACATAAAAATCGAATAGCATTTATCCCTGGGGGCTAAAGGCGAGGAATAAGATCATAAAATTCTTGTAATTTCTTAAACCGGATGATCAGTATGTGGTTATGACTTATCCTTCATACCTTAACCACAGATACATGATATCAATCTTTTTTTATATCTGAATGACATCATAATTTTTAAATTAGCAAGCAAAAATATTCTTTAAAATAGAGGAAATAAATCTCCATGGAACTCAGATGCATCAAAAAAGTTTCGCTTCTGTACAAAACATACCTTCAGAACACTGTGTCACGAAGTGCTGTGAGGCTTGGGGCTAAATTGTTTGTGGACCACTTTTAATTTCTCATGGTCTCAACCTTTGCTTGAGGGCTACTGGCTGCAGTCAGGAGAAAAGCCCACTATGTCCCCTGGTTGACAATTTCTTTTAATCAAAGTATATATTTTACAACTTTTTGTAAGAGTGGACACTGTTTGGTTGTCCCTTTGGGTTAGAAAGGCAGTTTATTTCTCAGTGGTAAACAGATGTGTCAGCCACGTCAACAGCATGGACCATCCAAGTGCCCATGTGGAAAGGAAGAAGGGACGGGGAGATTGCTGCAATATTTAGTTGATTATCCTGCTTAATTATTCATATGTTGAAGACCCAAATGCATACAGACTTTTTAAAATAATGTGATTGTGCTATAGAAAAAATATGTCTTTGCAGCTGACTCTGTCATTACAGAGAAGCCATCCATTTAGAGGTGCTCTGCATCCTTCCTTCTTTCTTGCAGAAAATGCAGTCCTTGTTTTGTCCATTGTGACCACCACAACCGTGAGAGAGAGGAAATGTAAATCTAATGACATATTGTATATAAAATTATTTTGAAAACATAAAGGGATAGCTATGGAAGCTATTACCAGTTATTATGATCCCTTCTTGATTCCCCAGATAAGTGAGGCAAAAACAAGGGAAGTGAAATTAGGAGTTTGGGAGTAACATATACACACTACTATATATGAAATAGATAACCAACAAGGACCTACTGTGTAGTACAGGGAACTCAATATTTTGTAATAATCTATTAGGGAAAAGGATCTGAAGAATATATATACATAAAACTGAATCACTGGGCTGTGCACCTGAAACTAACACATTGTAAATCGACTATACTTCAATTTAAAGAAAATAAGTAAGTAAAATTTAAAAAAAGAAACAAGGTAAGTGAGTTGCCATGATTAGACTTTGCCTCAGGGTTAGAAAAGTCACGTGCAAGCCTTCTTCCAAATCTGAAGGTAAGTAGAATAACGGGTTTTCAATCTTAAAAACAAAACGTAAAACTCTTTGCACAATAAAGTCTTGCAAATTGTTAACAAATAAAACAGAAGTTGAATGATTCTGGCTGGAACCGAGGATCTGGGGACAGTCAGCTCAGCCCCGTCCCTGACAAGGGGGTACTGGGCACCACCCCCGAAGCCCTGGCAGCCCAGACACTCCTCCTGACCTTGAAGGTGGCTGAGAGGGAGGGGGAGACGTGATCGGGGGCTCTCCTAGATAGGTCTGGACTCCAAGTGGTACAGCGTTTTGTGGGTCCCAAACACACAGTCACTTTCTCCAAGGCCAGTGGCTGAGTCAGGGGAGAGTCCGGGGGTTCCGACCACCTAGAACAGTGCCTGGCGCAGGGCAGGCTCTCAGTGACCATCCATCACCAATAAACAAACGAGCGAATGAGTGAGTGTTGAAGAAGCAGTGGTGCTGACCCACTTCCCAAATTGACACCTGAGCCCTAGCCCCTCTCAGAGCCAATCCTCCTGTTAAAATGAAGGGAGGAACATCAGAGCACCATGCCCTCTGTGTCCTTTCGTGCGGTGGGGCGGAAGCAGGTGTCCTCCCATTTCTGGATGCTTTCCTCTGAGGATGCTGGATGTGCTCATTTTCTTGCACTGCCCTGTGGCCGACCGCTTGCTCCCATGACGTGAGTTTTGAGTGGTGGCTCCAGAGCCACAAAAAGAAGGGGTTCTGGTGCTGCTGGCCCACGACCCGCGCGGGCTGCTGGGGATGAACGAAGCTCCCCCTTCCCTACAAGTGGAAGGGGACAGCGAGGCTGGGCACAGGGGCAGGGACGCGTGGCAGCAGCTGGCTTTAAAGCCACCACTACTGACAAAGAAATCCAGTCGTGACCTGGGCAGGAGAGAGGATGCCGTAGAGAGAGCAGCGCAGGAGAGAGAGGTGTGGTGGGGAGAGCAGAGGGAGGACGAGAAGGAGGACGGCACCTGTCTGGCTTTGATCACGCTGAAGTCACCATCTGGGCGGCGCTTCAAACGCTGGGATAGGAAAGGATTTTGACGTCTTGTAAGTCGGTTCCAGCCTCAGAAGCTGCCTCACTGGGGAAGTACACCTCTCTCTTCTGCCTTTAAATTCCCCACTCGTGCTGCTTGCCTTCCCTGCTCAAGTTATGACACCCCACCTCCGATATAGACGCATACACACATATGCAAACATATATACAAGACAGACATATAACACACAACAAACATACATGTATAAACACAGACACAGTGCATACACAAAACACATACATACACATACATACATGCAAAGACACATAACACACAAACACACATGATAAACACACATATGCAAACACAGACACGTAACAGCCACAAACACACAGGTAAACACACCTGTTTATTTACTTATTTTCTTTAAATTGAAGTATAGTCGAATAATTGAAGTATACAGATTGTGTTAGTTTCAGGTGCACAGAGCAGTGATTCAGTTTTATATATATATATTCTTCAGATCCTTTTCCCTAATAGATTATTACAAAATATTGAGTTCCCTGTGCTACACAGTAGGTCCTTGTTGGTTATCTATTTCATATATAGTAGTGTGTATATGTTACTCCCAAACTCCTAATTTCACTTCCTTTGTTTCTGCCTCACTTATCTGGGGAATCAGGAAGCGATCATAATAACCGGTAATAGCTTCCATAGCTATCCCTTTATGTTTTCAAAATAATTTTATATACAATATGTCATTAGATTTACGTATACCTGTGTGTGCATGTTTATGTACGTATGTGTGTACATGCATTTCTGTGTATATGTGTGCATGCAGGCATGTGTGCCCAGGCATGCTTGTGTAGTGTATGTGCATTTGTGTGTGCGTGTGTTTTGTGTATGTGTGTCTCTGCATGTCTGTGTGTGAATGTGTCTCTGTGTTTATACATGTATGATATCATCTGAAGGAAGAATCCTGCTATAAAAATTGTTGGAAAACCAGTGATATATTTTATCCCTTGTCTTACATGAGGAGAGGCAGGACAAACAGGATCCGGCTCTGTAAGCAAATCCAGTCATGGGGAGCAGTTTTCTGGAGGGTTCTGCAGCCAGTGGGAAGAGGGCAGGGTCTTGGGAGGCAGGGAAGGGAACACCTATGCCCCTGTTGACCATCACAGTTCTAAAGGGAACACAGGCCCAGAGAAGCTGCCCCAGACCCCCTAGTGGGTTAGTGGCAACTGAGCTAGGACAGGCAGGCAGGCCTTTGGTCACCAGCCCAGTGTGGTTCCTGCTATCCTGAGCTACTTTCTGGGTCATGAAGTGAAAAAGAAGTGAAATTAAAATCAAGGCACTGAGCTCCCCTGACCAGGCTCTGCCACAGCCTCTGCTGATGACCTTGGACAAGGCATGTGCTTTGGAAATCCATCATATAAGAAATGCCACGGCCTGCCGGAGAGGGTGTGGAGAAAAGGGAACCCTCTTGCACTGCTGGTGGGAATGGAAATTAATACCGTCACTGTGGAGAACATTATGGAGGTTCCTTAAAAAACTAAAATTAGAATTACCATATGACCCATCAATCCCACTCCTGGGCATATACCCTGAGAAAACCATAATTCAAAAAGAGGCATGTACCCCAATGTTCACTGCAGCACTATTTACAATAGCCAGGTCATGAAGCAACCTAAATTCCCATCGACAGACGAATGGATAAAGAAGATGTGGTACATATATACAATGGAACATTACTCAGCCATAAAAAGGCTGAGTTTGTAGAGATGTGGATGAATCTAGAGACTGTCATACAGAGTGGAGTTAAGTCAGAAAGAGAAAAATAAATGTCATATATTAACGCACATATGTGGAACCTAAAAAATGGTACAGATGAACTGGTTTGCAAGGCAGAAATTGAGACACAGATGTAGAGAACAAACATTTCCACCAAGGGTGGAAAGTGGCAGGGGGGTGGTGGTGGATGGGATGAATTGGGAGATTGGGATTGACATGTATACACTAATATGTATAAAATGGATAACTAATAAGAACCTGCTGTATAAAAAAATAAAATAAAATTCAAAAAAAAATGCAAAGGTGCATAAAGCTTATATTAAGCACCCATGATTTCATCGTCTCCCCAAAACAGCTCTACTTCTTTGTGTATATATCCTTTCAGATTTTTTTTCTATTCATGGGAATTTATGCCTTGTATTTTCCCCTACAAAAAAGGGATTATATAGCACATGTTTAGTAAAAAAAGAAAGAAAGAAAAAAAGAAATGCCACGGCCTCTGCCTGGGCCATGCTGGGAGAGATAAGGAACAGTGATGAGTGCCGGACCCTGGAACACCAGGCGTCCCGGGAAGCCCTCCGGCCACCGAGTCTCTCTTTGCCAGTGAGGACTTGAGAGGCAAGCAGAACAGAATCCGATCGTGGGCGCAGGGCTTTTAAAATCGGAGCGCACCCTGACGCAGGCAAACATCTGGAACTGCTCCGTCTGGCGGTTCCCATTCATACTGAAATGCTCTCTGGAAGCCTCCTGGGAAAGGAGCAAGAGAGCAAAGATCCCACTGCTTTTCTGAAGGGCACCAGTCACGTGGCCACGGCCGCATTCAGGACTTAGGGAGACTCACGGGAGAAGCTGACAGACTGCAGCCAGGAGACGGGCACCAGGAGGGGCAGTACTGGAGGGTGGGCTCCAGACTGGCGAGGACCGGGAGTTCCTGCTGTAGGGTCAGAGAGCTGCACGTTTCTGCAAGGGCTTCTTCCTCCTAACCTAACAGAGTAACTCTCGCCTTTGGAAACAGAGCTGAAGGAGAAAGAAAAGTGAAAGGATTTACCAACAAAGATGTTGGTGAGCTGGGATGAAGCAGAAGTGTGGGGAAATCAGTGAGTAGCTGACGTGTGTGACCTCAGAGTACAGAGTGGCCCAATACACCCAGTTAAACAAGGGGAGAGAACACTTAGCCATCAGCTGGCCTCGGCCTGGGAATATGGCCCAGAATAATCTCCCTGCCTTTGGATTGAAGTTGTGGGCAGGCCTGCCCAGGGCAGGGTGGGCAGGGTCTGAGGGACAGAGAGAGGAAGGGGTTTCCCCACGGAGCAATTCTCCCTCTGTTCCTGAGTTTCCTTCCAGCTCAGGCAGGGATGGAGCACATCTCTGTTCGAGGGGCATCTCCTGGGTTGATGCCCTCTCCAAAGGCGACTGTTATGGACTGAATGCTTGTGTCCCCTCAAATTCATATGTTGAAGCTTTAACCCACAACATGATGGCATATGGAAACAAGGTCTTCAGGAGAAAACAGGTTTAGATGAGGTCATGAGGGTGGGGCCCCCATGACAGGACGAGTGCCCTTATCTGAAGAAGATGAGGCAAAAGAGATTTCTCTCTCTGTCTCCTCACGCACAAAGAAGAGGCGACGTGAGCTCACAGCAAGATGGCGACCGTCTACAAGCTGAGAATCGGGCCCTCACCAAGAACCAAATCTGCTGGCATGTGATCTTGGACTTCCAGCCTCCAGAACATGAGAAATAAATGATAAATGTCCGTTGTTTAAGCCCCCCAGTGTATGGATTTTGTCGTAGCAGCCCGAGCTGACTAACACAGGGACCTCTCTGCCATCTGGAATCCCAGGACTGTTTTGATGAGGCTCAGTCTAATAGAGCCACTCAAAAAATACACCCCAAGCTTTTTTATAAATTTATTTATTTATTTATTTTTGGCTGTGTTGGGTCTTCATTTCTGCGCGAGGGCCCTCTCTAGCTGTGGCAAACGGGGGCCACTCTTCATCGCGGTGCGCGGGCCTCTCACTATCGCGGCCTCTCGTTGCGGAGCACAGGCTCCAGACGCGCAGGCTCAGTAGTTGTGGCTCACGGGCCCAGTTGCTCCGCGGCATGTGGGATCCTCCCAGACCAGGGCTCGAACCCGTGTCCCCCGCACCGGCAGGCAGACTCTCAACCACTGCGTCACCAGGGAAGCCCCACCCCAAGCTTTTAAATCCACAGATGTTTAAGAAAACCATCCTTTAAGCATTGCACCTTCAGCCCTACCACCACCAGGGGCACAAGGTGGGCACGAGACAAATGTTTGTTGAATGAATGCTGAATGCAAAACAGAGAGGTATTTAATGTCACCAGTCCTCCTAAGATATGGTATGTGGGGGTATTTATGGTCATTAGTTCCAAAACTGGATCCCAAATGAGTGGAAGAATCAAATAATGAGGTCACTGTCCATCTGATAACTGCCATCGTGACCCCAAATTGGACACCTTCTTAGAATTCGATGTGTGTTCCATGGCGATACTTGGCACCTGGGGAGAGAAGGCAGCCAGGCAGCCCTGCCTCACCTGGGTCGGGAAGGTAAGGTGCCTGACGGACCCCTGCCGTGAAAATTACATTTAAATCTTCACTGTGTAGTTAGTTCAGAGCCAATTATTTCTCTGTCCAGAAGCACAAATGCATTCTTCGAAACCCTACAGAGGAAAAGCATTCAAAATGTGCCCTTTCATTTCTAACAAAAGATAATTTGCACATGCTCTTTCCAAGGGAGCATGTCATTTAAACTAAGCTTCATTTTAAAAAAAAAAAAGGAAAATGAAAGAAAGAAAATTAATGAGACATTCAGAAGAAAAACATCACCAGAAAATGTCCCCATCCATGCCAGAATGATCCTATCCATGGGAACTAGCTCAGAGTATCATTATTGTATTCCCCTCACCGATCACTATTTAAAATTTAGAAGACTTAATAAAAATCCCTCATCAAACGATTGTAAGCAATCACCATGGCCTGAGTTTCTATCCACATTTGTGAGTCTCTGATTGAAAACGAACCTGTAAGGCAACAGGAGCCGTGTTGGTTTATTTATGGCCCAGGTCTTTTTAATAGAATGGATTATTTCCTTGACATGATTATGATCTGCTGCCTTTGGGGCCACATTTATTCGGTCTGCATAGCCTGATGATGAAAGAGAACTGCCTCCAGAATATATTTCCTTCCTATCCCAATATCCAAAATATTAAAAGAAAATTGCTGGCTTTGTGGGTGTAAAGAGTTGGCCCGAAGTGAAAAATGAATTTGTGATATCAAAATGCAGCTTTCACAAACTATGCTACTAAAGAAAAACTCCATCCTAACTCCATGTTGCCAAAGAAGGCACAGATAAGAATCAGCAAATTATTCTCCATGATATGGTAGGCTTCATCCAATAAGCTGAAGGCCTTAAGGGCAAAGACCTTCTTTTCATTCCCATTGACAACCTGATATTTCATCAAGCACAATGAGACAAGAAGTCACATTGCACTCTCCCTAAAATCGCAGGCAGTCCTGGTCTCTAGGGCCATAACACTTGTAAACTTTGTGAAGCCCTGGCTGAGATCTCACTAGTGTGGTTTTCTGAGAAGTGTGCTGAGCTGCCCCCAGAGATGAAAAGCCACAAGTAGACCTGCACTCACATCCTTCCTTCCCTGAGAGCATGCTTGTTTCCTGTCCATCTGAAGGTCAGGCTTGGCTGATGGGCATGAAGGGAAATAAAGCAGTGGTATTTTGAGGATTTGAAACACATCGGAACTGAGATCAGCTGGGGTGATGACTGGCTTTCAGAATGGGAGCTGTGGTTTTGGTCTCACACTCTCTGCTTTTTGTTAGCCAGGGCTGTTACCTGGTATTCTTTCCTAAATAAATGTGAGGCTGGAAAAGGACTGAGCCCTACCAGAAATTTCGCACATGACTTAAAGCAGACCTGACAAAGACATAAGCATCAAAATAGTGCCATCAAGAATGGTATTTCACTAGGTTTCATTTTAAGGCAGAAAAAAACCCTTGAAATTCAAGATATAAGTTGATAAATTATTTTGGGCAAACAATGCAATGGATTTCGTGTCTTGGTGCTGGAGTAATGACGGTGCCGTTGGCTTGTCTGTGGCGTCCTCCCCAGGTGCCGCTCCTGGACTCAGAGGAGGTAGGACCCATCTGCAGCAGGCACTCCCAGCTCTGCCCCTGGCCATGATGGGAGAAAAGACAGCTAACAAGATAGAGAAGAGTTACTGCGTCGAGACCTGGGTGAGGAGACATGAGCTGGTACTGAGAATGCTTTCCCCTAGAAGTGCCTGCCAACTTCTACGGCCATAGCTGAGAGACCGAATACTGCTTTTGACCAAGAAAAAGGCTTATGGTCCAGACTCTGACCAGGAAGAAGTTCCAGAGAATGCCTGCCCTTTCTTCGGATTAAGACTTTACAGAGCTGTGTCCTAGGAGTGGGGTGATCGGGGGGTATACAGGTCCTCCTACACCTCTGAATGATCTCAGTCCCTGAAACTGTATCAAGGAAATCTCAAATGGTTAGTGCCACCCGAGCTACTGGCAAAGGAAAAGAAAATCATTCTTGACTGCAAATCAAAACTACAATGAGATACCACCTCACACCAGTCAGAATGGCCATTATTAAAAATTCTACAAGTAACAAATGCTGCAGAGGGTGTGGAGAAAAGGGAACCCTCCTACACTGTTGGTTTGAATGTAAATTGGTGCAGCCACTATGGAGAGAAGTATGGAGGTTCTCCAAAAAACTAAAAATACAACTACCATATGATCCTGCAATCCCACTCCTGGGCATATATCAGGAGAAAACTATAATTCAAAAAGATACACGCACCCCTATGTTCATAGCAGCACTATTCACAATAGCCAAGACATGGAAACAACCTAGATGTCCCATCAACAGATGAATGGATAAAGAAGATGTGGTACATATATAAAATGGAATACTACTCAGCCATGAAAAACAATGGAGTAATGCCATTTGCAGCACCATGGATGCAATGAGAGATTATCATACTAAGTGAAGTAAGTCAGAGAAAGACAAATACCATATGATATCACTTACATGTGGAATCTAAAATATGACACAAATGAACTTATCTATGAAACAGAAACAGACTCACAGGCATAGAGAACAGACTTGTGGCTGCCAAAGTGGAGGGAGGGTGGGGGAGGGATAGACTGGGAGTTTGGGATTAGCAGATGCAGACTATTACATAGAATGGATAAGCAACAAGGTCCTACATAGGGAACTATATTCAATACCCTGTGATAAACCATAATGGAAAAGAGTATGAAAAAGAATGTATACATTTATATTTATATATATATGTATATGTATAACTGAATCACTTTGCTGTACAGTAGAAATTAACATGACATCATAAATCAATTAGACTTCAATAAAATAAACTTTTTCTTGGTCTAATATCATTTCTACAAGTAATTTTGTAAATTCAAAATCAAAAATAACCTTGCACATGAAGTATATACGGTCACATGAATGAAACTGAGCAGAAACAGGAGAGAAACAGACCTAAAGGATTCTAGATATTGTATTTATCAGACATGGACTTTATGATAAAAATTTTCAGGGAGATAAACAACAAGATTGAGAATTTCAGCAAAGAGGGTGAATATTTGAAATGAGGAAAGGAACAAATTAAAATTCTAGAACTGAAAAAATATAAAAAATGAAATAAATAACTTGAAGGATGGGTTTAACAGCAGATTAGATAGGTAAAGGAAGACTTGATGAATAAAATATAGCTAAGAATAAAAGATCCAGAATGAACCACAGAAGAAGAAGGATAGAAAATGTAGAAAAGAAGGTAGAAAACATAAAGGGTGCTGGGTGACGGTCTGACACAGTGTAATTGGAGCCACAGAATGAGACTGGAAAGAAAATGGAGAGAAGAAATATTTGATTAGATACTGTCCGAAATGAATAAAAGATGTCAAGCCCTACAAATTCCAAACAGGATTCACAAGAAGAAATCCTCACCTGGGTACATATTAGTAAAACTAATACTTAAAAAAAAGAAAAATTTAAATCTTAAAATCTGCCCCAAAACAGACAACTTATCTTTAAAGGCGCAATTGTTTTTAGACTGACTAATAGAAAAAAATGGAAGACAGGAAACAAGGGAAAGAAATAACTGCCAACTATATCCAGTGACAGTATCCATCAAGAATTAAGCTGAGATAAAGATATTTTCAAGCAAACAAAAGCAGAGAATTTATCACCAGCAGACTTGCCCTGCAAGAAATACTTAAGGGAGTTCTTCAGACAGCAGAAAAATTATCCCACATAAACTCATACTTGTAGGAAGAATCACTGTGCACTGAAAAGGGTAAATATGTGAGTAAATATGAATGCTTTGACAATTTAAGAGCAAAAAAATATGTTTTGTATACAACAAGGATGGCATATGAATTTAGGAAAGTGTTATAAGGACCTTGTTTTATTCAAAAAGAGCTAAAAGTACCAATTATTAACTAGGCTTTGAAAAGTCAAGGATTATGTGGTAAAACTTAACCACCAAACTGACAATAAAAAGAATTGTAAAAGTTTAAAAAACACAAAGAATGTCAGCTTTCAAGCTCATAGCAGGATGTCTTCTAAGCATCTTCCCTAAGGAATTTATCTGAAACTCAAGCAAAGATCAATGTACAAACTTGTTCACTGCAGTGACATTTGTGCTAAACACTGGAATCAAATGTTCAGCTATAAGAGAATCTTTATCTGTGATGAACTGTTCTACAGCCATCTAAAATGAAGCCCTCTGTAACAAAAAAGAAACAAACTCACGGAGATAGAGAACAGACTAGTGGTTACCAGTGGGGAGAGGGAAGGGGGGAGGGGGGAGGGGCAAGAGAAGGGTAGCAGATTAAGAGGTACAAACTACTATGTATAAAATAAATAAGCTACAAGGATATATTGTACAACACAGGGAAATATAGCCAAAGTTTTATAATAACTATAAATGTTTAAAAATTTAAACACAATTTAAAAATTGTGACTCACTATGCTGTACACTTGAAACTTACATAATATTGTACATCAATTAAACCTCAATAAAAACCCAATAATGATAAAAATAGTAATAAAATGATGCCCTCAAATAATATTTAATGGCACTGAGGAAATGCTATGGAAGTAACATCAAGTGAAGAGAGCAGAAATAAATGTCGGTAGAGCATGACCAAATTTAGTTTTTAGAGTACACAGGCACAGAGAAGGCACTATAAAAAGATATACAGAAACCAACAAGGACCTACTGTAGAGCACAGGGAACTATACTCAATATTTTTTAATAACCTGTAATGGAAAAGAATCTGCAAAAGAATATATGTATACGTATAACTGAATCACTGTGCTGTACACCTGAAACTAACATGACATTGTAAATCAACTACACTTCAATAAAAAAAGCAAAAAATAAAAAAATTTAAAAATAAACAAACAAACAAACAAACAATATAACTTTCATCCCTGGGGGTGGAACTGCAAGTGATTCTTACTTTCTTATTTTTGTGGATTTTCTACTGTAAGTGTATATTGCTTTTTTTTTTTTTGCGTTCTTAAGCAATAAACAGATTGTTTTCCTTTCAAAATAAAAGGAGTTAAGATACCTCTTCCTCTTAGGCAAAAGGGAACTAAGGGTATGTGAAAATAATACAGACTTTTCTCATTCCTTTTTTTCAATTATTTTGAATAAATAGGGGTATCCAATATCAACTATAGCTTTTCAACCAAAGTAGCTCTAGTTACTCAATTACTAGTTACTCAATTTAGTTACTCTACTCAATTTAGTGCGTTCATTCACTCAAAGTCTCAAACACCCTTTTCTTTATACTATTTTACCTCTTGTACTATAAGTGAACCCAGAAAAAAATACGATAGTTACTTATTGGTATATTGGGATTCTGGGTGCTTCTTTTCTGAAATCCCTGTTATTGCTATTATAACATGGTTCATGTGATTTTTTTTTTTATCTAGGCTTGGTTCAGCCAGTTCCATGGTAACCTCTGGAAAGCTGAAGTGCGGACTTTCCTGAGCACCCATCAATCATTCTCACGGAGCGAGATCTTGGAAGTGGAAGCATGACTCGCTGGGACCAGCCATCTGTGACCTGGACTCATGTCCTTCATGGCTCGTGAAAACCAATGGTATGACATGATGTCATCCTGGATGGAGACAGTTAGCACGTGCTGACACCCCGGAACGCTGCCCAGACCTGAGAAGGAAACAGGCATCGGTCTGTCCAGGTGCTAATGTCTCTGCATTTTCAATCTCTGCTTCAAGTTCGTTTCCAGGAAGGATCACTGAAGATTGTAAGAAAGATACTTTGGCATGGCTCGGAGTTTTTTAACTTCCTGTACTTTTTTTTCTCAACTTCCTTACCCATATATTTTTTAAAAAGACTACTTTCTGAAGTTAGATATGTAAAAAGTATTGATTAAAAAGCAATGTATTGCAGCAACATGGATGCAACTACAGATTATCATACTAAGTGAAGTAAGTCAGAAAGAGAAAGACAAACACCAAATATCACTTATCTGTAGCATCTAAACATGACACAAATGAAACTATCTATGAAACTGAAACAGAATCATGGACATAGAGAACAGACTTGTGGTTGCCAAGGGGGAGGGGGGTGGGGGAGGGATGGAGTGGGAGTTTGGGGTCAACAGATGTAAACTATTATATATAGAATGGATAAACAACAAGGTCCTACTGTATAGCACAGGGAACTATATAAAATATCCTATGATAAACCATAATGGGAAAGAATATTAAAAAAAATGTATGTATATGTATGTATAATTGAATCGCTTTGTTGTACAGCAGTAATTAACATAACACTGTAAATCAACTGTACTTCAATTAAAAAAAGCAATATAAATCAGAATATGTCAAGGAGGCATTCTGTCCTCACATTTCCGCAGAACTGCCTGCAGGAACATTATATCTGTGGTCTCTCCCAGTGGCTTTCCTAGGACACAAACAGCACTTGTAACACAGCCAGCTGGAGATAGAACAGCATGGGTGGGTTCAGCTGACTACTGGACAGATCAAGCAACACAGCCAAGGTCAAGGTCTCACACAAATCAGTAACACAGCCTGGGAGCCAGCCAGGAGAAGTGCCCCAGTGCCCCAGTTTCCAGACAGCCAATATCATTTCTCCACCTTCCAAGAAGGGGGCTCATGGGTAACCATGAAAACCTTTGCAAAAGGACTACAAATATTTCACTCAAAGAAAATGTAACTCAGGTCCCAGCTGGAGCTTCAGCTGGGACTTATGTTTGTTGAACTTGTCTGCATAACTGGTGGGACAGACTCACTATTTGCGCGGGGAGCTGGGCATCTCCTGGGAGAGAATTCATTCTGGCGGGGAGAAGGAGCCAGGCATGGAGAGCAGGGATGGGAGGAAGGACACACGGTTCTTAGGTGGGTCTTGGGGAGAGAGAAGGCTGCCAGTAAAATCAGATAGGCTGTTTCATCAAAATATTTGTAAAACTCCCTGGTGTAAGCATTACAGATTGCACACACATATGTACAACACACGCAACAGAGTAACAAAGGAAGAGCTATTGGTTTTTCCCCCTCTTGCACAGACCATCACAGAGCTTTGGCACCCAGAGGGCCCCTGTGAACTAGGGGTGGTGCTCAGAGAAATAGGTGATGGTATCAGTGAAAAAAGTCCATAAAGTCCAGCAAAAACAGTGGGACATCAAATGTGCCCAGGAGAACGCTGCATGCCCACGTCAGAAACAGTACTCCAAGGAGCAGACTTATTTAAGGGCCAGTGAGGCATCCCCCAGGGAGCTCCTGAGACGCATGGCAAGTACTTCACACTGAGATGGAGGTCGGTGGGGAGCAGAGGGCCAAGGGGGCATCGGTAGGAGACAGTAAAATGTGAGTTATAGCTCCTAATGTGACCCCATTAGACACACCGCCTGGCAAGGCCCAGGGAAGTGCAAGCAACGCGAATGTATCTGGGGCTGTAATTATCAGCCCATTTATTTTCACTGGTGACAGGGACAGAAGCAGAGTAATTGGGAGAGAGTTGTGCAGAGACTCAGACAAACTGTGTTCCACTCTATGCCATATTTTATCAGGAACGCTTACAACCAGACGAACTCTGGAACAGACTATGGCTCGTTACTTTTGACACATTGTGCCAGAAAGCACGTATCACCAAGTGATTCATCACCATTTACACCCAGATAATAAATCTTTATTTTCCAAAAGCTATTCTTTGGATTCAGGGCAGACCCTAGTGTTTATTCTTGTTCACTGGCAGGACAAAGAATAGCCTCCTGACACCCTTCCCTATGGATTTTATTGCTTCTCCGGGAAACATTTTACACACTTTCTTGTGACTTGTTCTCCACCCAACTAAAAAATTACTCTAATCAAGTTAAGGATTTTTCATAAGTCAGTTTTCAAATGCCTTTGGGGTGACTGTGTTGGCTTGACCCCCTGCTAAACCGTAGTTCGTTGATTCATCTTTTATGTAGAGTTACATACTGTGCCTAAACCTAAAATAAACCCTCTAAACTTGCTAGGGAAGTGGAATGACACTTTAAAATTTTTATTTTTTTAAACAAATTATTTTAAAACCATAAATTATCATAAGCCCATAAAGGGAACTTTTGTTTATCACTTACCAGCTACCAGGCCCTTTACAGAAATGTAATAAGCTTCATTTAATCTCCCTGAAAAGCTTGCCAAATGGTCATTGTTAAAGCATCAGGACTCTTTATCTCTATAGCTGGAGACTTTTGGGGACCTGGGGTAATTTAAAGATTGAAACCAATCTGGCCTCAAATGTTCCAGGGAAAATTTTGTTGATGTCATGTCAGCTGGACATCATGGAAACCACACTGTGGATATTTATGTTCATAGGGACATTCCGAACAAGACTTGTCCATGTAAAGCAAACCCCACTCTCATTTCATAATCCCCTCAGGGTTTTACACTGACCCCAACACAGTCCCATAACCTATGTACAAGAACAGGGAGAACACAACCAGGGAAGATTGGAGATACACGAGCTTCTTCTAGAACCTTAACTCTTAACTCGAAAACATTGGTCGTAGAAGATTCTATTTCCTCTTTGAGGGCTCCTGCATCTTAACACATTCAGATAGACATTTGGTTTTTGGGACCCTTCTTTACATCCAGATCAGATGAAGAACCAAAACCATAGCGATCCCTCATGTCATTTAGAGGAAGCGTGAAGGCAAAATATTTAGAGACAAAAATGCATTGCATGTTATCGTAAGAGGTGTCTGTTTTCAAAACAAGAAAATGCAGGTCTCCAGACAGCAACAGGGAACAAATATTAAGGAAAGCAGCTCTGCCCCAGATTTGTTTCCCCGACTGAAGGGATAAAGAACAAAAATATTCCAATTTAGATAGCAATTCCCCCAATTCAGATGTGATACCCCAATTCACATGGCCTCAGGAGCTGCACTAATTCTACTTTAAAGGGAAGAATGACCAGAGAGGTTAAGTAATTTGTTCTAGATCACACAGTAACTAATGGGGAAGCCAGGTCTGATCACCAGGCTCATAATCTGTGCTTATCTCCCATGGAATTCATGGCTACACATGACCCAGTGCTTGGCTATGAAAAACTGGAGCTCAACAGATGCTATAATCGCCCTCAATCTCCTTAGTACCTAAGACTTTAGGAGTGCAACTTCTTTTTTTTTTTTTTTTTAACATCTTTATTGGAGTATAACTGCTTTACATTGTTGTGTTAGTTTCTGCTATATAACAAAGTGAATCAGCTATATGTATGCATATATCCCCATATCTCCTCCCTCTTGCGTCTCCCTCCCACCCTCCTTATCCCACCCCTCTAGGTGGTCACAAAGCACCGAGCTGATCTCCCTGTGCTATGCGGCTGCTTCCCACTAGCTAGCTATTTTACATTTGGTAGTGTATATATGTCCATGCCACTCTCTCACTTCGTCCCAGCTTACCCTTCCCCTGCATCCACCTCACTACAAATAACTCAGTTTCGTCTCTTTTTATGGCTGAGTAATATTCCATTGTATATATGTGCCACATCTTTATCCATTCATCTGTCAATGGACACTTAGGTTGCTTCCATGTCCTGGCTATTGTAAATAGTGCTGCAGTGAACACTGTGGTACATGACTCTTTGAATTATGGTTTTCTCAGGGTGTATGCCCAGTAGTGGGATTGCTGGGTCATATAGTAGTTCTATTTTTAGTTTTTGAAGGAACCTCCATACTGTTCTCCATAGTGGCTGCATCAATTTACATTCCTACCAACAGTGCAAGAGGGTCCCTTTTCTCCACACCCTCTCCAGCATTTATTGTTTGTAGATTTTTTGATGATGGCCATTGTGACTGGTATGAGGCGATACCTCATTGTAGTTTTGATTTGCATTTCTCTAATGATTAGTGATGTTGAACATCCTTTCAGTAAGTGGTGCTGGGAAAACTGGACAGCAACATGTAAAAGAATGAAATTAGAACACTCCCTAACATCATATACAAAAGTAAACTCAAAGGCCAGACACAATAAAACTCTTAGAGGACAACATAAGCAGAACACTCTACGACATAAATCACCGCAAGATCCTTTGTGACCCACCTCCTAGAGAAATGGAAATAAAAGCAAAAATAAACAATGGGACCTAATGGAGCTTAAAAGCTTTTGCACAGCAAAGGAAACCGTAAACAAGATGAAAAGACAACCCTCAGAATGGGAGAAAATATTTGCAAACGAAGCAACAGACAAAGGATTAATCTCTAAAACATACAAGCAGCTCATGCAGCTCAATATCAAAAAAACAAACAACCCAATCCAAAAATGGGTAGAAGATCTAAATAGACATTTCTCCAAAGAAGATGTACAGATTGCCAACAAACACATGAAAGGATGCTCAACATCACTAATCGTTAGAGAAATGCAAATAAAAACTACAATGAGGGGACTTTCCTGGTGGCACGGTGGTTAAGAATCCGCCTGCCAATGCAGGGAACACGGTTCGATCCCTGGTCCAGGAAGATCCCACATGCCGCGGAGCAACTAAGCCCACACACCACAACTACTGAGCCTGTGCTCTACAGTCTGCGAGCCACAACTACTGAGCCCACGCACCTAGAGCCTGTGCTCTACGAGAGGAACCACCACAATGAGAAGCCCGTACACCACAATGAAGAGTAGCCCCCGCTCGCTGCAACTAGAGAAAGCCTGTGTGCAGCAACGAAGTCCCAACACAGCCAAAAATAAATAAATTTATAAAATAAAAAAAAAAACTACAATGAGGTATCACCTCACACTAGTCAGAACGGCCATCATCAAAAAATCTACAAACAATAAATGCTGGAGAGGGTGTGGAAAAAAGGGAACCCTCTTGCACTGTTGGTAGGAATGTAAATTGATACAGCCACTATGGAGAACAGTATGGAGGTTCCTTAAAAAACTAAAAATAGAACTACCATACGACCCAGCAATCCCACTACTGGGCATACACCCTGAGAATGCCATAATTCAAAGAGTTATGTACTACAATGTTCACTGCAGCACTATTTATAATAGCCAGGACATAGAAGCAACCTAAGTGTCCATCGACAGATGTGGCACATATATACAAAGGAATATTACTCAGCCATAAAAAGAAATGAAATTGAGTTATTTGTAGTGAGGTGGATGGACCTAGAGTTTGTCATACAGAGTGAAGTAAGTCAAAAAGAGAAAAACAAATGCCGTATGCTAACATGTATATATGGAATCTAAAAAAAAAGAAAAGAAAAGAAAAAATGGTTCTGAAGAACCTAGGGGCAGGACAGGAATAAAGACGCAGACATAGAGAATGGACTTGAGGACACGGGGAGGGGGAAGGATAAGCTGGGATGAAGTGAGAGAGTGGCATGGACATATATACACTACCAAATGTAAAATAGATAGCTAGTGGGAAGCAGCTGCATAGCACAGGGAGATCAGCTCGGTGCTTTGTGGCCACCTAGAGGGGTGGGGTAGGCAGGGTGGGAGGGAGGCTCAAGAGGGAGGGGATATGGGGATATATGTACACATATAGCTGATTCACTTTGTTATATAGCAGAAACTAACATAACATTGTAAAGCAATTATACTCCAATAAAGATGTTAAAAAATTAATAATAACAATAATTCCCTTCTCCCCATTGCTATGACCACTGCCCTAGTTGAGATTCATGCTCACCTGGACTCTCTCAAGAATCGCCCGACAGATTTCCCTGCTCCAAAGCCACCCCTTCAAATCCCTCCATTCAACCCCCAGAGCAATAGGTATAAAAGCAAAACTAACAGCCTCTATCCCTTCTGAAAGCCCTTCCTTGGCTCCCGAGTCCTGGGACAGCCCTCGTTGCTCCCCAGGTCCCTCTCGGCCCCCTTGAGTCTAAGCACCTCACACCTGCACCTCTCAGCCCAGAACCCCAACTGCTATGACCTCCTGTGTATCCACCACCCCATCGCCTCAGTGAGAGCTCTGCCTTGTGCCAGCAAGTTCTTCCCTATGTCTTTGCCAGGCTAACCCCACACACAGATCCCCGTAGATCTGGAACTTCCCCCCATTCTCTTCCTGTCCTCCAAAGCATTTCACTAATCTTGAGACTCTGTTTATGGGTCTTGGACCCTGAGCTTCCCAAAGACAGAAACCATCCATGCATCCCTGGTCCCCAGCACTATGCCTGGCTTGAGACAGTTGTTCTACAGACGCTGGCTGAACTGACTGAAGGAGCTAGAGCAGCACCGAGAAATCAGGGCGCCCAGAGCCAGTCACAGGAGTGAGACTCACAGGCTGTGGTGAGAATCATCAGGGTGAGGCTGGGAAAGGCCAGTAGGCAGTGGAGAAGTGGACAGCAGGGCCTGGAGCAGAAAGGGTGCAATCAACACAGCAAGAGGCCATGAGAAAGATGGGGACCCCCAGGTTTAGTTCCCCAACCAGGGATCGAACCCATGCCCCCTACATTGAGAGCTCGGAGTCTTAACCACTGGACCGCCAGAGAAGCCCCAGGACTTATTCATCCTCGAACATGCTTACAAGCAAGACTTCATACCCTTCCACCCACACCTCCCCACTTCTCCTTCCCCCACAGCCCCTGTAACCACCATTCTCCTCTCTGCTTCTAGGATGTGAACCCTTAGATTCCTAAATCAGTGCTTCCCAAGTTCTCACCTGTGACAGACCCATAGTTTCTAACTGCTGCCCATTGCAGGCTGATGCGACAAGGCAATAAAATAAATTACTGAAAAATGAAATAAACCAAATACCTATAAAAACAAACCCACATTTTAAAATATTAGATTCAATAGACTTAAATGACTCTGTACAATTGCAATAAAAGTTTTTGAACTCTTAATCTCTTAGCTCATCTGGGACTAGTAACAAATATTGGCAGGATCCCACACTCTGGTACCACTGCTCTAAATTCTCTATTCCCCTGTCCTGGTCACCTTGGTGTCAATGTTGCTTTAAGGACACTGGTGCATGTGTTAGTCTGTTCCAGATGCTATAACAGAATACTATAGACTGAGTGGTTTATACACAACAGAAAGTTATTTCTCACAGTTCTGGAGACTGGATGTGCAAGATCAAGGTGCCAGCAGATTCAGTGTTTGGTGAGGGCCCTCTTCCAGGTTCACAGCTATCTTCTCACTGTCCACACATAAGGGCACTAATCTCATTCATGAATGCTCCACCCTCATGACCTAATCACCTCCCAAAGGCCCCACCTCCCAACACCATCATCTCAGGGGTTAGGTTTCTACAGACGAACTGGGGAGGGACACAAACATTCGGTCTATAGCAGTGCCTCCTCCTCAGTGTGACCCTTCTCTCAAAGCCAGGAAATCCTGACGGTGAGGAGGGCATTCCTGGAGGAAGAGAGATGGAGGAGGAGACACATGAGAGAGGAACCACCATGACCTGACGATCCTGTACCGCAGAACGTCTTGTAATTAGACAGCACCACATACAAATGCATCCTGCTTCCAGCTCTGCGGGTCAGGCCCATGTTCTCACCTGGGGTACCCAGCCTCCAAGGTGGGGCCCCAATGCTACTAACCTCCCAATACTCACACATTTGCTCAACTATTCCCATGCTGAACTGGGGTTGGCCTAGGGGGCCCACTGAGTGAAGAGGGATTGACAGCGATGACTTCTGAGGATGGGCTGTAAAAGGCCTTGTGGCTTCTTCTGCCCAAGTTTCTCAGATCTCTGACTCAGCAGGTATGTAAGAAGTCAAGCTACTCTGAAGCGGCCAATGCTCGAGAGGGCACATGGGGAGAGAGACAATGGAGAGAGGGAGAGATGTCGGAGGAGGGGGCAGGGGACCAGTTTCTCCAGCTCCCAGCCACTTAGTCATCCCTGCTGAGGTGCCAGATGTGGAGCAGAGATGAGTCATCTCTGCTGACCTCTGTACAAATTGTAGATTCGTGACTGTTATGGGCTGAATTGTGTCCCCTCAAATTCATATGTTAAAATCCGAAGCCTCACTTCCTCAGAATGTGACTGTATTTAGAGAAGAGGCTTTTAAAGGGGTAATTAAGTTAAAATGATGTCACTAGGATGGGCCCTAATCCAATCTGGCTGGTGTCCTTGTAAGAAGAGGAAATGAGGACACAGACACACACAGAGGGAAGACCATGTGAAGACACAGGGAGAAGACAGCATCTATCAATACATGCCAAGGAGAGGCCTCAGAAAAAACCAACCCCGCTGACACCTTGACCTTGAACTTCCAGCCTCCAGAACTGGGAGATAATAAATTTCTGTTGATTAAGCCTCCAGTCTGTGGTACTGTTACGGCAGCCCTAGCAAACCAATAAAATGACGATAAATGGACACCACTGTTTTAAGCCACTAAATTTTGGGGTAATTTACTACATGGCAATTGATAACCAGAATACCCCCAATCTCCCAGAAATACGTATTTTTAAATTACTGGCACAATAGAGGCTCTACACCTTCCAAGGAAATGCATCTCATATAGAAAAGTGATTGCACTGTTTTGAAACCTCCATTCTTCATACTGAAGCTTAATTATTATTTGGCTGTGATCCCACTGAGGGGAGAATTGGGGGGATTTTCCGGGCACCTGCAGAACAAACACACAATGCAGCTCGGAAGCAAGGGAAGCTGTGAGGGAGAACCCTGCCTTGAGATTCCAGCCTTCCAGGCTGCAGGAACATGGAGACATTAATTGCCAGCCTATAAAAACACAACGGCCATGAGGTCCTCAATGTGCTACCGTCTATCAGCATCATGACAACTGCAGAATTAGGTGAAACAAATGTGCTTTCCAGCCTCCCAGCTGAAACCCGGCTAAAGGTTAACGGGATTCCATTTCAGAATCTGTGCACCTCATAGGAGGTTGTACGTGTTCATAACCAAACAAGGGACAAGAGGCTGGGAAAATTCAGCTCACCCTGGGTCCAAGGTGGCCTCTCCCTAAGTTAACCAGAATGCCACTGTCAGGTGTTGAGCTTTTTCTCCCCCAACGTTTCAAGCCATTAGCAAGTCACAGGTGTTCTGCTCGTTGATTTGGAAATCTCAGAGGCCTCTGAGTTGTGTCTCTTTGTGGGGAAAATAAAAGCAGTCAGGAGTCAGCAAAGGCATTTCCTGAGTTATTTCACTACTGTAGGTGGGCCCAGAGTTGCTGATAACATGTGAAACCCATTAACTTCGTCCCCATTTGTGGCCGGGTCACAGCCAGCTAAGAGGCTCTGCCAAAACCCCAAGCAGAGTTCCAGGGTGGTAAACGAACATGTCTATAATCTGATGTGGGCTTTGAAACTGAGGCATCAGAAGTACCCACAGCGTCCCACCCCACTCTTTGTTCTTTGGCTCTTCACACTCCCAGCACATGGAGTTTGGCGTTATGGCTCCAAAACCCACTTGGAGACGCTCAGCACAGGCCCCAGGTGTGCGTGATCTCATCTCTTGGTGTAACCCATCTAGAAACTAGGCAAAAATCACTCTGGAGCAAGTCATAGCACCAGTGATGTATGCAGAATTGCACTGATAACTTGTGTAATTTTTTTTTACAGCTTCCAAACAGGTCCCAACACTATCAGAAGAAAGCCTGCCTTGACCAAACATTTGCTGGTTCAAATTTCCTTTGCTGCACACATTTTTTTGCCAAGTCCAAAGCCACTGGATTTGGCAAAAATCCTCAAGGACTTAGCCACTGGATGTAGGAAAAGCAATTTTTGGTTACATTACTCATGGGATACTCCCTGGTCCTGAGTTGGAAAGGCTCTAGATCAGGGAGCACCGAACATGGAAACAGAAGACCAAGGAACCAAGGATGGAGACCTTGAGATCACCCAGTACCACTCATATCTGGGCAACCAGCGTCCCTGCCCTGGGCCCTGAGCTGAGCCCCTGACACGGACTGAGGCGTTCACAGAGCCGAGGGGTTCTCCTCCCTCAGTAACCAGAGCTCATGGCCCCACTTCTGGACCCCAGAATCCCACCGTCAAGCTGCCCAGAGCCCCCTTCTAGGCCTGTCACCAGCCTCTTCCCCGTTTTTATGCACTATAGGGTGGCCCATGCCGCCTACTGTGCATCCCTGGGACAGAAAATGTCCAGGGGCCGGTGCCCACAGGGGACGGAGTTGGAGGCCCCTTGTGGAGCAGACAGAGAAGCGGGCAGCCTTTCCTGCAACCTGCAATGTTGCCGTTGGGAGTTCGTAACAGATCAGTTCTAAAAAAGTTACATTTGCTTTAGCAAAAAGGAAGCCTCGCTTCTTCCCTACTCCGTCAGCACCATGGCGCAGAGCTGAAACTTTATCATCTTATTTCCTTGAAAGTCATCTTTCTAGTCTGTACTTTCTAACGTAAGTTAAAATGTGTTTCTCATCTCAAAAGCATGCTCCTCCATTGATTTCTTTTCTTATGGGTAATTGACCCTTGGGGGAAAGAGCATACCTACGAGGTTCTCCTCTCTGGCACTTGCTGGCTGCATGTGAATAATGAAGGCGTTTCACGGCTGAAAGGAGCCCTGACCCAGGTAAGGCACAGCCGGAACTACAAGACCCTGGTAACCCTTGAGTTTATTCCCATACCCACCATGCCTGAGAAAGTTAATTCCTCTCCGGGGACCCACAAAATGGAGGGCACCCCAGTGGGCCGGCCCACATCACAAATCTAAACCCAAGTCAGCCTGCACTTATGGAAACACCTGTCGAGGAAACCTAACGCACACCAATCACAATGCTCCAGGGCTCAGCTTTAGCGAGCTCCCCTTACTGTAGGAAACAGGACCTACAACAGGCTAGCCAAGCACACCCTGTTTCCATGTTGCCCCTTCTAACACTCTATAAAAGTGGTTTCTGCCCAAAATCCCTCGGGAGGAGGGCTCCACTGCCCCGAAGGCCCTGTACCCCCCAATCCAGGGATTGTTTTCCCTTGAATAAAGGACATCAAACGCGTTACTAAACTGCTTTGGTTTTGTCATTTGACAGTTTGGGTGACAAGATGTGTCCCAAAGACAGCTGCTGAAGATCCTGGGATGCTTCCTAGATGAAGGGGAAGTACCCACCGAGCCTGTCTGGTTCTCCAACTCTTGGGCTGCTTGCTGTGATCTCCAGTAAGCCTCTCTCGGATGGAGCTCTGCTTATTTTGCATTCTGAGCTCCTCAAGTTTGGAAAATTGAGGTGTGAGAGACTATAGTTTTTTCCAGGTGAGACTTAGTGGGCTACAACATCTGGGTGTATGACCGACCTCACCTACAAGGTAAGTACCTCTAGGAGGTCCTGACAGGTCCCAGGAACTGTGCACAGACAGCCAGGACCAGTGAGTCTGGTTGAATTAGGGAGGATTGTATCAACAAGGGAAAAAAATGGGTACTCCTCAATCTGAGAAAGCAAGATGCAGCCACTGGGGAACTCACAAAGCCTCAAAGTACAGCATAAACCACTGGGGGACTTGGGGAAATAAACTAAGCCGAGAAATTCGAACTTTTTTGACCAACAGCATATCGAAATCTACGTAGGCACAAGTCAGCCTATTAAAAGCCATTAGGGCATCAGCCATAATACAGACATCTTCTCATGAAAGGAATTATAGATCTATTGCTAATGGGAGTCTTGGAAACCAAATCCAAAAAATCAGTGGGCACGAGTTGAGCACGTAAAAGCTCTTAAAGCCCTGGCCGTGTTAGGACAAGCTGATCATAGAACAGGGTAGACTGACACTAGATCACCTGTCAATCTCAAGAAAACTTCCCCACAACAAGGTACACTTTAAAACACCACAAAATCCCAACCTGGCAGCACATCCCTCCTGGGTATTAATTTGGCTCCAAGAGACCCAAGGCTTAGCTAGAAAAACAAGATCCTCAAGTTTCAAAGAACTGAGCACATCACCTGTCCGCACAGCTGCTCATTCTGTGTCTAAGAACTGTGGTCCCAGAAGCTGTAGATATCCACAAAAATGGCAAAATCTTACTAGTACAACCCAGAATTACAATGGCCATTATGGGGGACATTGCAATTAGACAAAATTGTTCATTCAAGAAGTGCATATGAAAGTAAGGGTTCCCAACCTACTGGATGAGAGAAAATATTTGCAACTCATAGATCTGATAAGGGGTTAATATCCAGAATATATAAAGAACTCATACAATGCAATAGCAAAAAAAACCAAACAATCTGATTTAAAAATAGGCAGAGGATCTGAATAGACATTTTTCAAAGAAGACATACAAATGGCCAACAGGTACATGAAAAGGTGCTCAACATCATTAACCATCAGGGAAATTCAAATCAAAACCACAATGAGTAATCACTTCACACCTGTTACAATGGCTATTATCCAAAAGACAAGAAATAACAAGGGTTGCAGGGATGTGGAGAAAAAGGAACTTCTGTACACTATTGGTGGGAATGTAAATTAGTGCAACCACTTTGGAAAACAGGATAGAAGTTACTCAAAAAATAAGACTACCATATGATCCAGTAATTCCACTTCTGAGTATTTATCTGAAGAAAATGAAAACACTAGTTTGAAAAGAGTTTCACAATATATATAGATCTTGAATCATTATGCTGTACACATGAAAGTAATATAATGTTATACATCGATTATACCTCAATAACAGTTTTTTAAAGGGTTTGTATATTCAGGTACTGGCTGTCTTGTAGCAACAAAGGCTTTCTGGCCCTGCTGGTCTGAGTGGGTTGCAGTCAAAATACTGCTTATTTTTTGTTTGTTTCCTACTTTGTAGGTTAACCCATTTCATTATAGCTCCTTAAAATTTCCCTCCTTCCATTTTTCAAACAAAGATGAGAGACAAAATATTCCGTGAGACTTCTGCTCTTTATCCCCTTTTTTCTCTTTATGTTTGCTTGGGTGAATTTGTGTATTTCTCTTCTATTGTGGCATTGAAGAAAACAGCCGACTAAGGAACCAAGACCTCCACACCCTAACCTATGAGCCCAGCTAGAGACCCAACTGATTCCAACATCAACAAGAAGCAGGGACTCAGAGTGGCGCTAAAACCTTAAGTTGTTTTTTATTGAAGTAGAGTTGATTTACAACGTTGTGTTCATTTCTGCTGTACAGTAAACTGACTCCGTTATACATATGTATTCTTTTTTTTATATTCTTTTCCCTATGGTTTATCATAGGATACTGAATACAGTTCCCTTTGCTATACAGTAGGATCTTGTTGTTTATCCATCCAATATATACTAGCTTACATCTGCTGACCCCAGCCTCCCACTCCATCCCTCCCCCAGACCCCTCCCCCTGGGCAACCACCAGTCTGTTTGCTCTGTTGGTGAGTCTGTTTCTGGTTCGCTAACACCTTAAGTTTCGATCGATACTCTCAGTTGTACAAAAGGGGGTAACTGACAAGGCTAATTCGTATATTGGGACTCAGTAAATGGAGGCCACCCCAGCGGTCCGGCCCACATCACACATCTAAACCCAAGTCGGCCTGCACTTCCAGAAGCACCTGTTGAGTAAACCTAACACACACCAATCACAATCGTCCCAACTCAGCTTTAGCGAGCTCCCCTTACCCTAGAAAACAGGACCTGCTGGCCTTCAAGGGAACTCCCTGGCCTCCCAGCAAGCATGCCCTGTTTCCATTTGCCTCTTCTAACCCTCTATAAAACCCCTCGGGAAGAGGACTCCACGGCTTGGGAGGTGCTGTACTCCCCCAACCCATGGACTGTTGCCCTCAAATAAAGGCCATCAAACTGCTTACTCCATCTTTTAAGTTCTGTCATTTGACACGCCCCTATGAGGGACAGGGGGACCCCAGTCCTTGCTTATATTTCACAGTGTTATTTCAGTGAAAAACTAGCAACCGAACCCAGATTGCTTCCCAGATGGGGCTGAGATAGAAAGATTTGAATAAAGGCACATGGCTAATTCAAGAGCCAGATATAAATAGAATAAAATTAAACTGGGGCTAGGATCTGGGGGGAGAAAATAGCATTTTTCTTGTGGCTCTTCCAGCACCTCAGCAATGCAGGACTGATATATAAGATCTAATTTGCGATGCCACAAAGAATTCACTGGTTCAAATTTCCTTTGCTCCTCAATTTTTGTTCCAAGTCAGAAGCCACTGAAGCTGGCAAGGATCCTGGGCAGAGCCAGTAGAGCCTACGGAGAGAGGGACCTCTAGTGTTGGGCTACTTTCCTACCACACAGCACCACCATCCATTCACGTACGTGTTTATCTACGGTTATTACAATACTGTTTCTCTGCGAAAACCTTGATTTGAATGTTTAAAGTATTTGTCTCTCACCTCTAGGATAACTTTAAGAGAATGGCAAAATATAAGCTGTAGAAAACAATATTAAGGAAAGCCTTAAGTAACCAAAAAATATTTATTAGGGGCCCATTAAATCTTTAGGCCTGGGATAAGTACTAAAAGTAATTTCAAGAATTCTATAATATGAAAAGGTGACTAAAACACCAGTAGTGAATAAGCCCCGAATGACAGTGAGGATATTAAGTGTATATCTTCCACTTATAGACTCAACCTTTATGGCATAAATCCCATGTTCCAAGCACATGACTAGGCACCAAACTACACAGATGAAAGATACAGTCCCTGTCCTCAGGGACTTAAAGATAGTCAAGGGAAGCTGACACATTATAACTGGGACTGAACAATATTTGAAAATGCAGATCCTCTAGGTAGGACTTCAAAGAAGGATAGGAGTTGGACGGGGGGGGGGACACTGGGAAGCATACTCCAGACCTAGGGATATGATAGGCCCAAGGAGCTGGGGCTGGAAAGCACGGGGCATGCCCAGGTCTTGCTGAAGTTAGGTTTCCTACAGGGCATGACGGGAAGGACTGTCTCCTATGACAATCAATGAGATTGATTGTCGTTCAATGATTCATTTAACTAATTTGCTGAGCACCTTCCACTATTAGGCCCTGGGTCCTGCACAGAGGCCACAAGGTCTGAACCCCTCAGAAGCTCACAGGCCAGTGGGGGAAGGAGGCAGGTAAACAACCACCCACTACCCCATGGCATACGTGCAACCAGAGAGCCATCTATGCCCAGGGTCCAGCACAATGGAGGGGGTGACCAGCTGGATTTATGCCCAGGATTCACAGAGGAGACCGATTCGGGTTGAGTCTTAAGGATGAGTAGCAGTGCCCAAATTGACAAGAGGAGGGAAAGAGGAAGAGGTGGACACGGTGGGGAAGCCTAGCATCTGCAGGTACTACTACAAATGGTTCCATCTCATCAGAATCCAGGGAGAGTCCGTACATAATCATAATTCATAATCCCCCCCATGGAATTACGGGGGGACCAAGGCAGGCTGTCCTCAGGGGCCTCAATGAGGAGATTATAGAGGCCTTTTCTCAGGATTCTGGAGGAGGGGGCAGGAAGTAACACGTTAAGATTTTCACTTTTTAAATAGTAACTGGAGATTACACAAAAGATGGATTGGAGGGGCACGACAGTCCAGTTGGTATGGATGGCAATTACACACTGTTGAGGGATTCTTTTTTTTTTTAATAGATCTTTATTGGAGTATAATTGCTTCACAATACCGTGTTAGTTTCTGTTGTACAACAGAGTGAATCAGCCATATGCATACATGTGTCCCCATATCCCCTCCCTCTTGAGCCTCCCTCCCACCCTCCCTATCCCACCCCTCTAGGTGGTCACACAGCACCGAGCTGATCTCCCTGTGCTATGCGGCTGCTTCCCACCAGCCAACTATTTTACATTCGGTAGTGTATATATGTCGATGCTACTCTCACTTCGCCCCAGCTTTGCCCTCCCACCCCATGCCCTCAAGTCCATTCTCTATGTCTACCTCTTTATTCCTGCCCTGCAACTAGGTTCATCAGGACCTTTTTTCTTTTCTTTTCTTTTTTTTTTAGATTCAATATATATGTGTTAGCATACGGTATTTGTTTTTCTCTTTCTGACTTACTTCACTCTGTATGACAGACTCTAGGTCCATCCACCTCACTACAAATAACTCAGTTTCATTTCTTTTTATGGCCGAGTAATATTCCATTGTATATATGTGCCACGTCTTCTTTATCCATTCATCTGTCCATGGACATCTAGGTTGCCTCCACGTCCTGGAACTGATTTTGGGGAATTCGATTGGCCAGAGAAGATCTGGAGTTAGTTTTGTCTTGGCTGAAATTTCTTCCCATTATTCTCTAGAATTAATGATAATAGTAGTAATTGTGCAATGGCAATAGTTTACTGTGCATTTAGAATATGCATGGCCAGGTACTAAGAAGCCATATGAGAGAGGCTCCCCATCTCACAGATGGAGAAATTGAGGCTCCCAGAAGCTAGGTAATTAGCCAAAGTTCATTCACTACCAATGAGGGGATCTTGGATTTTTCAGATTCCCAAGCCCATATTTTTAACGCTATGCCTTCTTCATGTTTTTACCATGAATCAAGGCCCCTTGCTGATGACCTAGTCTCTTGTTAGAATTTATGCAATTGTGTTATTTGCCTGAGATATTGCCCCTGGACCCGGGGGGTAGGATTCAAGGGATATCTCTTTTGCCAACATGTTAAGTGAAGTCTGAAAAGTTTCCTGGGATAATGGTAGAATGTTACCTGTCTGAATATGATGAGCATGAACCAGAACATAAGGCACCTTTAAGGCTGAACTGGAGGCAAAACTTGTATTGGGGATTCTTCCCATCCTCCCTGATATATCCCATCACTTAACATCACATCTGGGTTTGGTGCCACAGGGGGCAGTAAACCAAGAGGGAATTATGGAATGTTCCAAAGAGAGAAGGGGTCTTCCTGTAACAGAGCTGTCACCAAAACATACCCTTCGAGCCAGTCTGAATCCACATCCACATTCTGCTCCCATGTGGTGTCATGAGGTCAGTCAAACACCCTGAGAGTTGTTCTGGGGGCAAGGGCAGACTCTGGCTTCCTGACAGTAACTCAAGGCCCTGAATTACTAATTTAAAAAAGGAGGAATTCTGGGAGCAGCAATCAGGATGTTCATTCCATCTGTCCATTGGTACCAGCTTCACTTTACAACTGGATAACATCCGTGCCCTGAAATGCTGCTTCCAGAGCTTATGGTGTCCAAAGCAATTTTGGCAACATCAAAGCACTTTCGTTGACTTCTGTATTATGATCTCCAGAATTCCGTGGAAAAGTGAGAACTGATTATTGCCCTATTAATAACTGTTTCGGATAGAAGACCTTAAACTGACATCAGACAGCAAATTCTACCACCATGATATCCTATTGCTTCCCAACAAAAACAATTTCGTTTTTCCCCCTCGTTTCTGCCTCCTCTGTTCCCTCCTTCCTTCCTGGTAACTTCTATTTTTCCTGGCTCATGTGTCTCTCCTGGAGGACGTTTAGTACCAGTAGCACCTGAACTTTGCTAACAAGATGACTAAACCTTGCCTTTGCCCAAACGTTGTTTCGGAAGGTCAGCCCTCAGTGTGAGGTAAACTTAGTCCTCCTCAGAACCTTCTGGCCCACTCTAACCCCTCTTGGTACTTAAATTCTACATGAAGCAATGACTTTCCACCTTGAACAGTTAGTTTCTACTTGAATAGGCAGCTGGAGGTAATCAAAGCATGACTTAAATCATTGTTTACTGTTGTAAAGCTCCTTTCAACCAGAAGCTTACCATTAATCACACTGCAAAATAACAGAAAGGTGGGGAGTGATTGCTGGTATCAATAAAACGATGTCAGCTGAGGACAGAAGCAACCAGACACAGCCACTGGGAACTGCTGAACTGCCTTATTATTTCTGAAGGATTGTCCAGCCTGGCAGATCCGAGTTACGTGCTCTCAAACCAAAGGTCATACTCAGAGGGACACCCCAGCCGCCAAGGCGACGGGCAGCAGGTTTAGACCTCTGACCTGGTTACATCTCCAGGCTTTGTAACTCAATATCACAGAGGCGGATTTGTTAACCAGAATGTCAACATATTACCATGCAATGAAATGCAAGATATATACATATTTTTTACCTAGAGCAAAATTCTTCTGAAAAGAACCTACAGCTATAAGGTTAGTTGTATTGCGAATCTGACATCACAGAAAAACAGTGAGGACTGTGGTTCAGCTACCCCAGCTGGACTAGTCACCCTTCTCCCCCGTCACACACCCTCACGTTCACAAATACGGCCAGATGCTCCTGTGTGCCACTGTTCCACAAATACATAATACATGTCAAGGAGTGATACGTGCTAAAAAATAAAAACAAAGCAAGGAAAGAAGAGAGGGTGAGGGTACCTTGAGGAGGGGACATCGGAGCAGAGAACTGAGTGAAGATGGATAAACTACATGAGCATCTGGAGGAAGGGCCAGCACAGCAGCGGGGAGAGTACAAAGGCCCTGGGGAAATAAATGTGCTTGGTGTGCTCATAAGGATGGTCTTTGTTTCTTAGCAAACATACTGTAACTGACTGGGTACACCCACATGAGTGTTTCACCCTCAAAGTAAGCAGAGCTCTGCTTATTATAACAAGGTATCCTTTTGGAATTGCAACTTGCATCTTCAGATTGTCATCTACATCCCCTGCCTCTCAAACCTCCACGGAACTAACCAAAGCACATAAAAAGTAGCCAAGAAAAGAGTGCTGGGAAACAGCAAAGTGAAATGCTGGGAACTTTGTGGACAGCGTGATGCAGATGGGGCGGGATGGACGGCTAAATGGATCAGGGCTGACTGGCCTGTGATTCAGCACCTGCAAAGGGAGACGCGGCTGCACTTGCCCCGCAGACTCTGGCAAAATTCTCGAGCTCAGAGCTGCCTTAGACAAGAATGTCCCAAAGGGATGCATAACAAGGGATAAAGACAAAAACCACCGTAACTGCATGGGGGCTGGTCCACACCCTCAGCCTCAAGCAGCGGGGACTACTCACCAGGTCACGGGAGGATGTGCCTGACTGTCTCCTCATGTCCATGGGGGACCAGAGAGCAAGAGAACGTGGACCAGAGTAACCTGCGTGTGCCCCAGCTTCAAGAAGAGAGAGAGGTCACTGACAATGGCTTTGCTTTCTGGGTTAACTCCTGCCCGATTCCCACCAGTAGAAACACCCAGAAGATCTCACAAGCAGATGGGTGGTTGGGATGGGATGAACCAGGATTTGCAAACTCCCTCTCTACTGCCCCCAGGCTCCCTTAGGAGAAGGGGGCTCGCCACCCGAGCATCCCCTGCCAGCACCCACCTCGCTGGAGGGAGCCCTAAGGGAAGTCCCCTGTCGTCCCCTTCTCCCCCCTGCCCACACCCAGCACCAGGCTGTCCCTTAACAGGGGGGTTTGTGCTTCGCCTGGGAGGTGAAGATGTTATCCTTGCCCATTCCATTTATATTTTCTATTTATATTATCTCAATGTTTTTTTTTTCTTTCCTATCATATACTAGGTTCATTAAATTTTCTTTGTCCTTTTCTACACTCTTTGAAGCTCTACATTCTATTTCTAGTCCACTAGAGTTTTGCTTCCATTTTTAGCTAACTCAATTGAACCACATTTTTTAGCAACATCAATAATTAAATAGTATTTTAACCTCCCTCTCCTCCAAGTCAAACAATATGATATGTTGACAACTTCCTGTATCCCCTCTTCTTAATGACCCCTTCCCCTTAAGCTTTGTTGAAATAACGTTGAATTTTAGTTCCAAGATTGTAATTATTAGCGTGAGGGCTTTTTTTTTTTTTTTTTTTTTTACTTCTAATAGACTTCATTTTTTTTAGAGCACTTTTAGGTTCACTTTCCGTACTTCTGAGCAGAAAGTAGAGTTCCCATATATCCTTTGCTCCCACCTCCATGCACACACAGCCTCTCCCACTATAAAACCCCGCACCAGAGCAGTACATTTGATACAATCAATGAACCTGACACATCATTATCATCCCAAATCATAGTTTACATTAAGGTTCACTCTTGGTGTTGGTGTGGTACACTCTGTGGGTTTTCACAAACATATAATGACATGTATCCACCATTATAATGTCACACAGGGTAGTTTCACTGCCTTAAAAATCCTCTGGGCTCCCGCTATTCATCCCTCTCTTCCCCAATCCCTGCAGCCACTGATCCTTTCCTGTCTCCATAGTTTCGTCTTTTCCAGGATGTCACATAGTTAGAATTATACAGTATGTAGCTTTGTTCATATTGGCTTCCTTCACTTAGTAATATGCATCTAAGCTTCCTCCATGTCGTTCTTTTTTTTAGTGCTAAATAATATTCCATTGTCTGGATGTACCACAGTTTATTATCCATTCACCTACTGAAGGTCATCCTGGTTACTTCCAAGTTTTGGCAATTGTAAATAAAGCTGCCATAAACATCCATGTGCAGGTTTTTCTGAGGATGTGTGGACATAAAATTTCAATTCATTTGGATAAATACCAAGGAGTGCAATTGCTAGATTGCATGGTAAGATTATGTTTAGTTTTGTAAGAAACTGCCAAACTTGCAAAGTGGCTGTACCATTTTGCATTCCAACCAGCAATGGATGAGAGTTTCTTCTGCTCCACATTATCACCAGCATGTGGTATCCTCAGTATCTGGCATTTTTGCCATTCTAATGGTGTATAATGGTATCTAGTTGTTGTTTTAATTTGCAGTTCTCTGGGGACATACACTGTTTAGTTTTTTAAATCCTTTAAAAATGTGTTTGTCTTAGTCTGTTGGGTCTGCTGTAACAAGATGCCACAGACTGGGTGGCAACAGAAATAAACAACAGAAATTTATTTCTCACAGTTCTGGAAGCTGAAAGTCCAGGATCAGGGAGCCAGCATGAGCAGATGAAGGCCCTCTTCTGGGTCACGGACTTCTTTTATCCTCACATGGCAGAAGAAGCTAGAGAGCTCTGTGGGGTCTCTTTTATAAGGGCACTAATCCCATTCATGAAGGCTCCACCCTCATGACCTAATCACCCCCAAAGACCCCACCTCCTAATACCATCACCTTGGGGGTTAGGATTCCAACATATGAATTTGGGGGTAACACAAACATTCAGACCATAACAGTATTAAACTTCATGACTACATTAACAGCAATTATTTAAATGTAACTTTAAGTGCTAATGTTTCATCACTCATTATAGCATTCCTTTCCCTTTTTCGAGTTCATTCACTTAATCCACAAATACTGACCTGCAGGGAGATCGAACAGCCACAAGCTCACAGTCTCTGTCTTCCTGGAACGTACATCCCCCAGCGAGAGCTTTAAGTTATTTTGTGTTTGGCTGGAGTATGCCCTTAAGTCTTTATTTTTTTAGTCATTCTTCTCCAAACACTCTTCCCCTGAAAGGAAGCATGGCTTTTCCTTGACCTCCTCCAGGTCTTGGCTCCAATGTCACCTTCTCGGCGAGCACTTCCGAATCCATGCCATTTACAACGGCACCTTCCCGTGTTATTCTCCTGCACGACACTTCTTACACTCAAAACATCACATTTCATCGAAGGCAGCAAGAATTTTAAGACACACCATTAGGCAGTGTGTCACTAAATGAGAAGACTTGCCAGCCAAGTCAAGGACTTAATTTTAGGCCACACTGCTCAGGTTTCTTTGCGTAATTCAGAAGTTTTAAGCGATGTCTTCAGCCTCTGGTCAAAATCCTTGGCATGGGACAGGCAATCCACCTGCAAGTACAGCTCGCTAATAAAACATGACGTGGCTACACCTACTTCGAGGCATCTTCCTTTCTTAAGGTGTCAAAACACTGCTGGTTGTTTATAAGAAAATACGGAATTGCGGTCATTCTTCCAAGAATGAATATTTGCTTCTTGGTTCCCATGACTTTTTGTGTACATAACTTTTTGTTTCAATGTCGAATCACCATAGAATCTTTCTAAAGACATTTTAAGTAGCAAATAAAATCCTATGCATAGAGTACCAACAATGTGCATGACCAGATTGAAGTAGCAACAATATTACGAACAGCTGTTATCAAACACAAGTCCATATGCCCCACGCACCGGGAGGCCAAACAATACCAAACTGTCGGAGTTTGGAGCAGAGACAGGTTTAATGCAGGGCCGTGCAAGGAGACAAGTGGCTTATGCCTTAAAAACCCCCAACTCCCCGAAAGCTTTCAGCAAAGCCCTTCTATAGGAAAGGTGAGGGAAGGGCGTGGTGAGTTGTTGCTAACTTCTCGGTTTCAGAGCCTTTGTTCTTGAGGGCAGGTCACGGTGAGGTCACGATGTTCCTGTAACCCTCCACCAAAACAAATGTTATTCCCCGTTCTGAAAAGAAAGGGCAAGGTCCCATGGCTCAACTCTCCCCCTCCGAGGTCCACGTCCTGGCTAAGAGGAGAGGGTCTCAGGTCGGGCCGGGGACCCTGCCCCGGAGCGCTCGTCCAGCACCCTGTCTGGGTCTTCCCTCCAGTGCCCAGGCCGGCTGAAGAGGCAGCTCTCAGCTGGCGGCACCCTCAGGGCCAGGTCCCCAGACCCTGCGCAGCCATCATCGCTGAGGGAGCCAGACACCCAGGACCCGGCTGGCCCTCAAGCTTTTCATTTAAAGTGGAGAGAATCGGGGCCTCCCTGGTGGCGCAGCGGTTGAGAGTCTGCCTGCCAATGCAGGGGACACGGGTTCGAGCCCTGGTCTGGGAAGATCCCACGTGCCGCGGAGCAACTAGGCCCGTGAGCCACAACTACTGAGCCTGCGCGTCTGGAGCCTGTGCTCCGCAACAAGAGAGGCCACGATAGTGAGAGGCCCGCGCACCGCGATGAAGAGTGGCCCCCGCTCACCGCAACTAGAGAAAGCCCTCGCACAGAAACTAAGGCCCAACTCAGGCAAAAATAAATAAATAAATAAACTGGAGAGAATCGTTTGTATAGGATCCACAGAAATACGTGTTGTAGCAAATACCAATCAGGTTAATCCCCCAGCTCACGACAATTGTCCTTCTTTGAGAAGAGCCCCAAACACAGAGGTGAACTTGAGGTCATGACATGTAACGTCCTTGCAACTTAACCCTGACGCCTGGCCACCCCCTAGGGGTAGACAACTTATCTAAGCTGGACCAATTTCTGAAACCTGAATGGAGACTGAAGCTGGTTGAAGCTGTTACCTTACTGGCAGTGTCCATATACTCCAGCTGCTGAGGCTTCCGTGGACCGCCACCCGTGGAGACCGCCGCCGCCGCCATCAGGTCGCAGAGGTGGGGCTGGGGGAGAGGCTCGCTGCTGCTTCAAGGCCTGGGGGCGGCCGTGGCGAGGGTTCTGGAACTCGGCGGGACAGTCCCCAGCCTGTCCCCGGGTCCCGCAGCTCACCTGCTGGCCCGAGGCGGGAAGGCCTGGAAGGCCCCGGGGAGAACGCTGCGGACCCGCCTCTCCCCATACTCGCCGCCGCAAGGCCCATGGCTGCCAGGCTGACCTTCGGCGGGGAGGGACTTCCGACCGCCGCGCTCTGGGTCTCGCGAGAGCAACTGCGCCCCGGCCCCACCCCTATTACACAGCTGTGGTCAGGTTTGCCCATTCACGGGCGAGGACAAATGCTTAGAGGCAGCTTCTTGGCCGAGAGCAACTGTAAGATGCCAGTGATTGTAGAAGGCCTCCCAACTTCAGAGCAGCTAATGTGCAACTCTGTACTTCCCCAAATCAACAAAATATGGTAATTTAGTTGCATTGTCTGTTACATGCACCCTCTGCGAGTTTGCAAGCTCTATGAAAATGGGGAATTTGTCTGTCTACTGATATACCGTGGATGCCTAGAAGAGAACCTGGCCAACAGGACGCATTCAAATATTTGCTGAGGAATTGTGTAAATGAAGCAGGATTTGACTCTATGTCTGCTTACCTAGAAAACCCTAAATTTCCCCAGCCCACACTCTGGAGCCCTTCACTCGGGCTTGGAACGCACTTTCATGGTCATGTTCACTCTGTGTGTTGCTGCCCCTCCGGGAGCTAGAAGCCTCTTTTCTGGTAAAAAGGGGAACAGTTGACTGGCACATGTCATCCAGAAGATGAGTGTTGATGTTCTAGACTGTGGTGGGGTTTTTATCAAATGCTTGTAGAATCAAGTGTGAAAATTCAGCCACAATGCTCTTGTTATAAATCAAAAGAAGAGCATGAGAAGGAAAGAGAGAAAAGAAAGAAAGAAAGAGAAAGAAAGAAAGAGAGAAAGGAAGGAAGGAAAGAAAAAGAAAGGAAGGAAGGAAAGAAAGAAAAGGAAGGAAGGAAGAAAGAAGGGAAGGAAGGAAGAAAGAAGGGAAGGAAGGGAGGGAGGGAGGAAGAAGAGACCATCTCCTATGCACTCTAGGAAGTTTACTCACTGATGCTGTTGGCTCCTGGTCTGATGGGAGGAGCACAGGTATTGATTCCTGGGCACTTTGATGTTTGAGAGGCCAGGTAGGTTCTCGGGCAACCCAAGAAGAGCAACAACGCTGAGCAGGCCCTTGTTCTGTGCTTCTGAGGAGGGCATCTGTGCTCGACCTCCAGACCTGTGTGCCTGCAGTGCTGGCAGACCAGTTTCAGAATCACTCAACTTCATATACAGCCCAACAAAAAGAAAAAATATTTCTCACTAACTACACATTGGCTTAAATGCCTACTCTTATGGTTCCATATCACAGAAATTTATGGCTGGGAAACATGATGAGTGACCTCCGTGGACAGATGTTTCTTTTCTTTTATTCTCAGGACATAGGAATTGGCTTTGACAACCATCAAGGAAGGGATCCAAGGCTTTGGAGCCTAATAGTACAGGATATCTCTTTTAATTACCTTGATAGGCCATCTAAGCTCCTCCGTTATGTTTACATTTCATTCGATAATCTCATTTTACGGGAAAAGATATGTGATGTGCTATTCTACACGAATTAGCACAACTTAACTTTTCATTTCAGATATGAAATGAAATACAGACAGAGTCTCGAGTCTTTAAGATCTTAATACCACAAACTCAGCCTCAGGTTACTGATGACTTTAGTGATTGGTGCAGTAGAAAACTGTTACTGCTTTTCCATTCAAAATTCAGAGAATAACAAGCTGGGGGAAAAGTCTCTTGATACAGGGATCCTGAAACTGTGGTCAGGGAAGAGTACTAATTAAAAGCCTGGATGCTGGGGCTTCCGTGGTGGCGCAGTGGTTGAGAATCTGCCTGCCAATGCAGGGGACACGGGTTCAAGCCCTGGTCTGGGAAGATCCCACATGCCGCGGAGCAACTAGGCCCGTGAGCCACAATTACTGAGCCTGCGCGTCTGGAGCCTGTGCTCCGCAACAAGAGAGGCCGCGATTGTGAGAGGCCCGCGCACTGCGATGAAGAGTGGCCCCTGCTTGCCGCAACTAGAGAAAGCCCTCGCACAGAAACGAGGACCCAACACAGCCAAAAATCAATCAATCAATCAATCAATAAAATTTAAATTATAAAAAAAAAAAAAGCCTGGATGCTGGACCCAACGTTCACCTCATTCATTCATTCACTGTGATTCAGTGAGTGCCAACCAGCAGCTCCAGGCACCACACCAGGCACTGGGGCTACAGAATAACATGGGGCATGGCCAGTGTCTGGAAGGAAAGAGCTGATAAAGTCTGTTGTTAGAATGAATTTAAATTTTACTTACTCAGTGTTTATTCATTCCCTTACATGGTGCTCTTTTCAAAGAAACACATCCATCCTATTCAAATAATGGTAAAACCCTTTATATCAATAGAAGAAACTGCTTGAATTAAGACACTGCTGCGTGGATTTTACCTCCCCAAACTGTACACTGAAGGCCCTCCTTCCAAATTTCTAGTAGGAGCATTCCAAAGTGCCTCTTCCTCCAAGAACAGGGGAGAGTCCAGCTTTTTCAAGGGCCTCGCGCTCCAGTGCCCCCATAGCCCTCATCGGCAGACAAATCTCTGCAACATTTAACACAGACATGAAAATAGAGCTTAGGGCCAAAAGAAATTACAAAGCAAAAGTGAAGGATAATTTATTATGCATGAGCTCTCCTCCCCTTAAAACCTCCCTTTGTTCCGTTTTTATAGGGATCTGGTTTTTTAAGAGAATTCCAAATGAAATTTCCTGCAAACAGATGCTTGTACTCACTCAGTCTCCCGATAAGGGGCCAGGAAAAGGAGATGAAGATGAGGCCTCAGGGTCTGGGGTTTGCACTGACAAACGTGGTAAGGCCAATACACATTCGACAGATTTATTACAATGGTGGCCAGTGCTATTGATTTAAACAACTAACAGGTAAAGCAAATCTAATCTAAATCCCTTTGCTGCAATGTGAATGCACCCTAATTATCTCACCTTTGTCCCTCGGAACAGTCAAGTTGTATTCACTCCACTGCATATTGGCAGTTGCTAGAACCCACGGGAAGGGCTGGTTGATAGGCAAGATATTATTGCAGGGCAGCGGGGGCCTGCTCGGAGATGAAATTAGAGATCCTTTCTTTCAAGACCTTCATATTGTGAAAGCCCCTGCTTTCCTGCTTCTTCCCAGACATGCTGGTGTCCACTTCCTAGATGACCAGGGCTTTTTTACAACACCAATCATTAGGTTTAATTAAAATGTTGCCATTGAAAAAATGGATTGTGAGATATTTCATACTATATAAGAGTATAGAAAACATGTCTGTGTTGTAAATAATTATAAAGCAAATACTCATGCAACCGTGATCCAGGTTAACTCGAAAAGATACATGCACCCCAATGTACACAGCAGCACTATTTACAATAGCCAAGACATGGAAGCAACCTAAGTGTCCATTACAAGATGAATGGGTAAAGAAGACATCGTATATATACACACAGTGGAATATTACTGAGCTATAAAAAAGAATGAAATCATGCCATTTGCAGCAACATAGATGGACCTAGAGATTATCATACTAAGTGAAGTAAACCAGACAAAGATAAGTATCATATGATATCACTTATACATGGAATCTAAAAAAATGATACAAATGAACTTATTTACAAAACAGAAGTAGACCCACAGACATAGAAAACAAACTTATGGTTACCAAAGGATAAAGTGGGAGGGGGGAGGGATAAATTAGGAGTATGGGATTAACACATACACACTAGCATATATAAAATAGATAACCAACAAGGACCTACCGCATAGCACAGGTGACTGTACTCAATACTTTGTAATAACCTGTAAGGGAAAAGAATCTGAAAAAGTATATATTCTGACACCTTGACTTTGGCCTTGTGAGAGTTAAGCAGAGAACCCAGTCAAGCCCATCTGACTTCTGGCCTTTACAGCTGTGTACTAATAAGTGTGTGATATTTTAAGCTGCTATATTTGTAGTGATTTTTGTTACACAGCGTTAGAAAATTAATGCAATGTCCATACAAGTGTTTTCCAAAGTGCGACAGCAATATTTATTCCCACCCCCAGTAGTTCTAATTGTTCCATATTCTTTCCAACACATGAAATTGTCAGTTGTTTAAAAATTTTAAATCTGGTGTGAATGTACTGGTATTACACTATGGTTTTAATTTGCATTTCTATAATTACTAATGAGGCTGACCATCCTTCACACTTTTTTTGGCCATTGAGTTTTCCTTCTTTTGTGCAATATTTGTTGACATCTTATAACCCAATTTTCTATTGGGTTCTTTGTCTTATTAACTGATAAGTTTTCTCTATATATTCTGGATGTGAGTCCTTTGTCAATTATTATTTTGCTAATATCTTTCTTACAATTTTTGTCTTAAGAAATGTTTCATTATTCCAAAGTCCTCAAAATATTCTTTTATAAATGCTTTAAACCTTTGCTTTCATATTTAGGTTCTTTAATCCACCTGGAATTAATTTTTTTGTATGGTATGATGTAGAATCCATTTTTTCCCCATCTGGATAAATCATCATTTCAGTAACATTTATTAAAATGTCAGTTCTTCCCTCACAGATTTGCAATGTCACCTGTGTTGTATACCCAATGATAATATCTGTGTAGATTTAGTTTTTGGACCACATTCTGTTCCATTGTTTAATTTTTTATTTCTACATCTATACCGCACAATCTTAATTATTAGAGTATTATACCAATGCCTTGATATCTGGTAGGGCTAAGCTTCCTAGACTGATCTCTTTTCCTTGGCTATGATTTTTCTCCCTTTATATGATAATTTAGAAAATTACTTTAATTAATGTTTGTAGTCAAACTAGCCTTGCATTCCTGGAATAAACAAAATTGGTTATGATGTATTATCCTTTTAATATGTTGCTGGATTTAGTTTGCCAATATATTGTATAGAATTTTTGCATCGATGATCATAAGTGTTATTGGCCAGTAATTTTCCTGTCTCCTACTTGTCCTGTCTTTATTATCAAGATTTTGGAAACCTCATAAATTGAGTTGGAGAGTGTTTGCTTTTTTGCTGTGCTCAGGAATAGTTTGTGTAAAATTGATTTAGTTAAAAATTTAACTATCTGATAAAACTTGCCTTTGAGGCTATCTATGCCTGGACTTTTAAGATTTTTTTTGATCACTATTTAATTTCTTTAAAGCATATTATATTATTTAAGAAAATTTTGGTTTTTTTAATGTTATATTTTTCTCCCTGATTCCAAATTATTTCATATAAAGCAATTTTCAGTAGCAGCCACAAAAGGTGTTAAGCTTGCTAGTTTTTGAGTCTGGAACTATTGTTCAGGAAGATCAGACAGATCTGCCCAGAAATGAGAGAACGTGACAACCAGAGAAAGGGGAAGACAATCTTACTTACAGAACAGGGACGTAGTTTCTAATGTCACAGACTACGTAAATCTCAGCTTGTCACTCCAAAGAAAAAGATATTCCAGGTTTCACCTACTTAACTCATCTTCTAAAACAAGAAAATTGGCCGCCACAGGGAGCCGTCCTTTTAAACTTACCTCTGACAACACGCTGTGCTCCTTTCTTCTTCCCTCCATTTATTAGATTTTTAATTGCAAGGGCAATTTACATACATATTTCTCTGCAATGTCCACAATTTTCTGATGATTTAGGCCAGCTTCAATTTATAGGCAAGGAAACTGCTTTTCCGAAATCAATTAAATGACTCCAAGAAATGAGGCTCCAGAGCCAAGATCTGCATCTAAGAACCCTAGGATTGGAAGAGACCTCAGAAATTATTTGGGGAGCTCCCTTTTTCCACTGAGAAGTCTAATAAGGTACAGCCAGCGAGGGGCAGAGGCCCAGCCAGAACCAAGTGCCTGATCCTAGGCCGGGTCCCATCCATTACCTGGTGAGATTTTCCCCTAATCGGAGCCACTGCCCTGAAGCTACTTAAAGTTCTGTCGGGAGGGTCAAGCTTGCCTTTGTGCAAGGTCTGCGTAGGGATAGTTTCAAGTCTCTTTCTCAGTAACGCAAACACTTTCCGGTGTAGCGACCCCTGGTTAAAATGGCAGAAGCAATCCTGAATTGTAATAGAAAGTGGCCTAAAATCAAAACCAAGAAACGCTCAGGCACAAATGAACATTTCATATTCTATATCGGTTTACATTTTATCAAGAAATGTTAAAAGCATCTGCTGACTTCTGTTTCTCTGCTGTTTTACAGTGTACAGAGGGCACTTTCTCCCATGCTGTTCATTTACTGCAATTCAGCAAAACTGTGTTTACTTCAGGCCACTGCAGATGTTGATGAGATCCTTGTAATGTGTCGAGGCAAACGAGTACAAGCTCCATCCTGCGTGACAGAGCCTGACCCAGGTAGGGACCCTTCTAGGGCTTAGGGGAGCCAAGCAGGGCCATGGATGTGAGGGGCAGCCTGGTGGTCAGGATTTTTGAGCTGAACCACGAGTAACTGGTGAGATTTCACCGGATGGCCAGTACACCCGATGTGGGGAGAGCAGAGGTGCAGAAGCAGGAAGCTAGGTGGCAGCGTGACACAGAGGCTAAGGGCACGGGCTCTGCCATCAAGGGAACCTGGGTCTGAGCTCCAGGGACTTGCTGTTTACTAGCTGTGTGACCTCAGGTGAGTTCCTTGGCCTCTCTCTGCCTCAGTTTCCCCATAGATAAGCAGAGGGTAATGATAGGACATAGCTCTTGGGTTGTGGTGAAGATTAACAGATAAAGCACTTAGCAGAACACCTGACGCCTGGCAAAATTCACCTGCTATGAGTTCAAAACACTGGAAGTAGCCCGATGGAGCGGCCAGGATAGAGAGACTTCCAGGAGAGAGAAACTGGACTCTATTATATTGACAAGGGAGACGGTTTCTGAGCAAGGCAGTGATGTTCAGAGTTGTGTGTCAGGAAAGAATTTTAGTATTAGGAAAGGAAAAAGAGTGGAAGCAAAGAATGGAGGAAGAGAGTCTGCGTGAGAAACGGTTCCATGGTTTGTTCATTTTGTGTGTGAATCTATTTCCTCCCTGGAACACCGGCTCCCGGAGGGCAGCCCTGCACCCTCCTTACTCACGGGGGGTCCCAGGCTGGTACTCAGCAGGCTCCGCCCCGGATTGGCCGGATGAATGGATGAACGGGTGAAATTGTGCTTCTCACACTCAGCTGTGGACAGGAAAAGTCCAGTTAGCCCATTTTACGGATGAGAAACACTGCACATCCAGAGGCTCAGGGACTCGTCCACTGCCCCACAGGGAGAGGCAGCTCTGGGACCAGAAGAGAGGGCTGTTTACTCTGTGTGCAGGAGGCCAGCATAACAAACGGACGTGTTTGATTTCCATTAGTTCACCTAAGGTCAAGAACAGAAGATGAATATTCTGAAAAAAAATTCTAAGGCCTACAGAGTAAATAATAATAAAAATAATAGTAGATTCATTAATTAATTCCAATTCTAATTAAAAATGTAAAGTTCTCCTCCTGACGCACACTAGGTGGCAGCATCTTGCACCATTTTGAGGGCAGTAACAATGGCAACCGGGCCCCTCCGTGAAGGGTCTGTACAGACTGCACCCTAAGCTAGGGCTTGATTTTTATTATTTTATTTAAGCCTCATGACCACTTAATTCTGCAGGTTAAAACAGCCCAGAAGAAAGGATCAAATCCAGAAACCTGAGGTCACCAACCTTCCTCTTGCAAAGAGGTTTCTCGTGGCTGCCTTGCCTTGTCACTGAAGATGCCCCCCAGGGAAGCCTCGCTTCCTAGAAGCCTCTGAATCAGGGTCCTTCCGTGGTGAGAAGGGGTAGCAGGGACAGAGGAGTCCCTGGGCCTTAGAATGGGCCGGCAACCCCTCCCACACACCTCCCTTCCTGGCCCCCTGATGTCTGCTGAGCTGGGCCAGCCCTGGGCGCACTGGAGACAGCCCACGCCTGCCAGTGCCCAAGCTGCCTCTTTCCAGGCCCCATCTTTCAATGGCAAATATTTATTGAGCACCTATTATGCACCAGCAATATGCCCCAAACACAAACCCCCAAGCCCCGTACGCCTTTGCCCCAGCACCATCCGCCACAGCCGCCCTCCTGCTCCCAGATCCTCAGGGCTCCTGCTCGGCTTCTGCAAGCCCCCCTGCTCAGGCCCGGCCTGTCTCCTTTCTTCCCCAGTCCAAAGGGACCGTCCTGGCTGTTCCCAGTGCTTGAGGGTGCATCAGGGTGTCTGTGCCAGGCAGTAGAGGGTAACTGTTCTCTCTCCCCAGGTGACGGCACGTTGGAACTTTCACGGAGGTACGCTGTGGTCAGGATTTTAAAGATTAATGCTATAGGCTTTTGGAAGAGGAATTCGGGAGCAGGTAGGTGTTGTGGCTTTAAATCACACCATGAGGCAGAGGGTCTCGTACCAGGATTGCCCGGGCACTGGGCGTTGGTTCTGTGAGCAGCACGATCCTGAAGCCATTCCGGCCCACACAGGTCTCCGCTGACGGAGCCCACACGGGTTCATAAATACAAGCTAGAGACAACAGACACAAAGAACAGGGCAGCAACCGTAACAGCCACTAATGTTTATTACGGGCTTCACACGCGTCGACTCCTGTAACGCATGCAACAACTCAGTGAGGCAGATATGTTCATTATGCCCATTTTTCAGAGGAGGAAACTGAGGCCAGAGAACTTGTTTTCCCAGGACTGCAAAGCTAGAAAAGTGGTGGGGCTGAGATTTAAACAAGAACCTGGGCTCCTAACCGCACTCTGTTGCCCACTCGAGTTCCCCAAAATGCCAAAGCGACATCCAATGTGAATTTCATCTCTCACATACACACGCACACGCACAGGCGCACATGCACACGCACGCTCACACCTTCTACTGAAGGCAGAGATCTCCAAATACCTCCTGGTTCGTGCTGTCAGCCAGTGAGAATGAGTCCAACAGTTAGTTTCAAGCTGGGGAAAGGAAGCACGGAGGCCCGGGAATTGGCCATGGCTTTGGATCACTGCATTTTGCTCTTATAGAAACGTGTGTGTGAGCCTACAGGTGTGTCTCTATGGTGACACAGACAAGACCGTGGTACTTTCTTGTGACACCTGGATTTGACCTTCCCTCATACTCTCTTAGAAAACCATAAGTTGCTCTTTTGCGGCTCCTACAACATTTTCTGTACCCACATCTGTCAAGGTCAACATATGGGAGGTTCCTCTCATGGTGGGGACACTTGTTTACTCGAAGGGCCTCTAAGGGGCATAAGCTCCAGAATGGGGACTTGATCCTACTCACGTTCAGCCTTCATGCCGGCTAGCATACAGCGGGCGCTCAATAAATGACTCCTTGTGGGAGGAGAGGGTGGACTCAGGAAACAAGGGGTCTCCTCTCCATTCCTGGGCTGGCCGCCCCTCCACCTCACCGCTCCCTCCCTGGGCTTCCCCTGCGCCCCCATGCCCATCCTCCATCATAGAACAGGAAGGGGTGCAACACTGGAGAGCCAGAGCCAAAAGCCACCACGGGTCAAATAAGACAAGAGGAAAATGACGCAGCACTGCAGAAAAAGCCAGCACAGCTTGGATCAATACCATGTGGGCCGGATTCCCTGAGATCTTGTGTAAGAAGCAGGCCATTCGGGAAAATACAGTAAAGAAAGTCATCACTTCCAACACCGCAAGTTGATTGATGAGAGCCTCAAGGTTGCAGGTTTGCAGAAAAGAACTCACCTGGCTGGATAATGTTTGATCAGCCTTAAAATGTCTTTTCTGTTTCACTATGTGAGAAGGGGGAGGGGGTGTAGTTAATGAGTTGTGTTGAGAATGAGGGAGGAGGGGACTTATTTTTAAGATGAATAGCTTATCAGTACGAGTAAATGAACAGCCTACATTTGGCATCATCCGAGTCTTGGATTATAGGTTAAATGTCCTTGCCCGAAGAATAAAATGTGGAAGAGAAAGAGCAATTACAGGCGCTCAATCTTGTTCTACTCAGACTTGGCGTAATCTGTCTTTCTAGTAGTTTCTAATTGGCTAGATTTGTCGGTGCAAATTGACCTGTGGATTCACCCTCACTGCCTGGTCTCCTGCTTCTTTGGGGGCCTTCATAGCACACACCACAGTTGTCACATTCTGTTTGTGTGGTTCTTTGAATAATATTTGGCTCCTTATTAGATTTTAAGCCCCAAAACAACAGGGACTGAACATGATTTTGTAGCCCCATCGCTGAGCATTGTGATAAAAACGGACAAACAGCCTGGAGAGGAAATGTGTGCTTCCCTGGAGTGCCATTCATTCCTGTGTACCCACTCCAGGCACGTGGGGACAGCTTGCCACTTGCTTGGTATTAATCATGCCACTGCAAACTGCACAGTTCTTCAGGGTTCACGCTAGGAAGCAAATCTAAACTCACCCGCAGCCTAACCTTAAGCACCTCAGGAAGCTCTTTGGAAATAAACAATGTCAGACGTTACCTGGCAACCCTACAAGCTGTTGTGCATGGAGGGCCTGTGGATTTACTTGCTGTGCCCTCCTTGCCACACTCCACTCTCCTATTACTGATATTCATAAAAACCTGGGTTTTCAAACTGTCCCATCTTATTGTTGGAAGGGTCTGTGAAGCAAAGAGGAAGATCAAGTATCAGTAAGGTGCGCATTTCATTTAAAACATCATTTGAACTGTTCCTTTCCACTGCTTCCCCTCAGAGAACATTTATGAGAGCATCTACTTAGCAGTAAAGCCACATGATTTAGTGTATTTCTTTTCTTTTCTTAATTTGCTCCTATAGGTCTTATCTTCTCGGCGTTCTTGTGGCGTTTTATTTAATTTAATGCTTGTTATTATTTGTTACATCCTACGAAATGTCTTATCTCTGAACAAGTTGATAAACACCCCAAGGGCTGGAACCAGCTTCTAGCAAGATATCTTGTAAACATCTTCGGTTAAGTACTTTCAGCTGACTGATCTGGCTGTTCATCTTTGAGAAACATTGAAATCACTAAGGAAGGAAAGAGAAATGGGGACAACCAGCTTATCAAATTACAGCCAATTCACAAGTTTTGACCAGAACATCGCCTTCACTCATTTGAGTTTACACAGTGCATTTTCTTCTCATGAAGGCCCTAGGTTGACTACTAGCCCTAAAGAGGTTATCCATGAACCCGACTCTGGTTCTCAGTTCATCGTGTAAGATTTTGCCCCCCTGGTTTGCAGTAGATGATTTGGTCGTGTTGCCCCCTCTTCGCTGGTACCTGGCTGACACAGGTGTGATGGTTTCCTGAAACCTCTTGAATGAGTAAATAACTGTGGGCAAATGATGAAGGTGGTACCCATGTGATCGCACCTCCCACTTCAACAGCGAAGTCAGGACAATTGACACTGCCACCTATATTCTCTGACGTAAATTCTATTCTAAGCCAGCCTCCATCCCAGCGCCTATTAGCCTTTTGTAAAAGGTCAGCATTTCTCCAGTTCTTGGCTAGCTCCTCTTTTGGCTAGCCAAAATCTTTTTTTTTTTGGCTAGCTGAAATCATTTTTAAAAGTTTTACTTATTTATTTTTATTGAAGTATAGTTGATGTACAATATTGTGTTAGTCTCAGATGCACAGCAAAGTGATTCGGTTACACGTATATATGTATATATCTATATCTTTTTTTCTATACTTTTCCATTATAGTTTATTGCAAGATATTGAATATAGTTCCCTGTGCTAAATAATAGATCCTTGTCGTTTATCTATTTTATATATGATACTGTGCATCTGTTAATCCCATGTCCCAGTTTATCCCTCTCCCCCTTCTACTTCTGTAACCAGAAGTTTGTTTTCTACATCTGTGAGACTGTTTGTTTTGTGTATAGATTCATTTGTACTAATTTTTAGATTCTACATGTAACTATTATATAATATTTGTCTTTCTCTGACTTACTTCACTTAGTATGAAAATATCTAGGTCCATCCATGTTGCTGCAAATGGCATGATTTCATTCTTTTTTTATGGCTGAGTCTAAGCTTTAATCTTAACCCTCCTTCATCCAGAAGAAGCAGAAAGAGAAATAAAAGTATTCTTAGTAATAGGATGAAGGCTCCACCTGGAAGCAAGGGAGAAGGTAGACAGAAGTTTCACTATCATCCAAGAGAGAATACATCCCAAGAAGACTGTGGTAGGCCAACCTAAAGCTCCCCCAAGGCACTGTGTGCACAGGGTACCAGTAATTCATTACCGAGCTGCATGTCCCCACGTTCCCAGTCCCCTTGACCTCAGCCAACAAAAACAACAGTAGGAAAAACCAATATTGTAGCCACACTACCTTAAATTCCAGTAGCAGAGGAAACATTTAAAGGGCAGAGTTGTTTTCATGGTAAAGCCTACAGCTGGATCTCTTACAAGGAGCCCCAGCTTAGGTCTCTGGTACATCACTGGGGGGTCGACAAAGAATTGATATGTTCCTCACTGCCATTCTGGAGTCTACGCTTCTCTTTATTCCTTCCCTGGCTCCTCTTTTCCTTTGACTCTGCTTCAATTACAGGTCTGTGTACTTAAAATAATTGGATTCTTGACAGTTTCTTAAAACGGATTCACTTCTACTTTGCTTTTTGGAAATGTTGAAATCATTCTGTTGTAATTTTTCACCATACACGCGCTCAACACATAAATAATTATGACATGAATATCATTTAATTTTTAAGAGATGATTTTGTATGAAGCACACATTTTTTTCCCAAGCTTTTTCTTTGCTTCTTATGCCCTTTTAAACACTGGTAGGTCAAGAATACATTTTAATTGTGTAAAATTATTAAAAATATAAAAATACACAAATTAAACTAGGAATCTCCCCCTTTATTTCTGACCCCGATTCCTTTTCCTTCCCCAGAAGTGACCACTGTTTACATGATAGGTAAACGTCCAGTCTTATCCATAAGCATTTATATAGATGTATGGATACACTTTTAATTTTTTCATGTAAATGGGATTATATTACATGTATTGTTCTGTAGCTTGCTTTTTTATATAATAGTATAGCTTCAAAGTCTTATTTCTGTAAAATAAAATAATAATACCTTATTATTTTAAAAGATATGCATTATAGTCCATAATAAGGAATACAGATGTGTTATACTCAATCTAGTGAACTACTAAAATATAGTTGGGTTGAGAAATTATGAGAAATGCTGCAATATCTTTGAACAACAATCTTCGTGCAGATAAATACTTCTGAAGGCCAAATTCCTAGAAATCTAATTGTGCATTCAAAGGATATGTGCATTTTTAAAAGCTTGACTGAGGTATAACTCACATCCCATAAAAGTTACCCATTTTAAGGTATTAGTAGATTTATGTTTATATGATTACTAGTATATTTAAAGAGTTGTATGACTATCACCACAATTTTATTTTAAATCATTTCTATCACCCCCAAAAGAAACCTCATACCCATTTGCAGTCATTCAACATACCCACCCCCAGCCCTAGGCAACCACTATTCCACTTTCTGTCCCTATAGTTCTATCTCCTCTGGACATTGCATATGGATGTAACTGTACACTATGTGTCTTTTGTGTCTGCCTCTTTTCACTTAGCATAATGTTTCTGAGGTTTGTTCATATTGAAGCATGTATAAGTACTATGTTCCTTTTCATGGCTGAATAATATTCCACTGCATGGATATACCACATTTTGCTTATCTATTCGCCAGCTGATAGACAATTGGGTTTGTTGGTTCACACTGGAAACCATAGCACAGAAGAGTAATCATCAGCAGTGGTCACACATAATAACCAAGTAGAAAAGGAGGCATGAGCATAGAAATAACAAATGTAAAAGGACCCAACAGTATGTTCAAGACAGTACAGAGCCAAATGTCTCAAAGAATTCACCACTTGATGATTCTTAGTAGAAAAAATTCTCAGTATGATCCTACTAATTATATAAGATATTGATAAGGCATACCAGACTCTGGTTGGCATTACCATCTTGCTGGGAAATCTAAGGGCAAGTGGAAAGATGTTCCAAAACATCCCCAATTGATAATCAGACTGTATTTTCTCACATGGAAAAAAAAAGTAGAAATTATAATTGTGAGACTGTGAGGCTAGCTCATAAAGATTTTATTTACCCTAAAACCTTAGAATAAAACACTTCATTTTTCATTATACTAGTAAATGTAAGCCTGGAAGTAGTATTCTAATACTTCTTTTAGCTGTACTGTAGCATTTTAAGTCTTACCAAACGTATTAATTGACCTCTGTCTTCTTTCAAGTCTATGACTACTATTGTAGGGAACATACAGTGGTCCAGTGAAATGGACTGACAGCCTCAGAACTGTCACCTTGGAAACTTGCCTTGTTATTCCAAGGATGTAGCCACTCTTCAAATTATTTTTGGAGCCCACCTTCTTCAACGGCCTTTGGAGTTCATGGTATAACCCTAGACATAGCAAATCTTCACTGCTCTGAGTCGATTTAATTTTTCAAAAGAGTCCAAAGACATTAGGAGTTGGGTGACTAAGCTGAGGAGTAATTTGGGGGTGGAAAATAAGGACAAAGTATAGAAACTTCACTCTCCGAGCTACTTCAACCAACAGTATGATGCAGTCATGTGTACAGCTTCCCACAGTGACTTCTTAGAGGATGAAATTAATTTAGCTGAATAAGCAAAATAATTTCATGGTCATACTTATGACATGTCATATGTGCTCGCAAGCACTAAAAAACGGCCCTTCCCCAAATATATCTCCCACCGTCCTACCAAGCTACCTAAAATTCAGAATACTTTGATCTGTAGAACGGACAGCTGCTGCTAAAATACCATATATTCTAAGCAAGGTGTAGCATAATATCTTAGCATGAATTTGCTTGACAGAATAAATCGCCAGCCTTGACTGACGCAAGGCAAGAGGACATAACTGATTTGGGGGGAAGGCCATCAGAGGGAAACCCTCGAACCACCTTCTAATCCTTGAATTGAACACAGCACCCACCCCCCATCAGTTCCAGACATCCGTCTTAAACACATCAGACAAACACGGATGCATGGTCCAAGCGTGTGGTGATTTTTATTAAGAATAACTTTGGTTCTAAGAATTCCACCCTCAATTCTGTAATACTTTCCATTAAAAACAATTATACAAGAGCAAATACAAAAAATATTAAATTATGAAAACAAATCCATTAAGGCTCCCTTTATATATATTATATACACTCAAACAAGTCAAAATTTTTCAGAGTAGAAGAATAAAGTCCACTGTGATAGCTTAGAAAGCAACACTACTCGGAGACTAGAAAACATTGAGCTATTTTAAGAAAACCGCAGAGTGGAAAAATGGAGCCATTTTTCTCAAAAATTGGCTCAAAGCACAAAACTGCTTGGATGTCCATGAGTCCTAGGGGTTTGGACTGTACAGTATTAAAGTGTGGAGGGAGAATGACGCCTTTTTAAACTCAGGCTTATTAGCTGAGCTGATCTGGCAATTTCAAAGAGCTTTTCTATCTGTACATTCCACTGTTTAGTGAGGAGACATCACTTGACACTATTTACAAGTCTTCTTTTGGCCAAACTTTGGACTACTAACCACTAATAATTTTGCAGATTTGTGAGTGAGATTGGGAGGGAAACGCTCTTGGAATTTGTTTTTTCCCAGTGAAGAATGCATTCTAGGTAAATTCTAGGAACAGAATTGGTCTTTCTAAAGGAGCCTGTTAGGGCCCTTGAGAATTTTATCAAGTGGCAGAATTGCTTCAAGGATACAGAATCTAGAGATCTTACCTATCCAGTTGGATTAAAGGCTATGAGCTACTCCTGAATCTTCATTTTACAAATTGCATCACTAGTCCGTATACACAGGGGCAGAACTCTAGTCAACGTACAATCAGAAACGTACTTTCAAGATGATCGGTTAATGCTCTTTCCTTTCTGAAAAGGAAGAAGGATGGAAAAAAATAGTTACCATTCCATCCTTCAAAAGTAAATGATGATAGAGCAACATTGTACCTTAAGCACCTCGTATTTTATTCAAATAATACTTGCTGATGAGAGAAATCATCCATTTCAGGTGTAATCGACATGTTCTATGACTAGCAGTGTATTATCTATGCATTTACTTTTGTCCTGTCCACATTAGGGATGAACAGGATCCTAATCACCAACCATGAAAACTACAGAATTCCCATAGAACGCTAATTTCTACTTAGGCTTATTAAGGATTCAAAAGCTTGGGATCCAGCTTTCTATGACTCTTGAAAGAAATTATGAGAAGAGCCTTCAATGTAGGAATGACCAGCTGAATCGTTTCTACAAAGAACATACTGAATCCACACAAATTCTTCTAGACCACCCCAAGTAGAATGTTGCCCTGCCCATCCTGGCAATAGAAAAGGGATTTCGCGTGAAGAATCTGGCTGTAGTTGGTAACTCAGGGTTCATGTGGAGTATAGCATGCCAGCTGGAGAGCACAAACCGGGCAGCGTCCCCTTCCCCTCAGCTGTTCCTGAGAGATCAACAGTAGTCACAACACATCATCCTTACCAACGCATCACCATCACTAAGGTAGTGGCGAGATAGCCTTTCTTCACGAGAAAAAAGGGCAAAGAGCTAGGTGATCATTAACCAGAAAATTTCAAAGCTTGGATTCAAATAATATTAGAAATGTATAAATGCTATATATCTTCCAAATGGGTCTCCTTGAGACCAATCCACATTTGACTCACATTAAAATACCCAAAGAACTCTTCCTTCACAGCTCCCCATGGGAGCTTTCCCCATACCGCTCTCAGGAGAAACCAAAAGATTTGGACCCTCTACTTTTTGACACTGAAGTTGGGTTATACGGACTAGTTTTTATTCCTCAAAGGACTGGGAGGTTATTTCACATAAAAGGCCTCACTGAGCAAGAAACTTAACAACAAAATAAAAGAAAACAAAACCCCTAACAGTTATCAAAGCAATACATGGATTTATATGATGGACCTTCCCTGAAGTAGAAGGTCACCGTGAAGCATCAGGGAAGCAACAGGAATGAAAATAAGATCAAGACAGACGTTTACGTAGTCTTGTTTATGTATTTCTTTGCTCTCATATTTTTAAAACTCCTCACTCTATTTCTGAATCTTAATGCCAACAAAGGTAAGAACTGCGTTCCACATGAATACTAACATTCTCTGGCGTTAAGCCTAACGTGGGTGAAAGTGTAAATCAGACAAGAAAACAGAATGTACAAACAGTGGATATAATAGATCAAACGCATTTCTGCGCGATCTACATTATTGAATGGGTAACTAAAGGAAGAACGAAACACATTTTCTTTACATTTTAAAAGAAAAAAGGCTCTGTGCCCCACTAAACTTGGCTTGAAAGAAAAACCAAGTAGTGCAACTCTCAGGAATTTATGCCAGTGTCCTCTTCCTTTTTTTCTTGTTGTTGTTATTTTTTAAGTCTTTGAACACAGGTCCATTATCCCAACTTAAGTGCTGGGCAACGTCCTTCGTTTGGCGAATAGGAACTGCAACAGTCACAGGTAACTGATCCACCCGGATGGCAGGAAAACCAAAACCAAACTCTTTTCAAAGTAACAGTTCTCTGCTGGCTGGGATTCTCTCCAGGGGCTTTGGCCCTGAGGTTAAGTACTGGGGAGACCCCTGCACACACTTTTTGTGTGTGCTGGGCTGGGTGCGCGGTTTCTGCAGCCCGGACCTACGACTCCTGGGCTTGAGCCACTTCTTGGCCTGTTCTTCTGAGATTGCCTTTAACCTTCACAAACTCTGGGGCATTTTCTTGCTCTTCCTGCAATTTCTGCTTCTCAAGTTCAAGCTAAACAGAATTCAGAAACAGGAAAATAATTATTTACAAACGGAGAGGCTTTCCAAAAACACTGTTCCTCTTTCCAAAGTCCCTAACGACTTCATTTCCCAACGGAAGGAAGTTTCTCCTGGTCTCCACTTGAAATAGATTTATATTTTGACATATGTGGCTGGATCTAGGTCCTGGGGTAAGAATTCTGTGCAGAAGCAGCAGCTGACTCGTTGTTGCTGAAATACCGAGGGGTGACGAGAGCCTAAAGATTAAGGCCAAGACTTAAAACAGGAGCCGAGGGCAACACGCACTTGCTCCACAGTCTTAAGTGAAGCTGAACTTCACTCAAGTGCTTGAGCTCCCAGCACTGGGCTGTGAATTCTGTGATATTCCCTGGTTTGGGCTTTGCCTCCTGAATCCCTTCTAGGTCCTCAACAGAATCCTTCCCTTTATCTTGAGTGTATTTTAGTCCATCTGCAGACACCTGTCTCAGCTTTTCCTTTCATGGTATAAAAACATTTACATCTGACGTGTCTGGGAAATTCTGCTTGTTCCAGCACCCTTTATTTCTCAGGACAAGATAAGTCAGAGAAAGACAAGTACTGTATGATCTCTCTCACATGTGGAATCTAAAAACAGTAAAACCGTAAAAGCAGAGGGTAAAATGGTGACTAGCTAGGGGAATGGGAAAGATGCTCTTTAAGGGTACATACTCGCAACTAGCAGAGAAGTTAAGTCCTGCAGACCTAATATACAGTAAGGGGATTATCGACAACAAAACGATTATAAACATGAAAGTTGCTAAGAGACTAGAACTTAACTGTTCCCACCACTAGAAGAAATGATAATTATATGATGCGACAGAGGCGTGAGTTAGCACTACGATGGCAATCATATTGCAATACAAATGTACCAAATCAATATATTGTACCCCTTAATCAACAACAACAAAAAACACACCTTTCACCCCAATCACCCCTACCTGCTCCAACTTCTGCTGCCGTTTTAATAGTTCTATTTCCAAGTCAGATTTCTTCTTTTGTGCTTCCTCTTCCTTCTGCTTTATTACTTGATCTCGTTTTCTCTTTTCCATCACTTTCTGCAGTTCTGGCTTATTCTGAGGGGCAAGTCCCCTGCAAAAAAGCATTAACAAATCACTTTGCTGTACACCTGAAATGAATGCAGCATTGTAAATCAACTATACTTCAAAAAATTTTTTTAAATTAAAACTAGTAAAAATAAACTTTTTTAATTAAAAAAATATTTAAAGCATTAACAACATTTAAAAGTTTTAATCTAATGGATGCAACTTTCATGAATAGAAATTTTAGGCATCAACCACAGAAGAGGGGTCTAGTGACTTAGCATGACTGTGACGCCTACCACCAGCTAACAGTCAACACTGGAGGCCTCAGAAATTCATGAGCATGAAAGAAAGGGCAAGAGCACCTTCCAACAGTAAGCAAAACCCATCACTCGATAAAATCGTTCTGAGCGCCTACTGTATGCCAGACACTAGGTCATGCAAGGGAGGTTAGTGCAGGAGGTTTGGGTGGGGAAGGTGGGGGACAGCATGCTCATTCGGGGGGTGGGACGGTCACCCACCAGGGAGAGGAAGATGTTGAAGCTTCCCAGGCTCGAGCCCCTGACCCCAAGTACTAAATGCAGCCTTGAGAGAAGCTAGCACAGAAACTTCAACAACCAAATGGCCCAGAAACCTCTTCCAACCCTTCATGTTTCAGACTTGGCCCAGAAACCTCTTCCAACCCTTCATGTTTCAGACTTGGGAGAGGATTCTTGCACATCTAAAGGCACGTCCAAGGTTCCATCATTGCTGGGGGCATGGCCCTGGAGAACCTGGATCCCGAATCCCAGCCCCGTGCTCTGGAACCATTTCAACTGCCGACAACACACGGAAGTCAGGCTTCAGGGGACCTCGACACTGGGGAGAGATCAATCAGGCTGCCGTCTCTTCAAATGGAGCGAAACAAACCCCAAACTCGGGCCATTCCCTAGCAACCCTCATCTGAAATGTCTGAGGCAGGTCAGGAGAAGGACATTCGCTGGCATTTTCGCAGGTGGGATTTCTGTCTATGTTAATGGTCAGCTGGGACTTGCCTGGCCTCCATGTCCTCGGCCAACTCCTCAGGATTTCTCTAGTCCGGGCTCCCCCTCTTCACCATCCTCTCTCTCTTGAGCCAGTCTCCACTAGCCCCTGAGTCATCTCAACTCGTTATTAACTTTGATAATAAAAGAGAAACAAGCCACAGAACAGGAAGAACGCTATCAATGCCAGGCAGCCCAGGGGGTGAGTGACAAAGCCATTGCACACGTCCACACATGCACACGTGGCCCCAACAGGCACCGGTGCTTTTCTGGGCTGCAGGAAACCAGTGCTGCTGAATCAGCCTCAGACCGAGGTGGCCTGTGCGCCTCCCCACACACCTGCTGGCCTTGCTGAGGACACCCGGGCGTCTGCAGATCAGGCCCGTCGACCGACCGACCTCCGCGGCTGTTCTCCACTCTGCTTCAATCAGCTAATGCGACTGATCAACTAGGAGTCACGTGAGTTGCCATTAACTGAAAGAATTTCCGAAATGTGCTCTGGCTCTAAGAATCTCAACACCACCCTTGCCTCAATCTCTTTCAAGTTCACCCTAACACATCTGTAAAATAATCCATGGTGTCACACTTCCACATCTATCTAGTGGTGATTTTTAAAAATTCTGGTATCTCTCCTCTCTACCTCTTTTTAAGATCATAATAAATGATTTTGCAAAGTTGCTGTTTACAGAGTAAATGTCAGTAGATTCCATCACTGAAGATAAAAGACACAGAGTTAAAATAACATATATGTCTTCCCTTTCCCAATTTTCATTAGCAGAACTTTCGGTTTTAAAAAAACAGAAAGAGGGGTTTCTCTGGTGGCACAGTGGCTAAGAATCCGCCTGCCAATGCAGGGGACACGGGTTCGAGCCCTGGTCCAGGAAGATCCCACATGCCGCGGAGCAACTAAGCCCACGCACCACAACTACTAAGCCTGTGCTCTAGAGCCTGCAAGCCACAACTACTGAGCCCGTGAGCCACAACTACTGAGCCCGCGTGCCGCAACTACTGAGCCTGCACTCTAGAGCCCGTGAGCCACAACTACGGAGCCCACGTGCCACAACTACTGAAGCCCGCGTGCCTAGAGCCCATGCTCCGCAACAAGAGAAGCCACTGCGATGAGAAGCCCGTGCACCGCAATGGAGAGTGGCCCCCACTCGCCGCAACTAGAGAAAGCCCTCGCGCAGCAACGAAGACCCAACGCAGCCATAAGTAAATAAATAAATTTATTTTTTTAAAAAAAGAAATATTAAGTTCAGCCATATTTCCAGTGAAATAAAAGAGATGGGTTGGGCTTCCCTGGTGGCGCAGTGGTTGAGAATCTGCCTGCTAATGCAGGGGACACGGGTTCGAGCCCTGGTCTGGGAAGATCCCACATGCCACGGAGCAGCTGGGCCCGTGAGCCACAATTGCTGAGCCTGCGCGTCTGGAGCCTGTGCCCGTGACGGGAGGGGCCGCGATAGAGAAAGGCCCGCGCACCGCGATGAAGAGCGGTCCCCGCACCGCGATGAAGAGTGGCCCCCGCTTGCCGCAACTGGAGAAAGCCCTCGCACGAACCGAAGACCCAACACAGCCAAAAAAATAAAAAACAAATAAATAAATAAATAAATAAGAAAATCCTTTAAAAAAAAAAAAAAAAAAAGAGATGGGTTATTTTTGCGATTTACAACTTATTTCACAGTTATTAAGATTGTATGAGGAGGACAGAAGTATAGACAGACTATTCTGGAAATTAAATCTTACTCAGTGTAATAAGGAAAGTTGCTTATGGTACTTCGCTCCAATAGACTTAAGTGTCATTGAGCACCGGAAAATGTTTGTAAATAATCTGAGTAAAGACCCACTCAGTTTCATGACTATTAAAAAGTCTCAGTATGACAGTACAGACAGAGTTAAGGGATTTAAATTTTAGGATTAGGAATTTAGCTACCTGCATAATTTAAATTTCAAACTATAATTCACTGGTGAAATTAACCTCAACCGTTATTAAGTGCTTCTGGCTTACGCAAAAGCTGTTGAACAAACTCTGGTGTATGACGCATTAAGCTGGCATTCTATCACAACACGTGAATGGGTTTAACTAATATATGGTATGCATTTTCTGTTCAAAGATTTTACACAGTGGTGCAGTAAGATAAAATATTTAGTAACACAAAACTCAGGAAAATGGTGCTTATATGATAAATGTCCTGCACTTATAATAGTCAAGAAGTCATACAAATTTAGTTAATATTTTATCAAGCAGCTCACTTAACTTTCTATGCTGAATGGAAAAAGTCAAGCACTGCTTATGTGATTCTCTGAGTCTAAAACTGGATCAGGCTGCAGAGATAGCAAGACAGAAATAAGCTCCAAATTTCATAAAAATTACAGTATCAGTCTCTGCATGACAACGTTGATTCTCTTCAATCAATTCAACTAACAAGAACTTTCAATCCCTTTATGACTGACAACTGCTTAAGACCTGCGGAGCAACCAAGCCCGTGTGCCACAACTAGTGAGCCTGTAAGCCACAACTACTGAAGCCCGCAAGCCACAACTACTGAGCCCGCGTGCCACAACTACTTGGTACCACCCAAGACCAACAGTTATTCTGGAACTGCTTCTCGTGACTATCACAGCGGACCAAGCCGATTTTTTTAATTAATACGTGCACTTTGGGGAAAAAAAAGAGAGAGGTTAGGTGTTATATACATACATACAAGATAAAAAGTGAAAGCACACCTAGACCCTCCCTGTTAGACATCTACGGGGTGCATCACGTGCTCTGTAATCTAGGTGAATGGTGGCCCCAAAAATTGTACAAGGTAGAGGCCCTGCACCCATGGACTGCTCCCCATTCCTGCACCCACAGATAACTCACTGTTTACAGTGTGCTCCATACTATCTATACCCTTATCGGAGGACAGAAGTGCTCGAATTTTGCCATGTCCATAATGAGAGACACTTAGGTTGTTTCCAGTTGTTCCCTATTGAACGCAAGGAGGCGAGGAGCTTCCTTGTCCATTTATATTTCTCCTATCCAAGCATCTCTGTTGGCTGCATTCACAGAAGCAGAACTGCTGGCTAAGCGTCTGCACATTTTGGATTTGGACGTGGACCGTGAAACTGCTTTCCAAATAGGCCTCAACAATTTATACTCCCACCACCACTGATGGAAATGTACAGACAACATTTAATGGTCCGTTTCACACTTCATATAAACCACTGAACACATTCAGGGGCCGACTGGACCAGTCTACGTTCACGCCACTCCACCTCCACACCAGCCACACTTAAACCCGTAAAAGGGAGACCGCCTCCTCATGCAGGTCAGCACCGAGGCAGAGGCAGGTCTGGCGCAAACTCTAACACGGCATGCTCCCGTGCCCTGCCCACCCAGCCAAACACCTCCTGGCCTAATATTTTTCTGTAGCGGGGAGGCGAAGGGTTGCCTTTGGCTTTCAAGCCCTTGACCTTGAATCTTGGAATCTCCTGGTTTGGCCTGCCCTGCTCCACATTTATGACTGAGCCATTTCTACCTGCACGGATTCAAATGTAAATATTTCTGCCTCAACTTCCCATATTTTGTTTCCATGTTGCACGGCAATAAGCATTTACTGAGGATCTAACTATCTGTCTAACAAAGCACACCAACTGAAGAGTGACCGAAAACACAGGGACCTAGAAACTGTCGACTGAAATGTACAAGCCAAAGAGCCAATGGGAGGGATGTAGAGTAGCCGGGTATTCTATGTTTGCCCCAAAAGTACTCTTTTTAGGGAAGACAGATTCTCTCTAAATTATATTGGAAATATTCTCATTTTTTAAGACCTGAACACTGATCTTTCAACTACCAAAAATAATGCCTCTTGCAATCTGCCTTGTTATGGGAACAAAGAATCTGAGAACCTGACACAGGGTCTTAATTGTCAGACTTAGTGGTAAGCTGTGACCAGATCAAATTTTAAAGACTTTTAACCTGAAACTTAGCTGGGTCCCAAAGACAGCAAATAGAGGAGCAGAATGATTACCTGAAAGAGTGCAGGATACGGCGTTAGAATACCTATGAGGATATGCTCTCCTAAGCAATGCAGCTCTTTGGACTGAGACAGGTCTTTGAGTGAAACTGCGGCCACGCAGAGCAAAAGCTCCACAGAGCCTGTTCCGTGTTCATCTCAGTTCTCTCTCCCTCTCCTACCCCTCCCCCTTCTTCTCATTCATATGGTTATTAAATTTGATTCATCGCTGTCTTTAATTTAAACTGCCTGTAATTCTATGTTGATTTCTACCCTTTTTTTAATTCCAATAAAACTATCATGTGAAATTGAAAAGACTCTTCAGCCAATGCCTCTGAGTTTCCTCTCATTCACATGTCGAATGAGAACAACCCCAAGACAACACACGCTGGGTTGCTGGAAAGATCACTGGATAAAATATGGGAAGGCCCTTTACAAACTGCAGACAAGTAAACAGAGGTTCATTACGGTACAAACCAGTAAGCAAGTATGACTATCCTTTAACCAAATATATACATATTATTGATGTGATACTTTCTATTATTTGGCACTAAAACAGAAATAAAAACCCCACAGTCTCTAAAAAGCATGCATGATAGAAGATGAATAAAAGAGAAGAAACTGCTTGAGAAGTTTTCACTCTAAAACCAGTTGTATTCCTAATAAGAGGATCCTACCAAACTAAGATTTTACCTTGAAAAAACCTGAAGGCATAGAATAAGATATATTCATTTGATTTTGAAACCTCCCTTTAATTTTCGTTTTTTTTTTTTAAATGTACTTCTACAACCAGACCAGAACTTTTCAGAGAAAAAGGGGAAAAAGCAACAGGAAATTTCAGATGATGCTACAGAGGAAGGGGGAAGATGGGACTAAATGAGCACTTCTTATATGCCAGGTGTTCTAACAGGTATTTAAACATGCTCTCATTTACTTTCATTTTTTATAAGAAAGATATCTTTATCCCCTACTTTAGAGATGAAGAAACAGATCACAGGAAGGAAGACCCTGTCCAAGATCATAAAAGGTAGGTCAAGTTCAATGGCAAACCAGGATTCATACCATTTCTCCCTGACCTCAAAGCCCAGGTCCTCTCTACACCACTGCGCCCGAGTGAACATGAGCATTCTCCAAAATTAGCTGAGCTGGACCTGGTTAAGGAGTCAGCTGTGAAAACAAGGAAAAGAAAGAACAGGCGAGAGAAAGGCAAACAGGAACGAGGTCCATTTTCACAGAATGTGCCTACTCCAGGAAATTTGGAAACAGATTCAGTTGCACAAACTGAATGTAATGTTTTACACAGACAGACCCAGGCTACTAAATACATTTCTGCAGAGTAGTCTATAGCCTCTAATTCAAAGAACAACTGTTCCACCAACTTTGCTTTACCTTTGTCTCTATTCTGATGTGGAGCCTTTTCATAGATATAATAGAAAAAATGAAAACCCAACAACAGTTTGAACTAGAATGTTCCTTAGAGATTAACTAAGTCTCCTACTCCTATTTGACAGGCAAGGGAACTGAGATCCAAGAGGTAAAGACAATCAGAAAATTATTTGGTTTAGAAAACCATTCGGCTACTCTCTTTTAGAGGATATTAAACTTTCCATCTTCCCACCAAAATGCAGACATGGTTTCCCAGGTAGGACGGCCTCCAAATTCTCTGGCCTGTTTAAGGAACGTATACAGTCTTGTTTTGCTTTGGGTGTGATGATACCAAATCCTTCACAGTTTTGTTGTTGTTTTTATGCAACAAAGACAGGTAGAAGCTAAGGACTTATTCAAAAAGGATCAAACTCACATTCTACTGAATAAGCGTTATTCAGGCAGCATGCTAGTGTGCTGGGGACAGAAAGTAAGTCACATTCCCACATCTGGAGGGAGAAATGTAGTTACAAAGAGTTCCTGGGACAGAAGATATGAGTTCTGGCAGAGGTACACTCTGACAGAGGATTGCCATAAAAATGCCCTGTCATCCCTTTTTAAAATGTTTTATTTTTATTTTTAATTAGGCCTTTCTTCCAAAACATTACCCCAATGCTTAGCTTAGTCTGCACATCTTTCAGTGCAGTGGGCAGTAGCTACCTTTTCACCAAGGCTTAGCAAAGAGAGAGCAAATGAGTGACCCACAGTTCCATAACTCAGATCAGCAAACAGTTTTACTATGAAGATCTGAAAACAGTTCTAAATGAAGCTTAACAGATCTTAGAAGAAGTAACCTTGTGTCCTAATAAATAAAGCAACTTTTCATCCTCAGCTCTCCCAGTCCAGTAGCCCTGCCCATAATCATTTAAAACGCAGAGTACCAGCCATAAAAAAGAATGAAATAACGCCATTTGCTGCAAAATGGATGGACTTCGAGATTATCATACTAAGCAAAATCAGAAAAAGAAAGACAAATACCATATGATATCATTCATATGTGTAATCTAAAATACGACACAAATGAACTTATCTACGAAACAGACTCACAGACATAAAGAGGACTTGCGGTTGCCAAGGCGGGTGGGTAAGGGAAGGATGGATGGGGAGTTTGGGATTAGCAGATTCAAATTATTATATATAGAATGTATGAACAACAAGGTCCTACTGTATAGCACAGGGAACTATATTCAATACACTGTGATAAACCATGATGGAAAAGAATGTGAAACAGAATATATATATGTATAACTGAATCACTCTGCTGTACAGCAGAAATTAACACAACATTGTAAATCAACTATACTTCAATAAAATAAATTTTCAAAATTAAAAAAAGCAGAGTATACCAAACCCAATGCCCCAAATTACGTATGACACAGATGGAACTAACAAATGGTTTACAAAGAAGACTGAAGGTAAATGTTTTGCTCCTCTCCAAAAAAAAATTAATAGTAATAAAAATGATGATAGTAATCATTTAAAATGCTACCTAAAAACAAGCAAACGAAAACACAAGAAAGGGGGTCCTTATCTACTGTTAAGTCTGATGTGGTTCTAGAGACTTCTCCCTGCCACTCTATAAACGCTGAAGTGGGCAGTATCTGTTCTCACATTTCCCCAAATATATGGGGAAAATTCAGAATTTTTACAAATCTAAGCAATAATATATTCCTCTTCGACGTAGGACACCCTCTTTTATCCTTAATCCAGCCCTTTCTGTACAAATTCTAAAATACGCATCCACTTGAGAAGGGGACCCAGGACCACAGAACTCCGAGAGACCCTGGGGCCAGCAGCTGAGCCTGCAGACGGCTTTACATCATGGATGCCCTGACTCAAGGATGCGAAAGGAATAGGAAGTGTTAAATATGGTCAAGAAACAAACAACTCTTCAAAGTCTTTGTAAACGTAACTAAACTTAAATCTAGTTACCTTAAAAGTCCCCTAAGGAAAACTCTGCTCAAGAAAGCATCTTACCTTTTTTGATTCATAAGAAGTTCTCTGTGAAGGTCTTGATGGTTCCGGGATGTTTTGACAGGATTGACTAGTTTCTGAGGCCTAATTAGTTCAGGATTGTCATCGTCTATATAGTCTGGCTCAGCCATGATGTTTCTCGGGATGAGATACGTGTCCTTCAGGTCAGAATCCTCCAGCGGGCTGTCTGAAACAGAAAGATGAGATTCACTGTGGTCTCTGCTCAGACGTCTGCACAGAGGCCGAGGCCCAGGACAGCCGAGCTGGTCCAGCAGCTGACACCGCCTCCCCCACGGGGCCCCTTCACCGCTTCATTGAAAACTCTGAAGCTCTGTCGAAGAGATGGGGGCGGCAAGGAGAAGGAGGAGCCCAGCTGCTTCTGGGCTGCCGACGACTAAAGCAAAGGAGTCCCACAGCCTGGCAGGTCACCACCAGGCTCACCTTGAGCTTCAGGTCATGCAGGTGCTACCCACCACCACGTCTAAATACCGGCTGAACCCCACGACGAGCACCTGGGCACCAGACCCAGGTCCTTCACGCTCCCTTCGGCCTCCAAATCAACACGTTCTAGAAACACACAGATCCTGGACCCTGCATCAGTGGCCAGCAGCTCCCTCATCCTGCCAGGCTATTGGTCCCTGTCTCCTTCCCACCCACATGAGCGCCCCGGGGGCTTCATCCTGTTCACAGCCTTTTGCGTCTTTCCTCAAATGTCACCTTCTCATGCTGAATTGGACGATTGGGATTGACATGTATACACTGATGTGTATAAAATTGATGACTAATAAGAACCTGCAGTATAAAAAAACAAACAAACAAAAAACTAATACTAAACTTTCTTTGGGTTATTTGCATGGAAATATGTTAATATAAATGTTTCAGACATTACATGAAATGTCTAAAAATCTTATATGTTCTGGTATAATGTTATAAGTCATAATTCTAGTTATTACTTTAAAATGTATATCTCAGAAATAACTAAATTTCCTTGTCAATTGCATTATTATGAACTTTCATCAAATCTTTAACCGTGGTCATTTTTAAGTCTTTGGTCATTTACAGACAGTTCTGGGTATATTCTGATGCTTTTGCAAAGATGTTCCTATAAAAGGGTTTCATCTTCAAGGAATTCATGGAAAAGACTCTGACAAGTACAGGTTTCTGGTAACGGACTGTACTGCTGAACTGAATGAAGAAGCATTTTCAGAACTCTAATGAAAAACTGATGAACTCATAAAAGTGCTAACAAAAGATCAAGATTAAAAAAAAAATTAATTACATGGGACTGAGTGAACTGATGAGGATGATTATAATTTTTGTGACTTTCTGTTTGAATTTTTTAAAAAAATCCCAGAAGGACTCAGAGGCAAAAGATATACAAATCAATTTTCACTGCAAAGTAAAGGAGCTGTTACAGTGGAGGATTACTGGACTGAATGTCAATATTATGACATAGTATGAGTGTGTTTTGTGGTTGGTAATTGCAATCATTGTTGCTTTTGTTGTGGTCATCCATTTACAATGCTTGGTGTCAGTTGATTTACCTCTTGTAAAGATAAAATACAGTGTGTGTGTGTGAAAAAAAAAAAAAAATGTCACCTTCTCAGAGAGGCCTGACCTCCTAACCGCCCTGCTTAAACTTGCAATCCCACCCCAGCACTTCCTGCTTCATCCAAACCACAGACTGATCTGTCACCGGCCACCTAGAGCAGTTGCTCCTGAGGGCAAGGATTCCATCTGCCCACACCCCACCTCCCAGCTGCTAGAACAGTGCCAGGGAGGGAGATGGGGGGGGGGGGTTGGGCACCTGGCAGCCGTGCCTGGCTCTCCAAGCTCATTGTTTGCAAGGAAGAGGAGGCTTCACTGGAGAATAGAGCAGAACCACCTGATGTGATTTCTTTCTGGGCTTGGACTCTGGATCAGCAAGTGAAAAGAACATGTGACGTGATGATCCCTGGGTCCCTTCACCCGTGTTCAATTTCAGGTGCGTGTGTGTAAGAGGCCCCTGGAGAGCAGGGCGCACATCTCCTTCCTTACTGCCCTGCGGCTGCGACACACAGTGGGCATTGCACGAATACACGGCATATTTCATGAGACGGAAGAGAAAAGTCATGGGGGCAACGGTGGGGGCGGGGGGGACACAGCTGCCTGAGTGGAGGCTGGAAACCCCTGCGGTCCACGTGGCAGGTCCACCTGCAGACCCCTGGGCATGTCTCTCAGCACTGACCCCCTCCCTGCCCCCTGTCCCCAATACACGCAAATCTTTCAAGATAACCAACACGCCATTTTATGCTTCCCTGTCCTGCATGAGGACTTAATCTTCCAAAGCAGAAGTCAGATGCGGGGCCTGACTACAGCAGAGCATCTGACAGCGGGCCTTCCCTGGAAAGTCCGGAGTACACGTTTGTTAATTCTCTGGCCAGCGCTATGCCCTCAGATGGAACGGGGATCCGAGAACAGGGCAAGGGCGGGAGGGAGGGTCCCATCCGAGAGTGGGCTCACCCCAAGTACTGCCACCATCCCCGCCTCTCCAGGCGTCTTCTAGAGACTGGTGCCCTCCGCGCCCTCAGGGCCCCAGCAGCGTCATGCAGATGTACTTCCGGTACAAAATGCATCCTCACACACGGTAACCGCAGGTGTCCGTCTATTCTGTACAAGAGCCAGAACCACTTTTTCTCCAGTTTTAAATCCGCAGGTCCAGCCAAGCGCCTGGCACACGGCAGAAGCTGAATAAATGTTGAACTTAATCAGATCTGTACTAAATAGAAAGAGGAAAGAGCTTCCATGAACAAGCTCCTAGCCAGAAGTCAGGATCCATGTTTATTTCTGCCCATGGAATCAACGCCCGAAGCAAACACGTAAGTGAGGGTCTGTGTTCACACACGGGGCAGGGGTGCACGGAAGGCGAGATGTGGGTGTGCGATTCCGTGGACTCTGGCATGTGGGTGAGGGAGTGTGGGGTGTACATCGGGAAAGAGTAAAGATGCGCTTTCAAGTAAAATTTTAAAACAAATAAAATGGGTCCAGAGGCCATCAGCTACAAGCAGGACTTCTGCTCTCAAAGTCATCAATGATGTTTTCCTGAAACTCTGAACTGTCCCAGATGGCAGCCAACAATTACCCAGCGCTTTAGATAAGGCAGGTCTGTGACCACATCTGATAACAGCAACAACCCTACAATCAGAAGAACTAGAATCTCCACTCCACAGACAATAAATGGAGGAACAAAAGTTAAACAACTCACCCAGGTTAATTTTACCAGTAGTGCAAATCTCAAACTAAAAAAAAAAAAAAAAGAAAAGGAACACCCTCCGATCTTAAAACACACGTTCTGTATAACAAATTATGATGCTAAATAATAAATTATGATGATAAAAATATATAGAAAAATCTTTTGTTCTGTACGTGTGTGTCTCTATTTCTGCTTTGGAAATAAGGTCATCTATAGCATTTTTTTAATAAAATAGACAACTGATGGGAACATACTGCACAGCACAGGGAATTCTACTTAATGCACTGGGGTGACCTAAATGGGAGGGAAGTCCAAAAGGGAGGGGATATCTGTATGTGTGTGGCTGATTCATTATGCTGTGCAGTGGAGGCTAACAGAACATTGTAAAGCAACCATATTCCAATAAAATTAGTTATAAAAAAGAAAAAAGAAAAATCTTTTGAAAATCAATGTGAAAATAAAAAGGACAAAAGCCCAAAGAATAAATAAACCAACTAAAACAGAAAAATTGTAGCTGCATCATTTCTTTATATATTTTAGGTTTAAACACATGATTAAGGCTCAAAATTAACAAGCAATAATATATATATCTAACAAATTACACCAAACATTCCTTAAACGCTACCTGCACTGATATTTTAAAAACAAGCATGCCTGCAGCCCTCCCCCAGATGGAAACTCACAAACCTCGACAGTGGTAGGTTAGTGACCCCATCCCAGCAGCCTGACCGTGAACGTGCCCCGAAGAGAATGTGCTCCTTGGTGGAGACTGCAGATGCACCAGACACACCTGTAGGCAGTCTTGACTTTGTTGAAAAGCCAAGAGCAGTTTCATCCTAGTTAATCAGTAGACAAGAAGGCAGATGTGCTTCCATAAAAGGACTGGTTTCTTTGCCCTAAACCAGGGATAATCTCCCGGACATCAAATGCAAACAGATTCCTGCCCTCCTGAAGTCCAGGTGTCAGCAGGGGAGGGGGGTGGTGAAGAAGAGTATTCCAGACACCGGAATGAGACAGGAGTCATGAGCATGCCTGATGGGTCTGAGGGAGGACAGCCGCAGCGAGGGTGGGGATGGAGAGGGACCAGTGGGGACGCAAGGGTGGGGTGAGCGATGTGGGAACTTGAAGGCCAGTGTCAGGGCTCTGGCCTTTGCCCTGAGTGACAGCCGGGAGCCATTCAGGGCTCTGGGCAGGGAAGTGATGAGCTCTAACTCACACGTCCAGACAATGACTCTAGCTGCTGAGTGTAGGACAGACCAAGGCAGCCAAGGAAAGACGCCGCCGGGAGGTGACTGTCACGGGACCCAGATGGTCTGGACCAGACAGATGTCGTTTCATCCCGGTCCTCAGGACTCCCTGAAGGACTGCACACGAGGTGTGAGACACAGAAGGGCCGAGGATGTCTTGAAGGGGTCTGGCCTGAGCAACAGGACACAGCGGTCGTGGTGGAGGCCGTGAGGACAGCAGATGGGAGTGAGGTCAGGAGCTCCCTTTAGGACGTGTTGGGTGGGAGACGTCGCTGGACGCCTGAGTGGTGACGCGGTGACTGGGCAGCGGCTGGAGGGGATCTGCCGTAAATGAAGCCCCAAACATCTTCCTTCTTCTTTCTCCCTGGTTTGCCCTTCTTCTAAGTGGAGACGGGAAAGGGAGCCCCGGCCTGAGTCAGGTGTGTAGACCTCAAGTGTGACTGCAGACGAGGCTACGGGAGACCTTGTGGCCCCGCACAGTGGACCACACTGGGGTCTGGGAAAGGTCACTGAGGAGAAGGAGGGCGAACTGGCTGGGAGCCACGCTGTGCGTCCCTGAGCGCTCCTGGCCGTCGTGGTGGCCAGAGAACAATCTGGGGTCTGGTTCCTTTTCAGCAACTTTCCACCCCGGAGCCACGACATGGCAACAACCACCTCACTGACCTCCTTGTTCGACTTCCTCCGCTCTGCCAACTACCTTCCCCATGGCTCCCAAGGCTGGGAAACGCAACTCTGATCACCAGGGAACTCTCCCAGCTCACAGATCCTGTCCTCGACGAAAGGAAAATGGGCACTCACTGCTCCCCTTAGGTTCACAAGTCCCTGCCTTCCCCACCAGCAACCTTTGCCTGCACCGCGCCCTCTGGCAGGGACGCCGATCCTCTCCCTACCCAACCCTGGACCACAGAGCCAAACCTCACTCACGCCTTCAGGTCCGGACAAATGTCAGATCTTCCACGAAGCGGCCCCTCCCCCAACTCCCCAGGTGCAATTCTCTGGCCTCTAGACAACTATGGGGTTCTCTTTGCCCCCTTTTCCTAGTACTCACCGACCTCCACCTTGTGTTGCAGCAAAATGTACATAAATCATATCATCTCTTCACTGCAAAGACCGCATCTGGTTTACGCTCATATTCCTCAGACCCCTTGGACTGAGTCAACGAACAGTCAGTGCTTAAATGAAGGAACAGAGTCCACGGATAACTAGCAGGAGAGGGAACCCCTGAGCTGTCTGGAGTCCAGAGCAACAAGTACAACCTGAAAGGACTCTGTGCAGCCAGAATCCACAGCCCGAAAGGAAAGAGGAGACAGAAATATGTCTGGAAGTAAAAGCTCTTTGTAACTGGATATTATTATTGCTACGAAACATTCTTCCAGAAAGTAACATGAAGACACTCTTGTCATACACACACCCCTGGCCCAGTAACTGATTCATAAAGTAATTTTTTTTTAACTGTCAAGTCAATGAAGGAAAATGAGGGTCAGCTTGGTATAGGAGAAGCAAACCTGGCTTGAGATCTTGGACAAAGCTTAAGATATCTGCCCCTCGGTTCTCCCACCTTCTAAAATAAGTGGTGTAAGAACAGGCTGAAGGGACTTCCCTGGTGGCGCAGTGGCTAAGGATCCGCCTGCCAATGCAGGGACACAGGTTCAAGCCCTGGTCCCGGAAGATCCCACGTGCCGCGGAGCAACTAAGCCCGTGCGCCACAACTACTGAGCCTGCGCTCTAGAGCCCATGTGTCACAACTACTGAGCCTGTGCTCTAGAGCCCGTGCGCCACAACTACTGAGTCTGTGCTTTAGAGCCCGTGTGCCACAACTACTGAGCCCATGTGCCACAACTACTGAGCCCATGAGCCACAATTACTGAAGCCCATGCGCCTAGAGCCCGTGCTCCACAACAAGAGAAGCCACCACAATGAGAAGCATGCGTACCTCAATGAAGAGTAGCCCCCACTCACCGCAACTAGAGAAAGCCCGCACACAGCAACGAAGACCCAATGCAGCCAAAAAAATAAATAAAAATAACACTTAAAAAAAAAAAAAGAACAGGCTATAATGCGGATGTAAGTATTTGGTATAATCTCTGGCATGTCTATGATGCCAGATTCAATAAATGGAAGCTATTATTAGTCAAACTATGTGACCAACAACATTCCATATTTTATTCAGAGGTCTGGGAAACCCTGTATATACAAAGCTCTACCTCTCAAGGCCTTTAAAGCATAAGAGTTCTTCAAAAACATAAGAGTTCAACTAGGTGACCCACAGACACTGAAATGAAGGCACAAACATTTTCCGTCTTCTTTCTCTCCAGTCTGCCCATCTTCACAACCAGCATGGGGAAAGGGCCACGAAGCCCCCTTCACGTTCTCGCTGGTAACATTCAGTGGTTCTAAGACCTGCTCAGGCTACAAACATTAAGAACCTTCTGCAAAGTGTAAAAAGTCTATCACACACACACGGAGTTCTGAATGGCTCAGGCTACAGTGCAGGGTGTGTAGCAAGGAAACAAGGCTGGTAGTGAGGACCTCTGATGCTGTTCTGAAGTGGAGGGTATTCACTGCAAGATTTTAAGCCATTGAATAACAACACAGATTTGCATTTTAGACATACACTAATGCTATGCACTGAAAAACGTGACCTGATGAAAATTCTGCCTTTAATTCCTGAGAATCAAGAAACGGAAATCATCACTAAACTCCACTATCCCAGAGAGTATGGAAATCCCATCCTTACAGATGCCTTCTGAGCCCTTGCTTTTGCATTTTTTTCCCCTTTCAAAGGTTAACTCTGGGCCCAAGCCTCTGCCTGTCCTGGGTATTTTGTGTTGATTGCTTTCCAGAGGCGAATAACCATCCCCACAGAAACATTCCACAACTCGACTAATAAAACAAACATTTCACTGCATCTGAGTTTCCCATCAGACTGTTCCTGGCTCCAGTAGTTCATTTGCATATTGTTACATCACAAAGATATATATATTTTTTTGTATTTTGGCCGCAGGGCTTATGGGATCTTAGTTCCCTGACCAGGGATTGAACCCGGGCCCTCAACAGTGACAGCGCAGAGTCCTAACCACTGGACCACCAGGAATTCCCACAAAGATAAAATTTTAAACCTAATCCTTTGAGATGAAAAATCAGAATTTACAGATTATGCTAAATTCCATGTTTACCTTAATATTTAAAATCTAATTCTACCTAGAAGCACCAATAAATGAATCCTTTAGAAAACAATACTGGGACTTCCCTGGTGGCGCAGTGGCTGAGACTCCGAGCTCCCAATGCAGGGGGCCCGGGTTCGATCCCTCATCAGGGAACTAGAGCCCACATGCACGCCGCAACTAAGAGTTCGCATGCCACAACTCAGGAGACTGCGTGCTGCAACTAAGACCCGGTGCAACCAAATAAATAAACAAATAAATATTTTTTTAAACAATGACAAAGAAAAGAAGACAATACCTGAAACCCGTCGGTGCATGCAGGTTACAGCTGTACTAGAACCAAGCGAAGCTAAACAATTAAACATCTGAACTGCTGCGACTTCTTCTGGAAAGTGGAAAGTAATTCCAAGGCAGTTTTTAAGAGCATTTGTTTCCCAGGCTGTCTCTAAGAGATTTCTAGCAACCCTCTCACGATACCCTGAAAAACCCAAGTCATTTAAGATCGCAGGCCAGCCAAGTCCAGGCCTGGGTCAACCTGGAAGGGGAACGGCTGTCCCTGGACCCACGGGAATCTCCTGCAATAGCCACTCCACTGTTCCCAGAAGGGAGGCTGGCTGGCTGTGAGGAGAAAGGCCTTGAGAAAGCAGAGAGTGAGTTAAAATGTGAATTTCTCCCAAACAGCCCAGGGCTTCACTTACAAACTCCCTAAGCCTGGGGTGAACCTAAGGATTCAGTCTCGTTGCCAGGAGACAGGGGCACCATCTGGTACCCAAAGGCATCAGACAAGTGCCCAGATGACCTCTGCGGCCACAAACCTAAACTAAGGCTGACAAATGACGCCAAACCACAGCCATCCACAAGAGCTCAGAAACGTGACTTTTCCAACTCTACCCGGCCCACTGCTGCTAGAACTTCAGACCCGCAATAAACTGGCCACAAAGACGTTGTACACGTGCCAGACACTGACGCGCTTGGGAAAATACCAAACTAGTATTCTCATCGGTTTTTTCATCCCCCAAAAATGTATTTCTACAAAAACAAATAAGGCACATATTTTATATTTAGAAGATGGGAAAGAAGTCAAGAAAAACCTCAGGAAGACAGAACACGTGCCAATGTTAAAGATAAGCTGGTCAGGGTGAGGCGGGACCAACCAGTAGGTGGCGATGGCTCCGCAAATCAGGACGTGTCCATTTTCCAGGATGACACCCAGCCTCAGCCCAATCCTCAGCACTGTCAGTGAAAGCATCAGAGAGATGCCACAAAAGGAATCCACTGTGGAGTCACCGTGCATCTTCCCTCGATGTGGTCCACAAGCTTCTCCCCTTCGTTTCAGCCTTATGACGGCCCAGTGAGGCAGGAGGTTTTATTCCCTATGAAGTCTCCAAATTCCCTATAGGCTCAGACAGCTTCAAGGACACGGGCTCCAGGTCACACCAACTGGGTCTAAATTCCAGTTCTCTCATTTACTGTAAGTGTGACTTTGGGCCAAGTTTTCTCACCAGTTTAAAAAGAAGAAGAAGAAGAAGAAGAGGAAGAAGAAGAGGAGAAGGAAGAAGCAGCAGCAGCAGGGGAAAGATTATCTTATAGGGTTATGAAGAATAAATGAGAAATGCATACCCAATGCAGGGCCTGGAATAGTAAGCGCTCAGTAAATGTCACCTGTGATGAGCGCTGTCATCGGCAACAAATAACGACTAGTAAAAATAACCCTGTTATTGCTGCCCCAGGTTACACAGCTACGAAAGGGCAGGACCAGGATTTGAACTAGCGTCTGTCTGATTCCACAGGGGTGCCCTCAAGCATCCCACTCTTCTGGGCCGTGATAATGGTGGGGCAGGGGGAGGCAGGAGAGGAGACAACAGGTTTCGCTTTAACAGGATGACTTTCTCTCTCAAAAAGCTTTTAGAAGCTTCACAACATCATAGCTTTATAACCCCAACCAGAAAACATCTTGCAGAAAGTCACATTAATGTGGGGAAAGGTTGTGAGAGGGACACAGTTTCTTTAAAACATATAAATGTTTTTATAAGCATGCTCAGAGTAGCGATATTCATAACAGCCCCGAACTGGAAGCAACCCAAATGTCCATTAACCGTCGGATGGAGAAGTAGATGGTGGTGTGAGGATATAATGGAAGAATACACAGCAATGAGAATGACAACAGCAGCATGACCGAACCTCACAAATATAACGTCTGCAAAAGAAGCCAGACACACAAGAGTCCATCCTGGATCATTCCATGGATCTGATTTTCAAAACAGGCAAACCCAACCTCTGGTGTCAGACGTCAGGATAACGGTTACCTTGGGAGCAGAGAGGCAGTGGATGGGGAGAAAGGGGGCTTCTGGGGTGCTGATAAGGTTCTGTTTTCTGATACAGGTTCTGGTTACACAGGCACATTCACTTTGAAAATTCACCAATCAGTTCACTTTTTGGGCTCATGCCCTGCTCTGTATGTGTATTATCCCTCAATAAATACAGTACATATTAAATAGCTATTAAACTTACAGTCTAGGGATCATTCAGTTGTTGCTATATTATTACAATTTTGTTATTTCATCCATTTTAAACCCTGTTCAGTCCATGAGAAGTAATACCACCAGGTTTGAAGACCACCTATCCTGGATTAGAAGGCTGGTTATGCCACTTACCAGTTATGTGATTTTGTACAAATGACTTAACCTGTTGTCTTGATTTCCTCACCTGTAAATCAGGGCTCATACACCCACGTTTGCAGAATTGTCCCAAGCATTAAAAAAAACTTAAGGAAAACATTCACCATACATCGTACCAGCCCATGTGGCAGATGTTCAATAAACTGGACAGTTAAGTCGTTCCAACAAATTAATTCATTAATCTAACTCTCCATGAATCAATGTCCTATCAAAGTGAAAAATGGATGACCACGCACTACAAGTATACTATTTTAGACCAAGTTTAATGGTGAACCCCATCTTGGCCTCTGCTCATTTTTCCAATTTGGACTTAGATGGGAGGGAGAGAGAGGGTGAGTCAGGGAGGGAGGAAGTGGAGGGGAGAAAACAAAATCCCTGACGGGCACAGCCAAAGCACAGAGAGGAGCCCACAGCCCAAGGCTGGGATGCTGTGAAAACCCTGACCATTTCCCACTCTCTGGGCTTCAGTCTTCTTATCTTTACAGCTGAATGGCTACGTCGCCCTGATTTCTCAGTAATCTGTTGTAAATAACTACACTGCGTACAGAGCAATCATACAAATACGAGGGATCTATAAAAACATAAGTTCGTCCAATATAAAGAGTCTAACTATTCAAACATCACATAACTCTTATTAGTGGTCACAATTTACTTAACCTCCCGTGGCCCTCATGGAATCTGAACTCATGACCCAATGGCAGACAACTCTACGAAAAAGACAAAACAGAAAACAGGCAAGATCTTTTTAGAGGCATGTTTTGCATAATGTTCAGTCAAACCCTGTGGGAAAAGGGTGAGGAGAGAAGCAATGGGTAGAAGACAGACAACAAAAGTGTCCCCCCAAAGCACAATACTTTACACTTCTGCACTGCATTGCACTGGTACTATAAGTAAAGTGTACTGCTCCTGCACGTTTCTAATCAAGTTTCTACACTGTTAACAGTGCATTTTTCAATATAATCTAACACAAAATTACTCAAACACATACAAGGGGTAACCTGAAAGTAAACGCCCGGAATGTCAGGACCTCAGAGAACGCTTATACCTAAGTTGGGCACCCAAGATCCTGCCGGTGCCTGATGAGAAGAAAGTGGTGCTGACGGTCAGTGGATGCAAGTATCGGCTGCTTTCCATGGAAACCAGCAGATTAACCCTGTGACTGAATTCCTTCTGCCTTCTAGCTCCCCAGAGTCTAATGCTTTGCTAAAAAAATAAAAAAAGAAAGAAAAAAAAAGAGAAAGGAGTTTGCTATGTTGCCTAATGAGGTCATGCTCAAAGCCTAAGTAAAAGTTAAAAGAAAAAGCAAAAGCAGTTCTTGAATAATCTGGTTTTGTTAGAAAGGTGGATATTCAAGCTACCTTGGAAAAGTGGGAAGACAAACTATACAGAGAAAATGAAAACAAAAACAAAAACCCCTCTGGGGGTGTGAGAAAAAAAAAGTCTCTATGGCTTCCCTGGCGGTCCAGCGGTTAAGACTTCATGCTTCCACTGCAGGGGGTGCGGGTTTGATCGCTGGTCGGGGAAGTTCCGCACGCCGCACAGTGTGGCCAAAAAAAAAAAAAGGAAAAGAAAAGTCTCTAGGTAGAACAAAGCTAATATAAAACTGATAAAAAATTCCCTGAGCTGCTTGGTGGAGAGAGGAAGGGAAAATGGTGAAAGAGGCGAATAAAATCCTTCAAGGGCTCTCAGCCAACGACGGCACCCCTCGGTCCTGGCAGGTGGCTGATCCAGGGGATGTTTCACTCCGATAACTAAACAAGTCCCAGAATTTCAGATGAGACACGGATTCTCTACATTCCCTCCCTCTGCCTCCAGAGAAGATTCTAGAAGTCCCTGGTAGACGACAGCACTAATTCTGCAAGCAGTGAGCACGCCTGAAAGAAGGAGAAGGGCCAGCTGGTGGGGGCCTCACTGGGGGGGTGGGGGGCGGACCCCAGCACAGCTGCAGGAGGGCCCCCACCTCCGCACGGGGAGCGGCAGCGCCTGCTGTGTCGCTCACGTTCCTGCAGGACAACAGCACGGGGCGGCTTCTCACCCGAGCAGATGCACTCGGGCTTCTCCCCGAGGAAACAGCTGGGCCTGAGTACGAATCGACAGGGATTTCAACGTGGAAGGACCATAGCAAACCTCCTGCTTGCCAACTGCCACCTGGGGGGGGGGGCAGATGTTCTTTCAGATCCAAGGTCCTGTGCTCTGGCCCCCAGGCCTGTCCACAGGGGCTGTCTGTGACCTGTAAGGCACTAGGGAGAAAAAGCCACCACTGGATGCCTAGCAGAAAACTTCCCATTCGCCTCACAGTCTACGAATATGGGGGGGGGCTCCCGGCTTCCTGGGGTACATTCTCCCCAGCCTCTCCCTGGAATTCAGAGCTGCTGCCCATCTCCTTCTTGATCTGAAAGCCAGCCCCTTGGACAACCCTCTCTCCTGGTCCTCCCTGCACCGGAGGCCCAGGTGCCCTCTTCCAGCCTGATCTCCTGGCGCCAAGAGTTCTCAGGATCAGGCCCAGCCTAGACTCTTCTCTGGGTCCCCAACGCCCTCGGCCCTCCCACTCTGTGAGCCATTTCTCGGTGGGATGCTTCCCTCTCCTGAATCTCCCCACGGCCACTCCCCCAGGCCACCTCCCTCTTGTCTGCAGCGCTGAGAACAATTTCACACGGTGCTCCCTTCCTGTGTGAACTTGACACTTGCGAGTCAGTTCTTCACGCGTCTCCAGGTGGTCCCCCTTGAAGGACAGATGTGCGTCCCTTCAGAAAGGAACAGACCCCCGACTGACTTAAGTCATCCCCCCACACCCTGTGCCTACGGCTGAGCTCCAGGGGGCCAGCGGTACCTCTGGCTTTACTCCCTCCTGCGTTCCCAGCACTGGGCTGGGCGTCACCCCGTGGGCACCCGACAGAACTGCACTGAATAAAGGGGGCAGATGCTGAAGCAACAGAGAATCCAAACGAAGCAGCTCATCCCGGGAAGCTTTTCCTGATTCCTCTTGCAGTTTCCCTCTTTCCTGTCCCAAAAGGACACCGTTAACACTTCTCTAAGGACGCTCATGGCTACCTGTATGAAAACTACAAGTTTGCTTATCCCTCACATTAAAGTTGCAAAGGAAAGGCCTGACTTCTCCTCATTTCTTATCCCCAGAAACATCACTATGAGCCTTCCGTATACTGCTGAGCTCAATGTGACCTGTTGACAAGTGATGTGCAGAGCTCAGGCTTACAGAAGGGTCCAAAAACAGGGGAGGGGGAGAGAGGGCATCTCATGCTTTGAACAGACTCTGTCCTCACTTGATCTTCAAAAAGCTCAGAATGAGTGAGAGACAAAAGTTCCTGGTTCTCCTGATACAGACCAGTCCAGGGAACCAAATGCCCACTCTCTAACCCAGCAGGATGATATGCTCCCTCTTGCACAAGATGACCCCCCGAAACCCTCACTCAAAGTCCGTAACGTGAATTGCTGTGTACGAGCTAGGAGTCTTTTGCCCCAGAAAGATAACTCAGATTGTTGTCTGCTGGGAAATAAATCTGAGTGCGCTGGCTTGCATAAATATTCCCGTGAAGTAATTAGCACTTCATTAACATGCAGCCCATCAATCTGCACAAACCTCTAAGCAACTGAAATGCTGTCCAATTAACAGATTTTTTAAATAATTGATTACCTTAAACTCATTAGCCTTAAAATTGCCATAGGCTGATAAATTACACTTATCAAATAACATTTGATAGATGACCATTAAGTGGTTCAGAGTTTCTCTCTCTCCTAGGTAAAGCAGCGTGATGAGATCTGAAGTTCAAGGATCCTTGATTCTACCCGTTGAAGAGTGTTCTGTGGTCTAACAGTGTCACCCAGTGGCAAAAGGCACAGTTGTGTTCAGAGCAGCTGTTGTTTTTTAAAAGAAGTATTTGTCACATGTGTTTCTTTACTAAAAGGAAAAGAAGAAAACTATTTTTGGGGAATTGCTCTAAGAAAACTAGTGTGTGTAAATTCTAGAAAACACGGGACTGGCATAAGACAGCTCCCCTACGTCCAAGGTTACTTTGAAGCCTTTGGGGACCGTACAGACGTGCGCAGACATGACGAGAGACACAAGGGAAGTTCCTGTGACTCAGGGACGGTGCAGGTTTGATATGAAATCAATTCAGTGTCCCAGGGTTGAGCAATAGGGTCACCCCCTGCTGTCTGCTTTCTCGTCCACCATTCGGCCACTTCAATTCTCAAAAGCTTGGCTCTCCCAGAACAAGGAGAAAAAACCCAGCCAATTCTGTTCCAAGGTTGACTATCTGATTTTAGAAGCTTATGAGGTGACGCTTAATTGAAAATAATAAATTATTTAACTTCCTTATCGGTAAAAAGAGAAGGCTGGACCAGATAACCCTTGAGATCCCTTCCTGGTTCTAACATTCTGATAATACAGAAGAGTTCGGCTGATCTGTCACTCCCCACAGCACGGGGGCTTCTGACCCAAGGCTGTGGAACTCTGGCCCTACCATCAGGGCCAGACAGACCACGGAGGCGCCCCGAGTATGTTCCATGCACACCCCGCCTTGGTCTCCACTCCTCCTCGTTCCTGTTCCCAGTGCATCACGTCTATGCTGAGCAGGCTTTCTGCTCGTGATGCTGCATTTCCCCAGATGCAGCCACCCTCCGTCGAGTCCCTCTAGAAGAGTCTCAGCCACTTGGTCCAGGGCTAGAGCTGTCCACATAGGATGGGGCGCGGACTAGACTTTATTAAACCAAAACTCCCAATTCAGGGGGCTCCCAATACTCTAGTCAAGAATCACACATACACCATATACGATCAATAAAAACAAAGCATTGTTTATTCCTCTTTGCATAAAATCACCTACAGCAAGTAGATATTACACTATAATTAAATTAATTCAAGTCTGACTCCTGAAACTACCCTGAAATCAAGCCACAATTCAGCCCTCTTAGGATTGGTTCAAGATGGCAGAGTAGAAGGACGTGCTCTCACTCCCTCTTGTGACAGCACCAGAATCACAACTAACTGCTGGACAATCATCGACAGGAAGACACTGGAACTCACCAGAAAAGATACCCCACGTCCAAAGACAAAGGAGAAGCCACAATGAGACGGTAGGAGGAGCACAATCACAATAAAATCAAATCCCGTAACTGCTGGGTGGGTGACTTACAAACTGGAGAACACTTATACCACAGAAGTCCACCCACTGGAGTGAAGGTTCTGAGCCCCATGTCAGGCTTCCCAACCTGGGGGTCCAGCAATGGGAGGAGGAATTCCCAGAGAATCAGACTTTGAAGGCTAGCGGGATTTGATTGCAGGACTTCGACAGGACTGGGGGAAACAGAGACTCCACTCTTGGAGGGCACACACAAAGTAGTGTGTGCATCGGGACCCAGGGGAAGGAGCATTGACCCCAGGGGAGACTGAACCAGACCTACCTGCTAGTGTTGGAGGGTCTCCTGCAGAGGCGGGGGGGTGGCTGTGTCTCACCGTGAGGACAAGGACACTGGCAGCAGAAGTTCTGGGAAGTACTCCTTGGCGTGAGCCTTCACAGAGTCTGTCATTGGCCCCACCAAAGAGCCCAGGTAGGCTCCAGTGTTGGGTTGCCTCAGGCCAAACAACTAACAGGGAGGGAACCCAGCCCCACCCATCAACAGTCAAGTGGATTAAAGTTTTACTGAGCTCTGCCCACCAGAGCAACAGCCAGCTCTACCCACCACCAGTCCCTCCCATCAAGCCTCTTAGATAGCCTCATCCACCAGAGGGCAGACAGCAGAAGCAAGAAGAACTACAATCCTGCAGCCTGTGGAACAAAAACCACATTCACAGAAAGACAGACAGAATGAAAAGGCAGAGGACTATGTAACACATGAAGGAACAAGATAAAACCCCCACAAAAACAATTAAAGGAAGTGGAGATAGGCAACATTCCAGAAAAAGAATTCAGAATAATGATAGTGAAGATGATCCAGGACCTTGGAAAAAGAACGGAGGCAGGGGCTTCCCTGGTGGCACAGTGGTTGAGGGTCTGCCTGCCAATGCAGGGGACATGGGTTCGAACCCTGGTCTGGGAGGATCCCACATGCCGCGGAGCAACTAGGCCCGTGAGCCACAGCTACTGAGCCTGCACGTCTGGAACCTGTGCTCCACAACAAGAGAGGCTGCGACAGAGAGAGGCCCGCGCACCGCGATGAAGAGTGGCCCCCGCTCGCCACAGCTGGAGAAAGCCCTCACGCATAAACGAAGACCCAACACAGCCAAAAATAAATGTAAAAATAAATAAATAAATAAATAAATAAGATTACTATTTTAAAAAAAAGAATGCAGGCAAAGATCGAGAAGATGCAAGAAATGTTTAACAAACACCTAGAAGAATTAAAGAACAAACAGAGATGAACAATACAATAACTGAAATGAAAAATACACTAGAAGCAATCAATAATGGAATAACTGAGGCAGAAGAACGGATAAGTGACCTGGAAGACAGAACAGTGGAATTCACTGCAGCAGAACAGAATAAAGAAAAAAGAATGAAAAGAAATGAGAGACCTCTGGGATAACATTACATGCACCAACATTCACATTATAGGGGTCCCAGAAGGAGAAGAGAGAGAGAAAGGACCCAACAAAATATCTGAAGAGATTATAGTCAAAAACTTCCCTGACAAGGGAAAGGAAATAGCCACCCAAATACAGGAGGAAGTGCAGAGAGTCCTAGGCAGGATAAACCCAAGGAGAAACATGCTGAGACACACAGTAATCAAATTGACAAAAATTAAAGACAAAAAAATTTATTAAAAGCAAAAAGGAAAAAACAACAAATAGCATACAAGGGAACTCTCATAAGGTAAACAGCTGATTTCTCAGCAGAAACTCTACAACCCAGAAGGGAGTGGCACGATATACTTAAAGTGATGAAAAGGAAGAACCTACAACCAAGCTTACTCTACCCAGCAAGGATCTCATTCAGATTTGATGGAGAACTCAAAAGCTTTACAGATAAGCAAAAGCTAAGAGAATTCACCACCATCAAACCAGCTCACAACAAATGCTAAAGGAACTTCTCTAAGTGGGAAACACAAGAGAAGAAAAGGACCTACAAAGACAAACCCAAAACAATTAAGAAAATGGTAATAGGAACATACATGTCAATAATTACCTTAAACATGAATGGATTAAATGCTCCAACCAAAAGACACAGGCTCGCTGAACGCATACAAAAACAAGACCCATATATATGCTGTCTACAAGAGACCCAATTCAGACCTAGGGACACATACAGACTGAAAGTGAGGGGATGGAAAAAGATATTCCATGCAAATGGAAATCAAAAGAAAGCTGGAGTAGCCATACTCATATCAGATAAAATAGACTTTAAAATAAAGAATGTTACAAGAGACAAGGAAGGATGCTACATAATGATCAAGGAATCAATCCAAGAAGAAGATATAACAATTATAAATATATATGCACCCAACATAGGAGCACCTCAATACATAAGGCAACTGCTAACAGCTGTAAAAGAGAAAATCGACAGGAACACAATAATAGTGGGGGACTTTTAACATCTCACTTACACCAATGGCCAGATCATCCAAAATGAAAATAAATAAGGAAACACAAGCTTTAAATGACACAACAGACCAGAGAGATTTAATTGATATTTATAGGACATTCCATCCAAAAACAGCAGATTACACTTTCTTCTCAAGTGCACATGGAACATTCTCCAGGATAGATCACATCTTGGGTCACAAATCAAGCCTCAGTAAATTTAAGAAAATTGAAATCATATCAAGCATCTTTTCTGACCACAACGCTATGAGATTAGAAATGAATTACAGGGAAAAAAACGTAAAAAAGACAAACACATGGAGGCTAAACAATACGTTACTAAATAACCAAGAGATCACTGAAGAAATCACAGAGGAAATTAAAAAATACCTGGAGAAAAATGACAACGAAAACATGATGATCCAAAACCTATGGGATGCAGCAAAAGCAGTTCTAAGAGGGAAGTTTACAGCAATAAAATCCTACCTCAAGAAACAAAAAAAATCTCAAATAAACAATCTAACCTTACACCTAAAGGACCTAGAAAAAGAAGAACAAACAAAACCCAAAGTTAGTAGAAGGAAAGAAATCATAAAGATCAGAGCAGAAATAAATGAAACAGAAACAAAGAAAACAATAGCGAAGATCAATAAAACTAAAAGCTGGTTCTTTGAGAAGATAAACAAAATTGATAAACCATTAGCCAGCCTCATCATGAGAAAAAGGGAGAAGACTCAAATCAGTAAAATTAGAAATGAAAAAGGAGAAGTTACAACAGACACCGCAGAAATACAAAGCATCATAAGAGACTACTACAAGCAACTCCTATGCCAATAAAATGGACAACCTGGAAGAAATGGACAAATACTTAGAAAGGTATAACCTTCCAAGACTGAACCAGGAAGAAACAGAAAATATGAACAGACCAATCACAAGTAATGAAATTGAAACTGTGATTACAAATCTTCCAACAAACAAAAGTCCAGGACCAGATGGCTTCACAGGCGAATTCTATCAAACATTTAGAGAAGAGCTAACACCCATCCTTCTCAAACTCTTCCAAAAAATTGCAGAGGAAGGAACACTCCCAAACTCATTCTATGAGGCCACCTTCACCCTGTTACCAAAACAAACAAAGATACTACAAAAAAAGAAAATTACAGAACAACATCACTGATGAATATAGATGCAAAATTCCTCAACAGAACACCAGCACACAGAATCCAACAACACATTAAAAGGATCATACACCATGATCAAGTGGGATTTATCCCAGGGATGCAAAGATTCTTCAATATATGCAAATCAATCAATGTGATACACCATATTAACAAACTGAAGAATAAAAACCATATGATCATCTCAAAAGATGCAGAAAAAGCTTTTGACAAAATTCAACAGCCATTTATGATAAAAACTCTCCAGAAAGTGGGCATAGAGGGAACCTACCTCAACATAATAAAGGCCATATACGAAAAACCCACAGCAAACATCATTCTCAATAGTGAAAAGCTGAAAGCATTTCCTCTAAGATCAGGAACAAGACAAGGATGTCCACTCTCGCCAGTCTTATTCAACATAGTTTTGGAAGTCCTAGCCATGGCAATCAGAGAAGAAAAAAAAATTTAAAAAATCCAAATTGGAAAAGAAGAAGTAAAACTGTCACTGTTTGCAGATGACATGATACTATACATAGAGAATCCTAAAGATGCCACCAGAAAACTACTAGAGCTAATCAATGAATTTGGTAAAGTTGCAGGATACAAAATTAATGCACAGAAGTCTCTTGCATTCCTATACACTAACGACAAAAGATCAGAAAGAGAAATTAAGGCAACAATCCCGTTCACCATTGCAACAAAAAGAATAAAATACCTAGGAGTAAACCTCCCTAAGGAGGTAAAAGACCTGTATGCAGAAAACTATAAGACACTGATGAAAGAAATCAGAGATGACACAAACAGATGGAGAGATGTACCATGTTCTTGGATTGGAAGAATCAATGTTGTGAAAATGACTATACTACCCAAAGCAATCTACAGATTCAACGCAATCCCTATCAAATTAACAACAGCATTTTCTACGGAACCAGAACAAAAATCTTAAAATTTGTATGGAAACACAAAAGCCTGAATAGCCAAAGCAATCTTGAGGGGAAAAAACGGAGCTGGAGGACTCAGACTCCCTGACTTTCAGAGTATACTTCAAAGCTACAGTAATCAAGACAATATGGTACTGGCACAAAAAGAGAAATATAGATCAATGGTAGAGGATAGAAAGCCCAGAGATAAACCCACACACCTATGGTCAACTAATCTATGACAAAGGAGGCAAGGATATACAATGGGGAAAAGACAGTCTCTTCAATAAGTGGTGCTGGGAAAATTGGACAGCTACATTTAAAAGAATGAAATTAGAACACTCCCAACACCATACACAAAAATAATCTCAAAATGGATTAAAGACCTCAGTGTAAGACCGGACACTATAAAACTCTTAGAGGAGAACATAGGAAGAACACTCTTTGACATAAATCACAGCAAGATCTTTTTGACCCACCTCCTAGAGTAATGGAAATAAAAACAAAAATAAACAAATGGGACCCAGTGAAACTTAAAAGCTTTTGCACACCAGAGGAAACTATAAACAAGATGAAAAAACAACCCTCAGAATGGGAGAAAATATTTGTGAACGAATCAACGGACAAAGGATTAATCTCCAAAATATATAAATAGCTCATGCAGCTCAATATTAAAAAAACAAACAACTCAATCAAAAAATGGGCAAAAGACCTGAATAGACATTTCTCCAAAGAAGACATACAAATGGCCAAGAGGCACATGAAAAGCTGCTCAACATCACTAATTATTAGAGAAATGCAAATCAAAACTACAATGAGGTATCACCTCACACCGGTCAGAATGGCCGTCATCAGAAAATCTACAAACAACAAACACTGGAGAGGGTGTGGAGAAAAGGGAACCCTCTTGCACTGTTGGTGGGAATGTAAACTGATACAGCCACTATGGAGAACAGTATGGAGGTTCCTTAAAAAACTAAAAATAGAATTACCATATGACCCAGCAATCCCACTACTGGGCATATACCCAGAGAAAACCATAATTCAAAAAGAGTCATGTACCACAATGTTCATTGCAGCTCTATTTACAATAGCCAGGTCATGGAAGCAACCTAAATGCCCATCAACAGACAAATGGATAAAGAAGATGTGGTACATATATACAATGGAATATTACTCAGCCATAAAAAGGAACGAAACTGGGTCATTTGTAGAGACGTGGATGGACCTAGAGACTGTCATACAGAGTGAAGTAAGTCAGAAAGAGAAAAACAAATATCGTATATTAATGCATATATGTGGAATCTAGAAAAATGGTACAGACGAACCGGTTTGCAAGGCAGAAATAGAGACACAGGCATGGAGAACAAACATATAGGCACCAAGGGGGGAACGTGGTGGTGGTGGTGTGATGAATTGGGAGATCGGGATTGACATATATACACTAATATGTATAAAATAGATAACTAATAAGAACGTGTCATATAAAAAATAAATTAAATTAAAAAAAATTCAGTCCTCTTGCTTCTCCTCTAGTTTCTCCTGACATACCTTTGTCTTCTCTATAAATCCACCTTCTTCCTGCCAACTCCCACCAAAGTCCAAATACATAGGAGCTTCAGAGGGTCAATGACAGTTCTCTCTCATTGCCTTACGTTCAGAAAATCACCGTCTACTCTCACAGACTACTCGTAAGAAGATATATTTTTGCTACTTCCTGTCTGAAGAATGTGTGGGCAGTGTGTGACAGAAGGCTTGAACACGTACATACGCGTGAATCTGGTAGTTCCCCTTGCAGGAATTACTCCAAGGAGGTAATCAGACAAGGACACAAAACATATAAGAATATGTGTAAGAATATTTTATGTATGATTTATGATAGTGAAAAAGGAAAGAAACCACTTAAACGTCTAATAATGCGATACAATGCAGCTTTAATAAAATCATATTGTTAGAATAAATAATGAAAGGGGAAATATTCACGATGTATCAAATGAGAGAAAAATTTCAGGTTCCAAAACAGTATGTCCTTTATTTTCTAGTCTGTGCGTTTGCATGAACAAAAGCTATTCAGAGTGTCATCCGATGACCAGCAGTATCCGCATCGCCAGGGAGCTTGTTCAGTGCAAATGCCCTGCTGAAAGGCATTGGATCAGAATCGCTGGGGGAGGGCACAGAGATCTGTTTTTTTGTTTACTGTGTGCCCCACCACCTCTGAGGTAGATACTAAAATTTGCCCCACTGTGCAGATGGGGAAATTGAGGCCCAGAGAGACTAGGTAACTTACCCAAGGCTGCAAAGCCAGTAAGTGGCAGCTCGCACAGCTAGCTCCAGAGTCCACACTCCGCACTACTCTGCTCTAGGGCCTCTCTAGGATAAATCTTACATTTGGAAGTGTGCTCTGTGCTTCTTCCCCTAAATCAACAGCATGATGCATCCCACCCGTCCTTGTGTCTTCTTCCTAGTGTTTCAGCACTTCTGTTACAAAGTTACTGATGGGGGAAAGAGGCGTTGCCACTATCACTGGCAGCACCATTGACAAACCTCGTGGCGAAGACCTGCTTGAAGTCTTTAAAAAGATGGTTTGATTTAAGTGCACATTAAATACCAGCCCACATTAGCAGAAACCTTGACGCCCTTGAGTGACAGCATGGAGCGTGATACGGGTTTAACACGGAAGGCCTTCCTATCACCAGCTAGAGTGGGGCTGTCACTGGCGATTCCATAAACACCCTTGACAAACCACCCTGCCTATCGTCTTTGAAATTATGCAACTTTTGATCAATTTCTTTTACTTTTTTGGTTTCTGCGTTCAAAATTTGCATGTAACGTAATACTTCAATTTTTATATGCTGCTATGTTATATTCACAAAATTCAAATTTGCAAACCAACGCCACCAGCCTTTATTCCCAAACTGCAAATTTCTGAATAAAGGAGCCTACCTTGGCACATTTACTGTATGTGATTTTCCAAGAGTGAAACACCTCAGTCATTCATTTCAGGAGACTACAAAGGGGATGGGTGATCTGGGAAGATGGTGGGTTTAGGCCTGGTCCCTCCTGAGAGGAAAGAAACCACACAGACCAGAAAAAAAACTTCCTGCTGGACTAGCTTTCAAAGCCCTCAAATATTCCTGTCTTCAGGAGCGGAATAATAATTCCATAAAACGCATGACCTGGTCCTGCTGGGCACCCACACAAATATTTTCAAAAGTGGAGACTATCTTCAAAAGGACTCAATTTAGAAAGAGCAGAGACCATCTGTTCAGCTTCCCCAGCACCACACATGAGGAAACTGAGGCCCGGAGAGACGGAAGCTTGGCTACGTTCACAGAGAAGGTGGCCACGCCTGGACTGAATCCTGGGTCTGCCTCTGGCCCTCACTTGGCGGGACCACACCGCCTCTCCCACTTCTGACTCCTATACTGAATTTTCTAAACTGATTTTCTACATTTCCTACTCATTTTCGGGGGGTGGGGTGGTGTTTTTGATACTAACATCACCATTAACATTACCTCTTGATCAATAACTGGATGGCATCTTTGAAGATGATACTATGTTTCAGTTATAAGTATCCACACTTCCATCTGCTTCTATATCCTGCCAAATTCCAGAAAACTACAAAGACACTGTGATGATTAAAAAAAAAAAAAAATGCCTCTTAGGGTAGGAGAAAACGACTCATTTGCCTTTTCTTTTTTTAACCTGATATTGACACTGCGTAACCATAATGTTAAAAACCAGTGACTGCTCAGACACAGTGACTTCAGACACCCTCTTTCGACTCTCCGTCTTATCCTTCTCCCATTAAAACCTACCCTTCCTCAAGCATCAATAAACTACTGGATCAAATCAAATAAACTACTGGAAAAGTGAAAATCAGCCCTACTGACAACAGGAGAAGTAAAGACAGGCCTTACTGACAACCGACCCCAATATGCCATCAGGACATAAAGAAAGCTCAGCATAGGACCCAGACGCTGACCTCCACAAAAATGAATGGCCATCCTCCTTTCTCACTAACCTGTGACTGCTAATTCTTTACTAAGTGACAACTCTAACCCCACTTTAATGTCCGGCCTCCTATATAAAAATTGTTAAGATACCCAATCACTGAAATGTGCCTGCTTCCCGACCACATCCAGCCCGGGTCTGGCCCCGTTTCTCTAACCCCACCTTCAAAGCAATCAGCATAAGCAGAGACCCAACTCTGCCTTCCCCAGAGAATCCCAGCACTCTTCCGGGCTACACGTGCCCCGCTGCAGAAGCTAAATGAACCGAACCTCTCTACAGTGACACGTGCATTCCTGGTGGTTGCTGGCTGGTGGGATTCCACACTCATTTGTCTTACTAAGTTACTAGTAACATGAGATAGAGTAGAAAGAACCTCAAATAAAAGGTCCACAAACCTAAATCCTGACTTATCCCTTCTCTAGGTCTGCTTCCTTGCTGGTAAAAAGACATCCAGTTATCCTATATTTTACAACTTTCCATCTCAAATACTCTGTATTTCAGCCATATTGTGGGTCAAATAGGTTTATTTCCATTGAAGAAGGTGCTCTGAGACTTCCACTCACTCAACGTAACTTTTTCACTTTTGAAATACAGCACAGTTAGAGTTTGTCTGGAAAACTTCTTTTTTCACTCTTAAAGAGATCTTCATGTGAGAACCAATGCTTACAATTATGTGTTTTTCTGAATGGTTAATTAACATGTTTCATAATTACACAACTATAAGTTGACTCTTACTTGATTTCTGCTTCCACAGTGAAAAATTAGTGTGAGGATTGGGGCACGTCTCCGTCTGGGTCTTGGGAGGACCATCTGGCACTAACTAAACCTCAGAGAGCAGCTATGGGCACAGCCCAGGTACTTTTAATTAAAGTCTGTTTTCCCACCTACCCCTCTTCTGGTTACCCCGTGGGCTTTCTGTGAACAACAAAGAGCCAGTCTTTTTATGAGGACACCAAAACCAAGAAAGGATTATTAAGCCCACCGTTGTCAGCAAGGCCAGAACCATGAGTGTCCCTCCTTTGTATGAGCCTCGGGTCAGGCCCTAAAGATCTAGGGAGGAGTGAGACATGGTCCCTGCCATCCAGGGCTCACAGCTAGCGGAGAAGACAGGCCCACAATCACTAGTGTGATACATACACGTTGAGGGTGGGAAGCCCGGGGCGGTCTCTGGGAGAAGTTCTTCCTAAGACTGTACCTCCTTCCAGCTCCAAAAGGAGGAAGGTTCTCCCCTTGTGACTCCATCAATGAGGATGCTCTGGGCCACACGTAACAACACCTGCCTCTAAGGAGCTGCAACCACAGGGGCTCGTTTTCACCTCTCATAAGAATGTGGTGTCAGGCTGTGCAAGGCTGCTTCAGAGCTCAGTGGTGTCATGGGGGCTCTGGGGTCTTCTCATTGCTCTGCTCAGCAGCCCCAGCACCTCCAGGAGGAAGGGCAGACTGGGAAAGCCCCCCAACCCTGGGTCTCTTTATCCTGGAGGGAAGCCACTCACAGAAGCTCCCGGGGGCCTTCTGACACCTCACTGGCTAGAGCTGCGTCCTGTGATCACCATAGCAACAAAGGACACTGGGAAAATGGGGACGTGGCATTCCAGCAGTGAAGAGGGGACAGCAGTGGCTGTTAGGTAGACAACCGACCCTGCCACACACAGACGGTTATGGGCGGAATGTGTCCCCCAATATTCATATGTTGAAGCCCCACCCCCCAATGTGACAGTAAGTGGAGGTGGGGCCTTTGTGAGATGATTAGGAGTAGAGGAAGGCATGAGGGCGGGGCCCCCATGATGGGACTAGTGTCCTTATAGGAGGATGAGACACCACAGCTGGCATCTCCCCCTACCCCTGCCATGTAAGGACATGGTAAGAAGGCTGCTGTCTGTAAGCCAAGAAGAGAGTCCTCACCAGGAATCGAATCAGCCAGCACCCTGATCTTGGACGTCCAGCCTCCAGAACTGTGAGAAATAAGTATCTGTTGCTTAACCCACTCAGCCTATGGTATTTTGTTATGGCAGCCCGAGCTGACTAGGACACAAATCCAATTCAACTGTCTTCAAAGGCACTCCAGCCTCCTGACAAGGGGTTCATCAGGCCCCTCCGGGTAAGGTCAGCAGCAACTCTGCACCTCAGCTCCAAAGCTGAAAGGGAAACTAGAGCAACGATCATTTCTTAGAAGTGTTTAGTCCTCACAGCATCTGTAATAAAGCTGCAGTAAGCAACAAAGACAGGGGACCTTTTATTGGGAGCCCTTTCAGCCTTTAGCTTTGCCTTCTACACAAAACCTCCCTTTCTAAACTACCGGGATTTGGGCAAAAGTTCAAACGCAAACACATTTGTAGCGGGTGCTGGCCCCGGAACAAGGGAGTAAACTACGCTGACTCTTAACTTTCTCTGCTTGAACTCCACGCATTAATTCAACTCCCTCAGGAGGCTTGTCATTCTAGGACGCCAGGCCTTACCATTTTCCCACAGGCTGTCCTTCAGCCACAGGAAAACAAAAACAAGGCACCCCCAGCCCCGTGGGGCTGTCTACGCACCCTAAACAGTTATTTCGGTCACCCCCATCTCACAGGCCCACCCAGCCCGGAAACTGGATACAATCTCCCTTGGGCCTCCACTGGAGCCCTTTCTCTACATGCAGTAATAGGCAGCGGAAAACTTCCAAAATAAGAATGGGGAAAAATTGACAGCAACCTACTTGGCAAACAAGGAACACAGAAAAACAAAAGGCTAAAAACAAGGAGCCGACATTTAAACCAGCAGATGCCAGGTGCCATGATGTCTGAAAAGCCTAACAGCCTTTCTTCTCGCTGGAATGGAAGGGGGCTCACTGTTAATTAGAACATAGTCAAGATTTCAAGAATTTATCTATTCCTAGAATAAACAGAGGCCTTAGATAATCACTTACTTGAGTAATGAGCAACAGATACACCAATCACGTTCCAGATCCTATAGAAGTTGAGCGGTATCATTCATCTTCATTCCAACAAGATGTTTTAAGGGTGTTTATGTTCAAACATAAATTGTTTTAAGTACAACTTATGACGACTGCAAGACTCTCCTGTTTACTTAGTAGCTTCCATCCTCAAGGAACTTCTCTCTTAAAATAAAGCCTTAACCATTACCCCTTCCTCCCCGCATCCAAGTACGCAGAACTCGAACCACTTACCACTGCGTCTACAGCCCCCAGGTCCTCGGCCAACAGGGATTAGGACGTGTGCCCTGAGTACCAACACATCCTCCACCAGGCTACTCACTCTGGCATCGCAATCAAATCTGCTGCTAACCAACAATACTATTTGCTTTACATGTTTTCTCCAAGTCTTACACAACTGCAGCAACAGTACTGATTAAGTAAAAGAATAGGACAGGCTGGTAACCAGTAAACGCTCTGCCCGAGCCCAGTTCCACAGGAAATGGAGAACTCGGCTTCTCTCTCTTTCTGAAGTTACCCAAGTTGGAAATGTTTTCATTTCTTTTGTTGCAACAGGACTCCTTACTCAAGAACTCGGCATCCAGAAACTTCCCATCAGCTTCTGACTACTCTCACAGCTCTTGTCCAAAAGTTCAGAACTTTAACTGTGTCTGTTTTAAACTCCACACATAATAGAAGCTACTGGTTAATTAAACGAAAAGGGCAAGGACAAATAACATATCAACACATCCATAATGAAAATGTGTCCTCTACTTACAACCGGTTATAAAGTAAATCATCAGTCGCTTCCGGAAGAACAGTTATAAAATAGTTTAACAAGAAACTACAGATGTATCATGACACCTAACTACTTCCCTTATGCCTTAAAAAAACAAAACAAACAAACAAAAAAAGAATCTGAAAAGCTTAAGATAGGATAGTTTTACCTACTTCACTGAAGTATTCAAAAGTAAAATGCAGCCAAAGGCCATGAAAAATAAAATGCTTCTTTTAAAAAGTTTCCAAGGTAATTCAATGAACAAAAATCTCTACCCTTTAGTTTGTAATCTTACAAATGTCAAACTGAGTAAGAACCCAAGTATTTAAGAGTCCAATTTAAGATTTTTAAATTCAGCCTACGGTACAAAATCTACAAACACAACAGTACATGTGACGTGATAATTAGGAAGGACCCCATCAACTTTATTTTCGTAATTTCATCCATGAAGCTTCGGAGCTGAAGTCATAAACCTTACTTTCTTTCTTTCTTTTTTTTTTTTTTAAACAGGTTTTGTGTGTGCGTGTGTGTGTGTGCGCGCGCATGCGTGTGTGTTTTGACTGTGTTGGGTCTTCAATGCTGCGTGCGGGCTTTCTCTAGTTGCGGCGAGCGGGGGCTACTCTTCGTTGTGGTGCGCAGGCTTCTCATTGTGGTGGCTTCTCTTGTTGTGGAGCACAGGCTTCAGTAGTTCTGGCGCATGGGCTCAGTAGTTGTGGCTTGCGGGCTCTAGAGCACAGGCTCAGTAGTTGTGGCGCACGGGCTTAGTTGCTCCGTGGCATGTGGGATCTTCCCGGACCAGGGCTCGAACCCGTGTCCCCTGCATTGGCAGGCGGATGCTTAACCACTGTGCCACCAGGGAAGTCCCAACCTTATTTTCCATTTATAAAATATATATTAGCTCTGGGGGAAAAAAATCTGAGTTACCACTGAGTGTTCCTAAATTTCATTCTGTGAGCCATGTAGGGAAACCAATGTGAAGGACTCAGTGGAACTTCCCTTCTATGTAACATTTAGACTTGCTCTAAAGCTGATAAACTTCCTAAAATACCTCAGGTCCATGGCTTTCAAACTTTTCTGTCTGTAATCCTCTTTATACACAGGGACCCAATAACACACCACACTAAAATCAGCTGAAGTAAAAGTTTCCAGAAGCAATACTAGCCTTATGCTATATACACTCTGATATTTTTCAGTTTCTTTTTTTTTTGTAATGCTTCTTGTGACCCACTAAATTGATTTCGTGACCCACTAATGGATGCAGCTTGGAAAATCCTGTCCTAATTCATTTACTTAAACTTGCCACCATCACCTGGCAGCACTCCGGGTACCACGGAAAGCACCTGAAAACTTCCAACAGAAACATAAACTGGATGAGCAGCCAACTGTCATCATCCCTTCCAAATGGGAAGCACTTAAAACCGTGACCTTTTAGAAGTTTATTTGAGCTTCTATTACTGACACTAAAAAGTCATCATCTTCTCCTCTGTCTAATCTTTATAATATCCTTATTCCAATCGTTAAAGAATAACCTCAAATCCTCCTAGCTATATGTGAATGAGTAAAGAAATACAAATTAAAGATTACTTAGAGAATTATATTTGTTCACAGTTCAGTAATAAGCCTTTTTCCCTGTGATGATGAACATGGGGAAGAGAGATCACCGAGGCAGTATTTTCTCCCCTTCTTAAAGTGTTTTTTTAAAAGCAGTTTCAATAGTTTCTCTATCCATAAATAAAATGATAGCCATAGTACATCAATATTTAAAGCTAACTGTAATGGCATTGGCTTCTTTGTTAAAAACTACAGTGTAACTCAGATTCTTAATACCAAAACAATAATTCTAGGTGCACATTTTTTAAGAAGCAGGACAAAATTCCACACACTTAATTGGAGTTAACAATGGGTAAGAGGAAGTTCTCCAGTCCCAGGTACCTGCAACCCAACCGCCAAAGGCCATTTACACACGCATGTGGGAAACAGGCGGAAAATGGTAAGGGAGACAACTAAGAATTGATGTATTTTTCTTCCTGGTGAAAAGAGACATGGCGACAGTAATGGTGGTTATGAAACAGTAGAAAGAGCTAAGCTTTCAAGTCTGAGAAAGTCAGAGCCCGCTCTGCCATGTACTAGCTGGATGACCTTGGTTCAACAAGAAAAATACTTAAAATAATTATTCAATAAATATTAGCTGTGGGCTGGGCACAGTCCTAAATGTCCACATCCATCACCTCATTGAATTTTCACAACACTGGAGGTAGATTCTGAGGGTCAGAGGGGCTAAGGCACTTATCCAAAGTCATACAATTAGTCATGGGAAGGCCAGAGTTCAAACATAAGCTAACTCATTTCAAAACCTTTGTTGGGGGTTTGCCTTCTGAGCCCCGCGTTCCTTATCTTTCCCTCTCAGGGTTGCTGTTTGGATTAATGACTGACTGTTAATAAGGACTCATCACAAACACCCCCCCCAGCCAGTATCTCAGCTGCCATCAGCACAGGTCACCAAATTTCTCAGGTAATTGGGCTTCACCTGTTCAAAGTCAGAAACTTCTTATCTTTTGTTCAAAGTCAGAAACCGTATCTTTTTTCCTTCTACCCTCTCACTGCTCCACCCTTCAAACATACCTCCCACACAAATACCTATTACTAACCTTAGGAAATATGTCCAATTTCATCAGCACTGCAGGTAGAGTATATAACACCTCCCATGAGTCTATTTACTAAGGGAAGAGAGGTGGGTGTCCCAGGTTTGTAAGGCAAGGCAAAGTTGTCAGACTTCATTCAAAGCCAAGACAATGACAGGCAGAGAGCCACAAAGGCTGGGACTCAGATGGGGCAGCAGGAGTGCCCTAGAACAATCACTAGGATTAAACTGTATTTACCCTATGAGGCCTTGACCAGGGACAGAATAAAGGCAGGGGAGCGACTGAGCCAGTTGTGGCTTGGGGATCTGGCAGGGGCAGGGCCTCAAATATGCCAGGAATTCTGCTGAGGGCAATAAACAATCTCACAGTGGAGGGCAGGATTGCATTAAATCAGTTTTCGAAAGAGGAAGTACCAGGACCATGTAGTTAATAAATGTCGACAGAATGTTTCAAAATAGGGCTACATTTCTCCCTTGCTTTTCTGTCCACATCAGTTGGCAAATGCTACCTCCCTCCACTTCCTTATCCCAAAAAGTGGGTAAACAGAAGCACCAACAGGCTGTTCCATGGAAAGAACCAAAGCACATCAACCAATTTAAACCAGTTGATGAAAGACACGTCGATAATACACCATCACCTAATCACTGAATCGGCCCTTTTTTGTAAAATGGCAAATTAGAGGTGAGCTGTGTGAGTACGTGCCCTCAAGGTGTAACAAGTCAGCTATATACGTTAGACTTAAACTGTTAGTTGTCATAGCAACAGTGGACAATAATGCCTGCTCAGATTGGTATTTAGCAGTTCAGCTCTTTGTTTTACACTATACGCCTATCACTAATTACATAAACTACTTTCCAAGTATTAAGAAATAACTAGTTTGGCAAACCAAAGGGGAATACAACCCATGAGCCTGACTTGGATAAAAGCACCCGTAAGTCTAAAGGACATACATTGAATTTATGAATGTTCAGAAAACAGGACATTGTTGCTATACAGTTATTTAATAATCTGAAGAGATACAGCGTCTTTTTACCCTTAGGAAAAAAATTAATTACAAAACTAACTACCAGATTAAATAATATCATCTAACAAAAGTAGATTCACTAATACATCCATTATTTTAATAAAATACTGATGACATTATGAATTTAGAATCATTAAATGTCACTCCCACTGACATTCTAATTTTTTTTTAAATTTTTATTGGAGTATAGCTGATTTAGAATGTTGTGTTAGCTTCTGCTGTATAGCATAATGGTTCAGTATACATATACATATACCCACTCTTTTTTAGATTCTTTTCCCATCTAGGTCACTACCGAGTATTGAGTGGAGTTCCCTGTGCTATACAGTATTCATATTAGTTATCTATTTTATATATAGTAGTGTGTATACCCACCGACATTCTAATTTAAAGCCTGATCATAAAACAAAGATACAAAGTATCCTAGACTAACATTTTTATTTGTCTTTCTAGTTTTATTTTGCCTCATTCTCATTTTTTAAAATAAGTTCTGCTCCTACCTCACTAGCAAGAAACAAATTTTGCTTTCTCTTAAAATGGTTCACTGCAGATTTAAAAAGATTCAACTCACTGGCTTGGAATAATTGGACATTATCTATTTCCTGATTACATCTGGTACTAACCATTTTCTTTACAATTAATGTAAACAACGTGTTTCGTCAAAAGGTACAGGTCCCAGCACCAAAAATGCCAGGTCCCGGTCCCAGCTCAGCCTCCGACAGGCTCTGTGCTCTCAGCAAATGATCCTGCCCCTTGGGGTCAGTTTCCTCACCTGTGAGCCCCAGACCAGAGGACCAGAGGTTCTCACTAATCAGGGCAGTCTGATCTAAACTTGCAGACTTTTCTTGCACACCGCACACGCGCACACACACACTGCACCAGACAACACAGTCAGGCTCCAACAGAGACAGGCCTTTCGAAGCCACACACACTACCCCATCCCTCCCAAAAAGGGAAACGTGAGAAATCTGCTTTTTGCCCATCTGCAACTATAATACAAAATAATAGGGTGACTCCTCGGAAGATCCGTGACCAGAAGAAATCCCGATGAAAGCTTGTTTCTGAAATGCAGCCCCTCACTGCCTGTGTGTTGGGACTTTCCACACTTGGAGGCAAACCAGTAAGACAGCATAGCGCTCCTCTCTCAGCGCTCCACATAAAAAGGAGCACTGTTGGATTAATAACGATTGCTTTAAAGAGGCCTTGCAAAGGGTCCTTCTCTGTCATCCGAAACAACTGATTACATCATCCGTAATTTGCTATCAGAAATTGACATTAAAGTAGTCCACGTTACTCTTCCCAAAAGCACAGAGGATCTACAAGTGCCGATCGCGGAGTTTCTGGATGGTTCCTGGCGTGGCCTGGATGCTGTGACTGAAAACGGAAATACATCGGTCAGCACTCAGCTTGCCAGCCATCGGCCAGGTCAGGTCACAGTATTCTCATCGGTCACAGCCCAGACGAATGACAGCTCTGCACTTGACACCGCAAAGCTGTGCCAACCTCTGGCGAGATCAGCCACCTCCTGTGAGCTCTTCTTGCCGGGAGCCTGTAGGATGTGATCAGGGCCACCAGGCTGGCCTCACAGTTCAGCTGCAACGTCATTTCAGGTTGAAGACTCAGAAGGTCTCGTTGCCATTACTGCTTCTCAAATATATCCAGACACCAACATTTCCATGGCTAAAAACGCTCTCCTGATGTTTTCTTCATTATCAAATAGAAGAATGTTAAAGCAGGAAGCTTGCACTAAGAATTGATCTTCTGCCCGTGGGATTGCCTTAAAATAATGTAACTTAGGTCAGGTCACTCCCCAGAAGCTTCTCTAAGCCCCTGACCATGGCCGTCACTCCCTACCTGACGTGACCCGGGCCTACTTCTAACACCCCGTCCCCTGCATCTCTCCGTCTCTCCCTGCAACCTTGCTCCCCGCCCTCCGGCCTTGCCGGCCTCCCTTCATTTTTCACCTAGTCTGTGCTCACGCCAGCACCCCCTCCAACCCACCCCATCCCATCCCAAATCTCTCCGTACTACTGGCTCACTCTTGAATCTCCACTCAAACATCACCTGCCCAGATCACCCCACCTAACTTGGGTCCTTCCACCATCAGTCTCTGTCCTAAGCTCGCATCCCACCCCTCACAGTCTGGGGAACTGCTCGTTTTACTGCTGGGCACATGTTTTTTGATCATCTTCCCTCTAGCTATGAAGCTACCTGAGCGTCGGGGCCATTGCTCTCTGTGCACCACTGTATCTCCAGGGCTTACAATTACTAAATGTTTGATTATCACTTGTTAAAGCAATTCAGTGTCTCAGTAAATTTTGCAGGGTTAGAAAAGATGCAGCCCATGAACATTTTTCTTTGTCCTAAATTGGTCATGGACCAATAAAAAAAAAGTATTCACTTGTCTTGGGCAAAATTAATTTCTACTCTTTCTGTTTCTCCCCACTAAATATCCACCCTGTGGGTCTGTGCACTCCTGCAATCTCCTGATTTAAATGGGAGTTGTAAAACATTGGAATTTGTAATAGAAACTCTGTTATCAATGACAGTTTGGTTCCCAGGTAATCCTTAGAAATACTAGCCCTCCTTCCTGTTAACATTTATTCAGTGCTTACTATGTTCCAGGCACCGTTTTTTTTTTTTTTTTTTTGGTTTTTTGGTTTTGGTTTTTGGCCGTGCTGTCCGGCATGCGGGATCCTAGTTCCCCGACCAGGGATCGAACCCGTGCCCCCAGCAGTGGAAGTGCGGAGTCCCAACCACTCGACCGCCAGGGAAGTCCCAGGCGCCATCTTGAACACTGCGGTTTTCACGTCATTTGCCTTCCGAGACAGTCCTATGATGGAGGGATTACTGTCCTTATTGAAAGAGGAGAAGCTGAAGCCCAGGGATGTTAAGTGGTGAAAGGTCGTGCAGCTGGAAGAGCCTCGTCAGCCCAGTGGGTCTGCCGCCAGCGTCTGAGCTCTTTACTGCTGTGTGATGGTGTTTTTATCCCCTGCGAGAGAAGTCCACTACTAGCAGAAAACAGAAATGAGGCAGAGCCACCTCTTCCTGTTTTGGAGCCAGGCAAATCATTTTTTTTTTTTTTTTAATTTTTAGAAAAAAAGACTAAATTCCTCTTCGGACCCACGCTCCCTCAGTCCAGGTAATTCCCTCCGGGTTTCCCCAGTGCATCACGCTTCCCTCACCTCCCCCATCAATGCATCTTTATGCTTTGCAATTCACCACAGGGTCCCTAACCGCTCTCCTCCCCTGCCTGCTTAGCAGAAGCACACGCACACGCACTCACAAACAACTTTCCAAATTCCTATTTACTTCACCCTGCGGTGTAAAAGGTAAATAACTACTTGACCTTCCTAGCGATGCCAAAATGCATAACATATAAAAGGTTACTGGGCTTCCCTGGTGGCGCAGTGGTTGAGAATCTGCCTGCCAATGAAGGGGACACGGGTTCGAGCCCTGGTCCGGGAAGATCCCACATGCCGCGGAGCAACTGGGCCCGTGAGCCACAACTACTGAGCTTGCGCGTCTGGAGCCTGTGCTCCGCAACAAGAGAGGCCGTGGTAGTGAGAGGCCCGCGCACCGCGATGAAGAGTGGCCCCCGCTTGCCACCACTAGAGAAAGCCCTCGCACAGAAACGAAGACCCAACACAGCCAAAAATAAAAGTAAATAAATTAATTATAAGGTTACTGATTCACAAGGTACCGTCTGAATTATTACACAGCCAGAAAATGACTAAACTTGGATGGACGTTTCAAGAATTGTCCAGGAAGATAACTAAATAGAGAGGTCAACGGGCAGTGCTCACCTGGTCCCGGTTTTCCCAACCACTTTCCTTCCTGCGATTCTGCACTCAGACCAAGCTGCTGGTAACTGTGCTGCTGGCGATCGCAGAGAGGACTGGAAATCCGGGGGCTGGATGGGGAGTTGAGCAGGGAGATTCTAAATCTAGCGGCTGGAGCTGGAAACCACCTACACTTTGCTGCTAGATTTTAAGAAACACGTCAACACCTTTATAATATGTTCTCCCAGGTATAAAAATGTGCCCAAAGAGCTTGAATTCTTATTAGCTGCCAAGAGCTAAACGTGAAAAAAAAAAAGTCCAAAACAGCAGATGAAGATGTAGGGGGAAGAAAAACAACTAGTGAGTTAGGTGGGTCCATCTCAGCAAAATAACACCTTCCCCCCGCCCCCCAGCAAAAAGGATAAGCTGCTTTTGTTTATTTACATGTGGACAAACTGGCTTAAGTTAACTTCCATTTTCCTTCAAACACTACAGCTGTGGTTTCCAATCCTCCCCGGTACATCAGAATCATCTGTGAAACTTCAAAAAAAAAAAAAAAAAAAGTGTGTCCAGCTCCAGTAGAGAAGCACTAAAGGAGCGCCCATCATGATCAGCCACACCTCCAATGGGGTCTGGGCCATAACACAACCAGGGAAAGAGGGAAGGCTGGTCAGGACAGCAAGAGCCACTGCTCCATCTCCAAGAGCCTCCTCTCCCTCCATCTCCAAGACCAAGCAGCTGCACCACCCATCCATCCATCCATCCCTGCATCCATCCATCCATCCATCCATCCACCCACCTTCACTGAGCACCTCTTGCGCCAGCACTGAGTACCAGGACACATGGCAAATAACACTGGCGGACCTGCCCTCCAGGAATTCCATTCTAGGGGAAACCACACCAGGGAAATTGAAGTTACCCTTCTATTCAAAAAAAAGCAACTAAAAAGGTTCCCACGAGCAATTTCAATCAGTCTTATTGAACTGAAGTCCTTTCAGCCCACAGCTTCTCATTCGGTCATCAGAGAAGTGTTGTGTTGTGCTGTGCTGCAAGAACTGGTAAAAGCTGTCTATAAATGTGAAGAAAATTGTGTTCGTTTAAACTTCAACATCCTCCTTCCCAAGCTGAAACACTCTAGTTCATTCAATGTTCACACCATCTCCAGGTTTCCAAATCCACAACCCCTGCCTGCACAGTCTCACTTCAACCAGCAGGTCAGGACTATTTCACACAAGGCTTCACTCAGTGGCTTCAGATCGAGACAATCAAACAATATTAATTAGCTCAGGGCCCCTATGTTCCCCACATCCTCGGAATGGGTAAGCGGAGTGTTCCAAAGTCAAGTCTGTCCCATCAGCATTTCCTATTTTTTCTTTTATGTTTTTTCATTTGGAACAAACGCCCATCACAGGCTTAGGGAATATAAAAGAAGTACAAGAATCCCTTTTAAGAGTATTTAGTCTTTTTGTAAAAACTAAATCTACACAAATAACATGAGCATCACATAACACTACATCTTGATTCAGAACAAAATTGTAGACAGTAGGCAAAACAGATTAGTCAGAGTGTGAAACTCCACTGAAGCAAGCCTCAAAAGAAGGGTGTGACCAGGCGGAGTCAGCAGTGACCAAGCAGGGGATTTTAAGCAGCAGGAAGGGCCCACCAATGGGAGAAACAATGGAGACACCAGCCTGACTGAAACAAGGGGACTGAAGGGGTGAGTGACAGGAGATTCGGCTGAATCAGTAAGAGGAGCAGGTAACCCAGGGCTCTGAAACCAGATGTGGTTTCCCTGTGACATGGTCAGTGAGACAGAGTTGTGGCAGGTCCCCGAGAAGGAGAAGGCATGACTGAAGCTGTTTTAGGTACCTGGATAAAACAGCTGCCATCAATTCTGATGGAGCCTCTGATAAATGTCTGACACACCAAGTTATTTTCAACAAGAACTTTAATCCAGGTTGTTCATACCATTTCCGTGCCTATCATCAAAAAAATCACATTCCAGTATGCCAAAGTCCCAGTATTTACAAATGAGAAATTCAAAACAGCTTCCCATCAACCTCCCTGGGATCTTCATGCCCCATTTTCTCCACCTACTGGGCATATGATGATTCTAGAAGCCACTGACAAACATGAGCAAAAATAAGCAACTACCTGGCGGTCCCACTGGAATTTTGTTCTAAACATCAGACCACCAACTGTATGTCAGGCACAGTGCCCAGTAGGGTTTGAGTCAAGGTACACACAACAAGCCCTTCACTTTCAAAAAGCTACTCCTGCCCTTTCAGAGAAGATGACTCCTGGAAAGCAAATGCATATTGTTTACAGTAGCCCACAGAGGGAATCTAGTGAGTCCAATCTTCCAATAATTCATCAAGTATTTATTCCATATCTATTAAGTGCCTGGCACTGTCCTAAACAGTATGCAATTAGCAGGAAAGGAATCAAAGCTCCTGCCCTCATGAAGCCTATCTTCTGTATCGTGGCAAGTTCTTCAGGTTATATTCTAAAGGCTCCCGCAGTTTATGATTATGGTAATGCAATAATAATGACACTTCTCGTGTCTTACTTAGAATCTGTGATACCTTCCAAGCCCAGTCTATTACATAAAAGACGATGACAGACCCAAGAAATAATTAAATTCAAAGAGTGGTTTCCATTATAAAAGGAAGAAACCACTAGGTATTATTTGGAGTATATTTCTTAGCCTCCAAAATGCTCAACTCATAAAATCTGACTAAAATTAAATTAGAATATTTCCAAATATAATGATGAATGCTTTAAGGGTGCCCCCAAGTAGAATATTCTCAATTGTTTTAAGCAGAGGATAGAATGGTCTTTTAATGTAAAACAGTATTAGGACGAACAATTAAGTAGTTACCCATCACAGTTTATACTTCAAAGTGAGCTGTGCCTTAGTAAACAGTTTTGGGAGAGACTGCAAACGCTAACAGTCACTCACTTATTAACTAAAGCCACAGAACTGAATGTTCAGCTGGAAATATCAAAGTAACAATGTTCATATCTTTAAAATGATAAGTAGAGGATGCGAAACTGCTAATTTCCTGCTTTGTGGGTGCTTTGTAGCCATCTTAGTAATCACTTAATCATATCATAAGGAACATAAAGAAATACCAACAGGATGGAATCCTCCACTTTCAGGAAAACAGACCATCAGCAGATTTGGATTCCTGTCCACAGACAAAGGACAAAAGCCTTAAAGCAGCAATACGTTAGGACAATACCACATCAGCTACATAACAGTGAACAAACATGCTTTCTAAATCCAGGGGTAAGCAGGGAGCTCATCCCCAGATGTGAGATGCCCTTTGCATCTCTGGGTAGACACTTCAACTTCCAGCCATAAAACTGTAAAGAGAGGGACTTCCCTGGCAGTCCAGTGGTTAAGACTTCACCTTCCAATGCAGGGGGTGTGGGTTCGATCCCTGGTCGGGAGCTAAGATCCCATATGCCTCTTGGCCAAAAAACCAAAACATAAAACAGAAGCAATATTGTAACAAATTCAATAAAGACTTTAAAAAAAATTGTCCACATCAAAAAAAACTTTGAAAAAAAAAATTGTAAAGAGAAATACTCAACACACCACTGACAAAAGGACTCAGAGGCAATAACTGAGAGGTTAATTGCATGTTAATTTCCAGGAATATTTCTCAGCTATGCAAGGAGCTCTACTATCACTGTAGGACAAGATCCTTCTGCATTTTACTTACATAAGAATCAGTGCTTGGGCTTCCCTGGTGGCGCAGTGGTTGGAAATCTGCCTGCCAATGCAGGGGACACGGGTTTGAGCCCTGGTCCGGGAATATCTCACATGGCGCGGAGCAACTGGGCCCGTGCGTCACAACTACTGAGCCTGCGCTCTAGAGCCCACGAGCCACAACTACTGAGCCCTCGTGGCGCAGCTACTGAGGCCTGCGCGCTTAGAGCCCATGCTCCGTAACAGGAGAGGCCACCACAATGAGAAGCCCGCGCACCGCGACGAAGAGTAGCCCCCGCTCACTGCAACTAGAGAAAGCCTGCTTGCCGCAACTAGAAAGCCCTCACAGCAACGAAGACCCAACACAGCCAAAAATAAATTAATGAATTAATAAATTTTAAAAAAAAAAGAATCAGTGCTTGCCTGAGGTGTAGCAGAAATGAGAAAAAGCAAATTATGCCCCTGCTATAAAGTTCCACAATCAACACTTTACTTGAATAAGTCTTGAATAAAGTTTCTCTAATAAATCTAATAATTGTTATTCAAATAAAGAGGAAAAGTTCTGAGGTTGAAAACAGCCATAGAAAAGTTACACTAGTCTGTTAAATAAACAAAAACTTGAAGGGGGAAAAGGGATCTTTGTTACCGCTCCAACTATAAAAAATGGGGTTTTCATGTACAAGGTGACCTGTGGATGAGGGAAAAGGTTTAACAGACATACTTATTTCTCTATTAAAAAAAAAAAAAAAACTCTCCCCCCGCCACTGCCGGATTTAGAAGCAATGTGATCATAGAAAATTTGGAAATCAGAAAAGTATATAGAAAATAAAATATCATCCATGAATGCATCACTAAACATATCCATATTTTGATATATTTTCCTTTCAGTTAATACAAATACACATCTCTTTTCTTTTTTTTAGCAAAATGAGGGTCATATTAAGTAGACAATTTTTGACATTTGTAAGCATTTCATTTGTGATAAAATACTTTTAAAATATGGGTGCATAATATGCAGCAGGTGTATTATAACTCACTCAGCTACCCTCCTGTCCTATTCAAAATGAAAGATAATTTAATGAATTTTAATGTAACAGACTGAGAAAAGATCACTGTTGTGGTTTCAGAATCCACACTGTACCATCCATAATTCTCTGAAAAGATTATTTCAGTACTCCCACCTCTACCAGTTATGTATCTGTGTAAGATTGGATTTTCTATGTATACTTCAACCAAAACAACCTATCAACACACTGAATGCAGAAGCAGGTATGAGAACCCAGTTATTTTCTATTAAAGCTGGTTATGAAATAGATTTGCAAAAATGTAAAACAATGCCACCAGTGTCATTAATTTTTTTAATTTTGAAAAATAGTTATTTCCATTTAAAAATTATTTTTAAAATGTGCACAAATGTAAAATAACGTTCAGCTCACTATTTTTTTCTGTTTTGGAAACGTTACTTTTCAATACGAATGGTCTTCTGCTAATATGTAATGGGCTTATTGTAATTTTTGCCATTTTTAAGCAAATTTTCTAAACTTTCTCAGTTTTAATTCCTAACAGTAAATAATCAATAGATATTACAACGGACAAAGGTCTTTGAGGGTCTTCAAATACTCTTTAACAGTATAAACAGAGGGTCCTGATATCAAAAAGTTTGAGAGCCACTAGGCTGTAAAATAAAGGGTCTCTTTAACAAATAAATGTATGTATTATTTTGTTTGCTTGTAACAGACTTCTGCTTAAAATGAGACTTCTCCAAGACCTTTGATAGATGAGCAGTGTCTTTGCTGAATGGAATCCGTCCTCTTCTGGCCCATGTTTAGTCTCTAAATAATTAGGCCCCCAAATACTGAAATGCATTTCGACATTCTATTACCAAACACTATTTAAAGCAGATATTGAAAAGAAAACAGGATCCTGAAAAATCAGAGATGTAGATCTCTGACCACAACTACCTCTCCACTTGTTGGTTAAAAAAACAAAAATAAAAATAGGTCAAAACATCTGGAGTAAGAGCAGAGTGACTCAGATGATGGTACCTGATACCTACTTACCTTCACAGTTACCACATTTTTACTTCCTGCTACCAAATGACACAAGCAATTCTTTGAATTCTGCAGACCCAATGACACAGGCTCCCTCCCAACCACCAGGCCCAGAACTCCATGGAAATAAGAAAACACCCACATAGTGCCTGTTACAACTTTACTTTCTAATCAACAACAATCCAATCAAAAGGTCCCGAACTACTGGAACATTATAGGTATCCCTAGCATCTCCAGAACAGGAATTCTTCTACACAGTTGTCCTGTTTTTCCAAAACGTATGGTTTCTACAAAGGAACAAACAGTCATGCTTTTTAAAAAATCAGGTTGAAAATAAAAAACTCTTTCATTAAAATATGACATATCTATTGGGACTTCCCTGGCAGTCCAGTGGTTAAGACTCCACGCTTCCACCGCAGGGAGCACAGGTTCACTCCCTCAATCCCTGGTCGGGGAACTAAGACCCCACATGCCCCGAGGTGTGGCCAATAAATAAATTAATTAATTTAAAAATAACGTATTTATTGAGGGTGTAGCAGGTGCCCAGCTTCCCAATACTGAGGATAAAGCAGTGAACAAAACTGAGTCTCTGCTCTCAGGAGGCTCCTATTCTAAGCGGGGAAGCAGCCCCTTAACTGAGGAAGAGCAGTGAAGTATGCTGGGTTTGAACAAACAAAGCCCTGGAGGCCCGGAGAACAGGAAGATCACCCGGATGAAATAGAGTCCCAGGGCGAGCCCTTCACAGCCATGTGGAGGTACAGACCTTAAATACGAGTAAGATCAATTAGAAGAGAGAGGGGGCTCAAGACAGGAACACAGCGAAACCAGAGATCCAAACTCACCTGGGGAGACAGTGGAGCCATTGGCCAAAATGGATGACTCAGGAGAAACAAGCTTGATCAGAGAAAACAGGGAGATCACCTTTAGACACACTGCATTTAGATGCCCATAAAGCATACGAGTGAATAAAGGAAGTTTGGACACGAGTGCTTGAGCTTGGGAGTCAGATACAGGCTGGTTACGTAGAGCTGGGAGCCCAAAATCCACAAGCAACTGAGTCTAAGGAAACTCACAGGGTGACAAAGGTGCCCTCCAAATCCTCAAATATAAAAGGAAGGATAAAGAAGAGGAGCCTGCAAAGGAGACTGAAGGGGAAGATCCAGAAAGAGAAGGGAAGCCAGGAGGGCGCAAGGTCTCAAAAGCTCAGGGGCATGAAAATGTTTCAGAAAGCAAGATGCTCTCAGCAGTGGCAACTGGACAAGCGAAACTGCTGAGAGGTCAAGTAAGAAAGCACACAAGCAAGTGCCTTCTAGATTTAGCAACAGGGAGGCTGGCCTCACGGGTGTGGACCTTTGCATCCCTGGGCTCAGATGAGCCCCACACTTGGTTTAACGCTTTGTTGTTGCCATCTTGAAATTCTTAATAATTTTTGAACACGGAGCCTCCCACTGTCATTCTGCACAGAGCCCTGCACATCACGTAGCCAATTCTGCCTCTGAGATTAGTGTCAGTAAAGTGGTGGCGATTAAAAAAAAAAAAAAAAATAGAATACAGTGGTTTAAGGAGTGAATGGAAATAAGCAAATTGAGACAGGACAGACAGACTAAGGTAGTCCCCATGATCCTCATCTCCCATCGTTCCCCCCTAGTTTAATCCCCTCCCTCTGAGTGTGGGCAGAACCTGTGACTCAGTTCTAACCAAGAGAATTAGACCAAGGTGATGGGATATCACTCCCATAATTCCATCCTGCTGGATTTGCTCGCTCGCACTCTCTCCCTCTCCCCCTCTCTCTCCCCCTCTCCCTCCCTCGCCATCTGTGAGGACCTAAGGTGCCATGAATTAAGTGAAATCCCTTGTGTCATGGAAGAGCAATGACCTCTAGGAACCAAGGGTGACCTAGGTCCCACAAATGCAAGGAAAGGCATTCTGTCAACAACCTCAGTGAGCTCAGAAGAAGATTCTTCTCCAACTGAGCCTCTGATGAGACCACAGCCCCAGTGCCCACGTGGACTGCAGCCTGGTGAGACCCTGAAGTACAGGCTAGTACAAGCTGTGCCTGGATTCCTGACCCACAGAAACTGTGAGATGAGAACTGTGTGTCGTATATGATGCTCTGTCAGGCAGCAGTAGATCACTCCTACAGGCCAGAAAGTAGAACATCCTCTCAAAAAGTTTAATCAAAGAGGAGGAGAGAGAAAGCGACAGCTGAAAGAGGAGGGCACCAGGGAAGGCGTGGGTTTCACAGTGTTTGTTCTGTTTTGGTTTTGCTTTAAGATGGGAGAGACCTGAGCATTCATAAATCCTCATGAGAAAGAAACAGCAGGACAGAGGTGGAAATAGGGAGGGGATGGCTGTGGAGAAACTGACTTTTAGGAAGTGAGGGAGATGGTTACCTCTTACACTGTGAACAGAAAGATGAGAAAAGGATCTGCAAGCAGATTTGCAGAGGGGCAGTGGGAAGAGGAGCAAAGGGCCTTCACACAACTGCTTTACTAGCCGTGGAAAGAACACCTGCTGAGAGTGAGGGACCAGCAGGAGGGACGGGGCTGACGATGAAATTGGAGATTTAAGAACTGTTGAGAGAATTGAAAATAGTCATGCGGGAGAGTGAGAGTGTTGATGAAGAAATCAGTTGATTTCCAGGCAGCGTTGAAGTTGACGACCAGACTCTATCGCCGCATCTGTGCGACCTTCTCTGACAGAAGCTGGCAGTTCAGGGGCAGGTGCAGAGACCATGGGCTGCCCAGCCCTCCAGGGCTGGGATGTACCAGGACGGCGGATAGGAGGGGATTCAGTGGATCGATAAGCATCTTGGTGAAATGCTGGCCAGGGAATTAGAATAGCAGAGGCAGGGCACGATGGACACGCCGGGTGAAAGCAGGGGCCACGGGCTGGAAACGAACCTGGAAAGACAAAACTCTGACGATACCAGGGATAGTCTGTCAGGTGAACTGGAAGGTAGAAGGTTCTGGCCGTCAAGTGGGACCTCTGAATTCCAGATAAGGAGCTGTTCCCGGTATTAACAACATCTGGAATAGTGACTCTTTCAGGGTGGCCCTCTCACCCCAGTTTGAGCATCCAAGTCTCGTGTCCTGGGAAAGGCCCCAGTCCCAGGCAAACCGGCATGGTTTTAAAACTGACAGCCCCCCCCCATCGAAGAAAGCCCCACCCCCAAGTCCTGGGCAAACCGGGACCGCTGGTCACCCAACTTTGGCTGCATTGGAATCCCCCAGGCAGCTCTCACAACTACTCCAGGTGGAGAAGATCGCCATCCAGGTGCCAAAATGCTCAACAAATGAGGAGACACCAACAGTATGTGACAGCACTGAGGGTCAGAGACAGGACACGACTGAAGTCAGCCTCGAAGGACCAGACAGCGGAAGAGGAAGGATCTGAGAGCCAGGAGAAGCGGGGTCCCCACCCCGAGATGTGGGAGGAGCAGCTGGGTTCCATCAGGATTAGGACCAGGAAGTGAAGGAAAGACTTTGGGGGAGAAGCTGGCTGACTGTGGAGCAAGAGTCCCAGCACCGTGGAAAAGTTTGGAAGCCTAAGGAAGCACAGAACAGTCCTCAGAGGAAAGTTCCAGGAGTTCCGGGGCTGGGGGATCCCACCGAGGTAACTGCAGGGAGGAAGGCAGTGGGGTGGGTACCACCCACCGTGTGGTCCACGGGATGGATGGCTGGTGACACACTAAATGGAAACTATAGGGGAGCTGGTGTCCCACAGTGTGTGTGCCACAGAAGCACACGTGTATTTTAACACACTGACATTTTGATATGGTATAAAGATAGAGATTTATCCTGAAGAAACGAGACTAGGAATTGTCAAAGCTCTACAATGAGTTCCTCTGGTCCTTGTCTAAAAAGTCCTTTCCTCTCAGGACTCAATGCCCAGATATCTGTTTCACAAATAATCAACTTTGTTCTGATATTCAAACCCTCACTCAATCCTGAGAGTCTCCTTAAATCTCTCACATTTCACTAGTTACGTGTTATCTGAATCCAGAAGATCTTCATGGATTTACTGATATCACTGCCAATAACTAATATAGAAACAGAGTACAGACATACATTTCTTGACAATAAAATGCTAAAGTTTTCACATCACCATAGAAGAAGGGGAGGGTCTACATGTGTTGTGTCGTGGTGAGTTGCGTTTTCTGTCGTGTGTGTATGTGCGCATGTGTGCATGCACGCATGCGTGCGTGTTACGATTATGCTATCTGGAGATTTAAGTCTTATGAAAGATAGAAAAATTCAACCATAAAACAGCAAAAAGGTTTTAGTAGTATTTGATTAAAAAATATGCAAAAAAAGGTCCTCGACTCAAGAATGACTCAAGTATTTCTGTTCAGTCTAACCTTGCTCTCAAGTTTTGGGGAAGGCAGAGTTAAGCCAGGCCTGGGGATACAGGGTCCCAACCAAACAAAAAAGTACAGTAAGCTCACAGGTCACCAGGAGATATGATGGCTACTCAACATTTAGCCCCTGGGAGGGACATCAAGGGCCGTTGCCTCCTCTCTCACATGGCCCACAAGCTCCCCACCTTCCCCGTCAATTCTAGGCTGGGCTTGCTGAAGAAGTAGGACTGGCCAGCCTCACAGGTGTGCTTCTGCAGTTTCCGGGGATCCAGGGACGTGACAGACAGAGCCTCGGCTCCACACCCGACCACGCAGGCTGGGAGAGCCAGGGGCCCAGCAAAAACCCAAACACAGATAGTGGAGCAGAAATCCCCACCAACTAAGCCCATTTTCCACTAATGTGGTTACCAATAAATGGGTATTTCTAAACCACTTTCCTTAGTTTCAGAAAGAGAATTCTTCTGTAAATGAAAGCTTTCAAAAGCTAAGCCAGGGAGATTAACCAAGATGGCGGAGTAGAAGGACGTGCTCTCACTCCCTCTTGCGAGAGCACCAGAATCACAACTGGCTGCTGGACAATCATTGACAGGAAGACCCTGGACTTCACCAAGGAGGATACCCCACGTCCAAGGACAGAGGAGAAGCCACAGTGAGACGGTAGGAGGGGCGCAATCAGAGTAAAATCAAATCCCATAACTGCTGGGTGGGTGACTCACAGACTGGCGAACACTTATACCACAGAAGTCCACCCACTGGAGTGAAGGTTCTGAGCCCCACGTCAGGCTTCCCAACCTGGGGGTCCGGCAAAGGGAGGAGGAATTCCTAGAGAATCAGAGTTTGAAGTCTAGTGGGAATTGATTGCAGGACTGTGACAGGACTGTGGGAAACAGAGACCCCACTCTTGGAGGGCACACACAAAGTAATGTGTGCATCGGGACCCAGGGGAAGGAGCAGTGACCCTGGGGGAGACTGAACCAGACGTACTTGCTGGTGTTGGGGGGTCTCCTGCAGAGGCGAGTGGTGGCTCTGTTTCACCGTGGGGATAAGGACACTGGCAGCAGAGGTCCTGGGAAGTTCTCCTTGGCGTGAGCCCTCCCAGAGTCTGCCATTAACCCCACCAAAGAGCACCGGTAGGCTCCAGTGTTGGGTTGCCTCAGGCAAAACAACCAACAGGGAGGGAACCCAGCCCCACCCATCAACAGTCAAGTGGATTAAGGTTTTACTGAGCTCTGATCGCCACAGCAACAGGGAGGGAACCCAGCCCCACCCATCAACAGTCAAGTGGATTAAGGTTTTACTGAGCTCTGACCGCCACAGCAACAGTCAGCTCTACCCACCACCAGAGCCTCCCATCAAGCCTCTTAGATAGCCTCAACCACCAGAGGGCAGACAACAGAAGCAAGAAAAACTACAATCCTGCAGCCTGTGGACCAAAAACCACAGTTACAGAAAGAAAGAGAAGATGAAAAGGCAGAGGGCTATGTACCAGATGAAGGAACAAGAAAAAACCCCAGAAAAACAATTAAAGGAAGTGGAGATAGGCAACATTCCAGAAAAAGAATTCAGAATAATGATAGTGAAGATGATCCAGGACCTCGGAATAAGAATGGAGGCAAAGATTGAGAAGATGCAAGAAATGATTAACAAAGACCTAGAAGAATTAAAGAACAAACAAACAGAGATGACCAATACAATAACTGAAATGAAAACTACACTAGAAGGAATCAATAGCAGAATAACTGAGGCAGAAGAACGGATAAGTGACCTGGAAGACAGAATGGTGGAATTCACTGCTGCGGAACAGACTAAAGAAAAAAGAATAAAAAGAAATGAAGACAGCCTAAGAGACCTCTGGGACAACATTAAACGCAACAACATTCGCATTATAGGGGTCCCAGAAGGAGAAGAGAGAGAGAGAAAGGACCAGAGAAAATATTTGAAGAGATTATAGTCGAAAACTTCCCTAACATGGGAAAGGAAATAGCCACCCAAGTCCAGGAAGAGCAGAGAGTCCCATACAGAATAAACCCAAGGAGAAACACGCCGAGACACATAGTAATCAAAGTGGCAAAAATTAAAGACAAAGAAAAATTACTGAAAGCAGCAAGGGAAAAACGACAAATAACATACAAGGGAACTCCCATAAGGTTAACAGCTGATTTCTCAGCAGAAACTCTGCAAGCCAGAAGGGAGTGGCATGAAATACTTAAAGTGATGAAAGGGAAGAACCTACAACCAAGATTACTCTACCCAGCAAGGATCTCATTTAGATTTGATGTTGAAATCAAAAGCTTTACAGACAAGCAAAAGCTAAGAGAATTCAGCACCACCAAACCAGCTCTACAACAAATGCTAAAGGAACTTCTCTAAGTGGGAAACACAAGAGAAGAAAAGGACCTACAAAAACAAACCCAAGACAATTAAGAAAATGGTCATAGGAACATACATATCGATAATTACCTTAAACGTGAATGGATTAAATGCCCCAACCAAAAGACATAGACTGGCTGAATGGATACAAAAACAAGACCCATATATATGCTGTCTACAAGAGACCCACTTCAGACCTAGGGACACATACAGACTGAAAGTGAGGGGATGGAAAAAGATATTCCATGCAAATGGAAATCAAAAGAAAGCTGGAGTAGCTATACTCATATCAGATAAAATAGACTTTAAAATAAAGAATGTTACAAGAGACAAGGAAGGACACTACATAATGATCCAGGGATCAATCCAAGAAGAAGATATAACAATTATAAATATATATGCACCCAACATAGGAGCACCTCAATACATAAGGCAACTGCTAACAGCTATAAAAGAGGAAATCGACAGTAACACAACAATAGTGGGGGACTTTAACACCTCACTTACACCAATGGACAGATCATCCAAAATGAAAATAAATAAGGAAACAGAAGCTTTAAATGACACAATAGACCAGATAGATTTAATTGATATATATAGGACATTCCATCCAAAAACGGCAGATTACACGTTCTTCTCAAGTGCGCACGGAACATTCTCCAGGATAGATCACATCTTGGGTCACAAATCAAGCCTCAGTAAATTTAAGAAAATTGAAATCATATCAAGCATCTTTTCTGACCACAACGCTATGAGATTATAAATGAATTACAGGGAAAAAAACGTAAAAAAGACAAACACATGGAGGCTAAACAATACGTTATTAAATAACCAAGAGATCACTGAAGAAATCAAACAGGAAATAAAAAAATACCTAGAGACAAATGACAATGAAAACACGACGACCCAAAACCTATGGGATGCAGCAAAAGCGGTTCTAAGAGGGAAGTTTATAGCTATACAAGCCTACCTAAAGAAACAAGAAAAATCTCAAGTAAACAATCTAACATTACACCTAAAGAAACTAGAGAAAGAAGAACAAACAAAATCCAAAGTTAGCAGAAGGAAAGAAATCATAAAGATCAGAGCAGAAATAAATGAAATAGAAACAAAGAAAACAATAGCAAAGATCAATAAAACTAAAAGTTGGTTCTTTGAGAAGATAAACAAAATTGATAAGCCATTAGCCAGACTCATCAAGAAAAAGAGGGAGAGGACTCAAATCAATAAAATCAGAAATGAAAAAGGAGAAGTTACAACAGACACCGCAGAAATACAAAACATCCTAAGAGACTACTACAAGCAACTTTATGCCAATAAAATGGACAACCTGGAAGAAATGGACAAATTCTTAGAAAGGTATAACCTTCCAAGACTGAATCAGGAAGAAACAGAAAATATCAACAGACCAATCACAAGTAATGAAATTGAAACTGTGATTAAAAATCTTCCAACAAACAAAAGTCCAGGACCAGATGGCTTCACAGGTGAATTCTATCAAACATTTAGAGAAGAGCTAACACCCATCCTTCTCAAACTCTTCCAAAAAATTGCAGAGGAAGGAACACTCCCAAACTCATTCTATGAGGCCACCATCACCCTGATACCAAAACCAGACAAAGACACTACAAAAAAAGAAAATTACAGACCAATATCACTGATGAATATAGATGCAAAAATCCTCAACAAAATGCTAGCAAACAGAATCCAACAACACATTAAAAGGATCATACACCACGATCAAGTGGGATTTATCCCAGGGATGCAAGGATTCTTCAATATACGCAAATCAATCAATGTGATACACCATATTAACAAATTGAAGAATAAAAACCATATGATCATCTCAATAGATGCAGAAAAAGCTTTTGACAAAATTCAACACCCATTTCTGATAAAAACTCTCCAGAAAGTGGGCACAGAGGGAACCTACCTCAACATAATAAAGGCCATATATGACAAACCCACAGCAAACATCATTCTCAATGGTGAAAAACTGAAAGCATTTCCTCTAAGATCAGGAACGAGACAAGGATGTCCACTCTCACCACTATTATTCAACATAGTTCTGGAAGTCCTAGCCACGGCAATCAGAGAAGAAAAAGAAATAAAAGGAATACAAATTGGAAAAGAAGAAGTAAAACTGTCACTGTTTGCGGATGACATGATACTATACATAGAGAATCCTAAAACGGCCACCAGAAAACTGCTAGAGCTAATTAATGAATATGGTAAAGTTGCAGGTTACAAAATTAATGCACAGAAATCTCTTGCATTCCTATACACTAATGATGAAAAATCTGAAAGAGAAATTATGGAAACACTCCCATTTACCATTGCAACAAAAAGAATAAAATACCTAGGAATAAACCTACCTAGGGAGACAAAAGACCTGTATGCAGAAAACTATAAGACACTGATGAAAGAAATTAAAGATGATACCAACAGATGGAGAGATATACCATGTTCTTGGATTGGAAGAATCAACATTGTGAAAATGAGTATACTACCCAAAGCAATCTACAGATTCAATGCAATCCCTATCAAATTACCAATGGCATTTTTTACGGAGCTAGAACAAATCATCTTAAAATTTGTATGGAGACACAAAAGACCCCGAATAGCCAAAGCAGTCTTGAGGCAAAAAAATGGAGCTGGAGGAATCAGAGTCCCTGACTTCAGACTATACTACAAAGCTACAGTAATCAAGACAATATGGTACTGGCACAAAAACAGAAACATAGATCAATGGAACAAGATAGAAAGCCCAGAGATTAACCCACGCACCTATGGTCAACTAATCTATGACAAAGGAGGCAAAGATATACAATGGAGAAAAGACAGTCTCTTCAATAAGTGGTGCTGGGAAAACTGGACAGCCACATGTAAAAGAATGAAATTAGAATACTCCCTAACACCATACACAAAAATAAACTCAAAATGGATTAGAGACCTAAATATAAGACTGGCCACTATAAAACTCTTAGAGGAAAACATAGGAAGAACACTCTTTGACATAAATCACAGCAAGATCTTTTTCGATCCACCTCCTAGAGTAATGGAAATAAAAACAAAAATAAACAAGTGGGACCTAATGAAACTTCAAAGCTTTTGCACAGCAAAGGAAACCATAAACAAGACGAAAAGACAACCCTCAGAATGGGAGAAAATATTTGCAAATGAATCAACGGACAAAGGATTAATCTCCAAAATATATAAACAGCTCATTCAGCTCAATATCAAAGAAACAAACACCCCAATCCAAAAATGGGCAGAAGACCTAAATAGACATTTCTCCAAAGAAGACATACAGACGGCCACGAAGCACATGAAAAGATGCTCAACATCACTAATTATTAGAGAAATGCAAATCAAAACTACAATGAGGTATCACCTCACTCCTGTTAGAATGGGCATCATCAGAAAATCTACAAACAACAAATGCTGGAGAGGGTGTGGAGAAAAGGGAACCCTCTTGCACTGTTGGTGGGAATGTAAATTGATACAGCCACTATGGAGAACAATATGGAGGTTCCTTAAAAAACTAAAAATAGAATTACCATATGACCCAGCAATCCCACTACTGGGCATATACCCAGAGAAAACCGTAATTCAAAAAGACACGTGCACCCGAATGTTCATTGCAGCACTATTTACAATAGCCAGGTCATGGAAGCAACCTAAATGCCCATCAACAGACGAATGGATAAAGAAGTTGTGGTACATATATACAATGGAATATTACTCAGCCATAAAAAGGAACGAAATTGAGTCATTTGTTGAGACGTGGATGGATCTAGAGACTGTCATACAGAGTATAGTAAGTCAGAAAGAGAAAAACAAATATCGTATATTAATGTATGTATGTGGAACCTAGAAAAATGGTACAGATGAGCCAGTTTGCAGGGCAGAAGTTGAGACACAGATGTAGAGAATGGACACATGGACACCAAGGGGGGAAAACTGCGATGAGGTGGGGATGGTGGTGTGCTGAATTGGGCGATTGGGATTGACATGTATACACTGATGTGTATAAAACTGATGCCTAATAAGAACCTGCAGTATAAAAAAACAAACAAAACAACTAATACTAAACTTTCATTGGGTTATTTGTATGGAAATATGTTAATATAAATGTTTCAGTCATTACATGAAATTTCTAAAAATCTTATATTTGTATTTGTATGGAAATATGTATGGAAATATGTTAATATAAATGTTTCAGACATTACATGAAATTTCTAAAAATCTTATATTTGTATTTGTATGGAAATATGTATGGAAATATGTTAATATAAATGTTTCAGACATTACATGAAATTTCTAAAAATCTTATATTTGTATTTGTATGGAAATATGTATGGAAATATGTTAATATAAATGTTTCAGACATTACATGAAATTTCTAAAAATCTTATATTTGTATTTGTATGGAAATATGTATGGAAATATGTTAATATAAATGTTTCAGACATTACAGGAAACGTCTAAAAATCTTATATGTTCTGGTATAATGTTATAAGTAATAATCCTAGTTATTACTTTAAAATGTATATCTCAGAAATAACTAATTTTCTTGTCAACTGCGTTATTATGAACTTTCATCAAATCTTTAACCATGGTCATTTTTAAGTCTTTTGTCATTTACAGACAGTTCTGGGTGTACTCTGATGATTTTGCAAATATGTTCCTATAAAAGGGTTTCATCTTCAAGAAATTCATGGAAAAGACTCTGACAAGTACAGGTTTCTGGTAACTGACTGTACTGCTGAACTGAATGAATAAGCATTTTCAGAACTCTAATGAAAAACTGATGAACTCATAAAAGTGCTAACAAAAGATCAAGATGAAAAAAAAGAAATTAATTACATGGGACTGAGTGAACTGATGAGGATGAGTATAATTTTTGTGACTTTCTGTCTGAATTAAAAAAAAAAAATCCCACAAAAAAAAAAAAAAAAAAAAGCTGAGCCATTATTAGTTAAGATGGCATGTATCACCGCTTTTGAAAATTTTATTTTTATATAAATATGATTGTGCACAAGGTAGGTAAGAGCCCTACGTTAGCAAGGGTAGCCCATATTTTTTTTTCTCAAACGAAAAAACACTGCAAATGCACCCAGCAAAAAAAAAAAAAAAAGGGTGTGTGTGTGTGTGTGTGTGTGTGTGATCTGTTTGTCTCTATCAACATTACCTTGTCACCAAATATGTGCACACCTAGGGCAGGCAGGAGTGTGAAGTAGTAGTAGCAACTCAAGTCAAAGCCACTGTGGAAATTATGACACCACAATGAAGGAGAGCATTTAAATCCCTTTGGTCATTAGACAGGTATGAACGGAGACTGAAAATACTGTTTCCATAATGGACACCCGAGAAAGCATCTTTCCTACACCCCACCAAGGAATAAGCAGCAAATTAAAACCAAGGCCTCTCAGAGTGTTTTGTTGCTGTTTTCACAAGCTTGCGTTTTTTTTATACCCACAACCACCAGGGAGAAAGTGGAGATGATGAACAAAACAACTGCAAAGCAAGTGCTATTTTGCTAAAATGAAGTACTTCAAAATACAAATCAGTAATTTTCACTGGAGAGTCACATTGTACCGGAAGTGGAGATCTTCAAAGAAAAAGCACAATTTAATCATCAGGAGCCCAGACACTGAACGGAGCCTGGATAAACTAATGGAGACAAAACCTACTCAACATCAAAAGATATTTTTAAAAGGTGAGCAAAGGGCAACTCATCCAGAGTTTGACAGAGATGGCTGGGCATTGGAAGAAATCGTCGGGGAAAAAAAAGATAGTTTATGACTGCAAGACAGACAGCCTCTTACAGAACTCTCTCCCTGGCAAAGACATGACATCCAAAACCATAACAAGATGTGACTTTTTATTTAGTCTTGTATAGATCTGCTGTTTTGTTAAATCCACAAGTTCAAGTTCACACATTTGAAGGACTAGATTCTTCAGTGGCCCAGGGGAAGATCTCAAGGTTTATTACGACCTCAGATACACACGTATTTATGCTTTCATCATCAACATCCAACGCTTTAAAAAACATCCTTTAGTAAGATAAACGTTGCCCAGAAAATCACCCCACATTTGTCACCTACTCAAGGCATAAGCAACCAAACGTCATGGAGAATGAACACTGATCTCTTTGGATGTGTGCAGCCTCCTTGTTCAAGGCAACAGATAAAAAGATCACAGTAAGAACGCACCTCCCAACAGCAGTACTTTTTTCTAGCAATAAAAAAAAGCACCCAGAACAAGGATTTACCACCACTGCCCCTCACCCCACCAAGAAGCTCTCTTACTGGAAATCAAAACAGTCAGAGTTAAAAGTTCAAAGGGAGATGTTGTAGCAACTTCGGAAAGCAGGAAAGTTTGCATCAGCTCTGTGTGCAACTGCATGACCTCATCAGGCACAGAAAGGAGAGCAAACAATGAAAAACAAACTGTTCCAACCCTGGTACCAGTTACCGACCTTCCAGATGGAACACGCTGTCTCTGGCAGCACGTGTGCAGAAAACATCAGCAGAGCTTGCTTGCAAGCAAATACCCTCTATACAGGCTAAGTGAAATCTATCAAGGAAAGCAAACATTTCCCCCTAAGAATCAGCTCCCTCATTAAGTGGTGTAACCACACACACATACACACGCACACACATACACACACACACGCGCACACCCCAAACACACTGGGATCTCCCCAGGTCTGCATGTGCACCATCTCCAGCCCGACATTTGCACACCTCGATCACGCTCGATTCACCTTTCCGACTACTGACAAATCCCCTCCCCAACGAGCGGAGGTGGAGTTCTAACATTGCCTGTAACCCCACAATGCATATCGCATCCAGGCTCTGAGACAATGCAAATCTGCGCTCCTGAGGACCGTAATTCATGACGTGACGGTCCACTCATAAGATATGCTTTCATGCTTCTATTTGGGGGGAAGCGTTTAATACAGTGAGAAAAATGGCATCAGGGGAAGAAGGGCCTTGAGCGCTAGTCCCAATTCTGTCCAAATACCTGAGTGACCTCTGGGCTGAAGGGTCTGCCCCTCTAAACCAAGGAGGGCTTAGATTGTTGGTACGAAATTAGTAGGAAATATCAAATCTAGATCTAGGCAAAGAGTGTGAAAGGACAACCGCGGAGGCGTGAATGAGACGTAATATTCAGTGAACTGACTTCAGCTCTGGTCCACAGTCCATGCCAGCTCCTGCCCCAAGCCCGTCACACGGGAGCTGCAGGCTCTCCCGGTGACTCAGCCCTGCATCATTCAGTGCCCTGTGGGGTGCAGGGTGCGGGGGGAAGCACCCCAGGAAGACAGGAGAAAGAGGTTCCACGGAAAACCCTGAAAACTGTTTACAAACAATGCTGTCTGGCCATTGGGTTCACTTGAATTCCTTCCAAGTGTATCACTGTGGACACGTGACACTTAAAACAAACAACCAGGCCCCAAGAGTTAACCTGTTCTTCCTGCTCCTTCTTTCCTAGTCTACCCCACCCAAAACACGGGAAACACTGCTGACCTCTCTACGTGAGAAGTGGCATAAGACCCGGGAGATACCGAAGTGTTCCACTCTACTCTGCCCGTAAAAAATGTAAAAAATCAACAGGACTTAGTACAACACACACACACACTTCACAAAACAGCACTGATCCCTAATACAGGCAAACATTTCCTACTGTATTTTATGTTGTAAAATGCTGATTGTGACCCACTGTATAAAAAACAGAGTTAGAGCCATCAACAGATGAATGTGTAAACAAAATGTATCCGATACATACAATGGAATACTCTTTAGCCTTAAAAAGGACTGAAATTCTGACACTTGCTACAACATGGATGAACCATGGATGAAGACCTTACGTTAAGTGAAATAAATCAGGCCACAAGAAGAAGAATGCTGTGTGATTCCACTTACATGAAGTACCTAGAGTAGCCATTTTCACAGGGATAGAAAGCAGAATCGTGGGTGCCAGGGGCTGGGGGGGAGGGGAGAATAGGGCGTTAGTGTTTAATGGGTACAGTTTCCATTTGGGAAGATGAAAAAGTTCTGCAGACAGATGATAGTGCCGGTTGCACAACAACGTGAACGTGCTGAATGCCACTGGACTGTACACTTAAAAATGGTTAAGATGGTAAATTTTATGTTACATATATTTTATCACAGTTAAAAGCGAAAATTAAAAAAACAAACCTGAGTTAGAAAGCAGTCAACAACTGGGAAATTCCCCTAAAAGATGAAGGCTTTCTATACTATGTAATCCTGGTGAAATCTGCACAATTGGGAAGAAATCTGTAATCTGTAGCATTAGTGTGAGATAATAGAAAATATATATATTGGTCCCTGCCCCCAGTTCTAGGCAGAGAACTCCTAAAAAAGAGCAACTGGGGGCATCTCTTCTTCTAATACTTGGTCTTTGATCCTGTCCCTTACACAGAGCTCCTGAAATCCTTGTAAATTCCTAAATGATAAGAGTAGCGGGAGTATCCTTTGTTCTAATGAGGTTACGCTAGATGGCTCCCGGATGGGGGCTGGTCACCAGAAAGACCACGCCATGATTCGAAGCTTGGAATTTTCAGCCTCACTCCCCACTCCCCACTCCTCTGGTGAAGGGAGAGGGGCTGGAAATAGAGTTAATTATTGATCACGCCTATGTGAGGAAGCCTCCATAAAAATCCCCAGAGTATGGGGTTCAGAGTGCCTCCGGGTTGGTGAACATGTGCATATACTGGGAGGGTGACACACCCCAAATCCATGGGGACAGAAACTCCTGTGCTCGGGGACCTTCCCAGATCTTGTCCTCTGTATCTCTTCACCTGGCTGTTCATCTAGATCCTTAACCATATCCTTTAAAAAAAAAAAACTGGTAAATGTGTTTCCCTGAGTTCTGTGAGCTGGTCTAGCAGGTAACTGAATCGGAGGCAGAGGAGGTCATGGGGACCCCCGATTTGTAGCCGAGTCAGACAGAAGTTGTGGGTAACCTGGGGACCTACAACTTGAGATGGGCGTGTGAAGAGGGGAGGGGGCAGTCTCCTGGGACCGAGTTCCAGGTAGATAGTAACAGAATTGAGTACATTGCAGGATACCCAGCTGGTGTCCCAGAGAATTGCTTGGTGGCGGAAAACCCCCAAACATCTGGTGTCAGAAGGTGTTCAGCGTGGCAGCTGCGCCAGAGTCGAGGAGAAACAGAGGAGGGAAGACTGGGCATTTTTTTCCTAAAACAATTAGAATCCTAACAGTGTGTTCAACTTACACGACTGAACCTTAGTTTTTTTCCAACTATAAAACAGAAATAAGGATGTTTATTACAAAATGAGAGAGAGTTGTAATGCTCCAAAAAAATATGTGCTGATAAAAAGGTTGAAACACTATGAAAATTCAGTTAAATAGAGGAGAAATTATCAGCACACTGAATAGAGAAAGGGTATTTGAGTAGATTAAATCTTCCCAAAGTATTCTGGGATCAGTAATGTGTCACCTCTATTAAAAACAAGGAAACTGAAGAAATTAAAACACCAATTTCAAGCAGTAGGTCAAAAATGAAAATAATCAGGCAAGGCTTTTTTTGATCAAACAATTTTTTCTTTTTAAAAAATTCCTTTCATTTCCAAGGTACATTGATTAATATCACAGTGTTTGCCCTGGCTTTTTAAGTTGAGATCTGAGGAGTTCAGCCCTCAAGAAGGTAGGAGGGGCCTTATTCCTTCACCCTAATCTCAGATCCAGTTTCCCTAACTGTCCTTTAAACTTAGATCTATAAACCTATACTTATACCGTGACAACACACGTCCACAGTGGGAACTCCGGTTAAGTAGGCCCAAAGTTTTTACCACAAATATGAATAAACCTATCTACTTATAATCCACAGTTTTCTATTCACATACAACTCCAGTATGAAAGTCATTTTCTCTCCAAACAAACCTTGTCCAGCAATAAACATTTCTGGGGCTGCAGCAGGCTGGGAAATAGAATGAGTTAAACCAAGCTTTAGTAAAGGTTCTATGACTAATACCACCTAAGGATGGTCCTTTTCCCCAGTGCTTCCCAACTGAACTCACTCCTCAAGCTGACACTTAATTTTATGTATAAAAAGGGCATCATGGGCCCTGAGTCTCAGGCTCAGAGCAAGTGCATGGAAGTACAAAGCTTTCTTCCAATCAGGAAAGTTCAATAAGCAAAGTGGTACCAACTTTACTTTGAACAGAATGAGCAACTACTTTGTCTAACATACTTGTTAACTCAAAGTATGGGCTCAGCCTCCCTAGCTAGATGTAAGCTCCTTGAGGGTGAATATCCTGCATCCTTACCTATGCCCAGGACGCTGGGCCTTACATTAGGAGTTTAACGAACATCAGGTGAATTAACACATTCCCAACTCAATCCATTTTTCATCTTTCTTCACTTTGCCAAACCTCTTTGAGTAATTTTCTCAATGTTAGTGAAGGAAAATCTAGAATAAACAAGATCCTTCTCTATCACAGATACCATTCCCTTTGGAGATCCTGAAATAAGACCACCATCTTATAAATATGACCAGTCTTCACTGGGAGAAAAAAAAGTCCATCTCAGACTTGGCAAGAGATGGGCTCTCGCCAACTGTTCACTTTTCATCCTTGCTATAAATACAGCATCCTTCATTCAGGATCTGTTCCCCATAGAAAGCCACTAGGGGCCACTGACAAGGCAAGAAAAGAACACAAACTCCAGCTCAGTCACCAGAAAGAAGTATTTACTTAGGAATTCCTGTTGAGTAAAAGAAAAACATGACTATCTTAGAAGAGATTAAAATGAGGGAGAAAGAGGCAGAAGAGAAATATGTATATCTTGCCCGACAAATCATTGCTGATATCAAACACTGTACAGGTGGAATCAAATGTAAGAATGCAGTGATTTAATTCATCTGCGATTTAGCACTATCTTGAGCGCCTTTTCCAATCAGACTCTCCACAAAGTACAGAATATTTTCATTTCAATGCACGCTAAAAATGAGAGCCTTGTTCACAAATTTCATTTTAAGACTTTCCCAAAATCATAACAAAGCAAAAAACCACACTCACTTTCTATTAATTTCTGCCTCTCAGAAAAACCTCCTGTTCCAAACACCTGGAAAAGACCCACTCGTCGTATTATGCATTAAACTCAAGTCAGTAAATGAACTGATCCTCTAAGGGGAAAGATATTTCCTTAATTGCTTATGAAATAGTTACCAATTTGACACACCAATTATGAAAAATAACTTATTAGTATATAAGCTTCTCGAAAGTAGGTTCAGCTATTCAAGCATCGCTTGTAAACATTCACAGCAATTAGGGTAAATCTTTGAACACAGGAAGGTGCCTAAGTTACTGAACGAAAACACTCGAATCCTCTGGAAACAGCAACGCTTAAGAAATTGTATTTTAATATTCAGATGTGAGTTATCTGGCTTCCCTACAACAGTGCGTATTTATTTTAAAGCCTTCTATTGCAAAGTAACCAAAATCTCGCAACTGGAATAAACCAGATAAAACCAGTGAGAAAGTCACCTCAAAATTGTACTCTGATTATTTACAAGTTCCTACTTCCCTGTCCGGCTGGAAAGTACCCTAAAATGGCTTCCTTGGGTTTATCAACCAAAGAAATGGAAATTCTACCGAAGCAAATAAAGAAATTTCTGTCAGTTGCATTACCCAAGCAAAAACACACAATGCAACAGAATTTCAAAGGCAAGTGGGCTATTCAATACCTCTCATTAGGAGATGAGGGGAGATAAAACTGTTGTGTCATTCTCTAGTTCTTTCCAAAGAATATTCAGGATGCCTCAAAACAAAAGTCATACATGCAACTAGATAAACAGAATTTAAACATTAAGGCCACACTACAGAAGAAACAGCCAAAGTGGGATACACCAGGGCTAATATAATTTCCAGAAATGAGTGTTAAAGGTGGTTTTGAGCTTCCTAGTGGCCAGAACCAACCCCCCCAAAAAAGTTATATACTTCTCATCAGAAAAAAATTGGCATTTCATCTTCCTTCCCAAGAGAAAGAAAAAAATATCATAGCATTAACAGTCTCAAAGAAGTTCCCCACTTGGACTTTATATAAAGAACAAGGGGCAACACTGTGGCTAATGTCCTATACTCATTTACCCACAAATAAAAGTGCACTGAACACATGGCTATTTCCTATTAAAAACAAAAAAAACTGTTAAAGGCCAAAGGCATAGGATTATGCCTGGCCTTGAATTCACTGGCCTTTCATTCATTTTAATTCACTGAAAGGTAATGCTAACCTGATGCTCATGTTTAGCCTCCCAAGATCCTGACTTCATGCCCAGATGGAACCTAAAATAAAGTATTCTGCAGAATGTTCTTCCCAAATATTTCCCTCTGCCGGCATACTGAGAACACAGAAGATTCGGTTACCCTCGGTGATTAAAACCTAACGACCTCTTGGGCTTCCCTGGTGGTGCAGTGGTTAAGAATCCGCCTGCCAATGCAGGGGACACGGGTTCGATCCCTGGTCCAGGAAGATCCCACATGCCGCAGAGCAACTAAGCCCATGCGCCACAACTACTGAGCCCGCAAGCCACTATTACTGAGCCCACGTGCCAAAACTACTGAAGCCCATGCACCTAGAGCCCGTGCTCCACAACAAAAGAAGCCCACGAGCAGCAATGAAGACCCAATGCAGCCAAAAATAAATAAATTAAATTAATTAATTAAAAAAAAAAAAAACCCTAACGACCTCTTACTCAGTGCTGCTTTGGAGGTAGGAGAAGCCACCCCACCTACCAGAAGGGCACCTGGGGGTCCAGCAAAGGCCCGCCTGTGAGAACAAAGCAGTGTCTCGGCGCCGGAAACCCTGGTTTCGTGATCTTTCTATTCTGGTGATGGGGCGGGGGCAGGGGGAAGACGGGCGAGAAACGGGTGAGCAGACAAGGCGTCTGCAAGCACCTGGGGGAGGAGGACAAGTGAGCAGGGTAAGAGGGTCAGGGGGCTGATTCTGTAAAGGGTGATGAGGAAAGACAGAAAAGAGGCCAGTGTGGCTGGAGCACACGGAAGAGGAAAGTGGCTGGAAACTAGGTCTGCGAGGTGACAGGGCGTGGCCAGTTCCTGACAGACTCTCTTAGTTGTAGCAGCAGCTGATTTAGGTCTCAGAGTTCCATGCCACCAAACGCTGTGGGAATCAACTGGCCTGAAAGATGCTGAAAGAAGTGCCCCGCCCAGCCTGATAAAACCATCGGTAGGTCCCAGGGGATGTCTGACTTGGGCTCATCTGCAGAGGTCCACCCCTGCAGCAGTTTTGAAATCAAAGCCACTACCATAAGGAGGCACACTTAAGGGTGTTGAGGAAGATTGTTTTAAAATTGCATGCGATGCTTGCTGAGGTTGACTGTTTCAGCTCGGGCATTCTGTTGACGCAGTCTTGGTGACAGCAGATAAAACTCCAGGTACGTTAAAATAAAACCCGGTCTCCAACCAGAGAGCATATTACCAGCATCCTGTTTGCTGCAAGTTACCCAAGGGATCCGGGTTTTCTGGGCCACTCCCAATTTCAAATATTCTTCCTTGTCAACCTCAGAAATGCATGCACAAGTTCTCAAACAATTCCCTCTGATCATGATTAAAGAACAGACGGTGACCATACCCCTAGGAGATGGATAACAGTTCCAAAAACAGCACCAGAGTACTGAGGTTTATGTTATTATCAATACCCACATTTTTCAGCATTGAACTGAGTGCTGACTTATAAGCAGGCACTCTGCTGGTGCACTAGCTGTATTCCTGTAAAACTCTATGAAGTGTGTACTATTATTATCCCCATTTTACCGATAAAGCTAGTAAACTGCAGGCCCAGAAGGTGGAACCAAGCAGCGTGGTTCAGAGCCCACCAATTCACACTACTTCTCTATTTAAAGAAACTGGACAGAGAAAAATACACATTAGACGGAAGTTACCCAGGCAGAGTAGGGAGGACATTTCCTTTTCCACTTAGCTAATAAGACAGTCTGGGTCTTATTTAAGATCCAGTCAGGACTCTTTGGGGAAATGTATGCAACCCAGAACCAAAAAGACTCCAGGAAAATATCTGCTATTCATTAACCACAAGTGACACGAAATGCAGAACCATGGTATGGACCACAGAACTCTGAGAACAGGATGCAAACTCACTCTCCTGGTCAAGCAACCACCCACCCGCCCACTGCCCTTTTCCATTTTAATATCCTTTCATCTAGGGGAGGTCACAAGCTGGTAGCACAGCTCTCTGTTTGTTCTATTTTTTAAAAAAGGGGTCACGTGATTCACTTTGTTATAAAGCAGAAACTGACACACCATTGTAAAGCAGTTATACTCTAATAAAGATATTTAAAAAAAAAAAAAAGGGGTTCACGGAAGTCATGGCCTGACACAACACCCCACCCAAATTGTAAGGACAGAGTGGGTGGGGTGCAGGAAGAAGACAGGGTCCCACCCAACCAACCTGCACATTTACTTGCCAACATCCTGCCAGCAAGGATGGGGAGAAGTTCACAGTGGAAGTAATTAACCAACAGAAGCAAAGGAAAGGAAAACACACAGACACACAAGATCGTCCACTCGCCAGAAGGGTCTTCTGTATTTTGACACAGCTGGGACCCTCTGCAGTGTATCACAAGGCCAATTCTTCTTGAGCTCCAGGGCCTGGGGATACAGTACAGGACAACACTTTCCCCTAAAAGGATCTGTTGTGTTGTTGTTGGCGGTGGTGGCGTGTGTGTGTGTGTGTGTGTGTGTGTGTGTGTGTGTGTGTGTGTGTGTGTGTGTGTGTGTGTGTGTTTCAAGGCAAGTCCTTAGGAAGGAGAGTTTTGAGCTCAGGAAATGTGGGACGAAAAAGATACAAAAACAGAAGTAAAGGATGCTTTTAAAAGGGAACTTTGAGCTCCTCCTGCAGATCTCAGATGCTGACCCACACTGAGTCTGAAACAAAGCCTGACTGCAGAGGCCCAGCCCTCCTCAGTTGCTGTACGAACTTTATGAAGCCGGCCCAGCACCACTCAACAGACAGCCACACTCAGGGTCTGAATCCAGCCTCCATGCCCGACCCCAAACAGCAGCAGTTACTTAGGAAGAAGCCCTGATGCTGGGTAGGACGAGATTAGGATGACAAGGTCCCGCCCTCGGAGTTTCCAATCAGAGACGGAAAAACGCAGTCCACAAGCGACCACAGAGAAATCCAAAGGTGCAGAAGTACCTTCCACAGGGGCGAAGTGCAGCCGAGGTGGGCTCCCTCAGCCCGGGGCACGCACGCCCTCTGAGTCTTCCCCCCCATTTCATCACAAACAAAGTCATCAGACTATTTGACTGGCTAATCCTGTGCGACGCTGGTATCACAGAGCTCGTCAACTCTCTTTCTGGGGAATGAAGCTCCTACCAGAAGGCACAGAGAATCCAGGTCAAAGGGAACAAGAAATACCTGGGGTGCGTTAGCAACGGCCTCATGATGGCCCCCTGGGCCCTGCCTACCCCACCCCACCTACCTCCCCTCTCCCACACCCCAATACCCAGACCCTCAAACAAGACCTTCCAAAACCCTTCTCATCAGGATGACCAGTAAGGAAGGCAAGGCACCCTCCTCCTCCTCCTTTCTTCACCAAGCCCTGACACCAAGGTGTTACTTAGGTGGGGCTACTGCACCCCAGGGAGCCCCAGGGAGGCAGCAGGGTCTCCTGAGGAGCTCCCGGCAAAGAGGTGCAATTAGAGACGCTGCTGGTGCGGCTGGATGACTGTTTACAGCATTAGCGGATCACCACCAAAACAGACCCTCATCGAAGACAAACCGAGAGAGAAAAGGACGTGGAAAACATAATGCAGAATGTTCTTTAGAGTTCAATTAAGGAGCAAAGAGATGGTAGCCGAGCTCCCTCCGTGAGGCAGGTAATAAGCCTCAGGCTCACCACAGAACCTTGTGTCAGACAAGCTTCTGATCGGGAATTTTTTCATGCACACAGCAGACACTTACCTGCAACTGAGGACATGTATGAAGGATGACTACGTGATCTATCAACCAGACCAGGTCACTCTGGGTGTGGGTGAGGCTCTACTAATAGTTACACTGGACAGAGAAGATGTGTGCGTACCAAGCTCCTCCGCCAACACACCAGGAGGGGCCCTGTGGTTGCTCTCCTGCCATGCACCGCTGACCCTGGGTCCCACCTGTCAGGGGGTGTAGGGCCCTCACTCAGCAATCAGCTCCTGCATTTACAGGAGCCCATGAACCGACAAATGAACGGGTGAGAGCCTTTATTCAGCATCCTTGTGGACTCCTGGCTATTGGTGACCTACTGACCTGATTCTCTCCTCCGTGGCTCAGATGCCTGACCCACAGCTTCATTCTCACTTCTGTCACAACCTCCCTACTTCACTTCCATCCTGGGCCACTGAAAAACCTTCCTCCTCTACAGAACTCGTCTTTGTTTCTAAGAACCCTGCCTGCCTATAGGTCCTAAACCTCTGTTCACCCCAGCCCACTGCTATGGGCTGAGTCAAGCACCCAAGCTGACTCACAGCCACGTCCACACCCTTGAGCCCAGTGGTCCCTCGTCCACTCTCCAGTTAGGCTCCAGAGCTCCAGCTTTGGCCATTCATCCCCAGCTTCCTAACTCACCTCTCTATCTACCTCTGCTTATACAACTGGCTCAGCGCTTCAGGTGTAGAAGGCCCAGGAGGACGGTATGGGTGAAGCAGACTGTCACTCCAAACCTGGGGCAACCTCGAATTGAGTCCTGATGGAATTGAATCATCTTGTTCTATCGGGTGGGTGAAAATAGTCAGGTATGACATCACATCCAGACACGAGTGTAAGCAGAGCAGACACGGGGGGGGACACTAACATTAGTCAACACGTACATGCAGGCACCGGCCAGGTGATTTACCTGCATTAGCTGCCTAATACTCACATTGTAGGGATGAGAAAATTTGGGCTCACAGAGGTCTACCTGACATAAGGTTCATGCTCTTCCTAGCATGCCAATGTCAGAACCAGTCAATGACAACAAACGCTTGAAAGAAGACTTACAGGGAACGGTGATGTGAGAAGCACTCTTCCAAAATCACGGAAAGAACGCGTACATTTATTCTTATTTAGAGAAATATAGTCTCACATATTTGTTTACAGAGAAAGACGTCATGTATGTATTCACACATAGGAAGTAGCTGAGCCCTAAAACTCAAAACGTGCCCAACAGACAACATCAGCAAAGAGAGTTCTCAGACATTTAAATAAACACCTCGGCTTTTGCTTATGGTATAAATAACTATTTTTAACGTTTAACGTTTTTAAGAGTTTGTATTACAACGAACAAGAACTAAGAACGCACACATCAAGAAAAGAAAGTTTTTTAGGATGACAGAACTACGTGAGGTTTTTCTTTAAAACGTTATTCTTTTTCTGCAAAAAAAATCATCGCCCACATCCCAGGATGCCGGTAACCAGGACGTTTTCTCTTTCGTTTTTGCTTTTGTTCTTTTGTGGCAGCAAGTGCCGGTCCATGGGGGTAGGTGAGGGTAGGCAAGGCAGGTCAGAGCAAAGGGAAGCCTCGTGCTGAATTAGCCGTCAAGGGAAGAGAGTTCTGGCCCTAGATCTGCACTAAGGAGACTTGTAAGATGCTGGGGTCCTCAGCTTCCCTGAGCACCAGTTTCCCATACAGAGCTCCACATTCTGGAAGGCCTCGTCCCCCTTCCAAGCCTACACCTTACTGAGAATGCTCCAGCACGGGCTGATTATTAAAGTGACACACTTCAAAGAAACAGCAGGGTGTGTATTTAAAGAGGACTATGAAATGAGTCATCTGTGAGTAAAACATAATTTATCTCCATTTAAAAAGTCATGTTAACCTACATGGCGGTGGTAGAGAGAACATCTACCGTCTTACCATTATTCTGAAGAGGCTATAAATAGGCAGTATTTGAAATGAATCAGCTCTGCGCCACGGTCCACCGAGAAGCCCATGCATGCAGCATCTTCCAGACTGTACCTGCAGGCAGCTTTGTTTCGAGCACACATGGAGAGGGGGGAAAAAAGCAGTGTTGGTAGAGCCCATCATTACAGATTCAGCTGCATGTCTGACACAGGAAGCTCATGAAGAACTGCAATTTAGAAGGATTTAAAACAAACAAATAAAAAATTCTACCTGGGCACCTATTCGGATAGCTGCCAAGCCAACTGTTTTTTTGTTTTATCACAAATTGTTTAAAGTCAGCCCTGGACCAGGGTACAAACCACATCCAAGTAGAGATTCCTCTGGATGTTACCAGGGTCTCCGCACTTCCCCGCTCCATTACGTACTCAGATGACACAGATCATCCTGTTGAAACGCCACCTCTCTGGCACCCACGCCGGGCTCTGTGTGAGCAGCGTGGGCGGGAACAAGGTGAGCCCTGCAGGCTTCAAAACGAGAGCTAACACTCAATACCAACACCCTCTCCCATTTCCAGAGGCTACTTCTCACCTCCTCTGCTCCCCACCCACCACCCTTCACACCCTCGCTCCTAAAAGTAGACCTGCTCCTGCCGAGATCTTTGCCATAGGACTGCCCGGAATGTGACTGGAGGAGGAAGGGAAGAGAGAGGAGGGAGCGAACAGGAAGCAAGAGATGCAGAGGCTCTCGCGGAAGCAACTTTTGCTTTCCAGACCTGCTGCAAGGAAGTATCTTGGTGATGTTTTCAAGTACTTAAAGGATAAGTGGTGATCTTTTTTTTTTAAAGAAATGATCAAAGGAATTTTTTTAAGTTCCAAAAGCTCTTTTAAATGCTAAGAATTCAAGCAAAGTTACTCATTGTTTCCACCTTTATTATAGCTAGTGCATCACTTTCCGTTGACTATATTTACAATACATTAGAGCTGGTGGGTTTAATATAGATCTTTAGAGTAAATGGAAAGCCATGGACAGGCAAAGTTTATGGGCCATTAGGAATAATTCCTTTCATAAGAATAATAAAGTTAGAAAAATAATAATAACATTGATAATAAGAGGACGAGGAGGAGAAAGAGAGGAAGGAAAGAAGAAATGGCGAACGTAAAAGACAGTACCATAGGGTGGATAAACCACATTTTCTGTAGTGAATATAGTCATCCCTCAGCATTGGCAGGGAACTGGTTCCAGGATCCCTGTGGATACCAAAATCCATGGATGCGCAAGTTCCTTACATAAAGTATTTGCATATAACGTAAGCACATCCTCCCGTACACTTTAAATCATCTCTGGATTACTTATAATACCTAACACAATGTAAATATTATGTAAATAGTTGTACATACAATGCAGATGCTATGTAAATAATTACTAGGGCATGGTAAATTCAAGTTTTGCATTTTGGAACTTTCCAGAAATTTTTTTTTTTTATCAGAAGTTGGTTGAAACCACGGATGCAGAACCCATGGGTATGGAGGGCCAACGTACCTGAGTTCTGTGTTATCTATAGGATAAATTACAGACAGTCTCTAGGCTTCAGTGTGCTCCTGAGTAAAATATAGTCAATTAAAGTCCTACGCCATGGGACGAGGATCACAAAAATGATGCATGTAAAGCATTTAGCACGTGCGTAAGAAACACCCACGTGTCAGTGATTGTTATTCTGGGATGAGTTTTAGTTCCAACTCAACCAATAACGAGCTGTGTGGTCTTGGGCAAGCTAGTTGACACATCTGAGTGGTGGTTTATTCACCAAAAGAAATGAGTCTAGATTAGATGATCCCTTGATCTCTAAGGCTTCCCCAAGCTCAAACCCTCTGTGACAATGCACGGTAGTTTCTAATTTCAAATTCTTTTAGGTTTCTAGTTGTCACACCTTTATGATTTACGGGTCATAGCCACGATTTATTTGATACCAAGGGTCTAGTCACAGGCACAACTCCTAATCATGAGACTGTGCCTGTGGGGATCCTAGAACCTGCTTTATGAAGATTGTTTTCACACTGTGGTTTCCAGAAACACGTGCTGGCAAAAGGCAGGCTTGCCTGTAACAGGAGGAATCGATATATTTCCATCCCAGGGGCCTTCAAATGTTGCAACTGTCCCCAAATCAGATTGCTACTGTAACATGTCTCAGTGGCCCCTGGCAGTGATGGAGCACACACAAATTAAATTCATTTACTACGACCACAGGCCTTTAAAAGAAACTCTCAATTACTTCCTGCTGGACACATTGCAATAATCCATCCTTTCTGATCTTAACAATGAAGTTGAAAGCTGCCAGCAGAGGTCCATTTCTCTTCCATCTAGGCAGAATGGAAACTCAGCTATTTCAGATTTATCATTCACCTCCTATATTTTTTTTTTCACCTCCTATATTTTTAAACTCATCAGTGACTTACTTCTTTTATAAGGAAAGATGAGGCATACGTGTCCTTATGTGTCAGGAAATTTTAAATGATTATTGAAGAAGATAATCTATCATGGTCTACACCATCACTTGGCATTCTCACCCATAAACCCATGTCATAATCTCTTAATTTAGGTGACGGCCAAGCACCCAAGTTAGCAAATATGGACAGAATTTAACATTGCTGCTAAACAAGACTTACAATAAAATCAACCTGGCACAGTAACATTCATAAAAGATTGTGCAAATAGCAGTTAGCTCTAATGAAGTATTGAGCTCTAATGAAGTATTGAGTATGGGAAGTACTCACTATGCTTGGATAAAGCCAAGCCAATCATTGCTTCTCTGTTAATTCTTTAGCTGTCCCCAAGCAGACACCCTGGCCAGTTTAAATCTCATCTCACACTCACTAACATGCTCATTCAGAGAGGAGAATCAACAACCTCTAATGAAATGATCAATTCAGGCAACAGTCCTCAATGAAAGCTAGCAGACCCTGGGAGAAAGGGTGATGAGGAGATTCACAATGAAAGGATCAAACTCCCAGCACAAGAACCCAACGATCAACCTCAATATCACTACAAGGGAGACAACCAGACACCATCCTGAGACGATGGGACACGAAGTGTACAACACAGCCAACAAACTAATCTTGCCCCCCTAAACCTGAATGTGAATCTATGAAAAATAATAAACAGAAACCTCATTTAAAATGGAATCAGGAAGCCAGAAGGGGGAGTTCTCATGCCCTACCACTCTACGTCAACTGCAGACCCCAAGGAGAAGAGATACCTTTGCATCTCCAACAGAAAGAATATTATTACTTTACCACTCAGCAGGAGGAAAGAAGGGTTTCTCTTTGCCTGGCAACAGCCCAGCCAATGAGAGGCTGTCACAAGTCAGCCAATGAAAAGTCACTGTACTTTGAATTCCCAGTTTCCTCCAATGGACTCTTTGTTTATAACGGTCCCGGCCAACTCCTTCTCCTCTATAAAAGACTGTTCCTCTCCTCTGTTCTCTGGACTTACCTGTGGGTCACCATCAGTTTTAGGTCCCAAATTGCGATTCTTTGCTGTTCTCAAATAAACCCATTTTGCTGGCAAAATAACTGGTTGTTTTACATCAACAAATCTAATAAAGCTTTCGTTCTAACTTCCAGGTTACAGAAATACAGAGGTTAGTGGAACACGTTTAAAGAGAAAACTCTCAGCCAAATCCAGAATGCGGGACCCTCTACAAGACAACTGACTTGCTTCTTCCACAAAGCAATAACTTAGGGAGAACAGGATGGGGGAAGAAGCGCTGTTCTAGAGTTAAAACGTCAAGAGGCATATCAAATGCAATGTGTGAGCTTTGTTCGGACGCTGGTGTGAGAAACCAACTATCAAAAGACATTTTTAAGCTAATGAGGGGTGAAATCAATGCAGGGAAGATGGGGAGTCCTACGTATTCCTGGGCTGCCCCACCCCTTGCCTTCTGATGTTCTGGAACTGCAATTCAGCCACTCTCCAACTGAAAGGGCAGGGCCCGTAAGCAGAAACTGAGCCATGGATGGCTGGGCCACACCCAGCTCTGCACAGGAAGGGGAAACTCTCAGCAAGAAGATGCAGAAGATCCTGGTTGGTAGAAAAAGAGGCAGTACCTGGGGCAATCTAGAGAGGAAATTTACAGGTTCTTGAGCACAATTATAGCCAGTAGGATTCTAGCAGCCTTGACCTTCATAGGAAACCCATTCGTGTAAACAGCGTAAAATCCATGCTCTGAACAGAGAAGTTAACATTTGAAGCAAGCAGGGTACCTATGAAATGGGAGAGAAGGAAACAAGATGAACACCCAAGTGTATAGACAGAAAGATATGAAGTGTTTAAAAATCTTCTCAAAACGTTCAGATATTTGTGATGCAAGAACTCCTCTGCAGGGCTTCCCTGGTGGCGCAGTGGTTGAGAATCTGCCTGCTAATGCAGGGGACACGGGTTCGAGCCCTGGTCTGGGAAGATCCCACATGCCACGGAGCAGCTGGGCCCGTGAGCCACAATTGCTGAGCCTGCGCGTCTGGAGCCTGTGCCCCGCAACGGGAGGGGCCGCGATGGAGAAAGGCCCGCGCACCGCGATGAAGAGCGGTCCCCGCACCGCGATGAAGAGTGGCCCCCGCTTGCCGCAACTGGAGAAAGCCCTCGCACGAACCGAAGACCCAATACAGACAAAAATAAATTAATTAATTAATTAAAAAGAAAATCCTTAAAAAAAAAAAAAAAAAAAAAAAGAACTCCTCTGCAACGGGGAACACAAAACCCTCCAATATGGACTATCCATGAATTGGAAAAAATACCGTTTAAATACAGGATTGTTACATAGAAGGGAAAATTGTATTAGCGTCTAACATAATGACATAAAATACTTTGAAAAATACATGATGCCTAACTCCACCCATTAATAACAAGGTAACAGCCTTGGGAAACTTCATACCAAAAAAATGGCACTTCTGGTAAACATAACATTTAAGACCAACTCAAACACAACAAGCTCTGCCTCATGACATAATTATGCGTGTTGAATTTGGTGCCACGCTCACACCATACCTAAGAAAGCTCCTTCACAAACGGATCACTTTAAGACATTATCATTTCCATGTGATGATGCCAAAACTAAAATGCAGTATAAATATCCTCCTTAAAGCTACGGTTTTAGATTCACCTGGTAAGCGCCTTATTCCAACTGGGATCCCAAGCCCTTTCTGAGGCTAAGAAGTCAAAAGTTTTATCAACAGGGTTAAGGGAATGTGGAGTCTTGGCCGAGGCAAAGTTCTACGGAGAGGAGGCCCAAATTTGACCCCAGCTCTTAGAACCTGGGGCAAGCTTCTTCATCTCTCTATGCTTACTTTCCTCATTTGTAAAGCACTAACACTAATGGTACCTCCCTCACAGAACTTCTTGGAAGACCACAGAAGATAATGAATGAAACCATGCCTGGCATAATCGGAAATGCTCAGGAAATGCTAGCCATCATTATGTTTATCATCATCTGAAGGCCCATCTCCGTGGAAATCATTCTCATCAGCACAGAGTACCTCTTTCTGACCAAGGCAAAGAATGTTCCTTAAGAGCGGACATGCTGTGCCACAATGAATGGACCTCAAAAACACTCTGTTAAATGAACAACACTGGACACAGAAGGCCACATATTGTATGATTCTCTGTGTAGGAAATTTCTAGAAAAGGCATAACCTTAGAGACAGAAGATCAGTGTCTGCCTGAAACTGGGGATGGAAAGAGATTTGGACTACAGAGTCTAAAACTGGGCTGGGGTGATGGCTGCTCAACAGTACAAATTTACTAGAAATTATGGAACTGTATGCTTATCATGGGTGAATTGCATGGTATATAACTGATACCTCAATAAAGCTGTACTGGGAGAAAAAAAAAAGATGTGCTTTCAAAGTGCTTGCACAAGTCCTTTCTCACCAATCTATTCTGACAGCAAACTCACATATTCTGCAGAGCACAGCCAAACAGCTGAGAACGCCAGGCTCGGGCAAGGACCAGACCTGGATCCTAATCCTGACCCGGCTTCGTCCTACAGCAAACTTGTTACTTCTCTAATCCTCGGTTTCCACATCTGTGAAATGGGAACCCTAACAGTATTCATTTCAGAGCTGTTTGAGCACATTTATAATCCCCCCCCAAGTTTCCCAGATCAATAAACGGTGCCACCCTTCACCCAGGGGTTGCGGCTAAACACAGAGGTATCACTCATGACTTCTCTCCTTTCCCGTATCTGCCCCAATCCACGACCAAGTCCTGAGGGTTCCATCCTCAAAATATTTCAGGTATCCATCCAACCACTTCTCTCCGGCTCCATCCCAGTCCTCGGGGACTCGCGAAAGCCTCTCACGGGTCCCCCTGCCTCCACTCTGGCCTCTGCAGTTATGGCTGCAGGCGGGTATTTACAAACACAAGGCTGATCTCCACCACCTCCTGCTCAGAACCCTCCCCTGGTCCCCTACAGCCTGCAGGCCCCACCTGATGAGCACCTCTGGTCCCTGGGCCGTTATCTGCACTTGCCTCTGCACAGACGGATGGGGGTGAGGCTCACCCCTTCCCTCATCCAGAGCTCAAGTTCTCCTCCTCAGAGGGGCCTCACCCTACTAAAAACCCCACCTCTGCTCCTGCCGGACTCCAACCCCTCGACCTCATTTCCTTCACAGCAGTGACACTGCCTGGAGTCACATCTTCTACGTTCTCCTTTACACGCTGTCTTCCCCCTAGAAGAGAAGCTCCACGCAAGCAGGATTTTGACACTGTCTTACCCACGTGCCCCAGAGTCTGGCACAGGGTCTGGCATAGAGAAAAATGTGTTAAATACTTGCTGAAGGAATACAGAACTCTCACAAAGCACTCAGCACAACACCTGCCAGATAGGAAGTGCTCAAGAACTGTTGGTTGGTAAGAATAAAAATACTTATTTATTATAATTACAGTTCACAGATCAGAATACGGAAGCCCTACGAGGTTACCTGCCTAAGCCAGGTTGCACTCTTAAGTCTGACAGTCTAGTACACATCCACGGTGGCACGTTCCACGAGCACAGAATAACTGATGCTCCCTGCCTGCCCCCAGCACGAACGCAAAGGATACTGTGGCCAGTCCTCCTGACCACGCTGTGCCCTGCCTCCTCTCACCTTGAAATAGTCACCTGATCCTAGAAGAGGTGGCCAGCACACTATTGAACCCTACGGCAGTCCCAGGAACGACAACTGATGGTCCCAAGCGTTCCACCAGGTAAAATGAAGGCAGGCTTCCACCTCACCCTAAGACCACTCTAAGAGGTAGGCAAAGGTGATTATCTGCATTTCATAGATGAGAAAGTAGAGAAAGAGAAATAAATGACCTGCTCGAAAACCACATGCATGCTAATTAATGATGAACCTGGGCCCAGGATTCTGAACATTTTAGAACACTAGGCCTCCCTCTTTCCAACACACTACACTACTCTGGGCATCCGTGAAAAAAGGAAAGGAAGACAAAGAACCCTGACCACAGCTTTATCTATTTTATTTTATTTATTTACTTTTTAAATTTATTTATTTATTTATTTTTTGGCTGCATTGGGTATTCGTTGCTGCGCGCGGGCTTTCTCTAGTTGCGGCGAGCAAGGCTACTCTTTGCTGCGGTGCATGGACTTCTCATTGCAGTGGCTTCTCTTGTTGTGAAGCACAGGCTCTAGGCGCGTGGGCATCAGTAGTTGTGGCACGCGGGCTCAGTAGTTGTGGCACACGGGCTTAGTTGCTCCGTGGCATGTGGGATCTTCCCAGACCAGGGCTCGAACCCGTGTCCTCTGCATTGGCAGGCGGATTCTTAACCACTGCGCCACCAGGGAAGTCCCGCTTTATCTATTTTAAATGACATTAAGTTGTAAGGGAAAAGAACATTCTAAAGAAAGTCCTTCTATATATACATATTCACAATGACACTCTTAACTTCCTCCAGCACAGGGGAATTTTCGTACCTCTCCATTAGACATCCGGAAACAACTTCTGATTATTTATACAGCGGGAGTTTGTAAGAGCACTGCAGGGTTTTGTAAACTCATGAGCACGGATCAGGCCCAGATGCCTCAAAAACCTGGATACAATGTGAGTTTTAACCTGAACGCTCACGGAGTGCGCTCTGTGTCACATATACTAATAATGACACAGAAAAGCTGACACCACAGGATCACGGCCTCTCTCCTAGACACTTGGTTACGTCGCTTTATGAAGGGTACCAGAACCTGTGTCCAAGAATAGAATAAAACATGCCATTTCTGATAGCAAAGCCAGGTTCTTTAAAACACTCCTGAAGGCATGAAGGCGTCCTGAAAGGTCAGATAAAGAGAGGAGGGAGGGCTTCCCTGGTGGCGCAGTGGTTTAGAGTCTGCCTGCCAATGCAGGGGACACGGGTTCGAGCCCTGGTCTGGGAGGATCCCACATGCCGTGGAGCAACTGGGCCCGTGAGCCACAACTACTGAGCCTGCGCGTCTGGAGCCTGTGCTCCGCAACAAGAGAGGCCGCCATAGTGAGAGGCCCGCGCACCGCGATGAGGAGTGGCCCCCACTTGCCGCAACTGGAGAAAAGCCCTTGCACAGAAACGAAGACCCAACACAGCCATAAATAAATAAATAATTAAAAAAAAAAAAAAAAGAGAGGAGGGAGAAGTCCCTCATCCTCTGCCACCCCCCACCAGTGTCCCGCATCGGCATCCTGGCATCACTGCTGTTATCAAAAATCTGTGGGCGACAGCGCAAGAGCCTAAACACCTTTGGCCGGCCATGCTCAGGGACCATGTGTTTGGGGCTTCAGGCCCTTGGAGGTAGATCTTACAAAGTTCATCTCACAAACAAGAGCACTAAAGCTCCCGGGGGCTCCGTGACTTGTGGGGGTCACAAAGCCGGGGCCTGGTACTAACTCAGACACATCTGGTTTCAAAGCTCCAAACTGTTCCCGTGTGGCACATTCGTTAACATGCCCCGTTCCCCAATCCCACCCCTTCTGCCCAGGGCTGGCACTGAACAGGGCCATAGATGCTCCACTATCATACACTTGGCACTGACAACAGAAAGGAGAACAGAGAACGAAGTGAGAAAAATCCTCCAGACAACGCGCACCTACCACCCACCAGGATGCAGACAGCTGGTCTACCTGCACTTTTTCTATCTTCTGCCTAGGCTCTGCAATTCCCCATTTAAGACTTCTCCGTGTAACGACTGCTAAGGATTTATAATTCAGTAGCATGACCGGGAATAGCACTGAGGACAGCCCAGAATCACATTGTTTCACGGCTCTAAGGGTGGAGGGAGCTTTTCTTCACACCGCAAAACCCTAAGACTATGCGGTGGGTAGGGAACATTACTGTCACCAAAGTACGCCTCCCTCCCACCTCTCCCCAGGCACACACAACACAGACTACAGCTACTGCTTTACAACTGCTCTGACCAGCTGCTTGACCTTAAATGCGATCCCTGGTAGGATGGAACTGCTAAAGAGTCCACCTTGTGTTAAAGCCGCAGTCCTTCCTTTTTCTGCACTGCTCTCCATTTTCCTTCCTACAGTTCACCTGAGTCTGGAAAACATTCTTAAATAAGTCTTCCCACAATTTCCCCACAGCCCCTCTTATCTTTTCATTTGTAACAGAACCTGGGGTGGGCATGCCATGTCCCCACCACAGCTGGCTTCCCAGGGCCACGGGCCTGCAGGTTTACCTTCAGCGAGAACATGGGAACAAGACCACGATTTCCCAGTCCCTCCTCAATTCTGCACTAGAAAGTGTCCCAACCCCTCAGCCAAATTCTAGACACAACCGAACAGTCCTCCAAATCTGTTCCACCAAGCCCCTACACCTTGCTCTTAAACTGATCAGCCCTGGGCAAATCACACTCGGTCCCCTCCACGCCTCTCCCCCTACCCTTCACCTTAGGGTCAGAAACCCAATCCCGCAGCCTTAGGTGGGATTTCCATCATTCTTTCTGAGATGCCTTAATTCACAAAGTGCTACCTTCCCTTCACAGCTCTTAATATCATGGTCATCAACCAATGTCTGTGTAATTCATGCAATTCTTTAAATATCTTCCTCGCCTGCCCTGCCATGTGGACAGGGACCCCATGGGACTTGTCAACTGCGGTATGCCTGATGCGAGGGCAGTGCGGGCACATGGGAAGCACTAAGGAAATGTTTGTTCAATGAAGGAATGAATAGAAAACAAAGCTTCCCCCATCAGCCTCAAAAATAGCCGCTCGACGATTTACCAGGACTAAGTGGCAGCTGGCCAATGATTTTCTTTCTTTTACTGATGGGGTCTAGGAATCAACAGGATCAGATGCGGTGAAAAGCATCGACTCCTTTTCAACGGAGTTCCCTAGGTACTTAGTGTAAGGAAAAGTTTCAAGTTCAGACCGATGGGGCCCAGCACCTCTTGCACAAGAAGGAACAGGGGAGAAACTGGTCTGCTTCACAAAGGAAAAGCAAAACAAGGCCAAGCTTAAACAAGGAAATTACACAAAAAAACTGCAGTGAAATCTCATCATCAGGTCATCCCAGCACTAAGTGGCCTGGGGCTGCGCACACAGACTCCTTAGCTGCACAGAGCTTTCCCTACACGACGTGAGCCCAAAGTGAGAGGCAAAAACGGGTCAGTGCTCACAGCTACTTTCTCCAGACTTAAAGAAGGCTGACAAGTCAATATCTCAAGATATCCGGGGACTTCTAAAAATGCCTAAAATCTAGACCTCACTCAACCAAACCTCCTGGCTCCTTTTCTCCAAACATTTGCACAGAGAATTCTGGAGGGAAGGGGCAGATAGAGCATTAAGAATATGAAGCTATATTACTAACCTACTATGTCCCCTCTTTTTGGAGAAAAGTTTTCCGTGCCTTAACTACTCCCCCCCCAAAAATCATTAAAAGTCTTTTCCACCTTTACATGTGGCATTAAATAGCTAGTGGGAAGCAGCCGCATAGCACAGGGAGATCAGCTCGGTGCTTTGTGTCCACCTAGAGGGGTGGGATAGGGAGGGTGGGAGGGAGACGCAAGAGGGAGAGGATATGAGGATATATGTATGCATATAGCTGATTCACTTTGTGATACAGCAGAAACTAACACACCATTGTAAAGCAATTATACTCAAATAAAGATGTTAAAAAGAAAAAAAGTAATAGGAAGGAAGGGAGAGAGGGAGAGAGGAAGGGAGGGAGGACAGCATCCATCCTACCACATACAGTTCAGGACCCGGATCTCTCAGCACTTCTCTCAAGCACAAACCAAGTCTGCTTCTAAACATCCCAGGAATGGAATCTCCAGGCAATAGGGACAGGTGTCTGGCCATCACAAAGAGCCACACAAGTCTGTGATCCTGGACCACTCCCAAACTTTTCTCTCCACCCTGCGAGGCAGCAGAACTTTTAAGAGCAAAGCGGCTCAACTCTGACCTCACATCCAGCTTGGCTGTGCTGCTCAGACTGTTCAAGGTCATAGGAGGGTTGAAAAATGAGATTGAGAGATTCTGATGGGCCCTATTTTAGTTTCTTTTGACTTCTGGTTGGAGAAAGGTGCCATTATTACAGCAGATTACATACTTTACACACTCACTCACAGGTCACTGCCGTTGACCCTCCATATCCACAGGGTATTGGTTCCAGGACCCCCGAGGATACCTAAATCCGCAGATGCTCAAGTCCCCGATATAAAATGGTGCAGTACAATGAATACGGTCGGCCCTCTGTGTCTGCGGGTTTGGCATCTGCGGATTCGATCCTTGGTTGGTTGAATGTGGGGATGTGAAACGTGGGGATACGGAGGGCTGATTGTACTGCACCATAACCCGTCCAAGCACGCTCACAGATTAAGGAGCCCACGTTAGAAACAGGAACAAAGATTGCACCTGACAGTACATAACCACAGCTTCCTTCTTGTAAATTCTTCTGACTTCAAAAAGTATTGCATCATCCTAATGATCAATCTAGTGCTTCTAAACAGTTGTCTCCAAAACCTCTTTTTAACTTTGCATATTGGAGAAATTAAATGTCGGAAAATTTTACAACTGGAAAATAAAAGTATGTAATGACAAAAGCATTCAGTGGCTAAATCTGGGTTGGAACAATGTGTTTTTTGTTTTTGTTTTTTCACAGAACACAGGCACGCAGAACTACTCTCCACTCACAGGAAAACCCTTCTTATTTTACTTTCTCAACGCAAGGTCTTTTAGAAGCAAGCAAGTCACCAGCTACAAAACCATGGCTATTCCTTGCTCTACAAAGAGTTCCTTTCCATCACATGTTTCTCATGGATCTCAGAACACAATTTTATTTTTTTGAATATGTTAAAAGCCAAAAGGTTTACTTTTATTTAAAAAAAAAAAGCCAATCTGAAACGACTCCTGAAATCCAAAAAATACAGTACCTTAAACACTTCTATCAATCCGTTCTTCCCTATTAAGTGGAACTTGCATTGTTTTTTCTCTTTCTTCCCTCCCCCTTCTGTATAGGCGGTTATTTGCAAGGCTATAAGGAAATATACTTCAAACGACTTGTTGGCAAAACACTGCTGTAGACTACGGTTATTAGAGATTGTGTTTTAGACTGATGGGAGTGGTAAAGATTAATAATCAGTAACTCCCTGATTTATTCATTCACACACATACATTTCCACACCATGGCTGCCAAGCCATAAATGAAGCAAAGATGCCGTTATCCTCAGGGTATGTTTGGGTGGTTTGGTACATGAGTGACTTTTTTTTCCCCTATATTTCTTTTCAATTTTTTAATAAATATATATAATTTTATACTTCAAAGTTTTAAACTAGAAACGACTAGCACTAAGAAATCTTCTCTAGACAGGCCCTCCAGACACTATTTCAACTTAAAGCAACTTGGACAGCTAAAATCTCCAAAGTGATGGAGAGGGCACATGGCCAGAGGAGAAACTAAGTACCTGTTAGCAAGAAATCCTCAAGTTAAAAATATAAAGTCTAACAGGCCGCATTCCGGTTTTCTGTATTTATCTTGAATATCAAACTCATTTTCATTAAATAACTTTGCTCTACTGTCATTAAGTCAAGTCTTTCCAAGGAAGGAAGGGTATGGTATCTTGCTGCAGAGAAAAAGATATGGCATTTATCCTCTGCGGGATTCCGCTTCGCATTTCAGAGGGACGGTTACCATCCCCTACACAGCACGTCAAAACTTGGCCAGACGCATCCACGCCATCCCCGAGGGACCTGAAGATACTTGAGGAGAAGTTATGAGAACCAAAATTTTAGGACTCCTTGGGGGCAGACGCCACCCAACATACTGGGTTCACTGGAGTAGCGGGAGCGGAGAAGAGGCAAAAATGGAAAAGTTACTTGCAGACTGTTCGGAAACGGTGCCCCGGTCACCTTTAAACCAGCGGCTCAAAGCCCCCGCGGCCCGTCCTCTGTTTGCCCAGGCGGAGGAGGCTCCGCGGCGGTCGGGGCTGCGGGGGGCGAGCCGGCCGCCCAGGGCTCGGCATCTGGCCGCGCGCGGCGCACCCGGTGGGCAGCGCATCCCCGCTCCAGGCAGGGTCTCTCCATTTTCAGGGCCGAGGAAGCAACAATAAGCCGAGCGGAGCGGCCGCGCAGGCTCGCCTCCCTCGCGGCGCCCCACCATCCCCTGCACCCCCGAGACTCGGCTACCCCCGCGCGCGACCCCTGCCACGCCCCGACCCCGCACCCCGGGCTCGTCCCCGGCACGGCGCGGGGTGGCCCGGGCTCCCCGCACGCCCACCGCCCGGCGCGCCGTCCTCCAGCGCACGCAGGGACCCCCGCCCAGCGCCGGCCGCGGGGAGGGGAAGCCCGGCGGCCCTTCCCGCCCGGGGGACCCTCGCGCCGGGGGTCGGAGCAGGGCGGCCGGCCGGTCGGCCGCGCCGTGGCCCCGGCGGGCACCGGCCTCCCCCGCGCTCCCAGTCTTTGTGTGCAAAGTAAGTGCGCTAGGCGAACCCACCTCGGCGCGCGCACAAAGGCGCGCGGCTCCCTCCCCGGCGCTCGCTCCGGGCGGCCGCGGCAGCGCCCAGCGGCCCGGCGGCTCAGGGCGGCCCGGAGCCGGCGCGGGCGGCGGCTTCGACTGCGGCTCCGACGGCGGCGGCGGCGGCGGCAGCGCGACCAGTCCAGCGCAGACGCTCTTTCACACCCCGCGGCCCCGCGCGTCCGAATTAAGCGGCGAGGCGGGGCGGAGCTAGGCTGCTGAGGCCACGCCCCGGACACGCCCCGCCGCGCTGGCTGCAGCTCGGCGCTCCGGCCCGCGGCCCGCGGGGACTGCGCCGGGAAAAAGTCTGCCGATTTGATTCCTGGAGGTTTTCGTTCTGTGGTTTTAGTTTGGTTGGCTTCAGAATCTCTCAAAGCAGAGGGAATATTGGAAGAAAAAAACTGAGTGTCACCAGATGAGAGAGAGAGAAATGGGAAATTAAAGGTGACAGGCGCCCGTTTGCGAGGCCCACAATCAAAGATCTCTGTCTCTGTCGTTCTCTCTGTCTCTCTGTCTCTGTCTCTCTCTCTCTCTCTCTCTCACACACACACACACACACACACACACACGACCGCAAGTACTCGGGACTGTTTGGTTTGTGGGTGTCTGGCCTCCATCGCCACTCCACGCCTGTGACATTCAGAGAGACTGTCCCCATTGAAATTCTGCCAACAGGTCACCGAAGAAAACTCAGAGGGACACGGAATCAGATGTACTGTCCAGCCAGAGCCTGAAACCCAGTGACCTGGGAATTTGCTCAGACTCCTCCCCCTCGTTCTTCAAAGGGTAATTGGAGATTTAAACTTACGCGAAGGAGAAAAGGGTTTGTTTTACCTCTTTTTTCCTCTCGGATTTTCGTTTTTCTCAGCTCCCTTACAGCAAATCGCTTCTCTGCCCAACCCCGAGACTCTTAGATTACAATCTACGTGAATCACAGCAGGTAAAAAAATGGGAGATATGTTTCAGAGTAACAAACAATAAAGACAGCAGGTAATGGATTTTAGAGCAAAAGCTTTTTAATTTTCTTGGCAACAGATGAATAAGGGCTTATTTACTGGGAAGCTTTTCTGACTGAAACAGCTTGGGTCATGATCACACAGAAAAGTCATATCAATTATGGATTTTGGTAAACCAATTACTTACTCCAAAGATGCTGGAAAGTCACAGCACTTCAAGGGCCTCGTCATCCCTAGGCCTTGAAGCCCACTGAGAGGTGGGGTCACCTGCCACAGGATTTAGAGAGATGGGCTCCTTCCCAGCCCAAGAAATTGACCTGTGTGAACTTTCTCCACGGTGTTTCCCGCAAGTCTTACTTCTCTCCCATTCTTGGGTTGTATTGGTTCTGTTCTTGACAATGGATCCACCAGTCACTAAACCAGAACCTGGGATCCAGCCTAGATTTTCCCCTCACTCCCCACATGGGAGACAATTCCAAGTCCTGCACATTCTATGTGACGGCTTGATAGCCCTCCTGGTCCCCATCCCACTGGCTCTGCCCCAGCTGGCCTTTGGAGTCTGTCAACACACTGTGGCGGTAGCCCCCCAGGTGTCCCCAGGCCCCAATCTCACATATGCTTTTCCTCCAAACTGCTTCCCCAGTGAACATTCCACTTGCACATCTGCTCTCAAAACCCTTTAAGGGGTGCCCAATCCCTACTACATGACCAAGTTCAAGCTCCTTCGTACAGTACCCCATAGAGCAGCATACCTCTTGATATCACCTTGACGACTTCCCTGGGCTCTTGCTGCATCCCCCAAACAAACACCCGTGGTGCCACTCAGCCAGAGTGTTGTATTTGCTAAATGGCCCTGTTTTGTGACTATGAGGACCGGATGAAAGAATTTGTCACCTGTTAGGCTTTTCTACAAGCCTCCTCTCTGCCCAGCACACCTTCATACCCACCCCCAACCCCCAAGAGCTTCTCTCCTCTCTGAGATCCAAGTTGCTCTGAGAAGACTTCCCGACCTGCTCAAACTGAATGGACCTTTTCTGCCCTTCCCATACCTAGCATGGCCTTATAATTAGTGCACTGTATTATAAATATGTGCTCTCCTTGAGCAGAGTTTATACTTGATAGATATACATATCTTTACATCCGCCTGCTTAACCCAGTATCTGGCAAATAAGAAATGTTAGGGACTGAACTGTGTCTTCCCCAAATTCATATGTTGAAACCCTAACCCCCGATGTGACTGTATTTGGAGATGGGGCCTTTAGGGAGGAAATTAAGGTTAAATGAGGTCATGAGGTTGGGGACCTAATCCAGTAGGACTGGTGACCTTATAAGAAGAGGAAGAGATAGATACCAGAGATCTGTCTCTCTGCGCACACAAGGAGGCCACGTGAGGACACAGCTAGAAGGTAGTCATCTGCAAGCCAGGAAGAGCCCTCACCAGAAACCAACACTGCTGACACCTTGATCTTGGACTTCCAGCCTCCAAAACTGTGAGAAAATAAATGACTTGTTTAAGCCACTGTTATGGCAGCTCAGCAGACTAATACAAGAAGCATGCATTAGATTCTAGACTCTAACACTGGAAAAGCACAGACCCACCAGTGAGCCTATAATGTACCCCGCCCCAAAGCAGCCTGGACAAACTACTATGATGCCAGGGCAGTGGACAGAGTGTCTAGACGTGATAAGTGACCACACAGCCTTTTCCCTGCCCTGGTGAGAAACAGAAACAGCTTATTCCATAGACTGAGGTATTCATGCCCAAGGATCTCAGCCTTGGCCTTACCTTTGTATCAGGAACCATTATTTCTTTTAAACCAAAAACAAAATAGTACATCAAATATCTACTTTGAACTTCTTGAGTCAAAGCTTTATTAAAAGATAGGATGCCAACACCCATTCATTAAGTCTACTGTTTGGGGCTTGTATTTCACATTCCTGAGAATCTTAGGGGGATTTTAATCCAGGTAGGATCAAGTATCCAATTTGGCTTGGGGCCCCTGGAGTCACTGTGGGTGGACTCCGGAAATAAGAACTTAAAGATTATGGACCAGAGTGATATTTATACTTGTATCCACAGCCTCTATCAACAGTGCCTGGACCACAGTAGAGGCATGATAGATGTTTGTCCAATAAATAAGCCTAGATTTTCAGGGCACAGCTAGACTTCCCAGGAGTATGTCAGATGACACATAACTCTCAGCCTGAACCTGATGTCCTGTAGATTCCATATTCTGGATGTGGACAGAATCCCAGGAAGGTCAGGTGAGCCGGTAGCACCTCCTTGGGTTTCTACCATTGGGCTGACACACTTCACCAGGTATATAGAGGCCCTTTGCTCACTTTCTCCATATACAAAACAAAGAAAATGCTCCCCTGAGTGGCTTTTGAGTCCTTTAACCAATCACTGGTGATAGATTCTCTAATCGTACTCTACTGCAAAGCATACATAATAATTTTCCATCTTATAACACTCACCCGCAAGACCACCCATACACTCAACTTTAACCTCAGCCTCTTGCTTTGACATAGGGGGCCTTTTAAATTCATTCCTAAGGAAAACTGAGGAAAGCAGAGATGAACATGTGGGGACATAAAGCGGAACAAGGCAAATCAATTTGGAATGACACATGTTGTCCTTTATCTTCCACTGGGTCATTTTCCTTATACACAATCTTGAAATAGTTGCTTTATGCCCGAACCATCATCCTGCAGAACTCCAAACAGATGAGAAAGGCTTAACAGTGCCCTAGAGGAGGGACATTTATTTTTATATGTATACTGTTCTGTATCTTAAATTTTGCACTGTGTCTGTGACCATTTGAATGGATAATAATCCATTCAAAAAGAAATAAAATCTTAATTTTCAATTCATATTTTAAATGTCATGTTCTTTAATATCTGTATCAGCTATCCATTAATGCATAACACATCCCATCAAAACGTAGTGGCTTAACATAAGAATGAATGATTTGCTCACAGTGCTGTGGGTTGGCAATTTGCATGAGGCTCAGCTGGGATACCTTGTTTCTGCTCTGGTTTCTGCTCTGTTTGGCTCTATCATGTGTCTGTCACTGGGAGGTTGGCTAGGGACCAGCTTGTCCTGGGTGGCCTCAAAGTCCAGATGTTGACTGGAGCTGTCTGCTTGGGTCCCTCAGGTGCAGGCTCACGGTGACTTCCTCCCGGGGCAGCTGGTCCAAGAGGGTGAAAGAGGAAGCCATCGGGCCTCCCGAGGTCTAACCTCAAGGTCATCTTGCTACATTCTGTCGTTCGAAAATATCACAGATCTAGCTCAAATCCAAGGTTTGGGGGCTCCACCCCTTGACGGTAAAGCGGTGGTCATATTTCAAAGGGACCTGAGTACAAGGATGCTATGTACGGTCATATTTCAAAGGGACCTGAGTACAAGGATGCTATGTACGATTGTTGTAGCCATGTTTGCAAATAATCTGCCCCTGCATCAGAGGTAAGGAACTCCAGCATGGAGGGTAGCTGCGACAGGTGATAGCAGTCGTCTCAAGGGAAACCCTGATTATAAACAAGCCAAAACCCTTTGCAATTAAACATAAAACCCACAACAGATTCAATAAATTGCTACTGGTCTCACGTCCTGAACTGAGAGATCAAACTACGTATGTGATTTCTGCTTTTTTGCTTCTGGTTTCAAATAAGAATGAGAGGCGGGGGAAAAAGGACAAAGGCTTTAGGACGCTAAAGAAGCTAAGGTTGACCAGGTTCTAAATCAGTGTATTAGTTATCTGTTGCTGCATAACTAATTACCACAGAATTAGCCCACATATATTAGCTCATCACTGCTTTAGTCAGGCACGGCCTGGATGGATTCTCTACCCAAGGTCCCACGAAGCAGAAATCAAGATCTTGGCAGGACTCATGGCTCACTTCATCTGGAGCTCAAGGTCCTGTTGGCAGAATTCAGTTCCTTGTGGTTGTAGGACTGAGGTTCCCATTTTCCTTTGGCTGAACTGGGAGGCACTCTCAGCTCTTAAAAGCTGCCCACATACCTTACTGTGAGGCCTTTTCCATCATCTAGTGAGCAAGCACCCATCAGATCCTTTGGTGCTTCTAATCTCTGCCCCCCTTCATCTCCACCCACATCCACCTCTGCCTCTAGACTCAGATTTAGAGTGCTCACGTGATTAGGTCAGGCCCACCCAGATCATCTCCCAATCTTAAGGTCAACTGATTTGAGACCTTCCTTTGATTTGCAAAATCCCTTCCCAGCAGTACCTAGATTGGTGTATAACTGAGTAACTGGGAGAATGTGTGTGTACACCAGGGGACAGAATTCTGCCCATACAATCCAGAATATAAATAGATGGACTGATATGCAGATGGACAGATGTTCTTTAGTATAAAACTTACAGATGTGAGGGCGGGCAGAAGATGCAGGCCTTGGGGAGGTATCACATATAAGCTCATCAGCTACTTAGGTAAACCAGAAGAAGCCAGGCCTAAGAAGGAATTCCAGTTAGTTTAATAACCTAGCTCCCACACAACTCAAGGGGTAGTAAGTCTTCATTAAGCTGTGATGACCTGATTACTGAAAAACAAGAAAAGAAAAACAAAGTCAAGAATACGGCACACTAATTTTATCACTTAAACAGCATAATAATATGCATATAATAGTGTTTCCTTTATTTTGCTTAACTGCATTGCACCACTGTTGCATCACACTAATGCAATATTCTATAACCATGAAGATAATGCTTTTCAATGAAGAGACTTATAGAACTCATTTGTGGAAGTGTTTTGTGAAAAGATGTATGGCTTGCCAAGCAAATACAGTGTATATGTACCTTTTAAAATTAGTAGTACTTAGAAAGGATCAAAATGACAGACCCAAATCAAAAAGCATGTGCTATAAGCAAGATCATGAGCTGTTACTTTAAAATAGCCTCTTTGCACGAGCATTTGTGAGCACAGGAATGGAATCACTTCATTAAATATGCTAATAGCACCACTAAGAAAAATGAACACTCTCCCCTTTAATAGTGAGTTATCTGCTACAAAGCATTTGGCAAACTCCACACCAGAGCCGTGCTTCATGATGTAACTGAACACTTTGCCATTTCTAGACAGTTTAAAATTCAGGAGAGTTGTCATTTCAAAACCTTTACTATATGTGTTGCCTCAAATGTTTGATTTCCTTTTTTACAAAACACCTGCTTTTTGTTATTCATCATTTTAAAATCAAAGGGACTCTATAATATAGTGGTGATTAATATCTGCAACTAAATATCGCCTGAGAGTCAAAAGGAACAGCTGTTAGTCACATAAACACCTAGGGCATGATGCAAAGATCTGAGTTTTACGTCTTTTTCTTTACATAAATCCAAAACCAGAAAAAGAGGATTTCCTGACTGTCTTCCTGTACATTAAAACTAAAATTTCTAAAAGCAAAGGGAGGGGAAAAAACACTCAGACGTTCATCCTGTCAAAAATATTAAGATGTCTTAATAGTAAATATTAATGAGTAAACAAACAATCTCTGCATGTAAGCATAATAAAGATAATTCCTATATGCTTCCTGATTCAAATAACTAACACAGAAAACAAGTGGCCAATTCACTGAGAACACTCTACATTTTGCTTCAACTTTTTTTTCTTCTTGCTCTACATTCCAGATACATTTCTATTAACAGGAAGTATCCCTTAAAATGCTTGAACTGGTAATAACTAGTTGAATGCCATTTATATATACTTATCTGCCTTTTAAGCAATGCAATAAAGTAAGTCCATGGAATTATAGAAAAAAGACTAGGCTAGGGCAGAAGGGATCTAAATCATGGCTCTGCTACCAACTAGCTTTGTGACTTTGGACAAGATATTTAACTCACTGCAGGCTATTTCCTCTGGATTTAGTGGTTAATGATTTTATTGCAACATAAATCTAGATAAATGCATGTTCCATGTAAAAATTATAGCACTATTACACACACACACACACACATATACATGTATATAGAGAGAGGTGTGTGTATACATATATGCTATATCTAAAAATTACAGCATTAATGGTTTTTCTGCTGCTGTCCCATCTTGGCTGCAAAGGGAGGACTGCTCAGTCCACTCTGGGCTTGCACCTAAAGTCCAAAATGCAGTTAATGTTAAATCTTGCCAGAGAAAGCTTGCTTATTAACTCTGCCTAGAGCATTGCCATACGTTTGAAGTGCTAATGATTCCTGGGCTTTAAAAAATGCTCTTCGAGCAATAACATTCTTTTATGGGTTCCACCAAATGCTACCTAATATTAACTGTAGCTGGATAATGTTAAATTAATAAGGAGTTAAACTTGATAAGGAAAGAGAGAAAGAATGACTGATAAAAGCGCAGAGTCCTTCTGGGGTAGCTGAAGGCTCGTTTCTGGAGTTGTTTTGTAATCCTCCCCAGGCGCTTCTCAGTCACCGAAACAACCTGCCTTGTTCTGTTTCCAGCTTGACCTGATGACCGCCCTTCTGCAAGTCAACAGCTGAGACACATTGCAAGAAACTGTACTTTGACATGCACCTGCTTTTCCCAGATCGTTCCTCTCAACAACTGCTTAGGTCACCTGCTCTCATCTACATGAGTGCATAAACAACTACTTAAAAGGATAAATGAAAGAAATGCAAAGATAGAATGAAACTATCTTTTTCTTTAAAAGACCAATAAAATGGACAAAACTTTGTCCAGAATGATGAGAGACAGAAAGAGAGACAAAGTAAAATAAATATTAGGAATGAAAATGGAGGCATAGCTATTGATACTCAAAGATACTCAAAAGAGAATACAGAAACACTAGGAACAACTTTATCTGAAAATTTAAGTGAAATGGAAAAATTCCCAGAAAAATTCAACTTGCTACAACCAACTCAGAATGAAATAGGAAACTGGGAGGGTCCCACATGCTACTGATGAATCGGATCAGCAATTAAAATTTTCTCACAGAATAGGAGGAACCCAGTACTATGGAAATCGATTTTCAGAATGATTAATGATATTCATGGCTTAGAGATATGCTTAATCTTTCTGAGAGACAGTTTATCAACGTGACCAAATAAAGCAGAACTTCCCTTTTTACTCTCAACTTCCCTACTCACCACCCCTTTATCAAGAGGACCCCTGACACTCTCAGTCCTACCACTTTAGGTAATCTTCATTTCCTCTCGGGCCCTATATCCACTTGGGTCACAAAAACAATCCATTGCTTTCATTATATTCCTCTCATATCCACATGTTCCTCTCCATCTCTAGCAAATTCTGCCTGGACCACAGATACTTAATCCTCATTTAATGGACATCTATGGACATCTATGAGCTACTCACCTCCCATCTGCCCCACATAGCAAACACTATCTCCCAAGCCATAGCACCAGCAGGCCCCGTCCAATATAACAAGTTATGTAAGGCTTCCTCCCTCAGACCCAGACCTCTGGTTTTTCCTTGATTAAAATTCAAAGTTACTTCTTTCTTTAAGAAATTGTTTTCTTAAAAATAGAACTATCGTATGATCCAGCAACCCCTCTTCTGGGTGTACACACAAAGGAAACGAAATCAGTACTTTGAAGAGATACAGTATCTGCACCCCCATGTTCACTGCAGAATTATTCACAATTGCCAAGATTGTGTATCAAGAAAACTGCCTAGTGGTTGAGAATCTGCCTGCCAATGCAGGGGACGCGGGTTCAAGCCCTGGTCTGGGAAGATCCCACATGCCACGGAGCGACTAGGCCCGTGAGCCACAACTACTGAGCCTGTGCGTCTGGAGCCTGTGCTCCGCAACAAGAGAGGCCGCGATAGTGAGAGGCCCACGCACCGCGATGAAGAGTGGCCCCCCACTTGCCGCAACTACAGAAAGCCCTCGCACAGAAACGAAGACCCAACACAGCCATAAATAAATAAATAAAAATTGTATAACTTTAAAAAAAAAAAAAAAAAAAAGAAAACTGCCTAAATGTCTGTCCATGAGTAAAGAAATTGTGATGTGTATATACAATGGAATATTACTCAGCCTTAAAAAGAAAAAGAGGGACTTCCCTGGCGGTCCGGTGGTTAAGACTCTGCGCTCCCACTGCTGGGGGCACGGGTTCCATCTCTGGTGGGGGAACTAAGATTCCACATGCTGCATATCGTGGCCAAAGAAACAAAACAAAACCTGCCGTTTGCAACAATGTGGATGAACCTGGAGGACATTATGAAAATATGAAATAAGTCAGACAGAAAGAACAGAACTGCATGATCGCACTTATACGTGGAATCTAAAAGAGTCAAATACACAGAAGCAGAGAACAGAATGGCCATTACTAGGGGCAGGAAGGCAGGGGAAATGGAGAAATGCTGGTCAAAGAGTACTAAGATGCAGTTATGTAGGAAGAATAAGCCTAGAGATATAATATACAGCATGGTGACTATAGTTAACAATATTGTATTGTGTATTGGAAATTTCCTAAGAGAATAGATTTCAAGTGCTCTCATCACACACACACACACACACACACAGACAAAATGGCAACTATGTGAGATTATGTTAATTAGCTTGACTGTAGTAATCATTTCACTATGTATGTGTGTATCAAATCAGCATGTTACATACTGTAAATATATACAATTTTTATTTTTCAAATGGCTTTCTTTTCCCTCAAACAGTTGTCATAAGGAGCCAATTTAGTGAATTCAGCTGAGCTGAAAATTAAGAAAATATATAGAGGCAGGGGAAGTTTACTTTTATAGAATAATGCATTTTCTCGTGAATTATAGTTACTGATCAGAGTTATTACTTTAAAAGAAGAACTGTACACATCTTCAGAAATAGTATTTAGCTTCTTAAGGTTTTAGAAAGACCTGGGTCTTAAATATTATTGGTTATGAACAGCTATCAAAACATATGTCTAGATAATTTTTTCCTAATTAGCTATGTTCTTTGTATGATTAGGATGAAAATAGGTAAGCCAAGTCATGAACAACTCTGAATATTTCTTCTTTCATGAAATTTTTCTGATCTATTGTGCTACTTTGGATAATAAATTTAATTCAATTCCTGACTTTTCTTATCTTCTCAAAATAGAACTGAATTCCCAAATAAAACTTTTTTTTTTGTAATCTACAAAGTGACATGTGGATTTAGAATTAATATGTTCTTTCATTGTCATTTATTTTTCATTGTCATTTATTTTTGAGCAAGTTGTAACTCCCAACAATGGGAAAAAAATCAAATTCACATATGGAAGTTATAAAATAATATAATAAAAAATGCCTGGAGAACAGTTCCATGCCCTGTGTAAGACAAAGAATGCTTGCTTTGCCTACCAGAGGACCAAATATTACAGTGATCAGGTCCCCAGACCAAATGATGGGAGTTTGTGTTCTATATCCCCCTCTTAGCAGCTGAGTAACCTTGGCCAAATTATTCATCTCCTCTAAGGCTCAGTTTTTCCCATCAGTAAAATGGAGATTTATTCACTTAACAATATTTCTCAAGTACATTCTTTGTTCCAGGCCCTGTTCTATTCTAGTTCCTGAGAATACAACAGTGAACAAAACAGAGAAAAATCCCTGCCTTTATCCGATGCATATTCTAGACCAAGGAGTCAAACAGGAAAGGAAGGAAGGAAAGAGAAGAGAAGAGAAGAGAAGAACAATAGAAAGGCATATAGTATGTTTGATAGCATTCGTTATGGCTACGCTATAGAAAAAAAAATTAAGCTGGATAGATAACTAATAAGGACCTACAGTATAGCACAGGGAACTCTACTCATTACTCTGTAATGACCTATATGGGAAAAGAATCTAAAAAGGAGTGGATATATGTATATGTATAACAGATGCACTTTGTTATACACCTGAAACTAACAGAATATTGTAAATCAACTATACCCCAATAAAAATAAAAAATAAATAAAATAAAATAAGCTGGGAAGGGGATAGAAAGTGGTGGTGGGAATGTGCAACTTTAAATAGGGTGGCAAGAGAAGGTTTCTCCGAGAAAGTGACATTTGAGCAAACACCTGAAGGCTATGAAGGTGTTCCTTGTGCAGGTAAAGTTTTGTACGTAGCTGGAAGAAGAGTGCAGAGGGCGTGAGGCTGACACACACGGTAAATTCAAGGAACAGCAGGAAGGTGGCAAAGCCGAAGGGCAGGGTCCCTGAGAGATCATGGATAATGAGGTCAGAGCATGGAAGGCCCTGTCAGCTGCTGAAGGGCAGCTGGCTTTCACTCCGAATGCGCTGGGAAGCCACGGCAGGTTTTGAGCAGAGGAGAGACCTGTTTGACATATGTTTTCAAGGGATCACCCAGTTGCCGGGGTGAAGATAGACTCAGGGGACCAAAGGTGGAAGCAGAAAGAACACTTGGAAGGCTGTGCATTCATCTGGGAGAGAGAATGTGGTGGTTGGAATCAGAGCGATGAGAAACGGTCACATGATGATATTGTGAAGGTAGAACCAGCTGGATTTGCTGATGGATTATGAGATGGTGAATGGGAGGGAGGAAAAAAAGAGTCAAGGGTGACTCCAAAGTTTGGGGCCTGAGGACTTGGAAGGATGGCGTTTCCTTTTTCTGAGAAGGGGGAGCCTATGAGAGGAACCGCCCTAGGTGAGAATATCAGAAGTTCAGCTTTGGGTACATTGAGTCTGAGACGCCCTCAGTGATCCAAGTGAAAAGCTCAAGTAAGTAGAGCTGACCCTGGAACCACGTGGGTTTGGACTGCACAGGCCCACTTATACTGGGATTTTTTCCCTAAATGCGCACTACATAGTCTTGGCTGGCTGAATCCGCCCATGAGGAGCCGCGGATATGGAGGGCAGACTGCCAATTAGACTTGGATTTTTGACTCCAAGAAGGGTCTGTGCCCCTAAAACCCGCGTTGTGCAAGGGTCAACTGTACTTGGATATGGGTTTAGAATTAAGAGAGGTCCAGGCTGTAGCTATACATTTAGGAGTCATATGTGGGTGTATGACACTGAAAGCCAGAGGACTGCATATATCACCAGGAAAATGACTTAGGTCTGCACCCTGGACCACCTGGCATTTAAAGATCAGGGAGGTAATTGGAAAGTAGTAAAAGAGACTGAGAATGCACAGCCAGTGAAAGAGAATGAAAACCAAGAGATTAGGGTTCCGGAGGCCAGGTGAGACCAGGGTCTCAAGAAGGCTAGAGTGGTCAGCTATCTCAAACACTGCTGGAAGCCCAGCAAGATGGGCGTTGAGAACTGACCATTGGATTTACACATTCCATGACACTGGTGGTGCAGCAGGGGTGGAGATCTGGATGGGGCAGCTCAGGAAAGAATGGGAGGCAATGTTCACTGCAGCACTGTTTACAGTAGCCGAGTCACAGAAGCAACCTAAGTGTCCATCCACAGAGGAGTGGATAAAGATGTGGCACATATATGCAATGGAATATTACTCAGCCCTAAAAAAGAAGGGAATTTTGCCATTTGCAGCAACATGGATGGACCTAGAGATTCTCATACTAAGTGAAGTAAGTCAGACAGAGAAAAACAAATATTGTATGACATCACTTATATGTGAAATCTAAAAAATAATACAAATGAATCTATTTACCAAACAGAAACAGACTCACAGACATAGAAAACAAACTTATGGTTACCAAAGGGGAAAGCGGGGGATAAATTAGGAGTTTGGGATTCACAGATACACACTACTAGATATAAAATAGGTAAGCAACAAGGATTTACTGTATAGCACAGGGAATATACTCAATATGTTGAAATTACCTAGAATGGAAAATAATATAAAGTATATATATGTATATATATATATATATATACATATATCTGAATCACTTTGTTCTATACCTGAAACTAACACAATATTATAAATCAACTATATTTCAATTAAACAAAAAAAGAAAGAATGGGAGGGGAGGAACTGGAGGAAGCTGGTAGAGGCAGCTTTTTCTAGGGAGGTAGGTGGAGGGAAATATAGAGATTCTATTTATTGTTTGTTTTGTTTTTAAATTCGAAGGAATTGATGGCATGTTGAGGCCTGGGTGTAATTCTTGTTACTTTCTTTGTAAGCTGATGGGAGTGATCCCGTATGGAGAGAATTAATGATTATCCTTATTGGTCTTTTGAATATGAAACCCTGACCTCACTAAAGGGGAGATTCTGCTCCAGGCAGTTTCCCTTCCGTTGGTGTGAACACACTTGCTCCCACCTCTGAACCCTGTTCATGCTGTTCCCTGGGGCAGGAATGCTATTCCTCTCCCTTTTAACAGATCCAAATTCTACCTGTGCATTAAGTTTCAACTCAAGCCCTACTTTCCCCACAAGGCGGTCTCTAACTTTTGTAATCTGGATTCGTTGCTTCTTTTATTTTCTTTATAACACCCAGTATTTTCCAAACACTCATTGAGTGTCTTTGTGTGCAAAGGAATGAGCTAGATTTGGGACAAGAACACGTTAACTAAAAAGCACAGGGACTCCCCTGGTGGCGCAGTGGTTAAGAATCTGCCTGCCGATGCAGGGGACACGAGTTCGAGCCCTGGTTCGGGAAGATCCCACATACTGCAGAGCAACTAAGCCCGTGCACCACAACTAATGAGCCTACCTTCTGGAGCGCACGAGCCATAACTACTGAGCCCAAGCGCCACAACTACTGAAGCCCTAACGCCTAGAGCCTGTGCTCCACAACAAGAGAAGCCACTGCAATGAGAAGCCTGTGCACAGCAACCAAGAGTAGCCCCTGCTCACCGCAACTAGAGAAAGCCTGCGTGCACCAACGAAGACCCAGCGCAATCATAAATAAATAAATAAATAAATAAATAAATAAATAAATAAATAAGCACGATATCTACACTCTAGAAGGAAACAAACTTGTTATCTGTCACATATTATGATTTTTTTGTACCTATCTTTTTTTTCCTAATTACCTTGAAAATCTTGAAGGCAGAGAGGAATCAATATTTTCATGCTGTTGGTGTTTTTAGCACAGTGAGAGAGCCATGAGAGAAACTAGATAGATACTGGTTGAATTATATTAAAAATCAGTATGATGGAATTATTTAAAGGATCATTACTTCCCAATTATAGAAATAATCACCAAAAACTCAGCTTATCAGTTTATTCCTTCAAACATTTTTATAACAATTATTTTAAATCCTTCCAAAAGATGTTAGATATTTCCTTGCTGTGTCACAGAAAGGTTCTTAGAGACGTTATTTCAAAAAATGATTCTGATCTGCTTGTGGCAGGGAGAGCTGAGTCTTTATTGGGAATTTTGATAAAGGCACATTGCCCATTTGCTGGAATGGCTGTTTTTAAGACAGTTTTCTGTATAGGAAAAGAATCTGATTAGCGGTTCTACAGAGCGATTGGAAACTTGTGCTTCAAAATAGATCGAAACAAATGCAAAGACAAGGGACATTGTTTAACTGAGATTTCCACAATTCTCAATGCTCTCCCGATGACACAGAGTCAGCCCAGGGGACTACTAATGAGGTAGAAACATGAATATGCATGAGCTTGAATCACACCCAGAGGCTGATAAAGGGTATTGTCCTTTGCCTGGGTCGCCTGGTATAAAAAAGTGGAGGCACTTGGGGAGTATACAGTTGGCAAGTTTGTGGCAGATTTTCTTCTAGGCTTCTGAGAACACAAGACTTGATTGAATAAGAACAGCAGTCCTGTAGCAGATGCAAACTGTTATATATAGAATGGATAAACAGCAAGGTCCTCCCGTAGAGCGCAGGGAACTATATTCAATCTTCTGTGATAAACCATAATGGAAAAGAATATCAAAAAGACTGTGTACATATGCATACCTGAGTCACTTTGCTGTACAGCAGTAATTAACACGGCATTGTCATTCAACTATACTTCAATAAAAAACAGATTAAAAAAAGATACACTTGAATCCCTTATAATAGTCAGTTAAAGAGAGAGTAGCAAAAGCACAAAAATAAAGTAAGAATCAGAAGGGCAGGGGAGCAGATAAGAGCATGAGGAGGAAGAGAAGGAAGGGGAGAGGGAACAGTCAGAGGGAGAGGGGCGGGGAAGGACTTATGGGGGATAGGAGAGGGGTGGGAGAGGAGCAGAGGAAATAAAGAGGCTGGAAAGAACAGGAAATTAACAGGGAGAAAGACACAGGATATTTTAAGATTTTTTTTTTTTTGGAAGGTCGTGCCTTGGTTTTCACTGTGAATTCAAGACTCAGGAAACAAACCTTCCTGTTGAGGCAGGTGTGAGAGTCTTGCTAGGCACCTTATAAGTGGTTGTCGTGTGTTAAGAGGATCTACAAAGAGAAGGGGTGGGGGGGTGCACCTGAAGACTGGGGCCCTTTCCCTGGGGAAGACAGATGTCTCTTAAACTTGAAACGGCCAAGTGAGAGAGAGCCCTGGTCTTGCTCAAGAAGGAGTCAAGCCATGCAGGAGACACAGTCTAGAAAACAGAACTGGCATGCATCGAATACGATTTAACATAAACTTGTACATTCTGTCATTGAAACTTCAGACAAGTACCCTTGAAAGTTTGCTTTACACCACTTTGCTTTTATGAAAGACTTACACTAGTACCTGTTTTCGCTAACCAAAAGAAATCCTCCGAAGCAGATTTTTGCTTTTATGAAAAAAAGGCAAAAAGCAAAACTAGTGTTCAGCGTCTGTTTCGCAACAGGTTGCTATAAAGGCAGGGAGCACCCGGGCCGGGAGAGGGGCGCCGCCATCTCCTTCCCTGGGGACTGCATTCAGCATCTCGGCATCAAGTCTCTATAGCTTTGAACAGTGTCTGTAAGCATCTCTGCTTTATCTCAATTTATTTTGTGCAACCATTAGCAAGATGGATAAGGTGTAATTCCTTCTTCACTTTACACCATTTCAGCTTACAAAAGGTTTCATAGGCTCTACTTTCGGTTAGTGGGGAAATGGCAGACCTCGTTTCGTTGGACTTCATGTGCTTTTCTTCCTTCCTCTCTTTCTTTCTTTCTTTTTTTTTTTACAAACTGAAGGTTTGTGTCAACCCTGCATTGAGCAAGTCTATCGGTGCCATTCTTCCAACAGCATTTGCTGACTTTGTGTTTCTGTGTCACATTTTGGAATTCTCACAATATGTTCAACTTTCTTATGACGATTATATTTGTTAATGGTGATCAGTGACCTTTGATGACTTGCTGAAGGCTCAGATGATGGTTAGCATTTTTTAGCAATAACGTATTTTTTAAAATTAAGGAATGCACATTGTTTTTTTAGGTACAATGCTATTGCACACTTAATAGACTACAGGAGAGCATAGACAGAACTTTTACATGCACTGGGAAACCAAAAAATTCGTGTGACTCACCTTATTGTGACATTCACTTTATTGCTGTGGTCTGAAAGAGAACCTGCAATATTTCTGAGGTGTACCTGTATCATAATTTCACAACTGATGACTTCTTTGAATTGAGGAAACATAGACGTAACTGTCTATGTTTGAGTTCAGACAACAATTGAACGATAAGTTCAGACCCAAGACCAATGAATAGCAAGAGTAGTTGTCCTGGTAGGAAAGGCAGAGCGCAGCCCATGTCAGGAAGGGCTGTTGGGAGACTAGAAATAACAGGTAGTGAACATTCAGGTAGATGTCAAAGAAATAGCCCCAGGCTCATACAAGGGCCAGGCTAGAGCCTCATTACTGCTCAACATTTAGATTTGCTAAATCTCAGGTTGTCTTGAGAATTGCTCCCTAGAATTATCAGAGGGCCATTCCCCAAAAGTACAAACCTTGACTGTTGGAGATTTCCTTTCCTGATTCTCAGCCAGGGGAAGCTATACTGACCTTCACTAATTCCAGTTAATCCTAATATGTCTAATAATCTTTGTTAGAAACTTTAATTCCTCAAATCTGAATAGTTTATATGCAGACTGCCTACAGCAAGAGCTCACAGAATCTTGGGTCTTATTTTTGAAAGTGCTTTTGATTTTCAAACTGCAGTATGTAAGAATTTTTGTGAAAGTTTTCTTGAGGTATAATTTACACATGGTAAAATTTTCTCTTTTTAATGTACAGCTCTGTGAATTTTGACAAATATATATGGTTGTCTAACCACCACCACAATTACAATAGAGAATGTTTTCATCACCTGAAAAGGTTGTTTCAGGCCCCTTTGTGATCAATACTCTCCTCCCACCTTTAGTTCTTGCAGTTACTCCTCTGATTTTTGCCTCATAGTTTTTGCCTTTTCTGGAATGTTGGGTGAATAGTATTATACAGTTTGCAGTCTTTCCTGTATGGCTTCTTTCACTTAACATGAAGTTTTGAGATTCATCCGTGTTCTTGGATGTAATAGTAGTTTGGTTCTTTTATTGCCAAGTGGTATTCCACTGTATGGATGTACCACAATTTATCCATTTATAGTTGAAAGTTTCCATCATTTCCATTGTTGGGTGACTATGAATAAAGCTGCTGTAAACATTTCATACAGGTCTTTGTGAGGACATATGTTTTCATTTCTCTTAAGTAAATGCCTAGGAGTAGGATCGTTGGGTTGTATGGTGTTATGAGTTGAATTGTGTCCCCCCAAAAAGATATGTTGAAGTCCTAACCCCCAGTACCCCAGAACATGATCTTATTTGGAAATAAATCATTGCAGATGTAATTAATTAAGATGAGGTCCTACTGGAGTAGGGTGGGACCTTAATCTAATTGGTATCCTTATAAGAGGGGACAACTTGATTTCACACTTCTAGCCACCAGAAGTGTGAGATGATAGATATCTGTTGTTTTAAGCCACCTCGTTTGTGATACTTTATACAAAAATCCTAGAAAATAATACACATGGGAAGTGTATATTTTGCCAGATAGGAGCTGCCAGACCATTTTCCACACTACCTGTGTTTATATTCCCATCAGTGACACATGAGAGGTCCGATTGTTCTACCACCTGTCAGCACTTGGTGTTGTCCTGTTTTTTATTTTACTCCTTCTAGTAAGTATGTAGTGATATCTCCTTGTGGTTTTAATTTTCATATCCCTAATTGTTTATGATGTTGAGCATCTTTTCATGTGCTTACTTGCCATCCATATATCTTCTCTAGTGAAATATCTGTTTAGGTCTTTTATCCAGCTGTTATTGGTTGTGTGTTCTCTTAGTGACTGAGTCTTAAGTGTTCTTTTACCTGTTATCAGGTGTATGTTTTGCAGGTGTTTTATCCCTTCCTGTGACTTCTCTTTTTATTTTCTTAACAATGTCTTTTGAAGAAGAAAAAACTAAATTTAATGATGTCTTACTTATCCATTTTTTCTTTTATGGTTTGTGTTTTTGTGTCATAGCTAAAAAAACCTTTGCCCAAGCCAAGGTCAAAAATATTTTCTCTTATGTTTTCTCCTAGAAGTTTTATAGATTTTTGCTTTACATTTTGGTCTATTATCTATTTCAGTTAATATTTCTATTAATTTTTGCATAGGATGCTAGGTAAGGGTGAGTTTCACTTTTTTTTTTTTGTATATGGATGTACAATTGCTCCAGTCCCATTTGTTAAAAAGACCATTTTTTATATATCAAATTACCTTGGTAGCTTTGTTGGAAATCAACTGACTATATAAATGTGGGTATATTTTTGGACTTTCCATTCTGTTGCATGCATCTCTAGATCTCTCCTTCTGTCAATACCACACGGCATTATTTGTCTTGCTTTAAAATAAGTATTAAAATCAAGCAGTGTGAGTCATCCAACTTTAGTTTTCTTCAAAGTTACTTTGGTTATGCTAGGTCCTTCGTTTTTCCATATATACCTTAGAATCAACATGTCAGGGCTTCCCTGGTGGCGCAGTGGTTGAGAATCTGCCTGCCAATGCAGGGGACACGGGTTCGAGCCCTGGTCTGGGAAGATCCCACATGCCACAGAGCAATTAGGCCCGTGAGCCACAACTACTGAGCCTGCGCGTCTGGAGCCTGTGCTCCACAACAAGAGAGGCCGTGATAGCGAGAGGCCCACACACTGCGATGAAGAGTGGCCCCCACTTGCCGCAAGTAGAGAAAGCCCTCGCACAGAAACGAAGACCCAACACAGCCAAAAATATATAAATAAATAAATTTTAAAAACAAACAAACAAAAATGTCAATTTTTTTCCAAAAAACTTCCTGGAATTTTAATTGAGATGATATTAAATCTGTAGCTTGATTTGGGGAGAACTGACATCTTAATATTTAGTCTTCTAATCTATAAACATGGTATATCTTTCCATTTAGTTAGGGCTTTTTAGATTTCTCCCATTACTGTTTTGTACTTTTCAGCATACAGACCTTGCACATATTTTGTTTAAGTTATCCCTACATATTTCATGGTTTTGATGCTATTCTAAATGATACATTTTAAAAATGTCAACTTCTAATTATTTATTGCTACTATATAGAAATACAATTGATTTGCATATATTGACCTTGTATCCTACGAACTTGATAAACTCTCATACTACTTCTAGGAGTTTTTTGGCATTTTTTTTTTTGAGATACCTTTGGGATTTTTTAATGTAGATAATCATTCATTTGCAATAAAAAGTTTATTTTTTAGAGTCTCTGTTTCTCAAATTTGATAATCCTGTTAGGGGACTCCAGGGGAAGTGGCATGCCTGCAGCAAATGAGAAGAATGATATTCAGTTCCATATTTATATGTTTGCAAAGCACCCATTAAACTGCTGCTTATACTGAATGAATTCATTAAAAAACTTTTCTCTTAAACTGTGCCTGTGTCATTTGTGTTCTGTGATTGACTTCCTACCGCGGACTCTTTGGTTCTAAGCCCTTAAGTGTTCAAACTATACAATTTACTTGGGATGAAATATTTCCTCTTGCAGGCCACTTTTTAAAATTTATGCGAAATGGAACATTTTGTGGCTAGACATAAGCCAAATGCCACAGGGAAGGGGAATATTAAAGCAAGACATTTGATTAAAGAGTTAAGACCAAGGAACTAAAGAATGTAAAGGACGGGGGAAGAAAAGATAATTCTTAGCTTAGGCTGCAAGTCTATTAAAGGAAACAGGATACATGGCCTTGAGAACTCCCTTAGACTCCCAGACTAGATGCATATGTTGATTTGAGGTTAGGGAAGAGAGGAAGGAGAATAAGCAAGGTTTGTAATGGAAGGATTCCGATTCTTTGAGGCTGTCCCAGTTGATGTGGGGTGGAACCAGCCCCGTTCCACAGCTTCCTTGTTAGCTGCTGGAAACAGAAAACAGCACGTGGAAGGCAAAAAGGAAAGGGGGCAAAAATTCTGCAAGGCGAAAAGACATATAAAAATATCTTGCAGTTAAGGGAAGATATGTCCAGACAACACACACTAACAATAAAATCTATTCACGTTACTCTGTGACTCCCAGGTACTTGGTCTTTAAGCTCTTTACAGAACACATCTAAATCCAGAGAAACGACTCCCTTGTACCAACAAAGTTTTTCCACAATCTTTCCATAAAGTGATACACCTGGTTTTTATTTTTTTAATCTTGGTTATTCCATCAACACCTTTAATGAAGTCTGTTTTTCAACCTTCAATTCATAAGCATTCGTGCATCTACACTGGGGCCAGGCAGTGTTTCAAGACCTAAGAATTTGTAAATTAAAAATGAGTTCGTTGCTCTCAGCAAGCTCACAGCCCAGTGAAGGAGACGGACAACTAAGCAAATAGTTACAATGTAATAAAATGCTGTGATGGACGAACAGCTGGGAGCCAGGATGTGGGAGGCTTCACCCAGGCTGGAGAGGAAAGTCGGAGAAAGCTTCCTGGAGGAGACTGCACCCAAGATGTCTGATAAAGGACTTGCACCCTGGACATCCTTTCAGCAGCTCTAAGTTCAGGTAGATGGGCAGTTAATCAGAGCAGGCAGTTACATAAAAATAATCTATGCCTTGAACACTTAATTCCACATAAACTCATACGGGGCGTTCATTCACCAGTTTACTTTGTTGTAGGGTCAAGGTTTTCTATTAAGCATAAGCCTTCTAATTGGAGTTTCCTTGCCTTCTTTCCTGAACAGATCACACCCATAATGCATTAACGACACAATTTCCAGTTTGTTTTTTTTTTAATGGGAGCAAGAATGGGGAGAGAATTGCAAAGCAATCTGAGTACAGAGTCCTTCTTGATGTTTACTACTTCCCTCACCTTGTATAATTCTCTTGCCCACACCTAATCTGACAACAATTTGTCTTCTGCAGCTCACCTTCCTTATTTTCCAAGCAGCTGATTTTATCTTCATAATAACCACCCTCTTTCTTTTGGCACTCGCATTTTGTTGACTTATTTCATGTCTAATTATATTACGGTATTACAATAACAACAGGTGTAAACAAGTTTGAAGCAAACACATCTTTTTCTCAGGAAAAAAAACAGTTCAAGCAGTAGATGCAGAAGTGTGTGGAGAAGAGCTTATCAGCTGCAAGAGTCTAGGATGCCACGGGACTCACTGTATACATCCTACCAAGAGAATTTAGAGTGACCATTCATCCAGCAGGTGGCTAAGTGGAGACCTGTTTAAAGGACATCAAAGATGGACAAGACACAAATATTCCAAGGAGAGTGAGCAGCACAGAGGTACGGGGACGGGCACAAAATCATCACAAATATATACGGAAGATCTGATAAGTTGAGACTTCAAGCTAAATACCCCACAGTTGGGCTTTGTGTTCTAAAGGCATACAAAACTGTCCATTTTCCCTTAATTTTTCCACTGTTTAACAAAAGTGTCCAACTCATCTTTCCCAACAGTAATACTCAACATTGCTGAGGATACTACTTTTTTTTAATGTGGAAAATAGATAGAAGCCTTTATTTGTTATGATAAAACAGCATAGGGTTGAAAAATTATTCCATTCATTGACATTATTTCTAATGATTATATTATGTTACTAGGCCTAGCAGGTTAGAGCATGAGATAATATTTTGTGTTTTTTTTTTAGAAAAATAAATTTATAATTTTACACACTTTAGTTTTAATTATGAAATTTTATCTGGCTCATAGCTAAATAATGAGTATTTGCTAAATATCTTATGCTCAGTCAGTGGACCCCTATAGCTGGGAAATCCCAAAAGCCCTATGATCACTGGAGTCAACGTTTTTTCAAAGGAACTAAGGCTAGATTCTTACCCCACTGTCATTCATACATTTCACCAAGGTGATATCAGAGGTCCTCTCCAGTTTCCAAATTTTATCAATATTTTTTTATTGAAGTATAGCTGATTTACAATGTTGTGCTAATTTCTGCTGTACAGCAAAGTGACTCAGTTATACATATATATACATTCTTTTTTACATAGCTTTCCATTATGGTTTATCCCAGGAGATTGGATGTAGTCCCCTGTGCGATACAGTTGGACCTTGTTGTTTATCCATTCTATATGTAAAAGCTTACACTACTAACCCCAAACTCCCACTCCATCCCTCCCCCAACCCCCCTCCCCCTTGGCAACCACAAGTCTGTTCTCTATGCTGAGGACACCATTTTTTTTTTTTTTTGGCAGTATTGGCTATTTTTATTGCTTAAAATTTCTACTATTTTGAAGAATTAAAAACTCGTTATTAACTTATAGAAATAAAAACCTGGATGAGAAAAAACAAAAAACAAACAAACAAACAAAACAAAACAAAACAAAAAAAACTCGTTATTTTGTTTAAATTTGTTTTTACTTCTTTGATTATTGGTAAGGAAGACGTTTATTTTTAAGTGTTAGCCATGTGTATCTCCAGTTTTGTCAGTGCTTAGTTCATGCAAGAGCATGATGATTTATCTTGCAAATATTTTACCCAGATACTTCTTACTATTAAAGTTTATGGTTTGTTTTTTTTTTTTTGACAGAATTTTGAAAATTTTAGATCTTTAAATCTAGCAATCTGCTCCTTTGTTTTTAAGTTGAGGTGCTATTTTTCCCCCCTCCCATGACTGGCAAATTTGCTTACTTAACTTTTATTATTTTTTATGATGTAATTTATTATTGTTATTAAAAAATTTTACACTTTCATAATTCTGGAATTGTTTCAGAACTATTTATCAAACAGATCTTCCCCTTCTCCTTATTCATTTGGAATGACTTATTTATTACATATTTGATTCTTACATATTTGATAGTACCATGTTCTTTACATTATTAGAACTTTATAACATGTTTTAATATTTGATAGGGTTAAACTTCCTTTACCCATTACTCTTCTTTTTCAAAATTTTCTGAACTCCTTTTGTCATTTATTCTTTCATATGAAATCTAAAAAATGTTGTCTAGTTTCAAAAGCTCCTCTTGAAATTTTCATGTAATTATTGCAAATTTATAAATTAATTTTAAAAGAACTAATATTTTAATAACATTCGATTTCCTAATCCATGAACATGGCATCTTTCATCATATATCCAAGTTGTTTATATGAATAACCCAGAAAAGACACTCATGATTCTTGTACATGTGTTGAAAAAGGCTATTTCTACATATTTTATGTTAGTGAGGATTGGGAACATCCTTTGTCTGTTCTAGATTTTAATGTATGGAGCCATTTAATGTAGTTTCTATTAAGAAAATGGCGATTGGTTTTAGATAGATTGCTGCTTTTGCATATAAATAAAATACTTTTTAATCCTAGTTTTTTAAACTTACTTTTCAAAAAAAAGTTTTAAAGTTTTTTAAACTTTACTTTCTTAAGAGTAAAAAGTTTTTTCACTTTTTAATGAACTTGCCAACATCAGTTACAAAGCATTCTTTTGCGTAATGGAGGATTGTAAAATGTCAGTTGCCTGTGTCATCCGCTACCGTGGTATTTGTCCCCAAATGGTTCCTAGCAAACGGGAAACAAAGTAGAGGCAGCTGAGGCTGGTGCCCAGTTTAGAAAACACGTGGAGGACCATTAAATAACCACTGGAAGTGCTGAAAGAGACCCATGAACAATGCAAATAACCTAGGGATAATGAGAACAGTAAATAAAGCCATGAAACCCATCAGGAGATGGGTGGAAGATATTCCAACGTTGGCTGAAAACATTGGAGAAGAAATGACGGAGCCAGTTTCCGCTGGGCCCAGGACTTGTTTAGCCCATTTCACCTCAAAGTAAAAAGAACTTGGGGGTCAGCTCCCAAGGAGCTTGAACATCCCTGCATAGAACTCCATATTTGGACACAGAAGCTGCATTTATGACAAATGTGGTAAAACAGTTCAAGCAGCTGACACATGCAGGGAGAAAAGTGAAACTGTTAAATCAGTAATGCAGATGTCTTATATATACACTAATATGTATAAAAAGATAACTAATAAGAACCTGCTGTATAAAAAAACGATAAAAAAGAAAGAACAGATATGGAAAAAAAATTTTTTTTAAATAATGCAGATGTCTTAGTAGGGAGGGGGGAGGGCCACTATTGGGGTGGGGAGGGGGAGGGACAACCTGTTGGGTGTGAGACAGGCTCAAGGATGTGTTGTGCAACACGAGGAAGACAGCCAATATTTTGTAATCATTGTAAAGTGACCTTTAAAACTTGTACTTAGGGACTTCCCTGGTGGCGCAGTGGTTAAGAATCTGCCTGCTAATGCAGGGGACATGGGTTTGATCCCTGGTCCGGGAAGATCCCACATGCCATGGAGCAGCTAAGCCCGTGCGCCACAACTACTGAGCCTGCGCTCTAGAACTCGTGAGCCACAACTACTGAAGCCCACGTGCCTAGAGCCTGAGCTCCACAACAAGAGAAGCCACCGCAGTGAGAAGCCCGCGCCACCACAACTAGAGAAAGCCCGCACGCAGCAACGAAGACCCAACGCAGCCAAAAATAAATAAATTAAATAAATAAATTTATAAAAAAAACAAACAAACAAAAAAAAAAAAACTTGTACTTAATTTTTTTAAACAAATAAAATAAAATAAGATATTAAAAACTGAAAATGCAGAGGTCTTGTAAACCTAAAGCACATACAGAACAAAGTTTAACTTGATCAGTAAATATTCAAGAGTGAGAAACACTTGTGCTCCTGGTGGCCCATTGTACTAAATGCATGACAATAATTCTGTTGATCAGAATGTCACTTCTGTGTGTGTGTGTGTGTGTGTGTGTGTGAGAATCCCCTTCTAGCCTTGCCAGTTTTCCAGCGTGGCACCAAATCTCTGCCCCATGCCAGGGTCATCCTTCATTCCTTCTTCTTGGATGCCTGACAAAGCCTCATCTAACCACACACACCTTCCCCGGCCAGTGAGCAGAGCTTGGCCCCTGCTCTGAAATGCAGACTGTGCATTTCCAGCCAGTTCCTGACAGTCATGAATGTGACCACTCTGGCAGCCTTGCAGGGAGCTCATCAGAACAGGCAAACAGGAGGGACCAGCCCTGCTTTGCAGCTGGGACACGATGTGCCAAGATGGCATTAATGTCGCGTGGAAGAGGAACAGGCAGGTGGGGCCGAGAGGATTTGTCTCCGGTTAGAACCGAGCTGAGGTTTACAATCCAGATCAAGTTTCTTGGTTATTTTTATGGTGAAAGTCTAGCGATTTCAAAATCTAGTACTATTGCTTAGAAGCAGAAAAAAAAGTGGCACAGAGGAATAACTGAATTAAATAAATATTCAGGAGTGCCTTAGCCCAGCCCCACTCAGTTTGACACTACAAACAAAACCGTCCAACCCTGCGTGCAGCTGCTCGTAGATAAATGAACAGCTAATTTCAACAGGGCTGCTGAATAATCTAGGCTTAAAAGGAGATGTCCTAATGGAATCCGATCTCTTGCCTACCTCATTAAAAAACCTACAGCTGTACATCAAAGCAAATCACATCCTCCTCCTTCGTTAGAGCCAACAGGAGGCTGGGGACACTGGGTCCCCCAGAAGTACACTTGGGACTCTTTGGATTCTTTTACGACAGTGGTTATTTTGCAGCTGGCCAAGCAGAAGAGAAGAGAAAAAGCCATCTCCTGTTACGGTGATGGTTTTATTTAGTTTTTTGAGGGCTGACCACTGCTGGCCACTGCCAGTCCCTGGGTGGCCCTGGATTTACACAAGACCCTTTTTATAGCTTGAATTAACTCAGACTCCTCCACTCTCCTCTGTCTTCAATATACAATTCATTAGGGGAACAATAAGAACAATGCCGTTTTATATCTGAGTGGCAATTTAGAGTTTTCAATTGTACCAGACGATTGTCCAAGAGCTGGAGATCTTGGGATGCAGATGCAAAAGAGTACGGTCTCCCCCAATGCTTCTGCTATTTGGTTTCTCATTTGAGGTCCTAGTTACTGCAGGACCTGACTTTCATGGAAACAGACTGTGGATTTGAGATGGATCATTTTATAGCTTTAGGGGTCTTATCAGTCTCCGTGTACCTCAGGGAAGCTCTTTGGGCCATGCATAAAAAGTACTACTGAGGGCTTCCCTGGTGGCGCAGTGGTTAAGAATCCACCTGCCAATGCAGGGGACATGGGTTCGAGCCCTGGCCCAGGAAGATCCCACATGCCGCGGAGCAACTAAGCCCGTGCGCCACAACTACTGAGGCTGTGCTCTAGAGCCCGTGAGCCACAACTACTGAGCCCGCGTGCCTAGAGCTCGTGCTCCACAACAAAGAAAAGCCACCACTATGAGAAGCCCGTGCACCGCAACGAAGAGGACTCCCGGCTCGCCGCATCTAGAGAAAGCCTGCAAGCAGCAACGAAGACCCAATGCAGCCAAAATAAATAAATAAATAAATTTATAAAAAAAAAAAAAAAAAAGTACTACTGAGGACATGATCAGTGACCTCTGAATTCGTTTCTGATCTGTCTCCATATGAGCTGTTTTTGCCTCGCTCCATCTCTTGGACGTCACACTATAAATCCTCATCTATAATCCTGATTTTCCTCTGCACCAATTGGCTATGCTCTCTGTTCTCGTCGACATCTCTCCCCTCCCAGGATGCTCCTAATTAGATATGACCGTGGCCCGAAGGTGACTTCAGAAAGGACATTTACAAGGCAGGCACCAGTGGGCCTAGTTCCTCCCGGGCCTCAACTGACCACCCAGGCAATTTAGGTAAATTGCCATTTCTTGAACACTGTGGTCTCAGTCATGGTCATTTGATTCAAAAGGAAAATTTCCTAAATGAATGGTTATTAATTCTTAAAGTACTGCAATCTGATTCTGCCAAAACATACTTTTATCACAGTCTGAAATTTCCTACCTCCCAATATGTTTAATATTATACTTACAATGTTATCATCAGAATGACTTTAGAAATTGACCATGCAGCTAAACAGACGGGAGAGACGTGCAGAAGCTAAAGGATGTCGTACAGATAGCTGTTTAAAGTAGCAGCTCTGCCAGATAGAAAGAACGTAAAAAGAATTTAGAGTAGAAACAAGCATTAAACAGATTGGTTGAATCCGATTAGGCTGTGGAGCAAAGAAGGGGAATGGAATTGGAGTTTGGAGGGAAGATCACATATAATTTGCCATAATCTAGGACACAATTAAGAGTAATTACAGGGCTTCCCTGTAATTACTCTTAATTGTGGCACAGTGGTTGAGAGTCTGCCTGCCAATGCAGGGGACACGGGTTCGAGCCCTGGTCTGGGAAGATCCCACATGCCGCAGAGCAACTAGGCCCGTGAGCCGCAACTACTGAGCCTGCGCGTCTGGAGCCTGTGCTCAGCAACAAGAGAGGCCGCGATAATGAGAGGCCCGTGCATGAAGAGTGGCCCCCACTTGCCGCAACTAGAGAAAGCCCTTGCACAGAAACGAAGACCCAACACAGCCATAAATAAATAAATTAATTAATTTTTTTAAAAAACCCGTAAAAAAAAAAAAGTAATTACAAAAGAATGAGCATGAATTCAGAGGACCTACAGTGTAGGACATTGACTTGGAGTCCCCCCTTGGCAGAAACCATTAATAAAAAAGTCTCAGACATCATTAGTCATTAAGGAAATGCAAATCAAAACCGTAATAAGATACCACTTCACACCCACGAAGATGGCTATAACTTTTTTTAATGGAAAGTAACAAGTGTTGGGTAGGATTGAGAAATTGGAACCGTCACACATTGCTAGTGAGGATATAAAACAGTTCAGCTGCTGTGGAAAACAGTTTGGCTCAAAAATCAAAACATAGAATTATCACACACACGACCCAGCAATTCCACTCCTAGGAATATACCTGAGAGAACTGAAAACAGGTGTTCACACAAATTCATGTACAGGCACATTCATAGCAGGATTATTCACAAGAGTCCAAAGGTGGAAACAACCCAAATGTCCATCAATGGATAAATGAATACACAAATTGTGGTGTATCCATAAAATGGAATATTATTCAGCCACAGAAATGAATAAAGTAGTGATACATACTACAACATGGGTGAATCTCAAAAGCAAGCTAAGTGAAAGAAGCCAGACACAAATATTCACATGTTGTGTGCTTCCATTTATATGAAACACCCAGAATAGGTAAAACCATAGAAATTAAAAGCAGATTGGTGGTTCCCTGGGGCCAGGGGTAGTGAGTAATAGGGACTAACTGCTTAGTGGGAACAGGGTTTTATTTTAGAGTGACGGAAATGTCTTACAATTAAAAAAAAGGGGTGGTTTCACACGTTGTGAATGCTGATGAATTTTTTATTTTAAAATTGTTAATTTTATGTAACATGAATTTCACCTCAATTTTTTTTTTTAAAAAAAGGCTCAATATGACAGTCTATTGGTGAAAAAATTTATGCTGGATGTCTCTAGATCTTCATTTTGTACTCAGGCCAGTCTCTCTAATTTATATGCTGCTCAATCTCTGAGGTCACCCCAATGCACTTGGAATGGAAATCCCACTTCCTTGGAACACTATTGCCAAAAAATACTTGGATAGAAAAATGAAATTAATGTGGGAAAGTATAATTGGTTCCTTGGTGGGTATGTTTAATACCAGGCCAGCTTAGAATGAAGTCTAAAGATAATTCTTCTTGCTTCGGCTCTCCTGGGCTCTTTTAGATAGAATTCACGGGTTCCATGAAGTTGAATGGAAAAGAAATTACATCTTTATTGTCACTGGTCTCCCAGGATCCTTCTCGCTGGAATCCATCTTGGCTGAGCTATTAAAGATGATTGAGTAAATGCAATTCATAGTATTTACATTTTTTGTGTGTTATATTGCGTGTAAAATTTTGTGTACCTTGCATTTGAAATGTTTGTATTGTCTAAAAGAATAATTGGCATGGATACCTGATTCAGACTCATGATTTTTAAGTTGACAAGGTAAAACCTAATTTGTAAATGGTATTGAACCGTTTTAGAGAACTTAACATTATATATAAGTAGATACTATGTATAATGTAGATGTTATTATATATATTAGATTTATATTACTTAAGTAAGTTTTGGGAAATTTTGGCGTTACAGAGACAACTGAAGGACTTAGAAATAAAGCTATATAAACTGAATAAATATAGATGTAATTTTAAATGTTTAAAGGAGTTTAGGTTTTTTGTTTTTTGTTTTTGGTTTTAGAGTTCCAGCAGGGATACGGTGCTTTTTTTTTTTTTCCAAAGGAATTCCTTTATTTTTATTATTTATTTATTTATTTTTGGCTGTGTTGGGTCTTCGTTTCTGTGCGAGGGCTTTCTCTAGTTGCCGCGAGCAGGGGTCACTCTTCATCGCGGTGCGCGGGCCTCTCACTGTCGCGGCCTCTCTTGTTGCGGAGCACAAGCTCCAGACGCGCAGGCTCAGTAGTTGTGGCTCTCGGGCCTAGTTGCTCCGCGGCATGTGGGATCTTCCCAGACCAGGGCTCGAGCTCGTGTCCCCTGCATTGGCAGGCAGATTCTCAACCACTGCGCCACCAGGGAAGCCTGGAATTTAGCTTTTAAATGGGACCCAAAGATGAATTGAAGAGCCTTTAAAGTGATTTTTAGAAATTTATTGACATCTTATTTAAAGCAAAACAAGATTTATAAACTTAAGGAAAAATCATGACTTTTCAATTTACTTTTAAAAATCAAGTATTAATATTAAAAAACACATAAGTCACGGAAGTACGAATAATCTTTTCACCTAAGATACATGAAAAAAATATGTGTGTATATATATATATATATATATACATATATAGACGTATATATATATGTATATATATATATAATATATATGTTCTTTGAGGTTTCACAGTCAGTGAACACTCTGTAGCATGGTAAAACTCAGATGGAGTTTTATCTTCTTCCGCAGGGTGCTGTGGACAGATAGGGCTTTCTTGGCTGCAGAATTTCCTATTCTCCATACTTCAGGCTCATTTCAATAGTCAAAGCTTTCAAGAAAACACCAAAATGTACTTCCCTTGCTCACTTCAGCAGTTCGTATTAAAGGAAGCACTTAGTGCCCTGAACGCAATGTTCAAACTTGGTTGTTGAGTTCAACGCGGCATCCCTTCTCCTTCCGTGTTAAAAGGCACAGTGGAAATAGACTTGCAGAAAAATAGTTGACTTGCTAGATTGACCATAGTAGCCATTAGCAAAAGGATTGCCTACAAATGCCCGCTGCTCCCAAAGAATCCCAACAAATAAGAAATAAAACAGTGTACCTTGGCAGAGCTGAATTTTACGTATGTATGTTTTACTCAGCTCCCATTTTCAAAACCATGTTCTGAAATGAACTCTCTCAAGAGCAGTCAATCATTAAAAGAAAGAACTTCAGCAAGAGCCTTCAAATGCTATTGTTTGAAAGTCCTTGAATTCTAATGGGATCTAGTCTGTTTGAAATGGTTTACCCCATGGACTTTCATGACTATTTTACACTTATTGAGAGCCAACAAAAGGATGAGCACAAAGCAAACAGAAAGGTATTAATTTGCAATCTCACCTCTGTCTCTTTCTGTTGTCCAGATCAACACAAAGGTCTTTCTATTTAGATTAATGTAGATAATTTTTTTTTCCAGGACAGTATGAAATTATCTCACGTGTTTTCCTTTGTTTTCTTCTCACATATGCATCTCACTGTGTTTCCTCAGGTTCTGCCTTGATAGCATCCTAGCACTTCAAAAGGTCTGCATCACAATCCTCTTCCTAATTTACTCTCCCAGAATATCTTTCCTGAACCAATGTAACATCTCCTTACAGTCAACGCCTGGAAAGTACCTTATTGCCACTTTTTATTTCTACAGGACAAGATTTTGCTCCTGGCTTTGCTGGGATAAACTTGTCTATCTTTTATATTCGTTTACCTATTCCATGAAAGAGATGAGCCAGTGTGTAAATTCCATGGCAGCCCTTTTAAAATCAATCTGTTTTTAGAGATAGATTCCTTTTGTAGAATTTGGCAGGGATTCCTCAAGAGTAGATCAGAATTGACTATGATCATTTGAACAGTTCCTTAATTGATCTACAAGAGGACGACCACCATGTCCTCCAACCCTGGCCCTGCGATTTAAGGAGATTTCCAGGGTAAAAGAGAGCACTGCTGAAAGGTGATCCTATGTATCCTCCTTTTCTAACTTCCTGGTCACGTCCCTGCCAGTGATGTCATAAATAGCCCTGGTTGCTCCTTTTCCTACCCAGTGAACTGCAAACTCCTGACCCACTGAGCACTTCTCCCTAACGCAGGACTGGCTACGTAGCTTATGGGGACCAGCACAAAATAAAATGTTTAAAATGCACCTTGTTAAAAAAAATGATTTAAGTATTTTGAGATGGTGACAGCAGAGCATTAAACCAAGTGCAAGGCTCTTCTAAGTTCAGGTCGCTGTAGGACTATGTGGATTGTATGTCCATGAAGAAAAGTACAGATTCTTCACCATCAGAATCCCCTCCAATAGAATTCAAAAATTTGCATGTAAAAATTATTACATAAAGGAAATCCAAAAGTAACTTTTTTCTTAGGGAAAGGATGGGGATGAAGAAAGGTGGGGGATGGAAGATAGGTGGGGTATGACATAAAGAAGGAGAGACTCGGGACATTCCCCAGGGATTGAGAGGCTGACCAGCTTAGGACAGAGACCAGGAGGTACATGGCAAGAAGTGCCAGAGCGGGGAGGGGTTCCAAGATGAGCTGGAGGGTCGTATGCCAGAATAATCAACCAATTTGAAATCATAGAGCTAGTCAAAAGCACCTCATTGAATGAAGCCCCCTTTCAAGACATCATGGGAAATTTACATAGGTCTTTGATTGTGAAACTGACGAACAGAAAAGGGAACCTTTACATAACCCTTGAGAAAATTGATACATGTACTAAGCATGGACTCCTGGTTTTCCAATAATAATGCAAGAAGGTATAATTGATGCTAAAACTATCCTGAACAAAATTAATCAACTTGATACTTCAGAAGGCATTTCAGGATCTTGCAGTGCCTTGGAATAAGGATTAGGAATTTATTGCTGAATTAAATTATTGCATTGATTCATTCATAAACTAACTAAATTAAATTCATGAAATAAATTTATTGATGAATAAAAGTATGACCACACTAGCTAATCACTAATCCACAAACGATTAAATTAGTTTTCATTGAACAAACTAATTACAGCCACTATGGAGAACAGTATGGAAGTTCCTTAGAAAACTAAAATTAGAATTACCAGATGACCCAGCAATCCCACTCCTGGGCATACACCCAGAGAAAACCATAATTCAAAAAGACACATGCACCCCAATGTTCACTGCAGCACTATTTACAATAGCCAGGTCATGGAAGCAACCTAAATGCCCATCAACAGACAAATGGGTAAAGAAGATGTGGTACATATATACAATGGGATATTACTCAGCCATAAAAAGGAACAAAACTGGGTCATTTGTAGAGACATGGATGGACCTAGAGATTGTCATACAGAGTGAAGTAAGTCAGAAAGAGAAAAACAAATATCGTATATTAACGCCTATATGTGGAATCTAGAAAAATGGTACAGATGAACCGGTTTGCAGGGCAGAAATAGAGACACAGATGTAGAGAACAAACGTACGGACACCAAGGGGGGAAAGTGGCGGGGGGGAGTGGTGGTGTGATGAATTGGGAGATTGGGATTGACATGTATACACTAGTATGTATAAAATGGATAACTAATAAGAACCTGCTGTATTAAAATTTTTTTTAATTTAAAAATGTATGACCACACTAGCTAATCACTAATCCACAAATGATTAAATTAGTTTTCATTAAACAAATTAATTAACAGGCGATGGGGATCTAACACATATTTGTTAAGCAAATGAATACATGGAGAAAGGCAGACAAATCTCTTATTAACCTCCAGATCTCAGAATTATAATTTTCCAATCTGAAACCTGACAACTTTTCGTCACAAGGCAGCCAGAGAAAATATTGATCCAATAGACATTTGTTTCTCAGGATTAACCTCGTATTTCTCCTATGTCCCACATAGCGAGAAATTTAGAACATTTCCGGTTAATCGTAGCGCCACTTTGTGGAGCGTAAATACAATTTAGGGAAGAGATTAAATGAGTTGTAATGGCTAAACCTCAACTCACGTGCCTGGAAGCAAAGGAATGTGAAGGCTTTGCAGAGTTTCCCCTTAACACTGTGAAGGGAGCTGTGATTTTTCTTCTATAACTGAGTTATAATTTTAAGACATTATTATCGACTTAAAAAAAATCATATAAACTAGCTCTTAAGATTTCAAAAGATATGCTCAGTGTCCAAAATTTGGAAAATAGGCAGACAAGCCTGGATTTATTCACACGGCAGCACCAGCTTTTGGAGAGGATGAGAGTGGATCCTGAAAAAGGGGATAAGGTTCTGCTTCCGGTAATGGTGGAATCAACTCTTCCACAGAAAACAACTGTCAACTTCAAATAAAATCCTAAAACAACTACTGAAGGCTTGGTGAGTGACCAAAAAGCAGGTCACACCTGGAGAAGGGTGTCCACATTTGGGACAGAAGCGGCTGAGTTTCGTACTTGTATAGCCTTTAGCCTAAAGTCAGATGGTTCCTTTGGGGTGGGGAGGGAAGAGTGGCAAAACCTTGAATAGAAAGCGGCAGTCTTTCTGGGCTAAAGAACCCTAGGACAGAGGCAGGGAAACCACGTCAGCTAGAAAATGAGGGGGAGAAATCTGGGAAAGGAGAAGAGGAGAGAGGGGAGCCTCAAATTTTTGGCATAAACTTTGTGCACATCTCTGGGCTGACCTTTAAACTCTCCCTGCACAGCTAGACTTCAAGCAGCCCCGCTGAGGCTAAAAGAACTCAACAGAAAGTTTAGTTGTTGCTCATAATTTATAAAAACAAAAAAATCAGTATTCTCCACCAGTGGTCCTCCAGTGGGTGAGTTGGAGTAACAGGGATATTACCTCCTACGATGGACAAGACAGCCCTACACAGCAAAGTACTGTTTTACTCAAAACATGAGTTTCTGCTTTACACCCATTAGGATGGCTATTATCAGGAAAATGGAAAAGAACAAGTGTTGGTGAGGATGTAGAGAAAATGGAAACCTTGTACACTGCTAACTGAGAATGTAAAATGGTGCAGCTGCTGTGGAAAATTAGTGGTTCCCAGGGACTTCCCTGGTGGTCCAGTGGTTAAGGCTCCGTGCTTCCACTGCAGGGGACATGAGTTCGATCCCTGGTCAGGGACTAAGATCCCACATGCCTCACAGCACAACAAGAAAATTTTAAAAACAGAAAATGAGTGGTTCCTAAAAATTAGACGTAGATTTAATATGTGATCCAGCAATTCCACTTCTGGAGATGAAAGCAGGGACCTGACAGATATTTGTACACCCATGTTCATAGCAGGATTATTCACAGTAGTCAAAAGTTGGAAACAAACCAAGTGTCCATTGACAGACGAATGGATAAACAAAATGTAGTAGATACATACAATAAGATATTTTTCAGCCTTTAAAAGGAATGAAACTCTGACACATGCTACAATGTAGATCAACTTTGAGGACCTTATGCTAAGTGAAATAAGCCAGACACAAAAGTACAAATATTGTATGATTCCATTTATATGAGGTGACTAGGGTAGTCAAATAACTTATGGTTATCAAAGGGGAAAGGGAGGGTAGGGATAAATAAGGAGTTTGGGATTAACATATATACACCACTATATACAAAATAGATAATCAACAAGGACCTACTGTATAGCACAGGGAACTCTACTCAATATTCTGTAATAACTTATAAGGGAAAAGAATCTGAAAAAGAATGTATATATAACTGAATCACTGTGCTGTACACCTCAAACTAACACATTGTAAATCAACTATACTTCAATAAAAAATTTTATAGAGATAAAAAGTAGAATGGGAATGGACTTGAGGACACATGGAGGGGAAGGGTAAGCTGGGACAAAGTGAGAGAGTAGCATTGACATATATACACTACCAAACGTAAAATCGATAGCTAGTGGGAAGTAGCTGCATAGCACAGGGAGATCAGCTCGGTGCTTTGTGACCACATAGAAGGGTGGGATAGGGAGGGTGGGAGGGAGATGCAAGAGGGAGGGGATATGGGGATATATGTGCACATATAGCTGATTCACTTTGTTGTACAGCAGCAACTAACACAACAATGTAAAGCAATTATACTCCAATAAAGATGTTAAAAAAATGCAATAAATATAATATTTCACTTTCACATTTTTCAATAAAAATAATTGTAGTTTCTTGAAAAAAAAAGTAGAATGGTAGTTAATAGAGGCTCGGGGGAGTTGGTTCCTTATATGGGGTGAGGGTAAGGGGTGTGTCCAGGGATCGGGCTGGAGGGCTGGCTTAGGTGTTTTGCCCACCCCTTTGGTGGTGTTGTGTGCAGGGGTCATGCGCAGTAAGTACCTTTTGCTCCTGGCTCTTCAGAAGTGGCAGTTGGGTTGTTTTTGTCTTTTTGTCTCTTTTGTCTGTAATTTGCCCCAACTGCACATACATGCAGTTATTTTTAGTCCCTTATAGTTTCTTTGCATTTTGTTGCTTAAGGAGATGTTTGTCCAGGTGCAAGCATTGCAGCAAAGGGTCCCAGGTCCCAGCCTCTCTCAATACCATACTGCCTCTCAGTAAGTGTTGGTCAAAAGAGTGAATGATTTCTCCAGAATTATAGGAGGTACTTGATTGCCCTTTTTTATTTGCCTTCACTGCTCACATTACCACATCCTAGGTGAACCCTCTTTGGATCCACGTCTCTTAAGGGAAATTCTCATCTGCTTTAGTTCTCCTGGAAATAAAGCAGAGAGCTGACTAAATTTGAACCAGTAGAGCTCTCATAGGAGCCCAGTATGACATGACTGAGTGGCAGATACTAGATAATAAAGAGGTGATGACCTCCAAGTGAAATAAAACCAATGAGTTTTCTTTTTGCTTGTTGGATTTCCTAGGATAGCACCTTGCATAAATCCTAGCTAGCATGATGGAATTTTCGAGCTGGAAGATATCTTATAGGTGATGCATCCCAATCCCTTAATTTAATGACAAGCAGACTGAGGCTCAGATCAGCAACGTAGTCAAACTGCTCAAAGCCACACAGCTAGTGAGTGATTCCCAGGCTGGAGGCCAGAGGAGACAAAATACTCCAAAATCTATTGGTACATCCTTTTCCTCCAAGGAAAATGCCCAGATCCATAATTTTCCCATTTTCTCTCTCTCTTTCTTTTTTTTTTAATAGAAAACTTGGAGCTTAAAGGAGTTATGATCCAATTGTTTCTTCTCAGATGGATGAATAACCAAGTTGGTACTTTCCATTCCTAATGGCTCAAATTACTAAGCTGTATAATAACTTCCAATTTTGAAAGGTAAATAGATAAAATGCATTTGGAGAGTTGGGATCCTTTGACACGTAAGACTTCTGAATAATTTCAGCCAAAACTGGTTTGGACAAATACAAGTTGCTGTATTGTGCACTGTACCTGGGTTAGACAGAGAGATGCAAAGCCAAGTTAGGCCAGTTTCAGAGGACTGACCCTCAGGTATAGGACCTCAGCAGCCGTTGAAGGCAGCCAGCAAATAATTCCAAGGGAAAATTTAAACAAAGTCACTTTGGGTAAAGACACAAGAAAACAGCAGTCCAGTGTAAGATTTTTTAAAGCTGTTGTCATATGACTTATTTAGAAATGACCTAATGGTGCCAGTAATGAGGAAGACAGATCAAGCATAAGAAGGAAGGATATTCCACCTCCCTCTGTCTTATTCTCTCTCTTTATCTACCTAATCTTGTTAGTGTCGTAAGGTGGCAGAGCTGGGAAGGGAGAGGCCAGTATACATTGGGAGCCAGCAACAACAGCACAACGGTAGTCATGATGAGGGCTAACACTTATCGGATGCTTACTATGGTCTAGACACTCTTCTTATTTAATTCTCTACTTAATCCTGTACCGTGTACCTGGCCTTGTGCATTCCATATATATTACGTCGTGTTACCCTCACACCTAGCTGATGAGGTCAGTGTCGTTCTCCTATTTTACAGCCAAGGAATTTTCCCGAAGTGAAACAACCCAGGGTTGACATGGGATCCACATACAGCTTGTCTGACTTGGAAGCTCACGATCTTTCCCACTTATGACACCTGCCACTGTGAAGACCCATCAGCACCATATGCATTAGCAGACATAAATATTACAAGTATGGTGGAGGTTTTCCTCTACATTGGAAATAAGAAAATGTGAACATTGCATCTTAGTTTTGCTTCCAATTTTCCATGTGACTGTAAGCAAGTTGCTTATTTTCTCTGTGACTCAGTTTCTTTACCTGAAAAGTGAAAATTATATCTGTCCCACTTTATTGCAAGGAATTTTAATGACAAATTCAATAAATGATTGTGAAAGTATTATGAAGAATGTTGAACATATGTAGGCTTTGGTATGTTGTATTTACTACAAAATGCAGAAAATTTCTCCTCCTCTTTCTCCTCCTTCTTCCCAGTTTTATTGAGATGTAATTGACATCTAGCACTGTACATCATTTTTTTTTTTTTTTCTGGTTGTGCTGGGTCTTCGTTGCTGAGCGTGGGCTTTCTCTAGTTGCGGCGAGCAGGGGCTACTCTTGGTTGCGGTGCATGGGCTTCTCATTGCAGTCATTTCTATTGTTGTGGAGCACAGGCTCTAGGCACACGGGCTTCAGTAGTTGTGGCTTGTGGGCTCTAGAGCACAGGCTCAGTAGTTGTGGTGCATGGGCTTAGTTGCTCCGCGGCATGTGGGATCTTCCCGGACCAGGGCTCGAACCCATGTCCCCTGCATTGGCAGGCAGATTCTTAACCACTGTGCCACCAAGGAAGCCCTAGCACTGTACATCTTTAAGGGGTACAGCATAATGATTTGACTGACATACATCATGATATGATGATCCCAAGAAGTTTAGTGACCATGCATCATCCCATATAGACAGAAAAGAAAAGAAAAAATATTTTCCTTGTGATGAGAATGCTAAGGGTTTACTCTCATGACAGCTTTCATATATAATGTATAGCAGTGTTCATTATATTAATCACAGTGTACACAACAGTCCTAGTACTTAAGTATCTTACAACTGGAAGTTTGTACTTTTTCACCATCTTTATTCAATTCCCCCTGCCCCTACCCCTCGCCTCATGTAACCACAAATCTGATCTCTTTTCTTTAAGTTTGTTTTTTGAACTATAAGTTTGTGTTTTGAAGAAATGTTGCTTCTTATTTGACAGACAGGAGAGGTCTTTCTTATATACATCCTCTGTCTTGTCATCTTCATGCCCAGCTACATAAAGTGGGCAATAAATTACCCCTTATTTATTTATTTATTTATTATTATTTTTTAAGTCTTTATTGAATTTGTCACATTACTGCTTCTGTTTTATGTTTTGGTTTTTTGGCCACAAGGCATGTGGGATCTTAGCTCCCCGACCAGAGATCAAACCCACACCCCCTGCATTGGAAGGCAAAGGCTTAACCACTGGACTGCCAGGGAAGTCCCCTACCCCTTATTTATAAAAAGAGATAAACATAGAGTGTCTGGTCTAGTAGGAGCTCAATAAATATTAATTTCCTCACTTTGTTTGAATGGGCATAGGAGGCAAAGCCTGTCAGAGATTAATTATATATCAACTTGACTGAGCCATGGGTTGCCCAGATATTTGGCCAAACTCTATTCTGGGTGTCTCTGTGAGGGTTTTTAGATGAGATTCACATTTAAATCAGTAGGATGAGTAAAGCAGATTGCCCTCTTGAATGTGGGTGGGCCTTGTCTAATCAGCTGAAGCCATAAATAGAACAAAAAGACTGATCCTCCCCAGAGTAAGAGAGAATTTTTCCTGCCTTTTGACTCAAACTGAAACATCAGCTCTTCCTGGGTCTCGAGGCTGCTGGCCTTTGGACTGGCCTCTCCCATATCTGCAGATCTTCAGAATCCTGGGTCTTGACCACCTCCAAAGTTACACAAGCCAGTTCCTTATCATAAACCCCTCTCTCTCTGTCTCTCCTCCCCATATGTATCTAAAAATTATTTTCATATATTTTATATGAAAATATATATATGTATAACTGAATCACCCTGCTGTACCCCTGAAGCATCGTAAATCAACTATACTTCAACTTTTAAAAAATAATAAATAAATAAATAATTTAAGATTAAAAGAATCTTAAATATATATACACATCCTATTGATTCTGTTTCTCTGGAGAACCCTGACTAATACAGCCTGGTACTTACTCATCAAAAGTCATGGGGGGGGGGCACTTCCTTGGTGGCACAGTGGTTGAGAATCTGCCTGCCAATGTAGGGGACACGGGTTCGAGCCCTGGTCTGGGAAGATCCCACATGCCGCGGAGCAACTGGGCCCGTGAGCCACGACTGCTGAGCCTGTGCGTCTGGAACCTGTGCTCCGCAACAAGAGAGGCCGCGATAGTGAGAGGCCCACGCACCGCGATGAAGAGTGGCCCCCGCTTGCCGCAACTAGAGAAAGCCCTCGCACAGAAACGAAGACCCAACACAGCCAGAAATAAATAAATTAATTAAAAAAAAAAAGTCATGGGGAATCTGTTTACAACATCCTAAAAATAATAATCAGCCAAGATCTTCTTATAAGCAATTAGGTTCAAAATTGAAGATCCTGAGTGTGGTGGGGAGAGAGAACTCTGCCCTAGGAATCACTTAGTTACAGCAGAGCCCCAGCCTTGGGACTCAGGACATGTCCTTGGGGGATTCTGTACTTTCCATGACTGGGAGCTTTTTGTCCTTTCTGCCCTAGGGTGCAAAGCACTTTTTTGGCTACAAAAGGCTCCCTTATGGTCTGTCTCGCCTTCTCCACTTTATACGTCTTTAGTAAGTGTCAGTTCCACAGAAGGCAGTGGCTCTTTCTTTAAAAGTCAGAAATGATCCCCAATGGCTTGTCACCTGGCTATATTAAGAATGGCTTTTAGATGTCTGCTCCCCTTTATTCTCAGCCAGCCCAAGAAAGAACACACTGTGGCTGTCTGCCTTTGGGTGGTGTTTCCTTTCCCACATCTCCAGTGATTTATAACTCGTTTTTCCTGGTTAACCATGACCATGGCCGTGACCATGCACACAGTCTACCCTGGATAGACTCAGCTCCTCGGGGATATGGCTATTAACGAGAAAGCCTGGCTCCCAGAGGGTTTGGCTACTGAGATGCATTTTTCTTTCTCTCTCATTTATTAGTGGAAAATACTGCCTGGGAGGAAAATAAGATAAACAGTGGCCTTTCAAATTTCCCCTAAGCTAGGGTTTATGTTTTACTTTTCCCAGATCCCAGATAAATTCTCTTCCTGGTTTCTGTTTTATGCCACTCTGGAGGACATATGTCAGGCTCTTAACACTGATTAAAAATAGACCATTTGGATGGAAACAGAATATCATAACACAGTGGGGTTTTGCCGTTTCATTTTGTTGTTTTAATAAACGTAAGTTTTAATCAAAAGAGCTAGATGAATCGTCTTGGAGACTAAGTCCTCTGTTTGTCTACAGAACAGATGTAACTTCTCAGCTCTCTTCACTCATAATCATTCTACTTGATCACCCAGAAAGGTGGGTTCGCCCTGTCTCCACCACTGCTCTCTCATGGAAAGAGTCAGAGAACGTCTATAATTGTATGGTTTTATCTCTGTTTAGGCTATGATCTTGCTTGATAGTTACTTGGGTACGTGTCTTACTTCCTCTGTCAAATCGACAACACCCCCCCAAGGTTACAGACATGTTTTTCCCACAAGACACACCACGGTCTGTAGACACATATAGGAGACCCTCAATTAGAAATATCTGTTGGTTGAACGAATAAGTGAATGAAAATATTTTAAAGGCTATAGATGACAAGAATTCTAGGGGCTGTTAGGCTCAATTATAATTAGCTGCCTGTTGCCAGCAGTTTGAGCCAGATAGTCAATGTAACCAATTGATACCAGCCAATTGGTAGGTAAAGATGTATGACCACCTTCTCTAAGATTGCTGTTCTCACACAGGTTACTATTCAAAGATGAAGCAAGGCATTTCCAGTCAGCGAATTCTGAAGCCATGCTCCGGCTATGTGCTACGGTCTGTACAGATTTACACTTTCTAAAATAGGGCTCTGGGGGCCCAACAGGAAGAGGATCAATGCCCCCAGTAAGGATGACTCTTTCCAGAACTTAGCATTTTGCTAGACTGAGGCAGTGTTATAAGAAGATACTTTATTATTTCCCCAGCCAAATTGTGCATTCAACCTCCTATTGACATGCTGACCTATATACGGAATGAAGAATTTGGCTTCTGTGGAAAAACAAAGTTAAGAATGGGGTGAGAATGAACTCTTCAGGGGAAAAAATGTCTACTAAATTTTTCCTTAAGAAATTTAGGTCATTTGAAATAATGTGCAAAAACTAGTATTTTTTTTTTCATAAAAACTCAAATTTTTCCTCGGGCACCTCAGAATTTTCCATTTCTGGTCAACATCTGAAAGACAAAAGAGGAAGTGAGATCTGAGGTAATTACGGTCTGACCAGGAGCAAAACAAGCCCCAGACCTCATGAGGAAGCTCCACCAAAAGAGGAACAGGGCCCTTTGACTTAGAAAACGAACGTCTGGGGTTGAACGGCCCCCCTAATTCAGAGCAGGTGCAGTCACTCTGGCCATTTGCTGACAGGCGAGATGGAGGAGAGAAAACAAAAGGCAGGGAAAGCGCTGCAGCCGAGAGGCAGTCGGAGGTTCCTGTTGCTAGGGAACCACTTCCTGTGCGCTCACACACAGCTATTCACATATCACTAGAATAATCCTTCTCAGGCTTCGAAGGAAAGGAAACAGCTCTCCAAGCTCAGACGTCACAGTAACACCAGGCAAGGCCTGGCTTTTCCAGCAGGCGCTGAAGAGCCAAGGGTGCCAGGAGAGAACAAGAAGTGAATGGACATCTTGTTTTTATTCAAAGAGACAGAGGGCTGACCCCCTTCCCACGTTTATCTACCCTGATGTGTCAGATGCAAACAGTGACCACACACACACGTGCACGCACGATTTTACTATCAGTTCCTTGAGAGCAGAGAGCACGTTTCACTCATTTTCAGATGCCCGCATTCTCCCACACAGCGCTTTGCACTCAGTTCTCCAAGTTCCTTGAATTCTATTCCTTCATTTCACAAAGAGTTACTGAGGATTTGGTTCTACACACACTGTGCCGAGTGCTAGGATGGAGACAAAGATGCACAGATACCATCCTCCCCTCAAGAAGCTTCCTGGTCTTGTAAGAGTAACACGAGTGACAATTAGGTTTGGCTACAAAGGACAGTAACAAAAATAACAGTGGTGTATATGAGATAGAAGGTTTTATTTTCTGGTTCTTACACATAGAAGAAATGTCCAGGGTTGGTATTGAGCCCCAGAGACCAAGGCCTCTCCTGTGTTTTATCCCCACTATCCTTAACATGTGGCTTCATCCTCAAAGTTGCCACGTGGTCCAAGATGGCCACCATGATTACCCATCACTGTTCCAAACAGGAAGAAGGAAGGGTGTGCTCTCTTGAGGGAGATTTCCGGAAGCCCCGTGGTAGCAGATGCTACACTTGAAATCTTTTTATGAACAACATTAAAGCCCCTTCCCTTATGTTATTGTTTTGGGGGTTGTGAAATCAGTCTTATTTGTATACAGTTACTTTTTTTCATTACAAAATTTGTAGCATCTCATTATGGCAAATTTGGAAAATAGATTAATTCATCCCTAATTCCAATATGTATTTAAGAACCATGAAAATTTTTATTGCATACTTATGATGCTAGAAGCTAGGACTATAAAGGTAAACAACTACTGTGAGCATTCTGTTTCCTTTCCCTCCATTTTGTAAAGCTCTGTAAGCTATGCATCGGTTTTTGTGTTTTGTAGTTGTAATTATGGCAAATAATTTTATATCCTCTGTTTTTCACTTCACATTAAATCATTAGCTTTTTCCCATTTTACTACATGACTAAATTTTTAATAATTTAATAATATATACTCATAGTGAAAATTTAAATGTTATTTGAAAAATAAAAACAACCCAGTCAAAAACCAACAAGATACCTCTACACACCTACTAGAGTGGCCAAAATCCAAAACACTGACAACACTAAATTCTGGCAAGGATGTGGACCAACATGCAATTTCATTCATTGCTGGTGGGAATACAAAATGGTACAGCTTGGAAGACAGTTCGTCGTTTTTTTTACGAAACAAAATACACTCTTACCATAGGATTGAGCAATTGTGCATAAGGTGAATATAAGTATTGTATAAACAACTGGCAGGGGTAAGACATGTCCACACATGATTGTAAATCATGGGCCATAAGGGAGGTCTTGGTGAGATTACTTCTCGGTATGTTCTCCATTATTCCATCAAGACTATAGAATTGAACTTGGACCTTCAAGCCTAGGTGTGATTTTAATAGATGAATAGATACTCTGTCAGTGGTGTGTAGGATGTATAAGAGCAGGTGAAATCTGGATGCACAAAGACCTGTTAGGAAACTATTAAAATAGTTTGGACATGAGGGAATAATGACCCAAAATGGAGTGTAAAAGCAAGACTGAAAAAGTTGGAATAGATATGAGAAACGTGGCAAAGGAACTCAACAAGAATGTTACAGAGGTTACGTAGAAAGAGGGAGTCAAACATGGCCTTGAAGCTTGAAACCAAGGTGGACAGTGACACCATAAACAGAAATCATACAACTGGATACAAGAACCAAGTTTTAGGGAAGTTTATTATTAGTTTTGATTCTACCAGATTTAAATATAATGTCCTGATAGAGTGAAGTAGATTTAAAACACAGATACTCAGGACTTCCCTGGTGGCGCAGTGGATAAGAATCCACCTGCCAATGCAGGGGACACAGGTTCGAGCCCTGGTCCGGGAGGATCCCACATGCCGCGGAGCAACTAAGCTCGTGCGCCACAACTACTGAGCCTGCGCTCTAGAGCCCACAAGCCACAACTACTGAAGCCCGCGCGCCACAACTACTGAAGCCCGTGCGCCACAACTACTGAAGCCCACGCGCCTAGAGCCTGTGCTCCGCAACAAGAGAAGCCACCGCAATGAGAAGCCCGCGCACCACAACGAAGAGGAGCCCCCGCTCGCCCCAAATAGAGAAAGCCCGCATGCAGCAACGAAGACCTAACGCGGCCAAAAATAAATAAATAAAATTAATTAATTAATTAAAAAATAGAACATAGATTCTCAACGTCACCAAACTTTAAAAAAAAAAACGTAAAGACTCTCATTTCTTTACTTCATCTCCATCAAAGCATGACTTTATATGCCCAGGGCAAATTCCAAGAACTCGTCCTACCCCGGCTCTCCCTCCTTACAAGAAACCGGGAGGGTTAACCTTTCTAAAGGGCACCCGAGCTAAGATCCCTGCTGATAAACTTGCTCAAATCAGAAGGATATAAAATCAACCCTCTCATATGGTACTGCTCAGAAATTCTTAACTCTGTCCAGAAGACATTTGGTATTTGCAGAGTAGCTGAAATGGCTAAGAGGGTAGGACTTTGGACTCAAACAGACTTGTGTTGGGATAAATGAACTCTTTAAAGTTGAGTTCCTTTATCTGCATAGTGGGAATAATATAGTACCAATTCCATAGCGCTGTTAAGAGGATCAAATAAGAAATCCATGTAAAGCACTTAGCAAGGTCCCTAATGAATTGCAAGGACGTAATAAATGTTAGCTGGTGTTATTGTTAAGTACCAGGTCGGCATGGTTACCAGATGTTTTATATTCAATTGTTAGAAAAGAACAATTCAGATGATGTGATCATGAATATGCGAAAAATCAAACATGGCAGCTGGACCAGATTAACTAAGGATAAAATCAGTCGGTTGTAAGAGGTAAAGAACAGAGAAAGTTGTAGTCACCTGAAGGAAGTGATACAATTATGCATTTTCCTGAAGCCTTTTCAAATTGTCGGAAGGAACTGCATACTGTGAACCCCTTAGAGCAGGGCAGCTATGAGAAGAGTCCAGGCACAGAAAAAAATGGCAAAGCATGAACTTCTGGAAACATGGCTATTAAGGTTGAGGGTAGTAACTGGTTCCAGGTGAACAAAAAAGCAAGAAGGCAAGACTTCAGGCCCTATCTCGGTACCCAGCATAGCAGCAGGTTCCATACACCCTTGCTGAACACACAGACAGATGAACTATGTGACCAAATGCACAGATGCCCCGGTGTTCACAGTGACGGCCGAATACTAGAACTGGGTCTTTGTGAAACCCTGACTTTTTTGAGCCCTTGATCTGTTCTGCTTCTAGAGCTTGAAAAAAGCCAAGGGCAATTTGTCCCTTTTGTCAACTTCTCCTTGGATAGGAAAGCTGAAAATTTCCATGATTACTATACACACAGGAGTCATGCTTGATCAAAAATCCATGTACAAGGTGCCAGGCACACAGCCAGATGGGCAAATGCTCACAAAGGGGATCTTACAGCAGGCTTGCTGAGCAGAGGCAGAAACAGAAGTCTTTGGCTGCAACCCTCTCAGTAAGAACATTCTGGCTCCTCAGTTCCCACAAAAGGGTGACCCAGAGGAGAAGACTTAGGTGACCCCGAGTCCTCCAGCGTCACGTGTCATCAAGGTGTGAGCTGGAATACACTTCTAGCGGCTCAGCTGCACCCATCCGTTACGTGGTTCCTTCTCCAGGTGGTACCCTGCATAGCTGCCAAATGTTTGTAATCCTCCATTCCTGAAATCATGAGAAGTCTCTGAAGAGTATAGTGTTAGCCTCTTACAAAGAAGAAACCATCACTGCGGGGAACTTCAGAGAACTGCGTAAAGATCACTGGCCGAGGTAGGTGCTCGTCAGCTTGCCCGCCTGTTTCCATAGCAACAGCCCCTGCATCATCTTACCTGCTCCTCAAACCACAGGCAGGATGGGGAGGGAACAACTAGAGGATGCAACCCCAGCTGATTGTTTTTTATCACTTAAGGATGCAGGCCTGGTTTGGCCAGTTTCTGGCCAAATTTCTCGAGAGAAATCAGAACCTAGATTTTTACATGAAATTTTCCACTTTTTAAACACTGACAACTGATTGAAAAAAATTTTTAAAGACTGTGGGCCAAACAAAACACATCTATAAGCTGAGTTGGCCCTGTTTGTAACATCAGCCATAAGCAGTTAAAATCAACTTGCAGGAGTTTGGAATTACTCACTGTTTCTGAATATCTGTGTAGCTCGAAGACTGAATATCAGCTCTCGGCTATAATTCGTTTGAGAAAGTTGTTCATTAACATTTTACTATCATGTTTGATTGTCTCCTTCTCCCATCATCTCTCCGTGATGAAGGAGAAGGAACCAGAGGTGTTCTTTCCTAAGCTGTTTGTTTTTAACCAGGTTCAAAACAGGGTAGATGATTATACTTGTTCACATGGATGCAATCAGTAACTAAGCTGAACGTGAGGGCCCCTGTTTGGGGCTCAGAAATAAATGATTCAAATCCACTCTGAGACTCAAATCAAGCATGTTCAAAATGAATCAAACTATGGCAGTACCTAAGCAAATATGCTTGGTGACAGTCAACTTCAAGATGGAAAATTCTCATTCCTTCTTACTAATCCTTAACCATTCCCCAGTGAACAGGGAAGGACGGAGGGCTGCAGTAAGAAAAAGAGAATTTTAAGAAGCTTGGCTATGCCACCATTTTGACCAGTTAATAAGGCAGTAATCAAAGCAGCTATTTTGCATTTAGGTATTAAAAAAATTTTTTTTTGAAAGGTTTTCTTTTTTGAGATTTCAACCAGGCTCATGGATGCTTTTAAATATGTTATGATGAGTTCAGTGCAGGGACTGTCAAGGGACCCTCTCTTAGTTCGGATTCCCCCGGTTTACGCGGGAGGTGGAGGACACACCAGGAGGAGAGTGGGGTGCAGAGATGGGAGGGGGGCAGCCGGCACGGGGCTTTATCCAGCCAGCTACTTCCGGGGGTGACTGGGGCTTGACTCCGTGGGGCAACCCCGGGAGCCGGCGTGGTCCGTGCTCCCCAGCTGTGCTCCCCAAGGGGCCAGAGAGCAGAGGTATCGGTTCATCAAGACCCATCAGTGATTGCTCGAGGGCTACTCCTGAGGGGTCTTAGAGCAGGTTCTGGAAGAGAAAGCCTCAGGCAGAGACCTGCAGGTGCCGGAAGTGGGGCAGGTGCGCGCTGAAGTGGAAGGTGGGAGACAGGGCGCACCCCGAACTTCATCCATCCCGCCTCCCCGGTATTTGATACGGACAATCACATTTTCCCAGTATTACATAAAGTGCTGCACAAAAGCAGCTGTAGGACGAGTCCCTTACTGTCTTTTCAACCATGTTGCTTGACCCTGTGCCCCCTTCAGTATACAAATTCGGGAACAGTGGCCGATCCACCAGGAATCACTGAAGCGTGTAGCAAAGTACGGCTGCCATGAAGCCAAGTTGAACTGGAGCGTAGGGAGAGCAAGGAAATAAAGCAGCTGACTTCAGGGCCCCCAGGACCAAAAATGCCACTTCACTGAAATGTTTGCAGAGAAACATGGGTAAACAGCAACAAAAACAACGACAACAACAATCTGTGAGATGTAAAAACTTCATGTTTTCTCTCCTCAGAGCCTTTGTGACAATAATCAGCTGGAATTTCTAGATGGTGATTTTTCCACTCTGCATATCCTGAGAACAGGAGGGAAGGTACACTCCCAGGAGAGAGCTGGGTGGGCATCCAAATACATTGCCTGCAACACAAGTGCCATCTTCTTATTCATGTGCGGGGAAAGGAAGTGAGAAGTGGGAAGGGGGTAGAGAGATTCCCCCAGGATGGAAACCTTTAAAGATCATCGCTGTACAGTTTGATTTATTTAATGCACGTGCTACTTTAATCATTGCTGCTTTTGTATATTAATGTCACCTTCCCAATTCTTTGTCCTCTAAGGGGTTCTTATGAAGACCCAATGACAGATTTTAACCAAACAACAAAATAAAGAAAGTGAAATAGGGTAGAAACACATCTTGTGACACACACACACATACACACACACACACACACACACTAGGCAATTCTGCTCCAAGTATTACCGCACTGAAGATTTCATTCCTGGTAACTGATTGACGTTATGACCTGGATGAACTTCTGGAAAGCTCTCTGCCTGCATGTCCACTGTGCTAAGGGGACATAGGATCGGATGGAGAGTAGTACAAGACAAAGCTGGCGGGGTGTCTCACCGTGCACATGCGCACAGCGTCAAAACCAACCATCAGCTGTGCAGGCGCATTTCTGCTTCTCCTCAAGGCACAGGTGCCCATCAATCAACAACGCATCAGGTGTACCTTGAACACAGAGGACTAAAGCAAACCCTCATTTTCTTTAAACTTGTATTTTCCCATTTACATACCATAAGCAGTCTGTTGAATTTCCTAAATAAAAGATCTGGAAACGATTAGCTCTCTGCCCATGGGGAGAGGAGAAAAAGCCAAGAGCGCTCTCTGGGTGAAGCTGAGGAGGACGGATGCTGTGGTTTCAGAGCCATGGGTGGTACCATCACGTAAGAGACTTTTGCCCAGGAGAGCGCTGAGAACTTGGAAACCCGATTTCCTCCACCTGACACCTTCTCCATGCGAAAGGTAGTGAGCTGGGAGCCGACTGACATATTTTAATAGGCAGGCCAGAAGTCTCCCATCACCGCAGACATGAAGCCTTCCCTGGCTGGCCACCCTCTCCTGCCAGAGGCAAACAATACCCCCGGCCCCATCCTCCCATCCCAGTCACCAGAGAAACATCTCCTCGGATTCTAGGGCAAGTCCAACTGACTTCACAGGTGAAGAAAATCCAGGCAAAAAAAACCTGACTTTTTCCTACTGACCCTGATAATGCAGAATCTGTAAGTAAATTCTAGAAACATCTTCCTCTCTGCGAATATATGTTAGAGCCCGTGGCCTCCTGTCCAGTGGGGTTTTAGTTCTCGGAATAGGGAATGTGTCACCTTCAGAGGACTTGGTTCCTTTGATGGGCCTCCAGCAGCAAGCAGGTCGCTGCCACCATCGCTTCAGAAGAATGTATGTGATAGTGAACATCTAATCACTATTATTTGAAGTAGACACCGTTATAGCGGGACTCCTTAGACTAAGATAAAAGTACGGTAGCAAAGTCCCATAAAGGAGTTTAATGGTCAGGACTTTGCTGAAAGTCATCTACAACCCCCGGTAGCATTTTCTCTAACAAAAGGCCTCCCAGGAATCCTCAGATGATCTGTTCCAAGTTTCAGAGAACGGAAAGAAAGGAAATTCAGGATAAAGGAGGTGCACCACCCTCCTGTTTTCTCACTTCCCTACCTGAACAATTGTCTAGTCATTGGCTGGAGCCTCAGAAAGATCAGTCAGGAAGATAACTTTTTGGCGCCATCAGAATGGAGTTTGACTGCAATACAGTTGGCTGGGGCAGAAGCCTCATTTGGACTGTTCTACTATGACATGAAAGTAAAAGCAGACATTTTGTCTGAATTATCAGAGACTCGGTCTCATTTTCGTCACCTCCCAGGGCTCTCAGCCGGAAAGCCTGACTTCTGAGTCTCCTCGGGGGGCCAATCCTCACACACACAGTAACATCACGTCGCTTAAGAAGCTGCAGAGTGGAACCCTGGTCTCACTTCCCCAGCAGGGTTACAAAAATACATATATTTTTCCCTCATCGCATCCATTTTTAGTTAAAGAACTTTAACCGTTTGGGGTTCGTTACTTTACACTTGAATAACCTACAAACCACAGGAAATGAAAATTTGACTAAGTGCAGGTGACACAGACAGCCACCTCTGAAAATGTGCTGGGCCCACTCGGCCCTCGGTGACCTTTAGCAGAAGGAGAACATTCAGATGAAATTCTTTGACAGTCATAAAACGGTTTCTCGCCTCTTATGAACAAAGTGTTGCAATCTTGGGGCCCTAACAGCACAGGGTGAATGCAAACTAAAAGATAATAAGAAGAATTCCACAAAGTCTTCCTGGATTTTAAACACATTTAAAATTGTTTCAGCATTTGAAAGTACTTGGCTTGCTTCTAAAGCAATGCATGGCAAGAGACGTGGCAAGATAGAGCCAACATTTTTTAAACACATATTACTTTTTTTGGGGGGGGGGGAAACATAGCCATCAGAAAGGATGCAATTAATTTTTAAAAAGAATTCTCTCAAGAAAGCATAGCTGTCCCATTGATTGGTCTCACTGCCCACAAGGGAATGAATGAATGAATAAATTAGGATATGATGGGCCACCTCTGAAAAGTTGCTCATCTCCCTCTTTCTAGAAAACTGGTACTACGTAATATCTATTCCTTTGGCTACAAATAAGATTAGCCTAAGCAGGATCTGTTGTTTTTTTCTGTCAGCTATAAACCTGAGTCTCTGTACTAAGAAAAGTAATGTTCAGTTTTAATCTTATTCAATATCGATGCCTTTTATAAGCTGTCGTATGTATGTGTGATTCTTGCTTTGTTCCAAGGGCCTTTCAGTGGAATAAAAAGAGGTTAAATGAAGGCTGATCATATAATTTCTCATAAAAAGTCAGAGCAATCACAGGCGGCTCTGGGAAAGGAGCACATTCCATGGAGAAGCAAAACGGAAAGAGCAATAATCCAGGGAAAGAAGGACCTGAGAGAGAGGAGGGCCTGAGCCACGCAGACCAAAAATCTGACAACTCTGATACAGTAGCTGCTCAGAAACAAGGCATACACCCAGGTGAGAACGTGTAGACTAGTTCTTTCCCTGTCCTCAGCACCTGGCAATAGCTGGCTTATTGGGTCACATTGTCAGGCTTCTAACTGTGCCTTCTTGCTGACGTAGAGTTCTCCCTGGTTGGAATTATAGCCTCCTCCTTGTCACTATCAGTAAAGCATCTCTGTTTTTTTTTCTCTATTATATGAGGAACATCATGGCCGCATCAAAGGATCTCTTAAGTATATGGAAACCTCTTCACCATAATACCTCCATCTCATCACCATTTTTCATGGGTCCATTACTTCATTCTTCCTTGTCTCTGTGCAGAGTGATAAGCTTAACCCCAGTTTAGCTTCCCATCCTCTTCTTTACTTTTGCCTTGAATGTTGTATCAGAAGGATATAATAATTCTTTAAAATGGCACCTTTTGATAAAGGATCTAGCCTCACTTGTAAACAGACATAATCCCTGCTCCGAAGGAACACACAGTCTGATGGAATCTTCGTCGCGTGGCCCCGTAACTCAGGGCCATCCAATGCTCAGGTTGAGAAAGTGTCTAACCAGGCATTGCGGTTGTAGCCAGAAATGCCCCTCTTCTTTAATTGTTTGCTGGTGTTTAAAATCCCTTTAACAGCCACCACATTTTTTTCATTCCACAGGTAGATTTGTGGCTTAAAATACCAACAGGTTGAACAAGAAGCAACACAATGATGTGAATTAACATGCACCGAGGTGTATGAGCCTGACTGCAGGTCCTTCTGAAGGTAGAGAAACTGGGGGATGAGGTAGTGAGGAGGAACCCCACTGAGCTGGTGCAGGACACCAGCAGGGCAGGCTGGAGGTAAAGGTAAGCCTCATCCATCTAATGAAACTTCCCGGCACTGGTCTTGCTGAAACGGAGCACCAGCTGACAGCAACCCATGCTGTATCACATTAAAAGGGACTTGTTACAAATGGGCTACTCTATCTGCTCAGCTACATTACCCATAAAGTCAAGGGGGGATGCTACCTGATTCTGAGTAGGCATTAGGGTTCTGTCTATTACCAGCAGGTCACATTAAACAAAACCTCAAACGTACATAGATGCTGAATTATTAGAGCTCAAAGGACAGGTAACAATGGTGGTAAAATTTCAATACACTCCCAATTAACCCGTCGTTGTCCCCTGGGTGGCCCCTGCAAATATAAATTATAGACCTCAGGATAAGGTGACAGATGCCAAAGGATCAGGTCATCAGCCAAAAAATGGGCAGAACTCCAAATAGATATCACTTTGGATTCAACTTACAGTATTTGGTTTTCACTTTATAAACACACCAGCTAATGTGTCTCTCTTCACAAATGGATTTCATATCTATCCTTCCAGACCCAACTCCTACGCCACAATCTCTTGAGAGGACAATAAGTAAAGAAACCAATCAACAGAAAGATGATTTGGGATCCTAATAAGTGTTGTGGAAAAAATAAAAACGGGCAATGGGATGAAGAGTGATTTCAAGGAATGACAAGGTAGCTTCTGGGACTGTACATTTCAGCTGAGAACTACTTGAAGAGAAGGAGCCAGTCATGCAAAGATCTGCAAGGGGAGAGAATCAGAAGAGGCCTGAAACTAAAGCAATGTCTGTTACTGGTGAGGGTAGACACTTGGGAGGGCTGTAGAGGGAGATGCTAGAGCTGGTTAATTGCTAATTGTCTCTCCTCCATGTAAATCAGAGCAGGGTGCCAACTTCCCCCCCTCACTGTGCATATTCTTTTTGTTACCATTTTTATTTTCTTAATTCTGCTCCCTGATTTTCATTAAATTACAAGAACATGACCCTCTTTGAGCAGCAAACACATCTGGAGCCCTCTTCTAACCCCTTATCATATAAAACACCAAATTAAAGCCATCAGAAAATAGAAGCTGAGAGTATTAAGATTTAGCTTTCATTATTATGAGGTTCATTCAACTAATGTTTATCTTTATGACCATTACATCTCATTATCATTACCGATCATAGGCAGAAGCTAAGTTATAAACTCATGATTTGTTTCTTTCCATATTATCTTAATCGAAGTCCTATTATGGGGTAAATAGCTTTAGCAAAGCTGCATATTTAACTATACAGTAACATAAAAAAAACAGCAAATGCATCTAGATAGCATTTTCCAAGGTAATTATAAATACTCCAGTAAAAAACTACACTACTTATTTTAGTATTACTGAATTTGAAATTTCTTCATCATCATCATCTACTTCATTGCAAGTATGTGTTCAGCAAGAACTGAAATCAATAAAAAGAAAGAAGAAGAAAAAGAAAAGAAGCTGTTTTCTGCATCATGACCAGATTGTCCAGATGTCGTGCCTGGAATACATCACAAGTGACATCTCTAGTCATGTTTCCAATCACTGGGAACATACAGATTTTCCTTTGCAATCTGCAGAGCTTTCAGATTCTGCGAGCCTTGCTGTCAACAATAGCAGCCCAGAAAAGGAGGCGCTGCCCTGAATGGACTCTACCTGCTGCCATCTTCCGTTCCAACCCGAGGCATTGTGGTTCTTTCGGGGATCCCTCTTCTTCCTGAATTCCAGTCCCACAGACCAGAAAAACAGGGAGAAAAGAAAAACAATGCATTAATTTACAGCAACACTTTTTGCAAACCAACTAATTAATATGAGATGAAGCTCTGAAAAAAACTAGACCACGCCCTCATGAACTGAGGCTTCAGAGAAGCAACAAATTCAACAGTAGCTACTGAGCAGAATAATTATGTGGGTGCTGGGTTACAAACGCCACGGTGCCATTCACGTGGAAGCGTCTGACCGTTGCCCCTGGAATTGTGCAACCCAGGTGTTCTCTGTGACTAATACATTTGGGGACATCAGTTACTTAAACACGGTGGTGGTGGGTTTCTCTGTGAGAGAAAATTTCTGCAAGTGCACAGGATGCAACGAAGAGAATTATGTTTTCTTTTTCACAATTGAAAAAGCTGATTTCGTGTGCCTTAGAAAATTCTATCCCGGCTCACAGTTATTTTTATCTCTGGGAAGGTGAGCAAACGCATTCTTCTCTGAGTTCTGGTATGACATTCTTTAATGACGATGTTGACTGCTATAGCATTGGTCGAAGTAGGTCCAGCTGGGAGGCGGGGTGGGGAGGTGTAAATTAAGAGGAATGTCTACGTGGGGCTTTTCTAATTTTGTCTGTAAGGTGATTTTATGCTGATACCTTTACTTATTTTTTTCCTTCTTTGAACAAATATTTGTTGAGTTCCTGTATGAACTAAATCTGTGGGACCTTACTCTTTAGGAAAGATTCCTTCTAACATCTCATGAATGAATTATACTGTGGGTAGTTCCCTACTCAGCTTCCTCCCTAGGTTGGCACCCTTTCTGCATATACTTTGTTCTTCCTAAGAATTTAGCGCAATGGAAGACGTTCTGGACCAAAATAAAGCATATGGGTGTAGGGTCCAATAAATGATAATGACTCTCTAACCAGAGTGGAACAATGGAACTCAAAAACTGGTATTATTTATCATAGGAGCCATGCCCAATTTGTTCTAAGTGTGCAGCTCCTAGGTAATATCTCATCTGGCTGAGAAGCCACCAGACTCTCAAGCTTGGTTAGTAAGATAAATAAATATCCTTTTCAATTCATAAAGATTAGTTTCATTAAATCACCATCAGTATCAACTCAGAAAGGAATTGATTTCACCTGTGTTTTGGGGAACAAATTTTTTTTCAGAGATCAAAAATCATCTTCAAATGTTTACCACCAGGGACCAGTTTCAAAATTTTTTCCTACTTTTAAAACCCATGAAATTGTATTGACACAGGCAATTTGGTCAAACAGGCTTTCGGTCCCATTATCTAGATTTTATACAAGAAATTTTAATGACAATTGCTTCCACAATTACATTTCTTAAAAAGGATGTGAATTGATACCAAGGACATGTAAATGATAGAAAAGCCCCATTACACAGCAACTAAACACAGCAAATAATTTCTTGTTTCACAAGGCCCAATAGAACAGTATAGAATAAAAACATGAGCTATTTTATAATATAGCCACAGGGAAAGTCTCTCAACACGCCAAAATAATCTAAATAAAGTTGTTTCATGGATGAAAGGATTCTCCTTTGAGCCAATAGGACTGTTTACTTTTTTCATTGCTCTGAATTCCAGAACTGTGAAATAACTCAGCCCTTTAACTTTCTTCCAAGCATATTTATTACTTCATTTTAAGTTTCCCCTCCCCCAGTCTTCTCATTAATTAGTAAAAATTGCAAAGCCCTGGAAGGATCTGCAGATGGAAGGATATTTGGAATCTGTCTGGCCAGAGAGCTCTCAGCATAGAATAAACAAGCATCTGTCTTCAATAGTATAAACCATGTTCTATTTAGAGAAAAAAGGCTGAGCTCCGTAGATTCTTGAGTTTCTTCTCTTCAGTGCAAGTCTGTGATTTGCTGAATTTGTTCTTACTGGCTTTTCCCCAGCAAAGCTAGAATAAAATGACAACAGTCCAACTGTAGTAGACATCTGTTGATGTTGCTGCCTGGCATTCACTCACACTTTCTAATAAGTGTGTCCTGATTTCCTCTTTAAATTCATCCTTTCCCCCTCCTAGTGAATTGTGGTTCCTATGAAACCACCTCAGTCCACACACACACACACACACACACACACACACACACACACACACCTCTCCCTCCTCACCGCTCCAGGGGTGGTCACGTGACCCGGGGCTGCACCGATCAGTCTGCTGCATTTCCCTGTGATTGGTGCAGAATGGTCATGTGACCCAATCTGGGCTAATGAGAGATTTTCTCTGCACTTCCAGGAATAAGGCTTCTATTCTTACCCACTGGTCCCAAATCCTGAGACAACCGTGGAGTGAGGGTTGGGCTGCTGCTGTCACATGCAGCTGGGACAGAAGCCCACACAAAGGAAGGCAGAGCCAAGAGATGGACTGATACTGAGTCCTGATGATATCATTAGAGCCCCTGATCCAGCCATGCCTGAAGAGAGCTTAACCGTGGACTTTTTGGCCTAAGTGAGCAATTATATTTCTTTTTCTTTTTAAAAATACAGCCAGGACTTCCCTGGTGGTCCAGTGGTTAAGAATCTGTGCTTCCAGGGCAGGGGGCATGAGTTTGATCCCTGGTTTGAGAAGTAAGATCCCACATGCTGCGTGGTGCAAAAAAAAAGAAAAAGAAAAAGAAAAAATACAGCCAGGATTCAAATCCTGCTCTGCCATGTAGGAACTCTGTGAGCCTCAGTTTCCTCATCAACGCTAATAAATGTAATAGTTTATGTTTTTGTGGGGTTGCTGTGAAGATCAAATGAGGTGATGGATATAAGAATACCACATGACTCACTATTAATATGAGATGGGGTGGCTCTTGTCTACCCACCCAGCAGCCACCCACCCGCTTCTGGTAAAAGCTGCCATCCCCTGGCCACAAGGGTTAACCCAGGCAAGAGGATATAACCTAATTCAGGCTAGTTAGAGAGAGGAGGCTGGGGCGTCTCAGCTTGGTTGGTGGATGTCCTACAGTCTTGAAGCCCTCAGGATGGCGCCCCAGAGCTAGTGATAGTCACGTCACATGAGATGGCTCCAGAGAACGAACCCAGGCTTCCCTGGTGGTGCAGTGGTTGAGAGTCTGCCTGCCAGTGCAGGGGACACGGGTTCGAGCCCTGGTCTGGGAAGATCCCACATGCCGCGGAGCAACTAGGCCCGTGAGCCACAACTACTGAGCCTGCGCGTCTGGAGCCTGTGCTCCGCAACAAGAGAGGCCGCGATAGTGAGCGGCCCGCGCACCGCGATGAAGAGTGGACCCCGCTTGCTGCAACTAGAGAAAGCCCTCGCACAGAAACGAAGACCCAACACAGCCAAAAATAAATAGATAAATAAATAAATAAAATTAAAAAAAAAAAAGAGAGAGAATGAACCCAGCATGCGGTGAGAAGCAAAGGCAAAAGGAAGAGAAAGGGCTCTGATACCATGTGTCCCAGAGTCCTGCAACTTGTCTTTACTCAGTTTTTGTTTATTGTTTATTTCCCCATTCCTCTGCCAACCGCCTGATAGCTTAGGTCGCCCCCTAACTTCTTCCAGCTCAGGGAATGCCCTTCAGATAACTGTAGATGCAGGGGAGCCCAGAGAGACGGGAGGAGCCATCTTAACCACTTCAACATCTCGCTCCCGCCACCACCGGGTCCATGGAGAATATTCCTCATGAGTAAAACCTGCAATTCACTAAGCTACCCAAGATCAGGGATACCGGGACCTTGACCAGAAATTTGCTTTAGTCCCTGTCTGCGTGGTGCCAGAAAGTCCTAGGTGCTCTTCCCAGTCTGCCTGCTGGAGACCTAAGTAGCTACAGCGAAAGAGGAGGTGTATTGGATCGCATGCTTTTGTACAGCTGTAGTTCTCGAACTTTCATGTGTATGCAATCACCTGGAGAACGTGGCACAAATACAGAGGGTCCAACCCCTTCCCACGTCAACACCCCTGGGCGTCTGGATTCCTTATTAGCGCTCCCAGTGATGCTGATACACACTCAAGCTTGAGAATCACCGTTGTAAAGGATGAAAATTCGGTCTGGTACTCAGACAGTATCACCAGGGTCCTCTCTTTCTCTCAGGCTCTCCGTTTGTCTGTTTCTGTCTGTGTGTCACTTCCCAGGCTCCTCCTCCATTGCACAGACAGGAGCTCTGGGGCCACATTCTTTCAGCTCATGTTTCAGAGGGGCACAAGGAGCGTTTCAGGCCCTGCATTCATAATGCAGTCAGCCCTCCGTATCAGTGGATTCAACCACCTGCAGATCGAATTTCAGAAACCTTTTTATATAAGGGACTTGAGCATCTGTGGGGGTCAGGGGGGTCCTGGAACCAATCCCCCCGTGGATACTGAGGGACGACTGTGTAGAGTTCTAGGGGAAACTTCCTATTGCTCTATCTTGGGTCATGTGCACATGCCTGTCAGGGAATGGGGACCCTGATCTTCCAGACCTACATCACTGCCCATCCCGTGAGCCACCGGAGGGACGGGGTGCTGCAGTTGGAAGCCTCACCAGAACCTCAGAGAATGGGGAAGGTGCAGTTCCCCAAGGGAAGGAAGGATGCCGGCTACGCTGCTGTTCAAAATATAGACTCCAAGTGGACAATTCTCCAAAGCCACAGGACTAAAAATACCTACCGCTTATTTAGTGGCTAGCCTGTGCCAGCAGCTTCATGTAGGTTACATGTAACATGGCATGATATTCAAAATAGTTAACAGCCTGTATGGTACAGGCCACCAACTAATCAGATTGTGGAGGCTCCCAGAGGTCCCTGGAGTACAGGCATTAACTCTTTACTTCCTGGACCACGCAGAGTTCAGGGGTGGGGAAGAGGAGTGATGTGGGAAATGGATGCCACTCAAGGGCTTGGGGAGCAGTTATTTACCAGTTGAAACAAAGGTGTTTTTAATATTTTAACAGCCAATATTTATTTATTTATTTTTATTGAAGTATAGTTGATTTACAGTGTTATACCAATCTCTGCTGGACAGCAAAGTGACTCAATTTTACACATATATACATTCTTTTTTTAAAATATTCTTTTCCTTTATGGTTTACCCCAGGAGATTGGATATATTCCCTGTGCTATACAGTAGGACCTCGTTGTTTATCCATTCTAAATGTAATGGTGTGCGTCGACCAACCCCAAATTCTCAGTCCATCCCTCTCCCTTCCCCCCAGTCCTTGGCAACCACCAGTCTGTTCTCTATGTCTGTGAGTCTGTTTCTGTTTTGTAGATAGGTTCATTTGTGTCATATTTTAGATTCGACATATAAATGATATCATATGGTATTTGTCTTTCTCTTTCTGACTTAGTTCATTTCATATGAAAACCTCTAGTTGCATCCATGTTGCTGCAAATGGCATTATTTTGCTCTTTTTTATGGCTGAGTAGTATTCCATTGTATATGTGTACCACATCTTCTTTATCCATTCATCCATTGATGGGCATTTAGGTTGTTTCCATGTCTTGGCTATTGTGAATAGTGCTGCTATGAACATAGGGGTGCATGTATCTTTCTGAATTATAGTTTTGTCCAGGTATAGGCCCAGGAGTGGGATTGCAAGATCATGTGGTCTATTTTTAATTTTCTGAGGATCCTCCATACTGTTTTCCACAGTGGCTGCACTAACTTACATTCCCACCAGAAGTGCAGGAGGGTTCCCTTTTCTCCACACCCTCTCCAGCATTTTAAACAGCGAATATTGTTCTTACTGATGCATACTTGCTGAGTATTTTCAGCCCTGAATATCATCTTAACAACCACACTTCTAAAGTATAGGTACATCCCAGAGGTATGCTGTAATATGCTAGAGGTATGTAAAGCCTCTCTCTGGAGCATCAGTTTCACGCAAAGATTTGGGAGGAAAAACACTATTTGTACATTAAAACAAATCTGATTACATTGCGGAAGGGTAAGTAGAACAGACCTAAATGTTTAGGATGAACACGGAATGTCAAGGAAGTTTGGAAGCGGGAACCCTGACATAGAGGTACCCTGTAGGCAAGGTTGAAAAGCACTGTCGGGGAAACCGCAATGTTGATACTTGTGTCCCCATTATGCAGAAGGGTCCCTGGAGGGTTGAAGATTTTGACTAAAGGTGCATGCTTTTAGGTGGGGCAAGAGTCACACCATCTTCCTGGGTCAGAACCCCAGCTCTCTCAGCAATACTATGATGCCTTCCTTCAAGTTTGCTCCTTGCTGATGTTATTTTTTTTTTAATTTAAGTGTAAGTGGAAAGAACAGCTAGTTATTGAATAGCTATCCTTAGTGATGGGACTAACAGAAGAGAACTTTGGGTAAAGAAGACATAATATGGTTTTACAAAGGAATGAGTGATTATTACTCTTAGCTAGGGAAGAACATTTCAAAGACACACCATTGTGTGCTTCAAGGTTTAGAGAGTCTGAGGTCAAGAAAACCACAGAACAAAACATTTATCACATGGTGGAAATTTCAGAACCAGCGGCATAGAAAAGTCTGACACAATCTTTATGGCTGTAATTCAACATGCTGGTCCAAACTTTCAAGTTACATAATGACTGCAAAAATATTTGAATTAAAATAAACTGCCAAACTACTGGGGAATGGAAGGGGTAAGATTAGTTGCCTATACTGATTGCTGTGGACTGAATGTTTATATCTCCCTGCCCCCACCCCTCCAAATTCATATGTTGAAATCCTAATTCCCAATGTGATAGTATAAGAGGTGGGGTCTTTGGGGGTGATTAGGGTCATGAGGGTGGAACCCTCATGAATGGGATCAGTGTCCTTATAAAAGAGACCCCAGAGAGCTCTCTAGCCCCTTCTCCATGTGAGGACACAGTGAGAAGATGGTCATTGATGAACAAGGAAGTGGGCTCTCACCAGACACTGAATCGGTTAGCACCTTGATCTTGGACTTCCCAGCCTCCAGAACTGTGAGAAATAAATGGTTGTTGTTTAAGCCCTCAAGTCTATGGTAGTTTGTTACAGCAGCCTGAACAGACTAAGATCCTGATCAGCTGAGGATTATTATATATCCTGCACATAGATTTGTGTTACAGATCGTGAATAAGTGGTGAGAGAGAATCACGACTCTTCAGCTACTTTTATATCTAATTCTACTCCATATGCACTCTATAAACATGGGTTGAATGAATGAATGAATGAATAATGTTATTTAAAGAAGAATATTTCCAACCAGAAATAGACTCACAGACATAGAAAACAAATTTATGGTTATCAAGGGGAAAGCGGGAGGAGGGATAAATTAGAAGTTTGGGATTAACATATGTGTACTGCTATATATAAAATAGATAACCAACAAAGACCTACTGTATAGAACGGGGACCTATACTCAATATTGTATAATAATCTATAAGGGAAAAGAATCTGAAAAGGAATATATGTATATATATAATATATATATTATGTGTATAACAGAATCACTTTGCTGTATACCTGAAACTAACACAACATTGTAAATCAACTATACTTCAAAAAAAAGGCATAGCAAATATCACTTCATATACGTTTCCCAACTCTGTTTTCTTCCTGGGAGTCAAATTAAATGCATTTATGATCTTAAAAAAAATGAATGTTTCTGCCCAACTCTTTATTTGCATAAAACCAATGCTCCAGGAGGCCAGACACGGCTGAAGCCCTGCAGGGCACACTGCCAGATGTCCCTGGAAGACAATGCAAGTGGGAGAGAGACTGTGCCGAAAGGATTTCATCCATACCTGGTGAACAAGAGAAGAAGAGATTTTGCTGGAAACTGGGGCACCAGTTTTTTATCTGGGTTCCATATTGGTTCACAAAATTAGTAATACCTCATCTCTGTCTAGTACGTCTCCATTTGTAAAGTGCTGTCTTATGTGATTTCACATGACTCCCTCAATAATTGTGTATGGTGGGCAAAGCCGGTATCCCCACGTCCTGGAAAAATGCACTGCTTTCCTCTACTCACCCTCACCATGCTTCTGACACTCGACTTTTTCCCCACACTGAACAATTCTCCAATGCCAGCTGGGTGTCCACAATTCAATTCAATTCTGATATTAACCAGAGTTAGCACTGACCCCTCAGGTTAAAGGCTCAGCCCCACAGGACCGCCTCCCACTTCAGACACCAGCTGCAAGCAGTGCGTCCCAAGTTTCCCCATGACTGCTGTGCAACTTGGCTACAAATCAGAGGTTCCCACAACCCCCTCCTTGGGTTCACTAATTTGATAGTGTCTCCCAGAAACCAGGAAAACAGTCCACTTACTACTGCTGATATATTACAAGAGATATATCAAAGGATACACCCGACCAGATGAAGGGTCCTGGGTGCAGGAGCTTCTGTTCCCATGGTTACGGTGTGGCGATGTGGAGATGTGTTCTCTAACCAAAAGCTTTCCAAAACCCACACTTTGGCATGTTTATGGAGGCTTCCTCATACAAGCATGATTATTAACTCCATTTCCAGCCCCTCTCCCCTCTCTGAAGAAAGGAGGGTGGGCCTGAACGTGTCAAGCTTCTAATCATGCCTTAGTCTTTCTGGTGACCAGCCCCCATCCAGGAGCTCACAGAGTCACCTCATTAGAACAAAAGACACTCCTATCACCCAGGAAATTCCAAAGGATTTAGGAACTCTGTCCGATTATCTTATCACTTAGGAATTACAAGGCTTTAGGAGCTCTGTGTGAAGCACCCAGGTCAAAGATCAACTAAGATTCTCCCCGGACCCCTGTTTACAAGGATCTTAGGAGCTCTGTGTCAGGAACCAGGGACAGAGATGGATATACATATATATTTCTTTCTTCTTAGTTCACCCCCTCATTTCCCACATGAAGACTATAAACACCACAGTCACACAGCTGTAAAGAAGTGCAAGGCCAGACCCTCTGTTCACTAGTCATTAAAGGAACACTTCCCACTTTGCGCCATCCATCCCTCAGAGATCAGGCAGAGGGATCAGAAAATAGGTGGTCTTTGGTCAGGGATCAAAAAGCAGGGAGAGCTTTGGCCAGATACCCAAGTTGCACCAGCACAAACATTGTCTTGGGGCTTCCATAAGAATTCTGGAGGTGACTTCTGAGTTCTCGGTCCCATATCCTGACCAATCTCACTTCCAGAACTTATTCTAAGCCACGACATTTGTGGAAGCTGGAATTATGTCTGTAAGAAATTACACCCCTCAGCGGTGACACCCAACAACTCTTTTGGTTTCCTGTAGAACCTTCCAGAATAAATGGAAATTTGAAGGTGGATTTTTTTTCTTTTCTTTTTTCTTTTTTTTGGTAAACCTAAATTTTTCTAGTCCTAGCTGAAGCTGAAACTGCAGTAGGAAGTTTAGACTCAAGGTCATGAAACTCAACCTCTTTTCCTGAAGTTTGACTTGACATAGAGTACTATTTATAAATTGCTCAAATGAACTTAAAATATTGTGTCAATTCATCCTGGGGAAAAAGTGCTAAACTGAAGTTACTTAATGCCACCTAGAGAATGGGAGGGGGGTGGAAGGAAGCCAGCCACCAGCTGTCCAGCCCTCTCCTGGGCTCCTCAACATAAAGGGTCCTGACTAAGCACATCTCTTAAAGCAACATCATTTTTGAATATTAATTGTGGAAGCTCTTCTAATTACAGTAGTGCCGTGGAACTCATTGTTTTTCAGGAATTTCCCTCACAGAAGCTTTATGCTCAGAAAAGCCTGGCAAAGCTTACTAGAGAGGATTAAGGATTTCCCTGTGTCAGCATATAGCTCTCATCATTCAGGCTGCATTACCTGTAAAAGGATTTTTTAAAAATGTCCTTCCACGAATCCTTGTCAACATCATTTTAGAAAGGCAATGACATCTGACGGAAAAGAGTCCGAAGAGCCACCTTCCAATCCCACATAATTATGTGAACCTGACCAAGTCCATACTTCTATGGGCTTTATTTTCTCCTTAACAAGGAGCAGCCCTTCACAACCTCACAGCCCGCCATGCTTCCAGATTAAACGAGGGAGGGAGCAGGGAAAGCATGCCGAGCTCTTTCCAATGACAGAAGGGTTAACGTTGTTGTTGTTTGGAAAGAGATAATTATAAAGGTCAGTATTTATCTTTTCGCCTCAACAGAACCCAGGCAGTTCTGTGCAAATACAAACCCAACACAACCAAGAGAATTCTGTCACCAGCACACAGTGATCGCTCAGCAAATATTTACGGTTTGTGGGCTAACCTCACCAGACGATTTCAAGTCTGCCTGGAGCACACGGGAAAATTCAGCAAATTCACAGGTGTGGCAGGGGAGGGGCAGGTTCTAATGAAAGTGCTGCCCAGAGCCCTTCTCTCTCATTTGCCTTCTCTTTCTGCCTAGAAATGCTTCTCTGCCCAATTTTAGCTCCTGCAGAGAGTGGGCTAGAACTACTCCTAGAGCATAAGGGTCCAGTAACTTATACACACACATGTGCACACACAAACACGCATAAACACATCCACAAAAACGCATACATACACACACGTACACATAAACATATATACACACACACATACACAGACTTAGGCATACGCGTAAACACACACACGCATATACAAATATACAAACACTCATAAACACAGATGCACACATATAAACACACACGTATACACACACGTATACAAACACTCATAAACACAGATGCACACATATAAATACACACGTATACACACACGTATACAAATATACAAACACATAAACACAGATACACACATATATAAACACACACATATGCACACAGACATATATACACACACACATAAACAGGCACACATACACATACACACACACAAACACACACACTCAAACACATATACACACAAAAGGACATGAACACATGTACACACATACACAAATGCACACGAACACACATACATATATACACAAACACACACACAGACACACACACATACCTAAATCAGACACACACATGCAAACACATACACACAAGCACCCACATATACACATAAACACGTACAAACACACACAGGGATATGCACATATTCACAAATACCTATGCACACACGAGCACACACACATGCATGTACGTACACAAGCAAACACACATACACACCACACACCACCGACCAAAAGCGAACTAAGCAACAGAAGAGAGTAAAGCTGGGGAAGAGATGCTTCGGCAGCTCAGCCTCCCCAGCGTCCTGCCGGCCCCTCTGACCTTCGTATCAGGAGATCTGCTGTTTTCTTCAGTGTCTCTTGTGTCAGGGCTTCCAGAAAGAGAAGGGGGTTACTGGGAATTCGAGTGTTAGTTTAAGCGATGCCCCAAGTTCCTTTACCAGGAATTAATAACCGGAGCTTCCTTTCTCCAGACGTGGCTGCGGATCTGAGCGCCCCTCTCCACCCATCTTCCTGCTGGTCCCAGGCTCCGGGCGCTGCCGACCTCCAGATGCTCGGCTTCACCCCTTTCTCTCGGCGGTCTTCACTTGCCTGCCCTTCTAAGGAAGAAGAGACGCGCTTACAGGGAAGGCGGCCGTTCTAGGCTTTAATCTAGAAAACCAAGGGAACCAGGTGTAGTAGCTGAATGGCAAGCTTGCTTCCTTTTCGTGGGAAACTTAGTCATCCAAACCAACAGTGACGGAGCATCTACTGTGCACCTGCCGCTAGGCTGGGTGTGGGAGAGACGAGGAGGACCAAACCCCAGTCCCCTGGAGAAGGAAACCAGTCATTAGAACGTCAGAAGTGCCAGGGGAGAGCAAAGAGGAAGGCGCTCAGGCGCCTGCAGGTGATGAGGGGCCAGTGGAAGGAAGAAGACTTAGGGGAGATGACACCCAAGTGCCAGAGGGGGAGGTGGCGGAATTCCAGGCAGGGAACCACTGCAAGAAACCAAGACTCTAGTAACAGTTTTCGTTTTTAATTTCCTCTTTAAAAAATGTACCTTGGATCTCAGACATAGCGCGAACCCAGTGTCTCCCACGTGCCGCCTCCTCTCCTCCCCCTCCCCCTTCCTTCCCTCCTTGATAACTATATCATGGGTTCCCCGGGGCTCTGACTTCCCACTGGGCTCGGTCCACGTGCAGGAGATCAAAGGGAGGGAGGACAGTGCGGTCCAGGCGCTCACCCCACTGACCTCCTATCAAGACAGCCTTCTCGGGAAATGCTCTTTTATCCAGGTTCCGGTGGCGGCTTCCTCCCGCCCTCACCCCTTAAGGCCTAGGACTAGTAACAGCCCTTCCACTGTCACTAGTGTTCTTTATGGTTCCTCTCCAGCCCACCCACACTTTCATAAACAGTCGCCTTAGTAAGCTCTTCTTGAATTATTCTAATTCGAGGGCCATCTGTTTCCTGTTGGGACCTTGACTGATAGAGCAAATAGCAAATATATCAGGGAGAGCAGGATGCAAAAATTATGTACGTGTATCTAAAAACTATGCAAGTGTATATTTATATTTTTATAAATTTATGTAATGTATAAAAATATTTATATTTGTATAAATATAAACACATATAATTGTACATATAAATGTATAAATATGTCCACACCAGTGATGGTAGTGATGGTATCTCATTCATTCACTCATTTATTCCACAGACTTATTTATTTATTTATTTATTATTCCACACACTCACTTATTTTCATCGCTTGCTACATGAAAAGCACAATGAGTAAGGAAACCACCCTTTCTGGATCTTATGAGACAGTGTCAGTTACAACTTTTTTTGTATGGTCAGACTATATATTTTATTTGGGGGATTTATAAAATATAATCTCAATAGCTAAGAGCAAAGGGAAAATGAGTACTCTGAGTTTATATTCTATTCTAGCTTATTCCTCCAAACTCCATGTCTCCAAAAAAAAAAACAAAACAAAACCGAGTGGAGAAAGCCCGAGGCAAGATCAAGTACCAGGTCTGCATCCCCCAGGTTACGCTGTGGGTACAGTTCCCTCACCCGCTGACTCACGCTGAGTGGTGAGTCTGCTGCTTTGGGGTCAAAGGCTTCAACAGTGATAACCAAGGCTCGCTATGAGCCCAAGATGAGAGCTGAAAGCCTTACATATACTATTGAATTTACACTTCATGAAAACCTCTGTGAATGAGGCATGGTTTTCCTCATTTTGCAGCTAGTGGTAGTAGTTCGCACTGGATTCAAACCCAAGTCTATATCCAACACCCACTGCTCTTTATTCTACTGCATCACCTTTTCTAGGAACAGACAATTCACGGCCAGGACCAGAGGGTTGCTTGGTAAATGAGAGACAATTACAGGTTGGAGGCAAAGAGCCATCCTGCAATTTTGGTGTACTCTCTGTTATTATATCCACAGAGTGAGAAATCGGCTGGGGCACCAACCTTACAGGAGTCCTCTTTTGGTTCTGTGTGGTGGCATCAGACATCAGCTAACGGTTTGCTCAGAGATTAGAAAGAAGTGGGAAGGGCAGCAAAATAAGATATACCCAGGGCACTCCAAAGGTTTGCTTCCGTAGAGACTTCTGGCTCCCTTTGAACAACCTAATAATTATCGATTTGAGAAGGTAGTAGAGATTGGAGTGTTAATGGGAGGGGTGAAATTTGAAATTTAAGACTGTTCCAGGGAATTTCCTGGTGGTCCAGTGGTTAGGACTCCGAGCTTTCACTGCAGGGGACCCGGTTCCATCCCTGGTTGGGGAACCAAGGTCCCACAAGCCTCGCAGCGTAGCCAAAAACTGAAAAAAAAACCTGTTCCACTCATGATTAACCACACTGGGGCTGGGCTGGGCAGCTTCGCCATATGCTTCCTTTGGCTACAAGGGCAGAAGGGCAGCCAACCTAACCACACAGGAGGGTTTTTATGAGTGGCAAGCAATACAAATGCTTGTAAATTTAGAGTACCCCATAAATTTTGAAGAATCCAAATTTAAGGTCTGTTGATGACCTCATTAAAAAAAATAAACAACTACCTTACTTTTCCCCTACGCCTGAAGTACCCATATATCATGGTTTATGCCTGTCGTTCCAGAATGATTAACAGTGTCCCCTTTCACACACAAAAGTGTCGATTTAGATGATAAATTATCATCTCACCTTTGCTGTATGTAATTGATCAACAAAAGAAGGTGAGGCAGTGAGACTCTGAGCTTCAATTACCTCAAGTCTGGTTTGAGAACGAGTGTTGCCTTGCTGCATGAGCCTAGGTTATTCAATTAACCTCGCTCATCCTTTATGTGCCAGGTGAAAATAAAATATTGGCCCGTGACTTTTATGAGCAGTAACAAATAGAAGTTGTTCATAGAGTTATAGGTCTTAGAGCTAGAAACCATTCAACACACAGCAGGGCTATGAAGAACTATACAAAACTCACCTTGAGGCAGCCAGTCTTCCCCGAGGCCCTCTGTTGTTTTGGAGAAATCTAGCAACTCAACCCAGCTGTGGTAAGTTACATCACAGGGAGCTGATTGATGTCTTAAGCCTTTTATCAACTGGAATTCAAACTATCCATCAGTCTGTGTCTGCCTGTGTTTACCATAACAAACTCTCCAGTGGTCCCAGTAGATCTGATGACCATGAAAGAGGCAGGAGCACATGCTGTGGAGGTTCTGAGAAGGATACAACCACATCTCTTTGAGGGACTAAGAAAATCTTGATGACAGAAATAGGTTTGATTGGGAGCATGGAAACTGGGCATACTGTGAGCAGGAAGAGATGGGAGGAAGGCATTCGTAGTTCCAGACTAAAGAGACAATATGAGGAAAGGCAGGG